>NW_023604972.1:131104651-131816814 GCF_014898055.3 Talpa occidentalis | reverse complement strand
GAGAGCCTCTGCTGTCAGTGTCATTGACTGACAGAGTAGGGCAGAAAGAGTGACATTGCTGTCCACCCTCCCTGCTTTCTTGAGCTGGCAGAGTATAGAACTACTGCTAATAAATGGTGATTTTTGAAAAACTGGTTTACATTTTTCTATAAAACCAGTGAGGAACCCAAGAGTGGAAATAAGATTGGGCCTTCCAAAGTCACTTTTATTATAAATTTTCTAGCTGTTGAGAAAAATATATTTATCTTGGATCAGTCATAAATGGGGGGGGGGCATCCTTTGTAAGTAAATATTTGGAGGGAAAAAAATCATAAACAGCCATGAGCTCCAGCATTTTGGTCGCTACACCCCAGTGCATTTCCAACAGTAAAAATCAGCTTTTGTTTTAAAGAAATACTTTTTCTTTTAACCAACAAAAGGCTGTATCTTGTAAAGATCACATGGTGCAAATTGCACAGTAATGGCTGGCTGCAGAGAGAGAAGACAGAAAAACTATAAAAAGTGGGTGGAAGATTTGTGGCCTGGTCTACCAAACAGGGCCAAGCAGGATAGAACCACATCTCAGGAACTGCATCCCCTGCCACTTAAATGTGAACTTAAAAGAATTATATGATAGTGAGGTGATAAAAACAGAAGAATTAAAGGAGAATCTAAAGAATCTCCAGTAACAGATCTCAAGGGCTCTTGATAGCACCCTCACACCACAGTGCATAGTAAAATATCTGTTTGCAGCAAGACAACCAAAGTGCAAAGAAAGCTTAAAGTGTGCTTGATGTCATGCAGTGGTCAGTTTCATTTCACCCACCAGTCACCGGTTTACCCAGAAGACACATAATAACCTCTCCTTGGTTATGTTCTTCTGAAGAGTGCCTTTGTCTTCCCCCTTGGATCTGTCTTTATGGCTGTAGATGTCATTGCAAAGCCCCACATGGTTGTTGACATTAAGCAGAACATTCCGGTGTCATATCAAATTGTAAAATCACTGTGCTTTGCACAGAATATACCTACATATGCAGACGGACTGGACTTTACTGCTCTCCTGCTATCACAACTCTCATTACTGTGTCCTTCATTCACCCTTCCTTACTCCCAAATATAAGCTTCATTCTTTATCTCAGCGGTTGTAAACTCAGCAGTTAAAAAGCCAGGGGTTGCAAATTCATAGGCCTGCAAGAGTCATATAGAGCTGGGTGGCGACTGGGGCAAATTGCTGTGGGACTGGCTGCTGCTGAGCTCCTGCAGATGATTGCTGTAAGTGATACAGACCAGAGTCGGCCGACTCTTCCCAAAAAAAGCCCTCAATTTGGATTTTTATTTGACATTTCAGAATTTTTATGTCACTTAATGGAATAATTACAAATATCTGGGAAAACATCACAGTTTACGGGACAAATTTGACCCATAGATTTAAGTTTGTCATCTCTGGCTCATCTATCTTTGAAATGTATCCCTAAGCCTGACCTGTGTCGAATAAAACATGTATTAAGGACAAAGATATATATGAAGACTTTGCTTTGAGCAAAGTCCACAATAATCATAGACTATTACAATAATATAGCCCTAGACAACAAAACATTTCCTTAAAGAATTACAAATACTCTTTAGTCATAAGCAGCATATGAAGGGGAAGAAAACTTATACATAATTTATTCTTAATAATGTGAATCCATGATAGAAGAAAAGAAAGCTGGAGTTAATATTCTTGAAGAGTTGTAAGAGCTCAAAACGATTAAGATGTAGCCTGGGGGAAAGTTATGATGGTAGGAATAGAATTCCGATTAAGTAAAATGTAATTATAGTTGTGTCGACAGTACGACAAACACACATTGAAATCAAATCATGGAAATCAGACAGTCAGAATGGATTAAATCATTCACGAGGGCATTTTGTTGAAATTTTTATTTGGTCTTTCTATCAACCATTTCTGTTGATAAATATGAATTCGTCCAGCTGTTACACGAACCCCTTCTAAAGTTCTTGGCTACGATAAACACTGATATAGTCACATAGTCATCCCTGTTACTATAGCTTTGTTTTATCTCCTCTGATATATGCCTCAAAACCCCCAAATTTAGCCTTGGGTAATAAAACTCTCAGGCTGATGTTATTTTGGGATCTTTTATGAGCTTTAAATTGACCTTGTGGCACACGCTTTATGCCAATCTAGCTTCATTATACAGATTGAGACAAGGGAAGGAAACCAGAACTCCTCATTCCTTAGATGTCAAACACCACTCCCACCCCCATGATCCTGAAGACCCTCACCCCCTCCACGATTGTGGTCTTCAGAGCCCTTGTGGGTCTGCTAATCCTAAGCAGCCTGTTAGGCCACCATTTTTGTTACCAACGGTTCTGCATTCCTATACAAGGTCAGAACTGCCTGGTCAGGTAGGTGCCTTTCAATATCAAGAGCAGAAAGCTTGATCACCCTGGGGATGGTATGGATTGTGAGGTATGACAGGGAACACCCTGGGGGGGGCTGTTGACTGATGTACAGCAAGGGACACCAGAAGCTGATCAGTGGAACACCTTGTTGATAACAGTGAAATCTTGGCTGAAGATCTAAGGCTAAATTTCAATTACAATACTGTGTCATTGAGCAGATGAGAAGTGCCTGGGGGCAGACTCTTGACCCCTGAAACTACAGCTGACAAAGCACATTTTTTAGTTTCACCCCTCCCCTTCCTCTTAAAACTGATGCTGGATAATTCTTCTATCAATAAAAAGGGCACGTTCTGGTTCTTCGGGAGGCATCCCACATCATACAGTTTGCTCCACGACTCCTGTTTGTCACTGAAGTGTTTTCAACGCAACAGCTCTAATCCTGGCACCTGGCGAGGTCCTCTCCAGAGAGGCCCATTGCTCTCGGTGCACATACTTTTATGGCTTATCCTTGAACCCCTCCCAGGCTTGGCCCTTTACATCTATATGAATCTTGCAACTCTGGGTATTGCAAAGAATCCACCATTGCTCAGATGCAAACTTACAAAGATCATAGTTGAGCAGTCGGATGGTCTTTGAGCCACTGGCATCAAGTTTCCCATCAGCACTACCGTTCTTAAATAGTTAGAACTGGTCTCTGAGATCTCACTGCTGCCCCGCATTTCAGCAGGAATCCACAAGGTACTGACTTTTCTCAGCTCAGTCTTATGACTCTGGGCTACTTATCTGCCACCTGGTCTCCTTGCCGAGAAGTCCTCTGTGTTTGTTACTATTCTCTGGTGTTTACATGGAATACATGGCTCCCTCCAGGAACATACTCTCTTTGGATGCCTTCTGTGTAGTTCTATGTAGCAGGCTCTCATTCTTGAGAGACAGCCTAGCCTCTTACAGATGGAGGTCTCAGAGCATTCCCAAATGATTTTCATATCTTGTGCCCAAGCTGGGCTGGAGGCTGGGGCTGAGAGCAACCAGGATCCAACCAGGCACGCAGAAACAATTCTATTTTCCCTCCCTTGGCTCCGAAGCCATCACCCCTGGGGACGATGGGTTAAGCTGTGCAGGCTGCATGTGAGGCACTTATCTTACCCTTGACAATATACCTTGGAGGCTGTGCCCAGGCAGGGCGCTGCAGCTGCTCGTGCCTGCGGGAAACACCTGCTGTCATGTATTTAATCATGACCCTCTTGATGAACTTGCAAACTTTTTGATAATAGAAATCACAGCAGTGGCTGTCCCATACCATTTCTTCCATATGTCAACAAACCTTTCTTAGAAATTTTAAGTAGGCACAACTAAGGCAAATGGAAAAAAAAATGAAAAAGATGCTGTAGTATCTGTAGCAGATAAGCACCACAAGACCAGGAGTCAGAGGCCTTGGGTTCAAGTCTCAGTTCCAGTACCTGTGAGATTTAGACCAGACAACTTTTCTGAGGCTGTTTCCTCTATAGCCCTTGGAGCCTGTGTCGCCATCTTTATACGGGCTCTGAAGTACCAGCTCTGTGCAGATCTTGCTCTCCCTCCTCTTCTTTCTTCCTCTCCCCTCTCGCCTCTGCTCCTTTTCCTTCATCCTTATTCCCCTCGCGTCTTTCCTTCATTGTTCTTTCTTATTTTCTTTCCCCCTTAGTTTTCTTTATGCTGTAGCACATCTTAAGACACATGGTACGTACTCCAAGGACGCTGCTCCACCGCGCACCCCCACCCCCCTTGGCAAGCTCCCTGGCGCAGGATGGCCTGTGTCCTTTCTCCACGGCCCTACTCCATTCTCAGTGGGCCCCAAGGGACTGGGCTGCCTACAGGCTGGTCTGAAAGAACAGCCAGAGAATGGCTGGAGGATGGGTGTGATATGACATCAGTTCTCTCAGCAGCATTCTCTGCCTCAGACATCGTACCTTTGCAGTGCAGGGTTCTTAACAAAGCCTCTTGCACTGAAGAAAATATTATTCTTTTTATTTCCCAGAAAGGCACCGGGACATTGACAAACCTCAGTTCCACAGAGAAACCAATACAGGACATGATGGCCTGAGTTTGTACGTTATGCACCGTGGAGACAGCAGTTGGGAAAGACTTTCCTTTCTCAACCAGGCCCGCTCCATTTCACTCTCAGGGGAGGGGAAGGATGCCTTTGACAAAAGATGTGAGGGGACAGGGGTTGCCTCTGTGCAAAATACTCTGTTGAGAAGTAGTTACTTTTAGCAGCGGAGCCTCCATTTCCCCTTATTTATTTATCTCATGATCAGTCCCTTCCTGGTTCATTGTAAGGAAACAAGCAGTTCTAGAAATTATTACAGAACTAGGCAGCATGCTAGCTGGTACAGACACAGCAACAAACAAGATATAGTTTCTTTCCTAAAACATTTAGTGTCCAGTGGAGGGGAAAAACACAGGCAACAGGTATGAAATAAAGGAAAATGGCTACTTCTTACAAAATGATTGTTCTTTGTTCCAGAACAATCTATTCAGTACTTGCAAATAAAGGATGAAATATTTTGGACTGTCTTGATAATACTGACCATTACCTGTTCTCTGAATTTTTGGGTTCTAGGAAGGGAATATATTGAACCCATTTGCTCAGCAAGTAGGGTGAACTGAGACCTCCTTATTTCCATATTCATTTAAGAACACCACGTCAGTGACCAGGGAGCTGAGGTCGAAGATTGCTCTTAGGAATCATCTGGGGGAAGGTGGCTGGCAGCATGAGCCCAGTGTCCCAGAGACCCTGTGTTTGTCTGTATCAAATAGTTTACTGAGTCAACAGCAACAGGCCTCAAAGTTGGGAAATAGCTTTTCCTGTAGAGACTTTTTACTAATAATGGTGTATGTTTTCTTTGGAGTTTGGCCTAAGTCGTGACCATAACTCAGTTGGGTCAATCAGCTCTGCGGTACTGAAGGGCTCCTGTTGTGTTTCTCTTATAGTGAGAGACTCAAGAGACTCAAGACTATAAGAGACTCAAGATGGTCTAACTTTTGAAAGCTTCCTCTAGTCTGCACGCTGATGAGCAAAAAGGTATACAATGATACAGTGGCTAAAAACAGAGCTAGGATTCCTTTCTGTAAATGGGAGAGTCCTAAGTGCAAATATATGAATAAGGATCTTATTCAATGGGAAGAGAACTATTTTGTTTGCTTAAGAAAATATGTCTTTCTTAAAACTGCCAGTTCTGGGAGGATATTAAATTAGCATTTGCTAGAACAATGGATCTCAGTATTAGCTCAGTCATCAGAGTGATCTCTCATTGATGTGATTAGTATTGTAATAAATAAATGAAGGATCCTTAGTTGAAATAAAAAAGAAGGCATAATTGATATTAGACATTTAAATATGGCCTTAAATTAGTTGTGCCTTGAACAACTCATAATCACTTCTACTAAATTGACCAGGTTAGGTAAATATAAATACAGGTTAAGTCTTGCAACCTTTGGCGAAGTTCATAGGGTGAGATAAAACAACCTCAATATAGTGTGGAAGTAGAGGAGGCCAGGGGTGTACTCAGAGATACCAAACAAGTCCCCCAAAGACTGAAGTGCCCTAAGGCTTCCTGAACTTAGTGTGTCTCCAAAATCCTCACCCTTCAAATGAGTGTCAAGTGATATGTGAACAGATATTTGGCTCTAGATACTAATGGAATATATTATTGTCACTATTGATTTAAATGGTGTTGACTTTGGGCAGCAAACACGCTGGGATCAGACCTGCTTGATTTCGCTTCAGACAATGATGTCAACAGTGGTGAGTTAAATAAATAAATTAGAGATTAGTTTCATGCCTCAGAAACACAACAATCTCTTTCCATTTGTTTCCATAACCAGGTTTGTGTAACTTCAGGGCAAAACCCAGATCATGCCCAGTGGCAAATTGGGGACTAGTGAATATTTGATAGATATGGCAGATAAATAACACAAACGTGGGGAAACATCCAGGCAATTTCTCTCACCCTTGTGAAGTGTCTGAGGTATGCGAGGGGTTGTAGGGTAAACTGGGGAGTGCTTGGCTCTCCACGAGGCTGTAGCCCCCACTGCTCCCAGGTGGGAACAATGCTTCTGAAATTTACATTCAGCTCTGTCATCTTTTAATTGTTATTGATAATAGCAACTACCATTTTCCGAGGATTTTGGTTTTTCATCATGGTGGAGGCTTTTCAAACACCTTTTCAATCACCATAGGACTTTCATTCTCTATACCCATTAAACTCACAACTTTACCTTCTCATAGACCCACTTCAGGTCTCTGTTCAAAGGTCAACTTGTCAGCAAGGCCTTGCTGCCCAGCGGGAATAGTGCCCTGGCCACGTGCATGCCTCTCATCCTTTTTCTCTGTAGCACTGTTCTTTTCTTTTTTAAAAAGATTTATTTATTTATGCATACAAGAACTTGGGTGTAGGCCAGAGGTGCAGGGGAGGTGAGAGGATTCACCAGAGACAGAGTGGGGAACAGAACAGGCAGATCGACTAATATACACTGCTGAGGGGAGCAGCGGGCAAGTCAGGAGAGGTCTGCTGTGCCATGTGGGTTGCCCCTGGCCAGCCATGGATCAAACTCATGCTGCAGTGGCTGCGGATAGCTTCATAGGTTGCGTCTTAACCCCTTGCACCACCAGGGAGTGGCGCAGCACTTTCCACCAACAGGGAGGTCCTCTAGCACTTTTCACCAACAAATATACATCTGTTTGATGATTTCCCTTCCAGTTGGCCATTATCTCTATGAGAGTGGAAATTTATGTGGATAAATGCATGAATGAACATCAGCACTGGGTCTTGATTTTCTTGAATATTAATACGGTTCATGGGTGCCATAAACCATCAAGTTCTTGAAGGCAGAATAGGAGACTCATTTATCTTTTACTCCAAGATGTAGGAGGATGACTAGCAGAGAGATGGTGCTCATTGGGTGCTGGGATTAAACTAAAAACAAGTTGGTAAAATGAGACCCAGGTAAACAGAAAGTTAATTAAGATGCAGAACACCTGCTATCACCAGCTACCAACCCTCCTCTGGAGTCGTTAGAGTTCATTTAAAATTCCGGTTCTGTGGCATCTCAGGAGAGGATTCTAATCTCTCTGGGCCTTGATTTTCTCATCAGTAAATTTAAAAGTTGGATGAGATGGCCCTTCTGACTGTTGCTAAACTTTAATTACAATGCACACTTGTCTGGTAAAGGAAAACAGGGCTCTGCATTTAAAGAACTTGAAATCAACCTGGAGGGAAACTTCTCAGGTAAACTCTGCTCTCCCCACCCTGGTCATGTGACATGTCCAAAGAGGCAGAACACAGAAGGAAGTCTCTTCCAAAGGTGAAATTTTCCTGCTTGGTGTAATTCTGCAAAAAGTGGGAAAGAATGAATTCTAGGATATATTCTAAGTCTTTTAAGACATCAGTCCTTATTTGGAAAAGTGGTGAGTGCTTGAATATGTAATAATTTAATAATAATTTAATAATAATAATTTAATAATAATTTCCACTCTCATAGAGATAATAGCCAATTGGAAGGGAAATCATCAAACAGATGTATATCTGTTGGTGAAAAGTGCTAGAGGGCCTCCCTGTTGATGGAAAATGCTGCGCCACTCCCTGGTGGCGCAAGGGGTTAAGACGCAACCTATGACTTATTTGACTTATTGATGTAAACTTTTCAAGGAAATATAACACTCTATTTAAAAAGAAATTCTCAAGGTTGATGGGATCTTAAATAGAGCCTTAAACCTTCCCACCAGTGACAGATCAGATCACTGTTTCTGCCACTGGCGTTCTAGAGTTCCCCAAGATTTTTCTTGTTTATGAAAATGTGCAAGGCATTTGCCAACTCTAAACATAAATACAAACATGAAATTGAAGGATTTCCAAGGAAGATTTCTGTTCTCTGTGTGGGGTGTCTGGAATGGAAAATAAGCCATATCTTGCAAACAAAAATCAGGGTTCAACTGGCTCCTTGAAGAAGGTGGTTGATTTCAAGAAAGCTAACAGGTTTGCTAACATCTTTGCAATTTGCCAGTAGAAACTGGCAGACCCTCTGACTTGCAGTTTTTAATAGGAGAGCAGGGAAGGGAGCATAAACTTGCAAAGGAAAAACCCCAGCAGGGTCAACACCATACAGACATTTATGAAAGCCAGGGCAAAAATCCATTTAATGATTTTTCCCTCTGAACACTATGAAAAAGAAATAATCTTGCCAAACTAAAGTAATTTAAATTCAATTCAGCAAACGTTTATTGAGTACATACTCTGGGACACATATTGTTTTGCAGGAAAACAAAAATGGACTCAAATTTTTAAAAAGTCTAAAGGTCATTGTATAAATGTGGCCAATATCTGACTAATTTCTTGCTCATAGTTCTTGTTCCCTTTGGGAACACTTCTGCCTTGTTCTCTGGCTCTAATTTTCTTTCCTTCTTTCTGTATTCTTTGAAATATGAATAATTTTTCTTTACTATTTGTAACTTTCTCTTATATTTTGTTTTGTGGGATTGGTGTCCCCAAAAGGGTTCAAAGCAGGTCTCCTGTCACCTTGGTCTGGGAACTAGAGGTCAACCAGGGCCTGTAGCCTCAGGAGGTGAGTTACCATTGTTTAAAGAATGCAGGTGGTTGTGGGTTGAAAGCTGTGAGATCCCTCAGACTAGGAGAAACCTCTGATCTTCCTGAGTCCTTTGCCCTCCCTGAGTAGCTGGAAGAATGGCGTTTGGACAGTCTTACCTAGTTGTAGGTTTATCAGCCAGCAGGAGCTCTCCATCTATGATGTAAGACTGTCATCTTCGATGAAATGTACAGAATTAAGATTAGTATCTGCCCCCATTTGTCTGTTCTGTGAAGTCTTCTCCTGTGTCTCCCCTGAACAAGCATTCCTGGTCTGCTCCATTGCTCAATATGTTGTACATATTGGGTTATAATCCTTGCAACTCTATATACATACATGTATATATGTAAAATGATGTCTAAGTTTTCCTTTCCTTAATATGCTTTTTATGACTAAAGAGCCTATGTAGTTCTTTTAGTAAAATATTGTTGTTCAGGGTTATGTTATTATAATATAGTACTATTATTATGTGATAGTCTATAACGTGTTGTGATCCACGTTATAGATCCATTGTGATCCAGCTGGAAGAATTGTCTTCTTCGACTATATCTTTGTCCTTAATACATGTTTTAATAGACACAGGTCAGGCATGGGGATATTATATATTTTTTCTCTCTTCCTGGGACTAGAATTTATTTCCACTCTTTCCTTCTCCTACCTACAAAAACTCTGGCTGAATATTTAATATGATTTGATCAAATAAGTTGAATGAGAATGAGGGCTGGGTTATAATCCTTGCAACCACTGTTTCAATGTGCAAATTGGATAAATTTTCTAGGTCTCAATTTATAGCCTATAAAATATGGAAATGTAACCTCTCGGCTTCATTGCTGGAACCCCTGTTTGAGTTGTAATTCATAGATATGAGGAAGAATGAGGGTCAGACAGCACAGATGACTCAGAGGTGGCACATTATTAAATTGACCCTATGTTAACATGAACTGAATGTTTATTTACTTGCAAGGACATGCAAGTGGTAGCGGAAGGATTGTAATAAAGGTCTTAGATTAATGGTAAGTCTGAGATAGCCTAAGATAAAACATTTAACTGGGAAGTATTTTGCATATTATCAAGTCATAAAGGTAATAAAGATGCCTGCTTGCTAGGTTGAAGACTCCCTCATAAACTCATGAATTGCATTAACCGGCAAGACCTTTCTCTATTGGAAGATTGACAGATCGGATGCTGCGACTGTTGATTGAATTAAAGACCAAATCAGTCACGTAAGGACAGGGTTCTAGCATTTCATCATCTGTGCACCTTACAAAACAAACTGCCACAAACCTAGTAACTGGATCCCCTTCATTTTGCAGCAGAAAACACCCCTAGACTAAACATTAGGAATAAATGGAATTAAACTCTAACCACTGAGTTGATTTCCCTCTTCAGGACTGTCGAGATCACTGCATTAGTCTGGAGCAGTAGATAGGATCACCCAAAGGCAATCAGATGGAAATATCAAACAGTTTAGGAAAGAAGAAACCAACACTGGTCTTCCTGCAAAAGCTCCAAGCACAACCACCTGTACTGAAATCATGTCTTCTCTGATCATGCCCATCTGAGAATTTTGTAAGTGGAAAGATAAGGAAACTGAATTGAGGGGAACAATCAGAGGTGAGTGGTTGTAACAGACAACTCTGGAGGTTGACAGTGACGTGTGAGGGCTGTTCAGATGGGTGTGAACAACCACAGGCGGGGTAGTTCCTTTAGAAAGGTGCCAGATTCCACCTGTGTCAAGCCACGTCCCAGGAGTATTTGAAATCTGCATGTGCAGGAATCCTGGTTAGCTTGTGTGTCTATGCCGATAGCGTTTGTTTCAGCTCTTCCCTAAGATGGAGGATGTCCAGCTCTCAAGAATCCTACAGTTCCATGGATGGATTAAGTGATAGGATTTGGAGGAAGTGAGCTCTTGCAGGTGACTTATTATTTACTCCCAGCTAAATAAGTGTTGCTTGGATGGGAAAAGCTAATGTACTCAACCTGGGATTTTACTCACTAAGATGGATCATGACACCCCATCTTCTTGAGTGTTTGACTCATGTGTGTCTGCAAAAGGCACCTTGGATATACTGTTTCATGCATCTATGCCAATGCAAATCAACTCTGAAGGAAGGGCTATTCGTTGATGTTTATATGATGCAAGCTGTTTTTAATAAAACCTCTCCTTGGACTAAGGAAACAGATCTGTCTGGCCCCTACAATATGAGCTACCAGAAGGTGCAATTAGACCTGCCCCCCGCCCCATCTCCAAGCCTTCCATCCAGGGTTTCCATCATATATAAGCCAATCTGACAACCAAAATTTCCTTTTAAAATAAATGGGTATTTTGGGGTTTAACTGTATTAAAACTTTGAGCTGTTTCATTTTGTCAAGAATTCTAATCAATTTCTATGGAAGCTGATACCTTCATAATTGAATGAAACCTCTCTAAGAGTATATGAAACTACAATGAACAAATAACCAAGCAGGGGAAAGATGAAAGAATATAGAGGAGTTTGCTGTTACATTTCTTAGTTCCATTTCTTTGCAGGTAATTTACAATCTCATTGTCTGCGGGGGTAGAACATATTTGTTTTTTTAAATACAATTTTATTGATTTATAGCCCTATATAAATTTCGAGAGTACAGCTTCACACTTCCACGTGTGTATCAGCATCATTTCACTGAGGGGGTGGGAACATTTGTAAAAAATAAGAATATTTGTATAAATAATATGTAAGTAAAAAAATAAGGGTCTTTTGTGAAAGTTAACATGCCTGACTCTTGGTTTGTTTGTTTGTTTTTTTTTAAGATTTATTTATTTATGCAAACAAGAATTGGGGTACAGACCAGAGGTGTGAGGAGTGAGAGGACTCACAGGAGACAGAGTGGGGAGCAGAACAGGCAGATGTACTGAAATACTCTGCAGAGGGGAGCAACGGGCGAGTCAGGAGAGGTCTGCTGTGCCATGTGGCTCACCTCCCTGGCCAGGGATTGAACTCGAGCTGCAGTGGCTGCCGATAGCTTCATAGTGCTATGTCTCCACCCCTTGCACCACCAGGGAGGCCCCTGACTCTTGGTTTTGTTTTAGGTTCGATACAGTCTAAAAGCGAATTCTTGCTCATGCAAGTGGGGGTAGGGAAACACAAAGGTGTGTTCTGGGGAAGATGCACGGGAAAGAGGGGAGCTAGAGGATGGAAAAGCTTAAAATTACCGTGCTCAGGTTTTTGTGCTCTGAATCCTCAGCAATATTTTTTGAGTTGGGGGAGGATTCAGATTAAGGGAACCCAATATTTGGCAAAGTACAGTCCAACTTTATTTTCATGGTTATGCTAGAATAGGTTAAACCATGCATGATCGCAAATAATCGTAGTTCCAGCTAGGTGAGGCCTCATTCCCTCTCTGTCATCCCAACTTCCTGTCTTTCCTGCCAACACCCATGGAACAGCCAGGATGTGTGAGATGCCAGAAGTAGATCAGATTCCTCCTTTGCATCAGTCATCTTTAAGAGTTGCCTTTTCTCAAATAGCTTGGATGTTACTCTGAATCTGTTTAAAAATATTTTTAAATTGTGAAACTATATTTTAGAATAGGTGTCATTCAAAAAATAGTTGAACGAATCAATATTTTGATGGAATTCACAAAGTAATTGGTGGTTTCCGTGCTTCTCAAAATACGGTTTGCACATCCACCAGGGAACTTGTTAGAAATGCTAGTTCCTGGGCCGCATGTCAACCTCTAAGCCAGACTTTATGGGGCAGCACTCTGCTTTCATAAAGCCCCCCAGGTGATTCTGATGCCAACTTTTCTGAGAAACCCTGATCTAAATAAAGCCATGAGATCATGTACAATCTGTTGGGATGAATGAGTAGTTTTAAATGTTAACAATGAGAAAAAAGTATGGCGTCTGGAGTGGAACAGGCAAAGGTCCAAGTTTCATTTTTCATGAAATTGAAAATATTGCCATGTGATATTCATGCAGTCAGAGTGCAGGGGAATATGAAGGGCTGAGAAACAAACATTGGGAAAACATCTATAATGATTTTTTATTTCAAGGGCTTTGAATGGCGTTTCCATGATAAGGGGGGTTCTTGTGCCATGGCCTGGATAGGTGGAAGCTGCATTAACTGCATAGGTGGAAGCTTCTATTAAAAAAAAATTGGACTCCAGATCACATGGAATTAAATACACTTGCACTTCTAGTCATTCAAGCTAGTGTTTTTCAAATTCTCTGGGGAAAACATGTTTGTTCATTTGTTTTTTATTTCCATATCCATCCTGGACTGTCACTTCTGTAAAATGCAACTAAATAAATGGCCAGAAAAATGAGACTAAAAGATGAGCAAAAATGCAAGCACCAGTTTTTACTTCTAGAGCAAACAGACATTAACTTTTTCTCACAAACTCTGTTCCTAAATGATGTCTCATTTTCTTAACCAACCTCATCGTGGTGGACACGTATTTGTCCATAACACATACTTTTCTGTTTTCTTGCCATTACGAGCTTAGAGTCTATGGATATAGGAACAGGGAGAGGGGGAGGAAACCAGATCATAAATAATCCACGTAACAACCAGGTGTGTTACACAGTAGCCTAGAGGAGACAGGTGTTGAGAAATGAGCGAGCAGGGCTGGGGGTAGGCGTGGGGAGCAGGGGCAGATCACAATGTTAGCACGTGATTGGGGTAACAGGTCTTGCAGAGAAGGTCTCCTTTGAACAAAGAGATGCAGGAAGTGAGGTATATATCTTGTAGATGTCTGAAGCTAGGACTTTCTAGGCAGAGACAGAGATGTAGTTATTGATGATCGAAACTCAATGATGCTCCTCATTTTCTGACTCCTCATGTGTGAACAAAATTTGCATAGGTTTCACCTCAGTGACTATTGCTTGCCTAGCCTGGCCATTGGCCTTTGCCCCCTTCTTAGTCTTGTTTCTAAATGGTGGTTCTCCATATGTGGTCTGGGGGGCTTAGCATTCCATGCAATGTGTGAGACAGGCAATTGGTCAACTCCTCCTCTAATCCTGTGGGCTCAAAACCTCTGGGGTGGGGCCTGAGATCTGTTTTGACTCATCCTTGAGGATATTTGACTCTTGCCCAAGTGTGAAACTCAATGCTCTGGAGCAGAGGTCTGTGAACTACGCTCCATGCCACCTCCAGCCTGGCGCCTGACATTGTACTGCTGGTCACAAAGAATGTTTCTGTATATCTTAAATATTTTTTTAAGGTGAATGCTATTTTATGATCTATAAAAATTGTCAAAAACTCGGGTTTTGAGGTCTGCCTATAAATGCAGCATTGTCTGAACGTGTCCCGCTGTCCCGCTCACAGGTCATCTCTGGTTGCTCTGACCCTGTTAAGAGTAGGGGTAGCTGCTCCAGAGTCCAGATGGCCCTCATGCTTTCCCAACCTAATAATTTGCTAGCTGACCCTTCAGGCAAAGAGCTTGCTAACCCCTGCTGTGAATCCTTTGTTCCTCTTTCCTGCTGCTCCATCACTACCACTCTCTCCCTTTCTCCTTGGGAGGCCATCTTGCCTCCTGTCTAGTGGTGGAACTCAGGGAGGAAGAGGTTATTCACCTCGGTTTTGGCATAATGCTGTGCAGAGAAGCAAAGCAATAATTTCCATATGCAAACCAGGTTTACAGTATCTGCTCTGGAGAGCATTATTCTCCTATAGTTTGCATTCACATTTTTATTTCAGAGTCTGGGGCATATATTTACTTAGCATTTGCTTAGGGATCTGGTTTTGGCAGAAAAGGCTGTGCTGTGGGGGCGGAAGACGGACCTGCTCCACTTAGTCCTGCTGCCAAGGCTTTAGTGCCTCCATGGTAGATGGCTGCAAATTGTTGAAGTGAATATTTGTGGTTTAGGTTGTCATTCTAGATGAGGTTATAGGTCTCATCTAGAGCCCTCACTCTCACTTCCTGAAAATGGCCCTCTCCTCATATTTCATGAATTAAACACACACACACATACCACCAGGGGCGGCTGGGAGTGGCCCGGTACTCCTGTGGCCCTCTTCTTACCCCTTGCACAGCATCAACGAGCTGTTCTCTGGGCAGTATGCTTATTTGCTTCCACTAGCATAATGGCCACTGAAATTGTGATTTGTGTTAATCTTTTAAATCATTTAATAATGTGCTGCAGCATCCACTTGTACGTGGATGACTTCAGTGAACTCCTTTTAATATGAAGAGGAATATTTCATTTTGATTTTAATTTTACATTAATTTAATTATGCGAGCGTTTGAGAATGACATAATTTTACTTTGCTTTTCCCTGGGGAGAAGTGAATGAGTTCTCCATTCCTTCCAAGGATCTGGTCCTCGTGTGCTGGTGAGGTCTGTTTTGACACCTCACTGTTCCATTTTAACAGGATCAACTGGGTTTTGATTTGCTGTATCTGGGAAACTGGAGCGTGTGTGAGCACATCTGCCTGTGTACAAGGAGGCAGAGACTGGCGGGGTTCTACACTCAGTACTAGCTAGTGTAGGATGAGCATCATGAAAATCTCAGCTGGCAAAAAATACAAAGGAGGTCTATATTTCAGTCAAAGTCATGGTTGATTTTTTTTAAAGATTTATTTATTTATGCAAGGACTGGGGTACAGGCCAGAGGCGCGGGAGGGTGAGAGGATTCACCAGAGGCAGAGTGGGGAACAGAACAGGCAGACTGACCGAAAGCACTGCTGAGGGGAGCAGCAGGCACGACAGCAGAGGTCTGCTGCCCCATGTGGGAATCTCCCTGGTCAGCCAGGAATCGAACCAGCACTGCAGAGGCTGTGGACAGCTTCACAGCACTGCGCTCAACCCACTGTGCCCTCGGGGAGGCCCCTCATGGTTGATTATTAATAAGTTTTGTCAAAGATGAAAGACCTAGTTCTTTTCCCCCCCATCAAGAGCAGCTTTCAAACAGTACTCACTGAGCAGGTGGGAAGGAATGTTTCTCTCTTGCTGTTGGGGAAGAGAAGAATAAGGCAGCACTATGTGAAAAGAAACGGCAAGATGGGGAGCTTGGGGAGAAAAAAATAACTCAAAGACTGAGAAGAGGTATTTCCTCAATATATTTATAAATATGATTTCTGGCAAGTTTTGTTATGAAAAATTTTCAGATACAGAAGTGTTGAAAGAACAGTTCAATGAACACATATCTATCCACCCAGTTAGATTAAGCAACTAACTCATTAATATTTCCCTATATTTGCTTTATTCATCTATTTTCCCATCCGTCTATCCACCTTTGTTCATTTATCTATCTCCATGTCTTGATTTAGTCATCCTATTCCATCCATCCATCCATCCATTGATCTCTTTCCATTTTCCTTTTAGATACTTATGAAAATAAGATACAATATCATGAGCTTTGATTTATCATGCCTCTCTTCAAAATAAGGACATTCTCCAGTGTTTCATTATTAAGCTTAAAATCATTAGCAATAATTAATATTATCAAATATTTATCCTTACTGAGTTTTTAATTCAATGATCATATTTTTCATTTTGAGAAATTGTTTTCTTTGAAAAATGTGCCTCTTTACTGCTCCTATTTTAAAATATTTTGAACCATGTCTGTTAAAATCTATTCAATAATGATTATATTGTGTCTAGTAATTCTAATATCTAAAATGTTCTTATCAACTGTTTTTTTATTTTCAATTATCCTCATTAAGATCCTCACTAAAGTGTGTGTTTCCTGATTTTTTAATAAGAGCTGCTCATTTTCTAAGAAATTTATTAGTGAGAATTCTTTGAGATGTGCTTTAAACCTGAGATCCTCCAGAGAGGATATGATCTTGCTACTCCTTGTAACAAAACTGAGATTGCTTTAATCCAATCCTCTGTTCAGATGACCCAGATCACATTTAGGCTATAGAAGGGGCAGACTGCCATTACCAAGTCTTAAAGGATGTTTCTTTTTTATCATCCAATACCAAGTTTGAGATAGGTATGTAATTGTTTCATTTGGTCTCATTTTATGCATGAAAAAGATTTTGTTTACTGTTGGATCTCAGCAGTAGGTAAAGCGTCTCCTATTAGATTCCAAAATTGGACCAGAGTTGGACTTTATTGCTTCCCAGGGCTCAGCAAAGCCCTCAGAATGCTGCCATTTTGGAACTGGCTCACTTTTCAGAATTTCCAGGTTTGCATTTGGAGGACACTTGTAGTATGGTGATCATATTGCCAGAGAGAGGTATCCCATAGATTATTAACATCAGAGGGGAGGATATTCAAGGAAGAAGATGGTCAACTGTCTTGTAGTGAAAAACAGTTTCAAGAGCTGAGTTTAATTTCCTGTCTTGAAAGTGTAGAATAATGATATAAAGACTTTCATGTCAAGATTTTCTATTTAATGTCACCAAAAATGCTGAACAGTCATTGGCTTCATCTAATTATGTGCCAAATGCTTGGTTTTCTTGCAGTGATTGAGATTACATATTGTCCAGAAAGGAATGTTTTGCTCATTCCAAACCAGGAAGCTAAATCATGACTCCACTAATAATCAGAAGATAGAGTTTCTTTTTTTCTGCTTTTGTTTAGTCTTGTCTGTTTCTTTGTTTCTTTATATTCTACATATGAATGAAATCATCCTGCATTTGTCTTTCTTCTTATAACTTATTTTGTCTAGAAAATTTCCTTCCAGTTCCATTCATGTTGTTGCAAATGACAAGATTTAATGTTTTTTAATAGCTGAGTAGTATTCCATTATGTTTGTGGTGTGGTTTATGATCTTAACTTTTAGAGCAGGGAAGTATCAATATTTCTATTTATCCACAAAGAGACCCACAAAAGGAAAGTGAAAGATAAAGGTGACATTTATGGTCGTGATCTATAGTAAAGACTGTAAGATGCCAGATGTTTGGAGATGCAAGGTCTCCAATTGGACTGAGTGGTCATCACCATTAACTAACTGAAAATATAAAGGTATTAGAGGTGAAGAATAAATCTGGTAGTTAAATGCATCTTCAAATTTTAAATAGTATTTCCAGGTAATATAGAAAACATTCTTCTTTGTGCTTTTTTTCCCAGTTTGGTTTACCAATAAAATTCAAACCTTCAGAATTTTATAGAGTCAAATAAGGAAAGGGAATATTAGGACAGATTTCCAAGCCCATATCCTTCCGAGTGATTCCATAGTGACAACAGGAACACAATAGAAAATTAGCGTTCTATTTTCTATTATCATATCTCTTTTGGTCACTTGCACACTACTTCATGCATGGACAGAACAAGGTATCCTGCCCTGAAAATAACCTAGTCTTGTTTCTTCCAGAGTGGAGGAAGATGATTGTCAGCCATAGGCTGCTGGAGTTCAAATCCCTGGATATGGAGTCAATGGACCTTTAAATGTTTACAAAAGTCTTCAAATATAGATAGAGGATGTTTCCAGAGTGGGATCATTCCATCATTTCAAAAAAAATTGGTAACATGTCCTACAACATCTTCCCCTGTGTTTTTAAAAGCTCTGCTGAGAGCAGTGAAGTGGGCAGGAGAGGCGGGTGGCTTCTTGAACTAAAGAAGACAGCACCTTCTGGTCTTGGGACAGCTCCAGATCACCCCGGGCCATCTAACCCATGGAAGCCCATTGGTGCATTAGCAGGTAGATCATCTCCTTCACTTCAGCTGAGCTTGCCCTGTGGCCTTGTGTTGGACAATTTTTGGCAGCAAGATTTACAAACTCCTGTGTCACCATCGGCTCTATAAAGTCTTCACTTTCTGCTGTCCCTCCTGGTCTAGGACCTCAGCTCCAGCCAGCACTGCCTATGTGTTCTGGTGGAATTCTAGCCAGTTCGAATACTGCCTCTCATCTTTCTCCACACTGGTTCACCTGTGTGTGGGGCTCTGTTAATTCCCCCCAGAGCCAGGCAGTCCCAATTGCCTCGAACCACAAAACATGCCATTGTCCCTATGATGGCTACTCAGAAAAGGTCCAAACTCCATCATTTTGCTTTACGTCTCTTCAGGATCTCACCCTAAATTCCTCATCCACCTTCATCTGTCTCTTAAAATTCACTGTTAAGAACTCTTGTACTTAGATTCATTTATTGCTTGGATTTCTCTGCAAGCATCACACTGTAAACATCAAAGCCAACAGAAATTGCTTTTGTAATTGGAAACTTCAGGTGGAAAAGGTGAGGCTGAACATCAGTGGTCGAGCAAACTGATTTAGAGATTTAATAGTTATGATTCCACATAATCTGGCACAATCTTTCTTCCAGTTAATTCTTTAGACGCAGTAGGTGATGAGTGGGACCAAGTTCCAAATGGAAGCAAAAGACCACATTGGCGTAGGAAGCGTCCCCTTCATATCACTCCTTGCTTCAACTTCCCTTTTTCTGTCCTTCCCTTTTGAATGCTCCTCGTTGACATTTATTGTAGAGTTTGTCTGCAGTCCCATGTTCCTGAATATTTGCCATTCTTGGAACAGCTGGGTTTGTTTTGAATGATGTCCCATTGTTCATCATGCAAGCACAGCGTCACTTTGGACATGATTTTCAAACTGATGAATATTCCAAGCGTTCATTATGCGTGGGTGGTCTTGTCCAGAGCACAATCCCTTGTTAGCGCTGGCAGCTTCCCATATTGTTGTCTATTACAAATTCACTGATTCTAACCCCTGGAGTCCTTTATTCTTAAGGACCTTGAGATCAAATCAGTACATTTGTATGGACATACCTATTTATGTATTTTAAAACTCCTATTCTTTTAATTTTATTTTTGAGGTATATTTATGGTTTATATAATAATGTGCTAGTTCGTGCTAGTTGTAATGAAATAAGGGCACATACACTGAGGATGAATACATTTTTAATAAGGGGTGTATGATGACTTGATGCTAAAGTCTGGAAACCATTTTTTAAAACCATTGATTTGACTTTCAATCAAGTTCCACTCTGTGATTATTCTAAACAGCTTTATTGAGGTATATTTTAAATTTCATAAAACTTAACTCATTTTTACAATTAAATCATTTTTGGTAAGTTGTAGAATAGTGAAAGAATATATTTACTACCTCCCAAGCCCCATGTGTCCATTCGCAGGTACCCCCTGTGGCTACTCCTAGCCCCAGGCAACTAATGACCAATTTTCTATCTCTATGCATTTGCTGTTTTCCAGGCTTTGCACAGAAATGGAATCATGCACGATACCTTTTGAGACTGATGCATTCACTAAACGCGTGTACACACTGTTGAGGTCTCGAGGCATGGTACACACTGTTCATTTGTGTTGCAGCTCAGCATTCCATGGTATGGCTACCCCACATTTTGTTTATCCATTTACCAGCTAGTGGTCATTTGGTTCCATTGTCTGGTTGTTATGAACAATGCGACTAGGAGCATCCATGTGCCCTTAAGATTTTATTTCTCTTGGATAATTTCCAAAGGGGGAATTGCAGCATATAACCTTATGTTTAACTTTTAAAGAACCAGCCAATCTGTTTTCCAAAGTGGTTGAACCATATGACTTCCTCCAGCAACGTGTGAAGGTTCCAGTTTTTTCACATCCTCCCCATCAACATTTGTTATTGTCTTTTTAATTGCAGCCATCCTAGTGGGTGTGAAATGGAACTTCATCTTGGCTTTCATTTGCTTTTCTGTGATGACTAATGATGTTGAGCCTCTTTACAAGGTATATCTTCACTGGTGAAATGATCTACTCAACTCTTTAGCAGAATTTTTTTAATTGAGATTTAATTGACATAGGACATTACATCAGCTTCAGGTATGTAGTATAATGATTCAACCTTTGTATATAGTAAGGAATGATCACCACGGTAAGTCTAGTTATCATTTATCTTCATACATAGCCACGAAAATGATTTTTCTTGTAACGAGGATATTGATGATCTACTTTCTTATCAACTTTCAAGTATGCAATAGTGTTAATAACTATAGACACCATGCTGTATACTACATCTCTGTGACTTATTTTATAATTTGAAGTTTACATATTTTGACCAATTTTCCTCCCTCAACCCTTGCATTTAGCAACTACCATCTGTTCTCTGTATTGAAGAGCTTGTTTTTTAGATTTCACATACAAGTAAGATCATTCAATCTTTGTTTTTCTTTCTCTGACTTATTTTGTTTCTCATTATGTCCCCTGGTTTCACCCATGTTGTTGCAAATGCTAGAATTTCATTCTTTTTTTCAGGGGTGAATAATATTCCCTTTTATATACAGTCATCTGTTGCATAATGGTGTTTAGGTCAACAACAGACCTCCTATATGACTGTGATCCCTGTACCTAGCTCAGCTGTGTAGTGGGATGTACAACTATCCAGATTTGTGTAAATGTACTCTATGATGTTGGCCTGATAACATTTGTTTAAGTGCGATCTATGATGTTGGCCAACTGATGAATTTCTTGGAATATCTCCCTGACATTTAGTTGTGCATGGCAGTATAACACAACTTATTTATTCATTCATCCACAATGGATACTTAAGTTGTTTATATATCTTTGCTATTGTTAAAAATACTGCCATAATCATGGGGGTGCATATGTCTTTTGAATCAGTGTTTTCATTTTCCTTTGTCAAATACCCAGAAACGGATTTCCTGGATTATATGATAATGATATCATAGTGACTACAGCAATTTACATACCACCAACAATGCACAAGTTTTCCCTTTTCTTACATCCTCACTATCACTTCTTATGTGTTGTCTTTTTGATAATAGCTATTATAATATTATGATAGGTAAGAGGTGATATCTCTGTGGTTTTGATTCACATTTTTCTGATGACTAGTGACATGGAACATCTTTTCCTATGCCTGTTGGCCATCTGTATGTCTTCTTTGGAAAAGCATCTATGCAGATTCTCTGCCCATTTTAAAATCAGATTGTCTGTGTTTCTACTATTGAGTTGTATAACTTATTTCTCTATTTTGGATATTAAAACCCCCTATGCGATATAGGATTTACAAATATTTTCTACAATTCAGTAGGTTGCCTTTTCATTTTCTTTGTAATTTCATTTGCAGAAGCATTTTGTTCTGATGTCATTCCATTGATTACGTTTTTATGTCTTCTCCAAAAAATGGGAACCCTTGTTTGGGACTGGGATAATGTTTTACACTCCCCTTTGAACCCCAAAGGTCTGCCTGGCACCTGATAGGTTTGTCACCAAGATGGTGGCTGAAATTCCAAAAGTTGATGATGATTTCATAGATTTAAATGTAAAGAAAATTTGATGTTTTATCTCAGAGGTTCACAAGCTCAAATGCCAACAGTTACTACGCTGGTAACATGAATTTGTAAGTTGGGATAATGTTTAAAAAAAAATGGCAGATAGAGAAAGCCCTACTTTGAAATGACATCTAAGTTTAGCAATAATAGTCACCATACAGACCAAGGAAATTCATTTATCAGTGGGTTTGACTTGCAAGGATATATCAGAATGATACCCTAAGATACCCATTATGCAACAGATGACTATATAAAATGTAGTCTAGACCCAGCATCACCAAGCCTACTTCCGAAGTCAGCAGACCACCTGGGTGGGTTTACCTATCAACCTGATGCTGTGAGGGATTTCTGTGAGAGATTCTGCGGCCTTCTAGAAAGTCTTAAGCTTTGCATAGTGCCCTGTGCTGCAGCCAGAGCTGGCTTTCTGAATGTGTCCCTGCTGAGAGCACATGGCTACTTAAAACCTTCAAAGACTCCTCATTGCTCTGTGGATCAACTCTATAAGCTCCCACATGGTCTGCAAGGGAACTGACATAAGTACCCCATGCACACCCCATAATTAGCTTTTCCCCTGCAATTTTGTCTTCCTAAGATTCCCTGCCTCCAACTTCCAACTTCAGTAGATAACACCCACATCTGCTTCCCAGCCCACATTGGATGCAGCCCCTTCTAGAAACCCCCATTAAAGCTCATATTATAGTTGTCAGAGCACATTTTCCATTTTATTGTCATTTCCTCTCTTCATTCAATATTTCTGTCACTTGAGGGCAAAGACCAAGTGGAGTTTATTCACTGTTGTATTCTCAGTGATCAGATCTTTTGGTTACAGAGAAGAATCCCTAAAAGGTTGCATGGTATGAATGGATTGTGAGTGAATGGACACATAAGGGGATCTCCACCATCATCTTTGGGATTGACATGATGGGGAGGGGTCAGTAAGCCCGAGAAGGAGGGGTAATAAAATGCCTGCATATCTGCACACAAAGTTGGTATCTGATTTTCACTCCTATTCTCATTCGGGTTTGAAGCTTGGGAAACAGTTCACCTGTTTTCTTGTACCAGGTTTACTGGTGATGCTCAAGGAGATAAAATTCAGAGATAAGAATCTAGATGACCATGGTTTGACTCCCAGCTGTGGAATCATGCCCGTGTTGTCTAACAGGTCTTGTTACTGATTGATCGCCGAGCCCTCTGCTGACCTCCAGCGAGTCCCGAGTTCAGTTCATGAACTTTTTCCTTACCTGCAGAAACTCAGGGCTGGGGTGATAGAGACCTGTTATGCCAAAATATGACTTCACCTTCTCCTTTAAAAGGGATTAGGTCATCCTGAGGACCATAAATTGTCTTAACTTTCATTTGGAAAATGTCTGTACTGAGGGCTGAAATTTTAAAGTGAGTTCTTGAAATTTGACTTTAGGTGACCTCTGACTGCATGCTGTGTTGATGACCTCTGGGCGCCAGGCTTTGAGGGTCTCAAGAAAGGAGAACTGATGAGGTCAGTGTTTTCTGTTATGCCTTCCTTCCCTTTCTTAAGCAGGATCAAGTCTCTTTCACAGATTTTGCCAGGGAATCTCTCCAAGTTCTGGGAGAAGTAAAAAAGTAAAATCCTGCCTCAGATGCTGCTTCTTCAAGTCATTTCCCACGTGTTGGCTGATCCACGAAGGACACAATGAATTAAAGGGGTTCTTGCCTTTCATGTTAGGATTTCTTCAATCTTTGTAACTCTTAAGAATTAAAAAAAGGTAAAATAGGAAATAAAAGAAATTCTGATTGCTCAGTATGACTCAAGGGTAGTGGAATTAATGTGATAATATTTTAACACTTCATTTTATTTGGCAGAGTTGGGAATGAGCGGTTTCCTACTAAGTGAGTTATTAAGGGATTTTATCCTATTAAACCTGAAAGTATGTCTCTTTCTACAATTACAGGTTTTGATGGTGGAGGGTGAGCTGTGACAGCATCCACTTGTAGAGGTGTGAGCGTATACCCCTAAAATATATACAGTATCATCAACCAACATTACCTTAATAAACATAATTAAATAAAAGGACTTTGTAAAAACCACAGTTGAATGCCATATCAATAACTTAGGTTTCTCATAAAATCCTCAGTTACTGCATTGTGATTTAATGCATTTCTGTGCTCAGGTGTGTAGGAATCAAAGACTCTTCACTGAAAGGCCCCAGGCTGCTGCTGTCTTTTAAAATTTTCTTCCGAAATTCTGGGGTGTGTTTTTTAAGAAGAGTTATTAATACCTCGTTTATAGCATCTGGTTATGTTTTCTTGCTTCTTCCAGCTGATACCAGATCTCTTTCAGCAGCCACTCTGCATGCCCCCTTTCAGTCTGTGGTTTCAGATTTTAAGATGGAGTGGACAGCTCACTGGGCTTATTAAAATTTAATAAGAGTAATTAGGCAGAGAGATACTCTGCTAGGGGCCAACCAGAGGAAATTTAGTAAATGGAATGTGTGACATCCGTTTTGGTGAATTTTTCAAATCCTGAACTTCTCTTTTTTCTTTTATTATAGGTAATTGATGATATTTGGTGAACTCTATAGAAATAATGTGTTTATTATTTCTGAATACCCGAAGTAAAGAACACAATTCTAGAATGAATTCCTACTTTTTGTTTTCTCAGGCTGTGAATATATCATGGAGAGAGAGAGAGAGAGAGAAGGCAGAGGAGACAGCAGATAGAAAATGAGGATCCTAGATCCAGGACACAGTTTTCATCTTCTAAAAATCTAATTTTTTAGTTCACCCTGAGGTTATAAGACTGTTAGTCTTGTTAATGATTAATATCTTTGCTTGCTATAACAAATTACCATAAGAGTAGTGGATTAAAAGCACCCCGGTTTACTATCTTAGAGTTCTGGAAATCAGAAGTCCAAAAATCAGTCTTTCTGAGCCACAGTCAAGGAATCTGTAGGGTTAAGTCCTGCTGGGGCTCTGGGGGAGAATTGGTTTCCTTGCCTTTCCAGAATCCAGAAGTCATCTGCAGTCCCTTGGCTCTTGGCCTCTTCCTCTGTCTTCAAAGCCAAACTTGTAGCTTTTTCGGTCCTTTCTGACCCTCTGGTGTCCATGATCACATGTTCTGCTGTTTCCCTCCTACAAGGACCACTGTGAGTTGCTGAGCTCACCTGGAGAATCTCCATCTCCAGATCCTAATTTAATCACGTCTGCAAAAATGCCCTTTGTCGTGAGGAGAACATATGCAGGGGCTCTGGGATTAGACTGTAAGCTTCTGTCGCGAGGGGGCATTCTTGAACTTAGCACATGAACTAAATCCCCAATATGCTGATTTAAAAACCAAAATGACAATTGGTGATTTTAGGCTGACTAGATATTGCCATTTTCCTGAGGACACTCTTTCCTGCCAGGGCATGAATCATGCATGGTGACCACATAATAGGAGCTTCCTTGGTGAACAACGAATGTGCTCTTATCGGAAATGACCAGGGTCCAGGGGCACCAGCCTGGCACTACAGATGCCAGTGAGGACAGACAGGAAATGTATCTCTAAGAAGCAGCTTTATTCAGATGGCCGGTGATCTGAGTAAAGATCTCCTGGGAGAACGGTGGGCACAGCACCTTGAAGAAACTCTTCTGACCTCTCATCCCTAGCTGGCCTTTTCATCATGAGTTAGTCAAAGACAGGAGTCACAGGCAAACACCCCATCAGAACAGCCTGCCATAGTTTATGTTCCTGGCATTTGTCACGTTCAGCCCCCAGAGTTTGTTATCTCCCCTGTGTTATCTTGACCCTGGTACATCTTGGCCTGCTGAGCCTGGCTGATTCCTGGTGGCTGCAATATAGGGCAGCGTTGGGGCAGGAATCTCAGTTCAAAGCAAGAGTCTTAGTTTAAAGATAACAGATCATTAGTCACAGAGCATGTAGGTGTAGCCTGTGCTTTGTCTATGTGCAGATTCCTATCCCAGGTAGGGTACCTTTCTCTCCCTCCCTAGCTGCTGTCCTTATCAGTGGCTGCTGCCAGGAACGACAGCAGATTGGCATATCATCCTTTGTAGGGTACACATATTTCCACCAAGCGAGGCAATTCTACCTGTGGGATTGTTTTTCTGAATAGTGTTTGGGTTTAATACCCTGAAAAACTCACACTCCTTGATTCTTCTTTTACTGGTTCGCATGGAGTCCATCACCTGCTGTTCAGATTCCATTTCCTTGCTGACAACTACCTGTTCTAAAAAGTCTTTATTCTATACCCTGGAGGCAGTTATAGTGTTTTAGCCAGAAATTCACTTCACGAGGGGGCTAGTTAACATTTGAAGAATCATAAAGAGGAATCAACTCTTCTAATCCTTACTATTTCAGACCTCAGCAAGCAGACAAGAAGAGATTTATTAATTAGCAATTGTATTATTGGAAGTAATTTTTCACTGGCAGAGTGGGTGGTTTCCACAGTAAGTGAAACAGCTCATAGGACCTGGATGATTCTGTTTGCAAAAATAGACTGTACTTGACCTGAGAGTGAAACTTTCCTATAAGGTGATTGTCAGAATGTCTGAGGGGAGGGAGGGGACTTTCTTGAGCTATGAAAATAGGTCTCGGAATTGCCTGGCAACTGCTCGCTTGTAAATGTTACTGGAAGTTGAGCTAAGAGAGAGAGATTTGAGGCTTCGTGGGATCTGGGGTGGGGCTTGAAATAGTAAAAGAAATAAAAAAATCAATCTACTCCCTGGGATAGACCTTTGGGGGGAAGAGCAAGCATCTCTGCTTGGGTCGGGTGGCCTCATTGATACCAGAGTCTCCAATTTGAGCAACATAATAATCACCTGGAGGGCTGGTGCAAGTACAGGTAGCTGGGGCCCTTCCTCTGCGTCTCTGAGCCAGTAGGTCTTGGGCTCTGTGTGTGTGTGTGTGTGTGTGTGTTGGGGGGTGGTTGAGAATTTGCATTTCTCACAGGTCCAGGGGATGTACTGCTCGGGGTTTGGGGACTGCTTTTTTGAGAACCACGAGGCTCAGTTTTACTGTGGCTTCAGACAATGAAACACTTAACATTTGAAATATCATAAAGAGGAACCAACGCTTTCTTAATTTTTTATTCTTTACTATTTCAAATCTGTGAAATCTACCTGAAGAGATTTATTAATTAACAACTGGGACATCGGAAATAATTAATCAAATTGGAATCTGGTTACCACTAAAAGAAAATGAAACCAAAAGAACTTGGTAGTGGCTGAGCTTTCAGATTTATTAAAGGTCCACAATCCTTGGGCCAGAAGATGGCCGATGCCCTCCCGGCTGAGTTTACCTGGGTTGGTGTTTAGTCTTCTCAAGTTGAAATCATCTCATCGGTTCCTCCTTCTGAAACATCTTTAATTTTTTTTTAAATTTTTTTTTTTAAAGAGGCATGTATTTTTATTTATTTGTTTGTTTGTTTGTACAAGCACTGGGTACAGTCAGAAGCACAGGAGGGTGAGAGAATTCACCAGAGCCAGAGCGGGGAGCACAACAGGCAGACTGACGAAGGACACTGCTGAGGGGAGCAGCGGGCAGCAGGAGAGGTCTGCGCGCCATGTGGGACCCTCCTCCGGTGGCTGGGGAGCAGCCGGGGATCGAACCAGTGCCGCAGAGGCAGCGGGCAGCTTCGCAACCCAGCGCTCAACCACTGCGCCACTGGGGAGGCCCTGAAACATCTTTAATGGCATCCTCTTCAGTAATGGTTGATCCATCCACCCCCCCACTCTTTTATTTATTTTATTTTATTCACACTTTTATTTTTAATCTTTAGATTTGATTGCAGATAAGATCTTTTCTGACTTTTCCCTTACATTTTGGAGATTGATTTGACTTTGGAGGCCTGCTGCCCTGCTGGGCTGACTATAGCTACTGTGAGAGCAAAGTAGGCATCTGGATTTATTTATTTTTAATATTTTTTAAATTTTATATATTTTTATATCATTTTTCATTTTTGCACAATGTATGCATTTTCATCTTGGTTATAATCACCATATTTTTTTAAAGATTTATTTATTTATGCATACAAGAACTGGGGTGTAGCCAGAGGTGAGGGAGTGAGAGAACTCATTAGAGACAGAGTGGGGAGCAGAACAGGCAGACTGACTGAAATACACTGCCGAGGGGAGCAGCGGGGAGACAGGAGAGGTCTGCTGTACCATGTGGGTGGCTCCCTGGCCTGCTGGGCTCAAACTCATGCTGCATTGGCTGGCAACAGCTTGATAGCGCTGTCTTGAACCCCTGCGCCCCCAGGGAGACCGGGGGAATTTGGATTATTTGCAATACTTTGTGGCCCCTTCTCCTTTTTCCTGCCTTTCCTCCTTTTCTTCTTTCCTAGTGAAGCTTTGCAATCAGTGAACCACCCATGGATAGGCAACATCATAATACACAATTTAAACATAAATTTTTTGGTTCTGAGATTATTTTCCAGACCCCTCTAAATCATCACTTCTACAAATATTCTGGCTCAACATGGTCCTTCTACACATTCTAATTTTTTCATATCCCATCGGGGAGAGTAGTTATATCTTTGCCAAAGACAAATGGTAGGGAAAGCGACAGGGTGAGGGCTGCTTGTTTTGCATTATTGGTTCAATCACTTCAGTTCACCAGGGAAATAAAGCTGTCAGCATCACACCTCTGGGCACAGAGGACATGGCTTGGGTATATGATTCAAAATGTTGCCCAAGGCTGAAGCCACTGTGTGAGTTTAATTCATTGGGACCATCAGGCAGGTGCTGCGGAAGGGAACACTGGCCTTATTAACATTAATTTTTCATGGGCATACAGGGAAACTCCTGGTGCATTGTTTCATAATTAATTTTCTTATAAGTTATGAATGTCCTAGATAGCCCCTAAAGGAGGGCTGGAGAGATCAATTCATTTAATGTAGTTCAGTTTTTAGAGGCTCTTCTTGTATACATATATTAATGGCTGCAATTGAGTTTCACTTTCTTGTGTGGTTTGCTAGAACTTAGAATAGCTCTGCTGTTAAAATGGGATGGCTAATGATCATGACTATGCTTTGCAGAGTGTTTTAAGTTCCCTGGGTGCATTTTAGGCAGTAGGCTGAAGCAAGACTTCAGGATTGCTTGAGTTTCTGATAGTCAAATCAGCTATTGATGGAAATTGTCAGACATTTGTCAATCAAATAAATGTTTGCTTTTTAAGGTGACGTTATCCTGAAAATTGGTTTTAACAAATCAAAGTGTTTTACCTTATGCAACACATTATATATGTCTTAATAGTTTGTTCTCTTAAAAGTTAAAATTGCCTCTTTTTTTGGCATTATATTTTTATTGTCCAGTAACAAGTCTTTTGATTGCCAACCACAAATCTTTAAATGGGAACGGCTAGCACCAGTCTATTTGTGTTTGCCCAAGGCTTAGAAACAAGATTGATAGGACCATTTTCAGTTGAACCGGATCTTCAGGTAGGACAGATAGAACTGATAGAATTTACCAGAAGCCCTGGGCAATGCTGAACTGAATCCTGGGGGTGAATGGGCCGGGGAGAGATCAATGTTACAGAGAAGCAAACTATCCTTAAAGGAAAGTTTCATTTTTTCCAACGAAAATAATAACAGAATCTATGTCCTAAGACATGAAGAAGATTAAATGATACAATAAATTAAATGATACAAATAGTAGCAGGAAGAGTCACTGCTTGGCAGATAGTAAACACTAAATATCAGCTTTTATTTTTATGTCTTTTCCTTATTCTTTTTTTTCCATAAATAAATCAAGTAACAAGTACACATTGCATCCTTCTAGTCCTGTGACATGGTTGGGTTTGCAAAGAAATGCAGGAAGTCTTCTCTAAAAGAATTCAAAATAATTGGCAAGACAAAACATAAAGAAGAGGCAAATTAGAAACTATAAGCTAGAAAGAAATTCTCATCAGTTTCTAAATAAGAACTAGGGGCATCAGGAAATTCAAGAGAGAGAAAAGTGACTCTGGAGTGATGTTTCTGGAAGTTTCCACAGAGGAGCAATGGTTCAGATGGGGTAACAGAGTGTGGGTGGAGGGTTTGGGGAGGTGAAGAGGGAGGAATGAGAGGAAGGTTAGAGTTTGAGAATCAATGCTAAGACTAAAAGTCTGCAGGCAAGAAAATGCAAGCTGTGTTGGACACATAGTGGACAAATAGTGGATCTTTAGTTTGTTGGCAGCAAAGAACCTACTGGTATGAATATTTAGTGAGAAGTAAAGTGTGGTAGGGTCCTGTTAGGGTGGAAATTTATTGGTACCTGCACATTTTAGTTAGAACTATTTTTTTTAAAGATTTATTTATTTTATACACACAAGAACTGGGATACAGGCCAGAGGTGTGGCGGGTGAGAGGATTCACCAAAGACAGAGTGGGGAACAGACAGGAAGATTGACTGAAATACACTGCTGAGGGGAGCAGCAGATGAGTCAGGAGAGGTCTGCTGTGCCGTGTGGGTAGCTCCCTGGCCGGGGATCAAACTAGTGCTGCAGTGGCTGCGGATACCTTCATAGGTTGTGTCTTAACCCCGTGCGCCACCAGAGAGGCCCAGAGCTATTTTTTAAGAAAGGCTGAAAAAGCTTGATTTCTAACATTTTGGTGGGGTGTAGGCATCTGATTCTTCCTTGTATATTACATGGTCATAATGTGGGTATTAACAAAATCTACTCAGAAATATAGTGAGTATCAGATAGTTTAAAACCATGGGCATCTGGTGAGCTCCCACAAAAAACCTCCTCACTCTTCTCTTACAGCTTTTCAAACAGTAATTTAAGCTAATCAGACATTAAACAGTATTGATCGATTGCTTATTCTTGGCATTGCCATTTTTGGCTCATGGGACAGTTATCGGGCTGGCGAAAGAAAATAGTCAGTCCTGGATCAATATAACTACTTATATTACATTTAATTATCTATTAAAATATATGTATTGTTGTCACAGTTTATTGTTTTTGGGGGGTACAGATACTAAAATAACATCGAACAACTTGAATCATTTTTATGTATTTTATTCTGTTACAGCTTTCATTGAACTCCTACAAATACTTAAAATATTTGTCACCTTTAGATTGGAATCACTTTAATACTAAATCACCTAAGATAGCACAAGTTGCTCAAGTATCAAAGTTGATGTTTTGCAAGAGTAAAATGTTTCCTTCAGAGAACATACACTTAAGCCCAAGTTAAACATAGTGTTGAAGAGAAATGCTTCTTTTTTCAAGACTTTTTTTGTAGTAATCAAGTATAAGAAGGATAAAAGGAAGGAGGAGGAATATAGTTCAGCGAGACTAAATTCATGTTGGTCAGATGTTCTGCATGTGTAAGGAATGAAAATTCTTTTCAACATTTTATTATGAAAACAAATTAAACACAGTACATTTGAAAGAATTTTAAATAAACGTCTAGACATTGTCACTTGATTGTACATTAACACTTTGCTTGCTTGGTCCTGTAACCATCCATCTCTCTCCCCTGAGTGTGTAAAGGTTTAGTTCAAACTGTGCAAGGAAATGACTGAAGCAGCTGTATACAGAGTTACAGATGGTGAGGGCTGAGCTATCTGTGCCCCATCTATTATCGCCACTAAGCAGGACCAATGGATGGAGTAGAACAGTTAATTAAGGGCCTCCCTGGTGGCACAGGGGTTAAAGACAGCACTATCAAGCTATCTCCAGCCTCTGCAGCATGAGTTCGATACCTGGCCAGGGAGCTGACCCACATAGCGCAGCAGACCCCTCCTGTCTCGCCTGCTGCTCTCTTCAGTTGTGTGTTTCAGTGGATCTGCCTGTTCTGCTCCCCACTCTCTCTGGTGAATCCTCTCACCCCCCCACACCTCTGGCTTACACCCCAGTTCTTGTATGTATAAATAAATAAATGTTTTTAAAAAAGTCAATTGAGTTTATCAAAATTCTTCTTGAGCCTCTCGTCAAGTTCCCAGCATGACTCTGTGGCTCTGTGAGGCTTTTCTGACCCACCGTCATCAGGGACCTTGCTGACCCGATATTCCTATGGACTTCACACCCCATGGCTTGATAGAATAGATGTTTGCCGTTAGTGTGGCTATGACTTTTATTTATTTATTTTTTTTTAAGAGAGGCATGTATTTTATTTATTTATTTATTTATTTATTTATTTATTTATTTATGTATTCATTTGTTTGTTTTGTACATGCATTGGGTACAGTCAGAAGCGCGGGAGGGTGAGAGAATTCACCAGAGCCAGAGCGGGGAGCAGAGCAGGCAGAAGGACCGAAGTACACTGCTGAGGGGAGCAGCGGGCGGCAGGAGAGGTCTGCGCGCCATGTGGGACCCTCCTCCAGTGGCCGGGGAGCAGCCGGGGATCGAACCGGCGCCGCAAAGTCCGCAGGCAGCTTCGCAACCCAGCGCTCAACCGCTGCGCCACCGGGGAGGCCCGGCTATGACTTTTAAAAAGCATCAAAGATGACCTTGACATGTGGTTGGATTTGGAAAGCATCGACTGTGAAAGAACCATATCTTACAATCTTTGGAGAAGGCCAGACATTTTGGAGAAAAGTCAATATATTACAATATGTAACAACGCATCCCCGTCTGTCATTTCCATGATAAGTGCTAGGAGTTTTCAGAGACTGAGGGGTGGGTGTGCACTAGAAAGCTGGTCTGTTTCATGGATGTGAACAGCTTTAAAATGAGCCTAGGAGAATTAGTGAAAATTGAAGAAGTCCAGAAAGAGAGTACAAGGGACCCGGGGGTGGAAAATTCAGGAAGGAGAATGGCGATGAATTGGTGGGAGTGAAATGTCTGTGCGGAGGAGACACGGCCCTGGTGGGTTTGGAGGGTGTCCAGTGCTAGAGGTAGAATATGTAGATGGCTGAAAAAAATGCTAACGTTGAGTCTGGAAGTTCCCCAGCCCTGCCTTAGCAGCAAATCCCACACTTAAGTTGTAACTTTCTGCTGTGGTTTCTGGTAGGCGCGTGTGCTCAATCCCAAGTTTAATGGGTTCCAGAACACACCATTCTCACCCTCGGAGGAAGCCTCCTCCTGGAGTCTGATTGCTCACACAGTTCTGGGTTTTAGATGCTTGCTGGTTTCAGCTGCAGAAACCTCAGAGGTCATTTTTTCTCTTCAGTCTTGATTCCTAGTTCCAAAAACCTTGTTTGGCTCCTGGCAAAGCTGGTATTGTGATTTCTTTCCATGTGGAATCTTCCCCAAGACATCTGGCTCCATCCGTGCCTGATTCTGTGCTATTTTGGGTGTTCTGCTTTCTGACCCTCCCTGGCAACTGTGGCAGCCGAAGTCTCGAGATCTCTATGTGCTCCATCATCCCTGGGGCCCCTCTTGATCCTCAGCTTTTTTTGGGAACCTGGAAATCGCATTAATTCAGTGCGCCTATGTTTGACTGTTTAAAACAATCTGGAAAGGGTGTGATTTCACAGCTTCCCAGGGGCAGAATCTGAATATGGTTTGAGGCGATCGGGCTCAGGGAAGACCCTGCAGTCACAGCCACGAGCCCCGCAGGCTTATGCCTTTTCAGGGCTTGCCGGGGGCAAAGTCTCTGCGTCTGAGCTCATCCCTGCTCCCATCTGCAGGCCCCGTGATCTCTGCCTTTCCCCAGAGCCGGTGGCTCCCTGGAAGGTGGGCTTGCTAGGCAGAGAGCACCTAAGATGGAAGCTGCATCTTTTCTAACCAAGATTCAGAAATGACGTTCCTTCCCTCCTATGTATCCATGTCACCCGGGCCAAGCTTGGGACGGCGTAAGAGGGGGTCAGAGAAGATGCTGATATCAGGAGGCAGGGACCTCGAGGGGTGCTGGGGAGGCTGGTCTCTGCTCAGTTCTTCCCAGCTCCAGGCAGACCCAAATGGTTCCTGCATCTGCTGCTCCAAAGTGATGCAAAGGAGACACTGGGTACGTGATCCATATGGCATCAGTACGTATATGGGGTGCTTTTGCCCCCCAGACGCCTAGGTGGGCACTGTAGAGGCTTCAGAAATAGTAGCGGAGGAGCTCTTGACATTTGTGGACAGAGTTAAGAAAATAACTTACAAGAGGGTATTAAGGACCTTTCTCATGGGAACTACGGAGGGGCCTCCACCACTGCCTAGGCAGAAAGGGGGCTCCCTAAAAGGCCTCGACAGCCAAAGGAAGGACAGGGCTGTGGCCACACATCCCACCTGGCACCCCCTGCTACTTATCATTTCTGTCACTCCTCAACGCCAGCCTCATTCACTCAGACTGAAACTTAGTGACAGATACCCAGTCTTCTGGCACCTCCTGGTGCGCTCCTTGCAGCTATCCAATGTCAAAGTCGGCGACAATGTGAGCCTGGGAAAGGCTCTGGTTGCTTCAGCCTGATTCCCGGACCACTCGGTCTCCATGCATGACCTTGTCCAGCCTCCTTAGGCCTCGCTGCCAAGGCAGTCTCAGAGCTGGAAGCTGGCGTTGCAAAGGCAAAAGTGAAAAGCTGATTCCCTGCTGAGGGTGGGGCTGTGATTCGGAGGTGGAGCAGTGGGGTTCAGAAATTCATCTGTAGGCCCCAAGAGTCAGGGGACCCTACAGCTTGTGTGAGGCTGTGTATCATCTCTGTTCTGTTTCAGAATCGTCTTCTCCTGTCTACCGAGCTGTTTAGCGGGTCTGTGCGGTTCTGACGAGGCTGCTTCTTTAAGATGCCAATTTCTTGCTGAAGAAATTTCCCAGGCTGTGTTCTGAGTAGCACCTAGTTTGCTGAAAAGCACTTGATTTCTAACAAGTCATAATAGTTTCTGACAGAATCTTTCTTTTGAAGGAAAATGTGAGAAAGCAAGGGGTATAAAAATGTCTTTGTTTTCACCGAAGCACAGTCAGAATGAATAATTAGGAAATTGAGACTGAATTCAGCAGCATTATCTGAGCTGTTAGTTAAAAAAAGGTGGATGAGGGCGTGGGTGTGTTTGTGTTGGCGGATGACAGGTGGAGGTTCCCGAAGCTACTTTCATGGCTCCATCCAGCCGGATGGGAGCACAAGATGATCGTAGGGATGGAGAGAGCTGTTTTCCCAAACAGACACTCATCGAGGAAGCAGAGGCTGCTCCGTGGTGGGATTTCAGGAAGGAGATAAGGCTCCAATGCCAAATTAGCTCCCTTGACTCCAAGTTCAATATCAAAATGCCTTTGTCAGAGACAAAATATTGTATTCTTTTTATTTCATTTTATAGTTAAATTTATAAATTTATATTATAGTTAAAAAGGTAGCCACAAATATTTTTTAAGAGTTAGGTCCCTGATGAAAATTCCTATTTCAATGTTTATAAATGGCATGAAATGTGTTTTTGGATTTTTTTTTTTAATCGAATGAGGGGTGTGTGTGTGTGTGTGTGTGTGTGTGTGAATTAAGTTAGGGCTATGGACTTTAATTTTGGCCTAAAACACAATTTTGTCTAGAGCTGATGATGATATTAAATTTTCATTCTGCTTCATGCCACATACAATTCATGATTTTGAACTGGAATTCTGTCTGCAAAATAGTAATAATATAGAGCGAGGCAGTGCACACTGTTAGAATATTTATGTCTTTGACTATTTTTACAATTTTTCAGGATATTGGCATTTTATGAGGTCAGTACTCTGAAAACTTCATTTTTTTTCTGCAAGCACATACGAGTTAGTTTTTTTCTCTCAAAAATCTTGCTGAGGAGCAGAGAGAGTTTTAACATTCCTTTCCCAATGTGCTATCTTTTGCTAATGCATTATCTCCTTCAAATGACAACACTTGGATACAATTCAAATCAGATTAGTCCTGTTATTTATTTAAGGCTCTTGAAGACACAGCCAATTAGAGACTGTTGAATAATAGCACAGCACCAAGGTTTCCCAGAAAGGCCTCAGTGGAGAGGTTCAGGGCTTCCATTACAAAGCATGGCCGGTTGTCTGTTTTCAAAGGGATATTTATTTTTGGAAATCTGTGATTCTCTTGTTAGCCTCACACTCCGGCTTGTAGATGTTTCAAAGAAATCTGAGCCCATGTCAGGCTATTTTTATAAAACACACCGATGTTATTTCACTCATTGGTCGCTTACAAGAAGGAATCAAGTAAAAATAGTCTTAATAAAACTGTACATGATCCCACTGATATAGTATCAAGAGTTCATCAAGTTTCTCTTAATGAATGACTCCATTAATTCTTTTATTTAGCAAACATTTATCGAGGACTAGGAGTCAAATAACACAGTTGATGTGATGGATAATTCTCTGATCTTACTTGATAATGCACAAACAGACAACACACATGTACACATGCACAAACACGCATGAATATCAGATTACAACAAGTGCCAGGTTGAGCGTCCCCAAGGGGATGGGCTGCACAGACACAGGGCAGGCCCCTGTGTTGAGGGAGCTGGAGGAGCCACTTTTAGAAGGAACTTCTGATTTGAGGTCTGTATATTGACCTAAGTTTGTGCAGATTTAGGCAAGAGGATTCAGGGCAGAGAGGAAAGCCGATTCAAAAGCCCCAAGATGCAAATGGGCTTGGCCTGTTGAAGAACAGAGAGAAGGTTTCTGTGACCCATCTTGGACAGGGAGGTTCAGAGAAATGAATGGGGTGTCAATCCCGGGCCACAGTTGAGGTCAGGGAAGGAGTTTACATTTCATTTCAAGAGCAGTGTAAAGATACTGAGGGTTTCCAGCACAGCCATGGCAAGATCTAATTTAATTTTTCTCTAGAAGATGGATTATAGGAAACCAAAGTGAAAGTAGGGAGATCGATTAGTAGAGAATTGTACTGAGCTAAGCCAGAGGCTCCAATGCAGAGAACACACGGCCCAGAGAGTGTGCAGGATGATCTCCTAGCGTTGTGGGAACAAAATATTATCTACAGAGGTCTGCATTTATACATGTATACATATCAGTGAATATGTGCTCATCATATAGGAATATTCAATTTTCTTTAAAACTTTCTATATTATAAAGTGCATAATACAGATACCATGATACATTTATCACATGTATTATCATATGTATCATATATACAGAATGTGTGTGCCTAAGAATATTTTATTTATGTGTTTTTTAAATGGGTATATTAAGAAGTGAGGTTGGTTTGTGGCTCGCTTGCCTTTTTTTTTTTTAAGATTTATTTATTTATGCACACAAGCACTGGGGTGTAGGCCAGAGGCGCGGGAGTGAGAAGATTCATCAGAGATAGAGTGGGGAGCAGAGCAGGTGGATTTACTGAAATACACTGCTGAAGGGAGCAGCGGGGAGACAGGAGAGGTCTGCTGTGCCTAAAAATATTTTATTGATGCTTGTATGACCCAGAAGTTTTGGAAGCCGCTGCTCTGGGTGTCACGGGACTGGACTTGGACTTGGAGGTCACGGTGGACACAGACAGCAGTGGGTGCATCTGGGATAAGGCACGAAGGAGAAACAAGAAAGACCTGTCAGTGAGTTGGGTGGTGATGGCTGCTTGTGGGGCCCTGGGAACAATCCCTGGGTCGGCTCCCCAACTCTCAGGGAACCCTGCAGCTGGCAGTATTTTCTTGACTGAAGATTGAGGATATAATAATTTTCACACTAGTTTACTGATCACTCTCCCATGTTGCAGCTCACGGTTACTCAAGAGAGTCCAATTTTCTCTTCATTTCACCTGTTGGCACCACCCTACGAGCTACCACTAACGTTACGTTCCCTGGAGTTGTGGTCTAGGACAAATGGTTCAGTGGTAGGCTGAAAAGATGCTCTGTGTGTGTATGTGTGTGTGTGTGTGTTTAAGAGTCTTTTCGAGTAGAGAGACTGATACAGGTTCTCTCCATCCCACTAATTCCCACTCTGCCCCCGGAATCAGAGTGTTCACTTGAGATTATAGAAATAAGGACTAATGTGAGACTAACCAACTCACGTTTTGGCTGAGAGTTCAGGTCTCAAGTAGGAGAGGCAGATCCCAGTGGGCTTGGAGTCAAGACCTAGACTCTCATTTCCCCCCTGAATATGGTTGCAATGGAGAGGAACCTTGGACAGTGGCTTCCACGTGTGACCTGTTTTGCCCTTTGCACACTTGATGTGGCATGTGATCCATTTGCCTCGTTCTTTTCTGCCTACAAAATGGCCCCCTAATCCCAGAAACATTAGTCGACGATATTAAACTTACAGAACACATTTTCCTCAGCAGATATGTCTCCTTCCCCCAGTGCACTCTCTCCCGGCTCTCAGGGCAGCTCTCACCTTGCTCAGCCTCCTTATCACACACGATTCTTTTCTTCCTCAGGCACATCATTCTACACGCTCTTCACATGTCCTGGGTAAGCCAGATTCCTCATTCAGATGGAATTTACGTGCTGACTTCCACCAAGATAAAACTTTCTCCGTGGTTACAATGAGATCATAGGGATGACTCTGTGTTATTAACAGTCATATTATTACTATGACGAAAAGGATTCCAAATGACTGACCAAGGAATGAACTTTGGGAATGTGATCTGTATTTATGTCCCAGAATACCTTGTTCTCTTAAATGCATGAAAAATTGCCTTCAGCCAGTTGCTGCTCGCACAATGCAGTCTGTTTATCCTGGAACACAGAATTCTTTCCAAGAAACAAAAAAATTATCTCTCATAAGGCTATGTTTTAGTGTTTCGTGGAAAACAAAGCACCAGGAAGCAGTTAACATGCGTTATGTTCTTCTTCTTCCAGTGAGGAAACTTATGAGGTTAAAGCATTTTTAATAAAATGGAAGACCATTGTTTTGTAAGAAAAAGCAGGGGGAGATGACTTTGCTGTTTTGTTGCTATTGACGTGAGGAGGAAACCAGGCTTGGCTTCTGTGTTTTGGTCTTGAACATCTGGAAAGCTGTAGAGATGAGACCTCGGTGCTCTAACAATTGAAAATCAACTCAGGAGAACTGAACATGTTGCACAAAATGATTCAAGACACATGGCGAATGGGAAGTTAGGCGCCAGGTGCAGAGTCCACCATTTTACTGACAAATGCTCTTGGTCTCTAGCCTGGTTTCCAGAACCACTGGATTATGTCAATATTAGAGGTGGAATACAATGATGATGTATAGGTGAGAGACGTGGAATCTTCAGGGCAGCTGTCATGCTCTCTGATTACTTTATGCATTTTGAACACTCTTACAGTGATGGAGAACTCCTCACCAGTATTAGTTTTCTATTACTGCCATAAAAAACCCCACACATTTAATGATTTAAAAAACTCATATTTATCTCCTTGCAATTTCAGAGCTCAGATGTCCAAGATCAGTCTCTCTGAGTTAAAATCAAGGTGTTGACAAGTTATCTTCCTTTTGAAGTTTCTAGAATCTGTTTCCTTGCCTTTCTTTGGTTTCTAGAAGCAGCCAGTATATTTACTCGTCAGGTCACAGTCACATCCTCCATCTTGAAAGTAGCCTCATGGAATCTTGAATCTCTTTGTTCACTGCCTCTATTGTCATTCTTCTCCTTCATTCTGACTCCTCTGCTCTCCTCCTAGAAGGACTCATGTGACTATGAAAGGCCCAACTGGATAATAATCCAGTAAAATTATTTTCCCATCTCAAGATCCTTAATTACATCTTGAAATCCCCTTTGCCTTGTAAGATGACACATTCACGGGTTCTGGGAATTCTGATAGGGGCATCTTTGAGCACAGTTATCTCAGTACCCACCACCTTCCTGTCCTTTAGAAAGTGGACTTTGACCCAGAAACTCATCTTCCTAGGTTCCTTTATCAGGACTAGGACCAGGGTGAGGCGAGCAATTCATTTACGTTAAGTGATAAAATTAGGAGAACAAACAGCTCAGGAATCATACAAGCAATGTTTTAATGCAATGTTTAAGAAATAAAAAAAATTAAATAAAGACAGACTCAGTACACAGATTTTTCCTTTCGCTCCAACTTTGGCTCACAAGGCTGGTCACTAAGCAAAATCATGTGATTTAGACTATACAAGTGATATGGGTTTTCACCGGACTTGGATTTAGAAAGAGCAACCCGAGGAAGAAGGGGACTTGGGTATGGGTTTGCAGCTGACTCTGCTGGGGAACTGGGACCTGGGAGAGCAGAAGTGGGAGGACTGGCTGGCCTCGGAAGTGAGCTGCTGTGGGGAAGAGGGAACTCCTGGGAACAAGGTCATGGTTGGGGGAAATAGCGTGGGGCAGCATGGGTTTTGTTCCTGGTCACATAGCCAGCCCATAACACTACTGTCTGACTCACCCCAAGATTCTGAGAGCTACCTATTAGCCAACACTACATTCTTTTTCTATGTAAATAGCCAATTTGCTGTTGTTAGCAACTAACAACCCTGAATAATGTAATTTATCACAATAAGGACTATCTAATTTGGTTGGAATAGCCAAGCCAAAGCCACAGGCATGAATCAATGCCCAGACAACAGCAAGGTGGTGCCTTAGTCAACGAAACAAAACACGAGACCTCCTGTGAAAACCCGATTCTCGCATTTTCTCTAGAATCTAAAAATAAAATCTTTACTTCTCAGTTCCTCACCTGGATTCTGTCCAGCTTCCAAATTGGTGGCGTATTCAGGGCTTTATGAGTCATGAGAAGATATTGACTTTTTCTTTGCTCACTGAATTAGCAGATCAATCCTTTTGGAATCATATATGAGGAAGACCTCCCCCCTTTTTTTTGGATAACTAACACTTTTTAACATTTAATCCTTCTCTACCAATTTGAACACAGGAGAAAATTTTAGGAGACACATCCGAGACTGCCATCCAGGACGAACTCTTGGTATCTCCTGGCCTCCTCCAGCAGCCCGGGTACCCTTGATCTCTGCTGTTCTCCACTGTCAGAGGCGGCTCGCTGGGGACTAGCTAGTTTTACCTCTTGTGCAATTTCTCTCGGGTACAGACTTTCTGTTGGCATCAAGGTGAAGATTCAACAGAGTTCTTTCATTGCTATTTTCAACCTGATTGCCACTGAGACCGTGATGCTGACGCCCATTCACTACAATTCTCAGGCCTTGCAGTGGATTCCATGAAAGAATGAACTGCTCCCGAGGAATGGATAAAGCCACATCACTTCTCGGCAAACTCTGTTCCAGCCTGTGTGGGAGATGTTTATTTTTATTTATTTATTTTTAAATATATATATATATATATATACACACACACACACAAGGATCTTTTTGGTGAGCCTTTTACTCTTCAGTCACCTAATGACAGGAGATTGGCAAACCCCAGTTTGTTCTGGAACTTAAGGTTTTCAAATCTAATATGGTTCATGGCATGTCTTCGACTCAAGATAAACAGAATGCCTCCAAAATTAAGTTTATAAATCTAATCTGTTATGCTGTTGCTGTGTCTATGTTAAATAGGTGTTAATGAGTTTATGCCCAAAACTATTCTACCCTCATCAAATGGACTGAATTTTCTTCCTTTAAATATAATGGGATGAGGGCCTTCCCAGTGGCACAGCGGTTGGGCGCTGGGCTGCAAAGCTGGTTCGATCCCTGGCTGCCGGGTGAGGGTCCCACATGGCACGCAGACCTCTCCTGCCTCCCGCTGCTCCCCTCAGCAGTGTACTTCATCAGTCTGCCTGTTCAGCTCTCTGCTCTAGCTCTGGTTAATTCTCTCACCCTCCTGCGCTTCTGATTGTACCCAGTGCTTGTATAAATAAATAAACAAACAAATAAACAAACAAACAAACAAATAAATAAATAAATCTATAAAAAAATAAAATGGGATGACATTAAACTCAAAAGCTTTGCACAGTGAAAGGAACTTGCATCAAAACAAAAAGACATCCCATTGTATGGGAGACAAGATTTGCAAAGGATAAAATCTCTGACAAGGGGTTAGTGTCCAAAACAGACAAAGAGCTCATAAAAATCAACAACAACAAAACAACCTGATTATAAAAAATAGACAGAGGATCTGAATAGACACTTATCCAGGGAAGACATGGGAAGGATGCTTCATAATAAAACAAACAAACCATTAAAAACAGACAGAGGAAATCAAACACCGTATGATTTCACTCATATGCGGTATAGAGAGAAAACAAACAAGTAGATGAATTTAATGAAACAAACTAAAATAAACTTTTGAACTATGTGACCAATTTGTGGTTACATGGGGTGTGGGAAAATGGGGTGTGGTGGAGGATGGACTTGGCCTTTCCTCGGTGACCTTCACGTAGTCCTTGGCATGTTGACGTTCAACGATGAACACCTGGAGCTTCCATAATGCAGTAATGCAACCTTACTTCCATACAAAAATAAAAGAAAATCTGGTCTTTTTATTTTTCCTCTGCAAGTATGAGAGTTACACGCAGGTGCCTAATTGTCGTGGACAGTAGAGGAGACTTTTGCTTGAAATGATGCGATCGGGGTCAGAGGTTGTACAAAAGTCACTTGTTTAATCCAGAGAGGCCCTGTATCAGATTAAGCCTGAACCTAAAACTGCCACTATTGGGAGTGTTAGGACTTAAGTACAAATATAGTTTATTTTACAGCAATTACTCTGCATTTATGGTCGTGTTCTTCATAAAAGTAAAGCAGCTTGCCTTTGGGTTGTGTGACAAATGACACCACTTTCCACAGCTAGTAAAAAGATGCTGCATTTTCTTTTCCTTTTTCCTCTCTCATGTGGATCTTCAGCTGTGTTTATTTTTTCCTTTATTAACTTGCCAAGACCACTTGCTGGAAAGATATATAGATGGGTCATTATGATAGGCAGGTTGGCTTAGCAACAGGGCAACTCTTATCCATTTCAGCAAGACCTTATCAATAAAGCACTCTCTTAAAGACTTATGTTCACATCACTAAATAGCTACTGTGCTTAGACTCCTGTGTCAGCTTGATGAGGCCGAAATACTCAGTTATTGCTGTGAAAGTATTTTCTAGATGTGGTTGATATCTACTATCAATAAAAGAGTAAATTATTTCTTGATAATCTGGATGCATCTCATCCAATCAGTTGATGACTTTTAAGAGCCAAAATTGAAGATTCCTGGAAGAAGAAGAAATTGTGCCACAAGACTGAAACATAGAAATCCTGCCGGTGTTTCCAACGCACCACCTGCCCTGTGGATTTCAGACTCGTCAGTCGCCACAATCACGTAAGCCAATTCCTTAAAATAAGTTTTTGAAAAAGTACATATCTATGCACAGGCATATATATGATATTATTTATATATACATGCATATATGTATCTCCTTCCAGTTCTGTTTCTCTGGAGGATGATGGATGAAAACCACACTAATAAAGTCTTTTGTTTGGATCATCCATCTGCATTATTGAACTTGGAATGCATCTGTTAAAGGTCAGAGTCTGTGTGGAAATCCTGAGTATACTGGGCATAAGAAGCCATTGAGGTGATAGTGGTGTGGACCTATGTGTGTAATTTAAACAGATTTTACTGGGGATGGCAAATGACTTGGGAAACGCTTTTCACGTTGGATTAAAAGCCAGGTTTATTGAATTAGACAATATCATCTTATAAAATTAATTTATTTGACTGTGAAATTCAGCCCTGAATGTATTAATTGCTGAACATCCCTTGGAATTGAACTTCTAGTAACCCAAACAGACTAATGATGGCAATGCCTAAAATCATGACCTACTGCAAATTATATGGATGATTTTGCAAATGGAAGGTTTCAACCACTGTCTCTATGCGTGCGTGTGTGTGTGTGTGTGTGTGTGTGTGTGTGTGTTGGGGAGACAGAGGGTGAGACCATCTGTCATGTCAGACAGCTGAGGTTCAAATTGTGCAGTAAAGGTCCCTGCATGAAACTTCAGTACCTTAAAGAAGGAGGCCACATACGGAACATGGTTTAAAAACAAATACCAGCCAAAGGATGTGGCTTCGTTGCCAGATAAAAGACACTAAGCTAGAGAATGGCATGGGCATGGATGCTCAGAGAATGGCTAATTAATAAGCTTTCTCAAAATTGCCTCCAGTAATCTATTTGAGAAAGTGTGGGTGCAGAGATATTCCCGGTACTGCTCCAGAATTGCAGACAAACAAGCAGTCTCAGGAAACTGTCTGCGGTCACCTTGCAGCAGAGGGCAGAGAACTGGAGACAAATGTCTAGTGAAAGTGACTTTTCTGTGTGTTTGTTGAAATGTGCAGCTTTACAAATTATCACCGTTGTCACTAAACCCAGTTTGAGCATTCACATTAAGTGCTCTGCTTTCTTGAGTGAACCAATGAAATATGGGGATTCTGACAGGATGATTAGTATTTTTTAAAGATTTCTTTTTTATTTATGCATACAAGAACTGGGGTGTAAGACAGAGGTGTGGGGGGGGGTGAGAAGATTCACCAGAGACAGAGTGGGGAGCAGAACAGGCCGATCTACTGAAATACACTGCTGAGGGGAGCAGCGGGGAGACAGGAGAGGTCTGCTGCGCCATGTGGGTAGCTCCCTGCCCTGGGATCAAACTCATGCTGCAGTGGCTGCACATAGCTTCATAGTGCTGAGACTTAGCCCCTTGAGCCACCAGGGAGGCCCTAACATGATTATTTATAAGGTGTGGGGCAAGCGAGTTTGGGAAGTAAAGGCCTAGGGAGGATGATTTTGGGGTGACTAGAGTCAAGCCCGTCAGCTCCCTGTGCTGTGTTCTGTTGAAGGTCACGCTCTCTCTTCTCAGTGCCAAGTCCAGTAACCTTTCCTCTGGCGCAATTTCCAGTGTCCGGTGGAGGTCACTCCTATAGCATCTTCTCCCTAACATGCCCTCCCGAGCTGTCCTCCTTCCTCTTCTTTGCTCCTCCCGCTCTGACATCTCCAGTGCTTTCTTCTTCACAGCATGTGACAGGAGACCCCGAAGGAAGTTCTTTTTTTTAATTTATTTTTTAATTTTTTTTAATTTAAATTTTATTTTTATATTCCCCATACAATTGCAACCCCCTAATTTTGACCCCAATCCCTCCCCTCCCCGCCCCCCACCCCTCATAGAGTGTCTCTGGTTCATAGTTGTTTGTTGATTTTGATTTTTACTTTCTTATAGTTATTCTTTTTCCTTGTCCCTTATTTAAGTTTTCTAGATTCCTGCTATGAGTGAGACCATCCGGTATTTTTCTTTTTCTTTCTGGCTTATTTCGCTGAGCATGATTCCCTCCAGCCCCATCCATGTTGCTGCAAATGGCATGAGTTTATCTTTTTTGAATGCTGAGTAATATCCCATGGTGTATATGTACCACATCTTCTTGATCCAGTCATCTATTTTTGGGCATTTGGGTTGTTTCCAAAGCTTAGCTATTGTAAACAGTGCTGCTATAAACATAGGGGTGCAGGTGTTCTTTGGAATTGATGTTTCTGTGTCCTTTGGGTAAATCCCTAGGAGTGGAATTGCTGGATCCTATGGAAGCTCTATGCTTAGTAGGCCCAGAAATCTCCACACAGCTCTCCATAGTGGCTGGACCAGGAAGTTCTTATCACCAAAATAAAGTCCTTTGAGGGGATAATTTTTCCATCATCTGGCAAAAACTTCCCTTGCCCCAACTTTTTATCCTCTCCCCTCTCTTTTGCCCTTGTCTGCTTTGTGAAGAAGACATCTCAAAAGCACAATAAAGCCTGGAATTGGGCTGAGAACACTTCAAAATTAGTCAGAGAAAGGTTTTTGTTTGTGTCGCAGTGACTTCACTCCCAGAAGTCTGCAAGACCTGCCTTAAAATCACCAGGCCACCACGCTCTTCCCTAATTCCCCCCGTTGAGATGCAGCTACTCTCTGCAAATATTATTGTCCTTTGTCACAGGAAGTCTAGTAAATTTCGCTTTGCTTTACCAATAGGTCTTCCTAGAGGCTTTTTGGGAGATCAATGTAATAGGAGTGTTTTCTCGCAAAGCCTTTCCTCTTCCATGTGTCTTCCTAATCCACCACCCATGTGGCTCCCACCCCCAACCTCCCCTTTTGTAAGCAGGCGGTTTAGATGAGTTCCACGGAGAAACCAATGGCCTCGTGAGGGCCAAACCACCAAATAACCTCCCTTAAGGAAGTTAATGTGGTCATTTAACAGTACGATGCTACACAGAGCCTCGAGCGGTCCACGTTTCTTAGTCTTTTGTTTCTTTCTTCCCCTCTACCTATCTCAGGAGGCTCAAACAGCTGCCTGCCAGCTGTTTAAGAACAAGTCTGAAAGTGTAGAGTTGGCAGATGGCAGGAAGCAGCATTCATAGCTCTGATTCTGCTATCCTGCCTCTCATCCAGGGACAGGAGAATTGCTTTGTGTGTGTGCGTGTAGATTTACATGAGGATTAGATGCCTTTGCAGCCAGTCTCGCCAGTTCTAATGCTGCAGCGTGGAAACATCTCTGATTTCAAAAAAGAAAATAGAGGCTATGCGGAAGTCCTGAAATTCCTTGGTTAATCAGTGTTTCTGCAAACCATTTGGAAGTGTGGTAGAATTCTTTAAAGCACAAGTGTGCTTTTAAAGTTTCCCCATAAGTATAATTTTTAATGACTATAGAACATTCCACCACGGGACCATTCAATCAGTTTTCTTTACTCTTTTTGTATAGATGAACTTTGAGATTGTTCATAATGTTTTAGGATTTTGAAACTTCCTGAGAATTAATACTGATTTGTTTTCCGGGTTATTTCCTTTCAGGATGAATTTCTGGTTGTAGAATTACCAGACAAAAGGTCTGGGTGATTTTCAGAGCTTTAATTACACAATGGTACATGGGTTTCCTTTGGAAATTTGAGATGTCCCTTGTGTGACAGATTCATTTACAGCAGGGAACAAATATGCACAGCTAATCATTGGCATTAGCTGCTGGACACATCTGTAGAGAAAGTGCACTTTGGAGTATCAGCGTGCCCCAAGTCATGTCTTTGCTCTTGAATAGCAAGCGTGTCCAGTGGATGGCAGTCTGCCTGTTGGGAAAAGCTCTTCCCATTTCAAATGTCAGCTTCAAGCAATGCCACATTCATGTATTTCCCACTGGAATTGTAGGGACTCCGGGGTGCATGGAGCAGGGCAGAGGTCACAGGGCAGATGCCCCTTCCTGGTCTCAGAGAGGGTGCTCATTTCCACATGGATGCATTCCCCTCGCTTGGGATAATTTGCTGTTTTCTTTTTTAAAGATTTTATCTATGCTTGCATGCAAGAACTGGGGTGCAGGCCAGAGGTGTGGGGAGTGAGTGGATTCACCAGAGACAGAATGGGGTGCAGAACAGGCAGACTGACTGAAATACACTGCTGAGGGGAGCAGCGGGCGAGACAGGGGGGGTCTGCTGTGCCATGTGGGTAGCTCCTTGGCCGGGGATTAAACTCATGCTGCAGAGGCTGCGGACAGCTTCAGAGTGCTGTACTTGACCCCTTGCACCACCAGGGAGGCCCTGCTGTTTTCTTTTTATCAGAGTGCATTGTATTTTGAAAAACCCAACCCTGTTCCTCTCTCTGTCCTTAGAACAGGATGAGATTTGTGAGCTTCCCGAAATGGCCTCACCAAGCAGAGCAACTAGTGAACAAGGAGACGAGGCTGGCTGCCCTGTAGAATGAATGGTTTTCATGGGAACAGTACAGCAGACAGTGCTGTACTGAGCAGAGAAAGTCACCAGTGGTAAGGATGCGACTGAACACACTGACACTGAGGTTGCCAACACTGCAGACTTTGCCCACATGACTCCTGCGCACACACATTTCTCATACAGAGCCTTTCCTGCTCCTTTCACACAGTGGGCAATACATTATGAGCCAATTTGAAATTTTTTAATTTATCAACTAATACTTTGAAAATTCCCCTTCTTCCCAGTATGTCTTCACTTCTTAATAGGCTGCGGAGAGAAATGAAATGCTGTAGAGTGACCAGAACATGCTTTGCCCCCATGTCTGTGTCATGGCTAAATAAACTGAGGCACCAGTTTGATCTGGTGATACAGAAGCAAAAAAGCTCAGGATTACCTGAACTGATGGCTAATTTTGTGTGTCAACTGGGAGAGTGTTTTGGATGAGATTCACATTTAAATTGATGAACTCTGGGCAATCAGATTGCTCTCCATAATGTGGGTGGGCTGTGTATAATCAGTTGAAGGTCTAAGTGGAACAAAAATGGTGGCCTCCAAGAGCAAGAGAAAATTCTCCAGCAGGATGCCTTTGACTGGCACTTTCCCATTGGCTTTCCTGGGGTGAAGCCTGCCAGCCCACACAGCAGATTTCTTACTTCCCAGCCTTATATATATATACATATATATATATATGTGTGTATATATATATATATAAAGAAATAGAACTAATTATACATCTTTACATAAACATATACATTATTCCCACTACTGGTACCAGTATGCTGAATACAGGGATGTATTCTTTGTTTTCTGTTAGCTTTCTAGGTGTGGTAGGAACACAGTTCACAGCAGGTGGGCTATACCTCCTACCTGGGAGCCACCACAAGTGAACTGGATGCTGATGAAGCCAGAACTCACAGGGAGCAGGTGAAAAAGACAGCAACATTGTCCTCCATCACAGGTGAGGTTCGCCAGTGGCTGCAGGGTCAGAGGAGGTGGTTCTCTCAGCTTCCCTAAGACTTTTAGGGGCTCAAGCAAAGCTGTTTGCAGCCCTTCTTCCAACCCACACAGTCCCTCCATGGTCTGCTCTTTCATTGAGATCCCCAAATCACCCTTTACTTTACGTCCTCCCATCTTGTAGTCCTTAGACTAACATATTTATTTTCTGTTCTTTGGAGAGAAATTCTATCTTCTTCAGGCATGTCCCTGACAGAGATTTCTTACTATCATTTTTCACTGCTCTTAGTATAAATTCTAAAGGATCTGAGCTTTAATATAGAAATCATACTTTAGGAATCAAAAGCTTTGAACTTCTGAGCTCATGCAAACAGTTCTCTGTTCAAAATAGAATAGGGGCAGGGGAAGTTGTTGAGAATCTTGGAAGGGAAAGGGAAAAACGCTGGAGGGAAAAATCCTTTAATATCTCAGAAGTATTAAAAAAGATCTCAGAAGTATTAGTGTGACCCATAAGGGTCAGGATCTCAATCTAATATTTTTCTTTTAGATAATCCACGAAAGTCAGTTTTCCCATTGATTTCTAAAAAAGATAGCTCTTCTGTGCTTTAAGTTACTTTTTAGTAAGTAAAATTTTTTCATAGTGAGTTAAAAGGTTAGCTGGACCTCTGAGGAAGCTGTGAAAATGAAATAATTCATAGCCACAGAGAAGCTGTTAGGTATATACAATAAACTCCTTTTAAAGTATTTCCTTTTCATTGGCACTTTTTCTTCATAACATAGACTTCAGCTAATTTTTATGTTGGTTTGTTCTTCTAAGGAGAGACTGGTCTTCCAAGTGGGTGTCTCCACAGCACTGAGTATGGAGAAGCCAGATGATCTATTTGGGTGTGAAAGAAACTATTGGACTAACAATCATTTTTAAAAATCTCATTCTGTACTTTGTCCTATTTTTCATGCTATATTTTTCACACAATGAACTTGTCTGTAATATAAAGGTCAGTACAAGTGCACCAGACAGATGGAATTAACTAGAAATTAGGAATTTCTAGTTAGAAATCTTGCAGGTTTACATTTCCTAGTCATTGATCCTCAAAGCCTGGCTTGCTTGGTGAAAGTGCTGATTCCTGTTCCTCCCCACCCCCAGTTATGTTTCAGCTGGCTTTGGATTGCACCTAGTCATCTGAATTTTAAGAAGATACTCAGATGGTTCTTAAACAGATGTTTGGAAAGGATCTTGAAGCTTTCATTGCCAATAGCTCTTAGTATCTCCATAGAAAGCATGAGACAGAATGATTTTCCTGCAGACTTTGAATCAGCTTGCCTCAGCACATGACTCTTTCTCACAGGGTTTCCAAATGGAAGCAATGGGGCACCACAGGTTCTTGACCTCTGTCCTAGATTCCAGTGGTGGAAGGAGACAATTTCATTGCGATCTCTCCACGTGTTCTTCCATGGTGCCCTGTATTGTGAGGGAGCAGTCAAATCTTGGCATTTGTCCCTTGCAATTACATATAAACAATGGGGCAGCAACTTCAAATGGTGCTCCGACTGGTGCGCTTTTCCTGCCCCAGATGGAGCAGATACTTTGACATCAGAATCTTAACATTTACAAGCATGTAGGCCCCCAGCAACTCTGGTAAGAGGCATGCCCACCACAGAATGTATCACTTCTCTTGAAAGTCTCAAATGGGGATGATATCATTCTGATATTTAAATGAACAATTGAGCTTTAAAATGCAAAATGCAAAAATGATGCTGATGCCAGGAATCCTATCTTTTGCAACCACTTAAACTTGCAATAAAACAATTTTAGATGTCAACTGACAATGTGGTATGTAATAAGCTTTGTCTTTTGATTTTCTTTCCTGCTTTTCCTTCCAAGTATTTCTCTGCTTCTACTGCATTGGTGTGTTTTAAATTATTCTCATGAAATCTTCAGTTCTACAGGATGGAAACTTGAATTCTGAAATGTGGATTGAAAGAAACTAGTAAAGATGAAGTGATGGGAGATTTAGATGCGAGACAGAAGCACCGATGGCCACAGCCACGAGAAGGGAGGTGCAGCAAGGAGGGAATGCACAGGTGGACAGCAGAGGAAAAGGCGCGCCTGTCTTCTGTGCTGGCGAGGCAGGGGCATAAACTTGGCTATAGCTAAGTTTGACGGCCATGATGGCGGTGATGAAGGAGGGAAGTATTGCTTGGCTAATGCAATGCGAATTGCCTTCATTTTCTTGCTGACTGTAGCATCCATTTTTTTGAGGGCGAGGCAAGGAGGAGTTGAATCATTCCACCTCAATAGTAGAACATGTGACACGTTCAGGTTTGGATGAAACTACTTCAACCAAAAGCTTTTGAAATGGTGTTGAACATTTGGTTTTGTCCTTACTATGGCGAAGTTTATGTGACTCTTTTATCAGACTCTTTTATAGTTAATTTTTGATGAGATTTTGCATGTAGGAATGAATCTTGTTGATTTACAGTTCTTTTCTTTCAACTATTGTTTGCTCATAACCATTCTCATAGCAATGGATCATCTCAAAATGTAGAGAACTCGGCTGTTTTCATCTTCTTCCTGCAACAAGGGGGAGAAATAAAACCTACAGAGGCAAGTGCGCATGTCTGCTTTTTTTTTTTTCCTGTGAGCCAACCTTAAGGTCTGCCTGTGGCTTTCTGAATCCCAGAGCTCCAGGGTTCTGCATTAGCCTGTTTAAATGCAACAGTGGAGGGACCTGGGCTGCTGAAAGGGACATGAGTGCCCATGCAGGCTGGCAGAGGGCTGAGGGTGGTCCCAGCCTCACCTCTTGTGTCTCCGAGAGAGCTGGCTGGTATGGTTGGCTGGTAGACTGGGCCCTAGACATTGCTATTGCCTGCTGGCCTCTTTAGCATGACCTTGAACACCCTTGGCCTCTGATCTTGATCCTCTTGTGCCTTTCTTTGGAACCACTCTCAGAGTCAATGAATCAACAACAGAATGTGAGAGCTGAACTTGGACTAGTTACTAGTACAGCTTCTTCATCACTCTGGGGCTCATAAACAAACAAAATAAATTTTAGGATTCAGATGAAAAAATATTTTAGCCTTTTCTTTTCGATGAAAAAAAAAAAGGTACCTGTTGTTATTGTTGGTCAAGAGCATGGACAGTTAATAACCATCACTGATGAATAACCATCACCGAAGCAGCTTGTGTTCCTTGTCTGCTGTCTGTCTCTTGCACTTGGCTATCCAGTGCTTGGTGGTGGTGAAGAACTCTATAGTGCAGGCACAGTCACCCGCTCTTAGAGATGTCTGACCTCAAGGTCAAGAGATGACCTTGAACCACAGGCGTTTCAAGTGAGCAGAAGGTTGAATTTGATTTAACTTAGAAATGGGCTATTCGAGCAGTTTGCAGCCTCAAAATGTGGGCCAGCCCCCAGTTCCCAGCTCTGCAAAGGAAGGGAGCCTGATGCAGAATCTCCAGCCTTGAAAAAAGTTTTGCTGCTGGGAATAAAGGATGCTCTGGTGCGCAGTCTCTCCGTGGCGCACTTATCTGTTCTCATTCCCTTTGTATTCTCTGAACTGGGGAACAGATCTGACCATTTCAAAACTTTTTTTTTGACATGAGACCACATGGGGGCAAATCAAAAGCCACAGATTCCTGAGTGCAGGAAGTACAATGTCATTTTTTTTTTTATAATTTCTATTGCATTCTTCATTCTACCAGGCAGCACACTTCTCTGCTAGTTTAGCCTCTCTCCACCTTGCACACTTTGTGTGGGATCCAGCCTCATTTTCAGGAAACTCTGCCTGTGGGGTGGTGGAGGGGGTCTGGCCCTCCCTGTCATGAACCCACCCCACCCTCTGCTGGGGACACTCATTCCTGCCTGCTTGTTGCTCATCGGCTCATTTAGATGCGACTTCTTCCAGGTCCTCTGGCTCTCAGTGTGAATGTCTGCCTGATATGATGGCAGAAACACCCCCCATTCCTCCCCCCTACACCTCCCTCCCCTTTCCATCCCTCCCCTACTACTCCCCCCTCTAACTTCCCCTCCACCCCCCCATCTCCAGCAGGCTGCCTGGACCCACCTCCTCCCCTGTGACCATCTTATTCTTCTGCTGCTCCCTTTCTCTCTTTCTTTTTTTTTTTTTTTTAAGATTTATTTATTTATGCATGCAAGGACTGGGGTACAGGCCAGAGGTGTGGGGGGTGAGAGGATTCACCAGAGACAGAGTGGGGAACAGAACAGGCAGACTGATGAAATACACTGCTGAGGGGAGCAGCGGGCGAGACAGGAGAGGTCAGCTGCGCCATGTGGGTTGCTCCCTGGCCAGGGATCGAACTTGTGCTGCAGAGGCTGCAGATAGCTGCAAAGGTTGCGTCTTAACCCTGAACACATGAGGCAGTCAACTTGGGCTCTTTTAGCTTCCCAGGAGGTATCTGGGGCTGCCATCAGAGGGCCTGGGGCCCACACCCGTGCGTCCTCTGCGCAGACACCGACACAGAGCTCCTTGCTCAGGCACCCGCCAACTCTGATTTTTCCTCCAAATCTTTCTTTCTTTTCCTCCTTCTTGCTGGAGTAAACTTGTCCTTATCTTAGAGACAGGACAAGCTGACAGTCTGAGCGTTGCTTCCAATTTTTTTAGGACTGGACTTCGGCTTTGAAACGTAAAGCGAGGCTGCCTGCCTGCCTGGGCCTGTCTGTCCTTCTTCATCCTGTTCTCATGTTTTTGGTTCTCTGTGGCATTTTTATCAGTGGATTCTTTCTAGAAAACTGTACATTGTTCATCTCCCCATAAAATAGAAAGATCTAGAAAGATAAAGCTGGTTTCCAGCCCTTAAGGCAGTGTCTTAGACATACAAGGCTCAATAAAAAATTTGTTGGAAAACAAATAATGGGTTAATAAAGGATCAACGTTGGCCCTGATGTTGTTTGAAGGTAACTTCTCAGCAGGCCGTGGGGTACCATGGGGTACCATGGCCCATGTGGAGGGGGAGTATGAGGGTACCATCCTAGAAAAAACACTTGCATCATGTCTAAAGATGTTGTTCCTTTACAAAGACACACAAGAGGTAAATCTACCACTTACACCTGAATTCAGAGGCTGGTGCTGTGTTTTCCTGGAGGAAGAAGAGACTCTTTCTGGTAGCAGGTTCAGCTCCTGATGTGTTTGCCAGAATGGACTTGGCAGCCACCTGGAATGTGGCACAGCCTTTTCTCTCCGAGTAGACAGCTCAGGAGCTATCTGTCCTATGTTCTAGCCCCAATCCCTGCAAAAACCTTGTTTACATTCTTCTTGGAAGCTCCTGATGTGGCTGGTTGCAAAACCACTGTGGAATGCAATACAACATAAAAATAAAGACACTAGTGGGCAGTTGGCTTGAGAGTCATGAAGATATTTTTTTTTTTTTCTATCAAATAGGTCAGTTGGGGAAACATACATGTACAGGTTGGTTTTTACAGAAAGGTTTTTTCTAAACGATTTTATCTTAGGTAGAATTGTTAATTCTATTTTTCCCCTGAAATCTGAGTTGAGCATTAAAGAACATACACATATTGAAAAGTTTTACTATGTATATCCAGTTGATAGAGAAGGTATGACAGGACTACACTGGGGAAAACCAGGGAGAATCGAGAACCGTATGTTCACAGTCTTAGTGAAAATTCTGGAAAAAAAGGGAGTTGTCTTTGACAGTAAGCACACTATTCTCATAGATAACAAGCAACAGCAAGATTAATATTTTAAATCTTCTGTTTATTCTTAATACACGATTCCTCTGCAGCCATTTAAAAATACTTGACAATAATAGACCATCGGTCATAAGTTAGATATCGGGGGTTGAAAGTGTAGCTCATTTTTGCAGATTCTGGGGTGTTTGAAGACCTATTTCTAAGAAAAAGTCTGTGCTTTGCACATAATTCACACTTTAATCATCTCTTGCTCCTTTCTGGTAACTCCCTGCTTAGATATTTCTCATTTTATGCAGTATTGTTCCCTGGAAAATGCAACTCAACTAGATCATCTTGTAGGTGTACTGACAGCCTGGCTGTAATAAATCATGAAAGGCATCTCCTCTTCCAATGGAATCACTGCTTCTAGTGTAGCTGACTTTTAAATCTGAATTCCCTGAGGCCTGACTTAATGCTTGGCTCAGGGCCAAACTCCATTAAGAGATGTATGTGGGTGACTCTACACCACTCTGTGTAATTGCCTCTGGGCTCTAAGTGGTCCCATCAAAAGGACCAGACACATTTCTATATAATTTTATAGACAAAAAAGACATAATATGGAAATTTTGTTACCATACCCACTTTACATTAGCTAGCCTGTGTATGTGCATGTAAGGAAAGTAATAATAGAGGTATAATTAAATGGAGAGAAAAATTTATTTCTGCCTTCTTTGTATTTTTTCCCATTATAGATCTTACTCTACTTAAGATGAGTTTACATTCTGATGAAATTGGAAATATCCTAAGATGAAAATGCATTTCATACACTCCACCTACTGAGCATCATAGCTTAGCCTCTTCAAGTGCTTTGAAACACTTTCTTGAGCTTACAGTTGGGCCACATCATCTCACACAAGGCTGTGTTTAATAATGTGTTGAGTATCTTAGCGATAGATGGGCATTTTGTAGAAAACACATTATCAACACACAATACACAACAGCCAAAAATACTGGCCACTCAGTTTCCTGGAGAGGATCTGGAGATTGGCTGGTAATGGGGGTGCTGACTGCATCTGTGACTCCCTGCCACTGCCCAGCACCCCAACAGGGCACCATACCATGTGTCATATTACCAGCCAGGGCAAAGGTCAAAATTCAAAATTTAAAAGTGTGTCTCGGATTGAAAGTGCATTGCTCTTGCACCTACATAAAGTTGAAAAATTCTAAGTGGAATCATCGTAATTTGGGGGCCATATGTACATCGTAATTTGGGGGAAGTTTCAAATGGGGATCCTTTAGCCACGTGGCCACAAGAGTCATGATATTTGGGCTCTAAATACACCAGACACTCAGAGATCACATTCTTGTCCCTTTTCCACCTCGCTTCCTTCAGGAAACAATTTCTCCAGGAGATGTTCTAAGAATTGGTAGGAGGGATATATTAAAGGGTCTCTGTGCTTTGATTTCTGTTTTATGGGTTTTCAAAATGGTTTTGTAACTCATAAAAAGAATGCAGACTTGCCAAAATTTAGCTGGCTGCAGGTACTGAGTTGCCAATTTTGCTGTTAGGAGTGGGGACTCTTGTTTGCTATTGCCCTGGAATTTGGGATAAAAGATTTCCCAATGAGAGTACAACTTTGAAGCAGGTGATGTGTTAATGGGATAATAGACAAAAGATTCTTCAAAAGGAAAAAATTGTTCTTAGGACCATTTAAACCAGTAGCTGCATTATCATCCTCTTTCTGTGGTGACTCGAGCCACTTGAAAGCGGAGCTAGGAGAAGAGTGACAGGGAGATGGGGCATGGCCACGTAAGCATCATCTGGGGAGAGTAAGTTGTGAAACCTCAAGTGCTAAGGACCCTAATTGATGCTACTACTCCTGTTCTAGAGGTTGTAACCCAGTATGATCCAAGTGCCTATTAATCCTACTCCCCATGCTCTGACTCCAAACTTGCTGGACTGTGTGCTGAGGACATTTCTTTCTCTTTTAGGGCTGCATAGAATTTTTCAGTTTAGAGAACTGTTGGGCATTGACAGATGTCAAAGTATATTTGCTCCTGTGATCACTTGCTGGCTGTGAATAGATGTCTAAAAGACAGCAGATCAATGCCTAGCAGACAGAAAATAAGATCACTTTCTTATTTGTTGGGTCAATAAGGACTCATCATGCACCCACTATAGGTCTGTCTGCCAGTCCTCTTGGGAGAAAGCAGGGGTTACCCCACTGGCTCCATGCCAGTTTCATTTGGGAATATCTACAAGCCCTTTTTTTCCGCAGCTCCCTCCCCCATGTGAGTCCTTGATGAGGCACAGTTCTTGCCAGATGCTCATTCAACCTTTGAAAGGCTTTGATAACTTTTATTATCTTCCCGGGTGGCCCAATGAAGGACAAAATTGAGCTCTGCTCTACAGATGAAGCTTTTGCAAACCAGGGATTGCAAATTGCCTTGTGTTATCACTCCCAGAACCATGCTCCATTTTGTGATTTGGGGAAAGGCTGCTTAGCATCCAGCAGTGCTTTACTGACACTTGGTCGTAAAGGTTGGGCGCCATTTTGGAGCTGCCAAGCTCTTGGCAGATGATCTGGTAAGAACAGTTAGTCTCTGTGAGGAAAGCAAGGCTCACAGTTTTCATGCCTTAGTCCACTGCTTGATTTTATTTGTTTTCTGTGACTTGGAGTGAATTTCCAGCAGTGTCTAGAAGCATGCTGTCTACACTTGCACACTTAGCCTCATTCTAATAATCCTCGGACTACTAAGATTCAGTTCAGTCAACATCAAATTAAAGAGCTTCTGCACAGCAAAAGAGACAATAACAAAAACAAAGAGAAACCCCACCAACTGGGAGAACATTTTTGCACCCAACACTAATGATAAAGGACTGATCACAAAAATCTGCAAAGAGCTGATGAGACTCAACAACAACAAAGAAAATAATCCAGTCAAAAAATGGGCAGAAGAGCTAAAAAGAAACTTCTCTGAAGAGGAAATGCAAATGGCCAACAGGCATATGAAAAAATGTTCAACATCACTTGCCATCAGGGAAATGCAAATCAAAACTACCATGAGATACCATCTTACACCAGTGAGAATGGCACATATTAAAAAAACTAGCAACAACAAATGCTGGCGAGGGTGTGGAGAAAAAGGAACTCTTCTGCACTGTTGGTGGGAGTGCAAACTGGTCCAACCACTGTGGAGAGCTGTGTGGAGATTTCTGGACCTACTAAACATAGAGCTTCCATATGATCCAGCAATTCCACTCCTAGGTATTTACCCAAAGGACACAGAAACATCAATACCAAAGAGCACCTGCACCCCTATGTTTATAGCAGCACTGTTTACAATAGCTAAGCTTTGGAAACAAACCAAATGCCCAAAAATAGATGACTGGATCAAGAAGATGTGGTCCATATACACCATGGAATATTACTCAGCATTCAAAAAAGATAAACACATGCCATTTGCAGCAACATGGATGGCGCTGGAAGGGATCATGCTCAGCGAAATAAGCCAAAAAGAAAAAGAAAAATACCGGATGGTCTCACTCATAGCAGGAATCTAGAAAACTTAAATAAGGGACCAGGAAAATGAATAATATAAGAAAGTGAAAATCAAAATCAACAAAAAACTATGAACCAGAGACACTTTTTGGGGGGCGGGGGCGGGAGGGGAGGGAATGGGGTCAGAATGGGGGGGCTGCAATTGTATGGGGAATATAACAATAAAATTTATTATTAAAAAAAAAAAAAAAAAAAAAAAAAAAGATTCAGTTCAGTCAAACTCAACTTTACTCAAATTGTACTAGAAGGTACATAATACAAGTTTGAGGAAGCAGAAAATGTGTAGTAGGAAGCTCTGAAGTGTCTCATCCTGGTGAATCCTACAAGTCCTGGGGCGGCCACCTCAGGAGGAAGCCTGAGGCGCTGCCTCTGCTGTTTGCATAACATCTTGTCAGTTACTCGCCCCGTTGTCCTTAGTCTCCAGTCTAAGCATGACTGAGGGGCTTTTGGAGAGGGAGTGAGGGTGGGCTCCCCAGGTGGCTCGTGGTGACGCAGCCTCCTGGTTCCATGGCCTCAGGCCACAGGCAGGATTACTTATCACACTTTGAGATTCCAGCCCAGCCAAGTCTGGTCCTGCCTTGTAAAAATGATAAGTATCCAAGATATTTTTTTCAGTGGACTTGGTTAGCTCTGAAATGTTGTAAATACACTGATATGCGGAGCCGTCACTTCTCTGGAGGAAGTACTGTCAGCTTGACTGTCAGCTGTGGTGCCAAAGGGGCAGCATATCAGAGAGGGCTCCTGACCCCCCTGGGAGGGGTGGGTAGCAGGTAAATTGGGCTAAGCCATCATCCCAGTTTCCCTGGGGCTGACGGATCTCTAGAACTTCCAGTGTGAAAACCAGGAAAGCGCTAGACAAATACTAATGCTCCTGCTAGATAGTGGTCATCCTGACAGGAGTGTTCCTGCCCTATCCTCTCCTCCTCCACCCACCAATTCACATGTGCCATCTAATTCCTAGTGTGGCCGACTGTGCTTGGAGGACAACGCGTGATCACCGTTAAACTAAGTCATTACAGTAAAGCTCTTGTACCAAAGAATGGGAGTCCTTTAGAGGAGGCACCAGAGCTCTCCTGTACTCCCTCATCCCACCCCCACACCCTGTCACCCCATCCCTCCTCCTGCGGCCCCACCCCCCACCTCCTTTCCTCTCTACCTCAACCCTCCCTCTCGCCTCTCTATCTGTCCCTGGGAGGACACAGGAAGTCAGCAGCCATTTGCAAACCAGGAAGGGGGCTCTGACCAGATCTAACTGTGTCAGCCCCTCATCTGGGACTTGCAGCCTGTGTGGGGACTCTGAGAATGTTTGTCAAGTCTCTCATTGATGGTATTTTGTTATTGCAACCCAAGCTGACCAATACAGACGCGCGTTAGTTGTAAGGAGGTGGGCTATGTTTGCTATATTTATGTGGCTTGTCTTTTACATAAATTTAAATCTAATCAACTATAACCAACCAACCAAATTCTGGGTATCTCAAAAGTGTGCCAGAGCCTACTACTTCCTAACTGGTAGGTTTCCTATCAGAAATGTTAGCTAGATTTAAACAGTTTCACGATGGAAGATCCAACAGTATTTTGAAGGTCATTATCATCAATATTTATCTGTGATGTGCAGACAGGGCCCCTGTGTCTTTTCCATGTTACAGATCTCCTTTGAAGTCCCGGAGGGTTTGGCCACTGAGCAGCGATATAGGACACAAAGAGGAATAAACCACGGAATCAGTATGCACTGCAGGCCTAGGAGAGCTGTATCAAAAGCTCACACCCCAGGCTATTTAATTTGTTGGCCAGCTTGGTAGAAAGCTACCTGCTGGGAAGGGTGGGTTTGAAGAATTGGATGGAGAGAAATAGAAATGAGTTTAATTCACACTATTATTTCTTGGCTCCACACACATGTGGGTGAAAAGTTTTTCCTCCCACCTCCCTGGCATCTATCTTGCGCCACTTTCCTTGAGCTAGGACCCTGGCAGCTGAAGTCGTTAGAGGAAATCACACAATTGAACCGACTAGATTTTTTTTTTTCAAGTTATTTTTACATTTCCAATTGGCGGCACCTGGTTGTCCTGCTGGCCTGTCAGTCGGTGTGTTCTCCATTCACTAAGGTGGCTCTTTCATCCCTTCCTCTTACCCCCAAACCACCACCTTCTCTCCTTCTGCAGACACCTTTCTCATTCTTCACAGAGAGGACAACAGCAATCGTCAGACCTCATTCCGATGCTAACACCTTGCTCCCCAGCACTATCCCCTCACCTCCTGCCCAGCTATGAGGGAGGAAGTGGTGGAGGAAGTGACTCTCCTCCAAGTCCTGTCATCTCAAGTGGGCTCAGTGGGTCTCTGTTCTCTGTGGGCAGCTGCGGAGTGGTCCTCTGGTGAGTCCATTCTCCTGGTGTCCATGTGCCTGGGCTCACTGAGCGTGCTCCCTGGACACGGTGACTTGCTTCAACCTGTCAAAAGCGATGGGTTTTTACTTCCAAGACAAGACCATGGGAGACTCTGTCGCTGTCATACTTGCACCCTCCGTGTGTTGCAGCGAGACAGCAAATGTTGACAGGGACATGTTTCTCCATGTCAGCCCCGCGGGGCTCCTTCTGATATGTTCTCACCTGCACGGGCAGTAATGTCCACCAGGGTCCCCACCTTGTCATCGTACCCACGGGCAGCGTAACTGACAACCCAGTTGCAGATCAAAAAAACATGTCTGGCCTCTGAGTTAAAACCTTTTCATTACATTCAATAAATGCAAAGTCAGCCATCTTAGCACACCTTTTTCTCTCACTGGTTAATTAGTCACACGTGACCCTCTCGTCCTTCTACTGCTCCTACTTTGAGTCTTTCAAATTTCCCCTATCAATATCTTAACCTTGTTGAGAGAGAAGAGGTGAGGCACCACCCACTTCCTAGAGAGAGAGAAAAATGGGATTATTATAGCAGAAGATGCAGCGTTTTCCTGATAACCTAACAGAACAGTGAGCTGGCAGAACAGGAGCAGAGCACTGGAGCTCTCAACAGCTTTCACCAGTTTTTCCCTGCACACTTTCTGCTTTGCTCGAAATGAGCTCTGGGCTCTGGGGCCCTGGATATTCTGCAGCCCAAGGCTGAAAAGTCTTCAATTTTACAACTTCTAAGAAGGAAAAATTTCCCAAAGAAGTTAGAGATGCTCCTCAGTGGTCAGGTCTTCAAACATGATCTGATGTTTTGAAGATATGAACCCTCAGTTTGTCCGCTGACTCATCACAAAACAGTGTGTGAGTTCTGGTTCATGAAGACGCCAGGGCAGGTGGAAATCAGAGGATGGTGAAGAGTTAGTTCCACTGACAGGACAGTCCTCTGGTGTTTTCCTTCTGGATGTCATGTGGCATGTCAAAATAGGTAAGTGTTAACCGAGGGGAGTGACTGAGTCTCTTGTAGAACAGGTAGACACAGAGGTAGAAGTCAAAACTGATGTTCCCTGAACAACTACCTACTTGCTAAATTTAATCCTCGCTTTCTGAAAAGATTCAGGAAATGTTCCTCTGCAGAGTCAACTGATATTCAATTAACTTGTAATAACTACCTTAATAATTCTAGGTAAGTAATTTGAGTCTCCTGAAAAGATGACTAGCATTTTCCTTTGTAAGTCTGTCCTGGGGAAATGAGTCACACGTATTAATTACTGGGTGAGAATTCATATTCTTCTTTTTAAAAAATACAATAATAAGAATGTTGATCTAATATTAAATAATTCTTAAGAGTTTTTCAATAATGTGAAAGTTATTCATAATTGTGGACAGAGAAGATTCAGTTATTCAGTTGTGAACACATGAAAAAAGAAAACTGGCTGAAATTGTTGGATTTCTGCTTCCATTGCAAAGCTGGTTAAAAATGAAATGGGAGAACATGTAATTACCCCAATGGAATGATTATGGGACATCGAAAAACTGGTCGCCCTAGGTGGTTAACTGCATGATTAAGAGGCAATAAATGGCATAGATAACATGAACCTTGTCCAGTTGTGATCTCAATTTGCATTTTGGTTCTGCAAAGCACAGATAGGTTAACTGAATACCAGAGAGCAGTGAACTTGTATGATTTGCATCTTTACATGGTGATTAAAAATTTAAGAAATTAGAATAGAATATCTGTAACACTCTGTGGTCAAAATATTCCCTCAACTTCCTGTCCTTGTGAGGGTAGAAAGACAGAAAGGGCCATATTCTTTACTTATGCAGTTGATAACTATTAATTTTCTAACAATTGTCCAATGATTGCTTGCTGTAAGAATGTGAGATGGTGCCAGAAGCTTTATAGCATGTATTATTCACAGTGTAATTTTGGTTTATTTCCTTCTAGACTTTTTCCCAATGCATATCTTTTAGACATGTTGTACTTGTTAGTTACCCTGATTTTTAAAAGCCATGTGTTAAAAATGTTTCTTATGTTTATAATACAAAAGAGCTGAGATCTGGAAACAATAAATATGAACAGTTATGGGCACAGGACATTCTTAGTGGAACTGGTTTAGAAAATTTTATCATTTATTTAACAATTCCCATAACTGGCGAGCTTGACTTTCTTTGTTTTTCTGTTGCTGCAAATGGGACAAATGTTATAGTGCATGATTTTTTTAGGGACATAGATTCTTTTGGGATTTTGACTGTTTTCTGAGAAAACAATTATTTGGGGGGGATTCATTTTAATTAATTTTTTATGGAGGTAAAGTTGGTGTACATAATTGTATTTGCTTTAGGGGTTATAGGTTCAAACCTTTACAAAGGTGTATTTCATACCATGTCTACCACCAAAGCCCCAATAATGCTCCACTGGGCTCCCTCCCTAACCCCATCTCACCCCAGCACCCTCTCCTTCTGGTTGCACTGGAGACATCCTGTGGTGAAAAATTATGGAGCCCAATCTTGCTTTCAGATGTTTTGCTTACCATATTTTATATACATACACACATAGATATATATGCAGATATCACCATATCATGTATTACATATTACCATGTTATATATTATAAATTACCATACTGTATATTATAATATAGAATACATATTTACAATATCAGTCTGTTTATTGCATGATGCTTACATAAGAAAAAATATTATTAGGAACTTCAAGGCAGGGCCTCCCCGGTGGCACAGAGGTTGAGCGCTGGGTTGCGAAGCTGCCCTCAGCCTCTGCAGCGCCGGTTCGATCCCCGGCTGCTCCCCGGCCACCAGAGGAGGATCCCACATGGCGCGCAGACCTCTCCTGCCGCCCGCTGCTCCCCTCAGCAGTGGACTTCGGTCCTTCTGCCTGCTCTGCTCCCCGCTCTGGCTCTGGTGAATTCTCTTACCCTCCTGCACTTCTGACTGTACCCAGTGCTTGTATAAATAAATATATAAATCTTTAAAAAAAAAAAAAAGAACTTCAAGCCATCATCAATAAGCTAATTATTAACTGAACACTAAAGATAGTGTTATATAATAGGATATTATAATGCAAAATTTAACAGCTAGTTCCAAAATGGACAAAGTTAAACATGATGAACTTTTAAATAGGGTTGATCCTTTAGTTTCTCGTTGTCAGAGAGGGCTCTTCAGGAACCAAGGGTCCCGCATTCTGTTCTTTCAGGGCTACACTGCCATTTTCTCCTGTGTGACCTTAGAAAGCAAACATCTCTCCCAACCTCTCCTTAGGGACGCTCCAGGTTTGCCGATCTCCCTCCCAAGAATCAGGACACCACATGAGCAACAGTTTCATCGCTCAAGTTTTTCTATTTAACAACCTTTCAGGTCTGCACAAGCCACCAGAAAAACAATGCCACTGCTAGCAAGGAGATAGTGCTCCTGCACCCCTCAAGCGTGGACATGTCCGACAGATTCAAAGTCAAGAGGGTCAGACCGGCAGTGGTTAGGCCTTGTAAAGCGGAGTGCAACTTTGGGAGCTGGTGCTCAAGTCTCATATTTTAATATTTATCGCAATGTTGTTTGACTTGCATTATCCAATCCAAGAAATACCAGTTTACCAGATTTCTCATATAATCCTAAAAACTGTAGTACACTGCTCTAGTCACTGTAAATTCAATCAAATATGCAGACAGATCCAAATCTTATAGGCCTTTAGTTCCTTGCAACTTGGGTTCTCTTGGCCAAAGGTTTAGCAGTGACTCAAAGAACACGATTCCTTGCTGGTCATTGGCCCTACATCCTCTGAGACCTGCTTGCAAAGTGCAATGGCTACCACAGCAGCCATATTTTTTTATTTGAAGTACTATTGGTTTACATCGTTGTTAGCGTTTTGGAGGTATAGGATCACCATAGTGTACCCAGCATAAAGTACCCATAGTCTCCCACCATAGTTCATTGTGGTGTCTCCCATCCTGTTATGGCCCCTCCTCCTTCCTCCTCTAAATGTTTCAGTTATGTGAGCAGCTTTCGAGGGTTTGTCTTTGTCTGACCCTTTGTTTTCTCTATATTTCTCACCTAAGTGACACCATGCAGTTTTTCTTTCTACTTCTGGCTCACTTAGCATAAACCCTCCCATCTCCATCCACATTGCTGCAAATGGCACAAGTTTATCCTTTTTGATCACTGAATAGCGTTCCATTGTGCATAGATGACACATTTTCTCGATCCACTCACCAGATGATGTTTTAGAGGGATGAATGTGGAAGATAGTCCAAGGAATTTCAGTGGTGTGTGTGACAGTAATTGGAAAATAGGTGAAACATCTAGAACCATACCAGCATGATTTGTGGTCTGAGTCTGAAGCCCTCATTGAGGTATGTAAGTTAACACATTTTGCTGAACATGTAGAAGACAGTTTTCTTTCTATTCTGCAATTGGTGCAGTGATGACCTAGGCTGAAGGTACAAGCTTTGAGGTCCCAAGTGGAAAATGAGACCATGAGACAGAGAAAAGCTGGAGGGCCCATGGAAATTAGCTCTAAAGGTTTTTCAAAGTTTATTAAATAGATTAGATTCTCCATAGGAGAACTTTTTCTTCTCTGTATTTCTTTAATATAAACACTATTTTTCCTCTTGTCTGAGTGGAGAGACCCTGTTTGTTTATGATGCAGTAACTTTACAGTGGATGTTTGTGTTCTTTCTTTTAAAACTTCCCTGAACCTTGAAATAAATTCTTTTTATGTAGTGCTTTTCATATATGTGTAAACAAAATGTTCTACTGAATCTAAACAACCAGAACTTTAAATTTCGAGTAACTATGAGAAAATTGAGCCTTTGAGATCCAGGGCAAAACACACACAAACTCTAATGTGGTTTCTTATTGCCAGAGCTAACTTTAACACTGAGCCATTCAATGGCAGAAACTGCCTTAAACTCAGGAGGCTTTTGCATGGCTCAGGATGAGTAATGGCCACACATCACAGAGATATCTCCTGACTTAGCTCAGAATGAGAGCTTGGGTTTTATGAGCGGGGAGTTGGGTATGTGTTATGTCGTGAGTGATCCTCCGTGGCATGATCTATGACCTTTGAACATTCTCTAACACAAGAAAACTTTTCAGTCTTCATTAGGTAAACAAGCAGCTGCATTTTGTGACTTCTTGTTCAAATCATAAGTATTATATTTCAGACTTTTAGATTTTTTAAATGAGGCTTTATTTTTAGACTTCATGAATACTGTAGAAAATAAGGCTTGATGTTCTATTTAAAAATGACATGTAATTAACATATGTTTTACAATAAAGTTTTTATTTTGGAATAATTTTAGGCTTACAGAAAAGTGACAAGGATAGTATAGGTTCTTGTATGTTACCCCCCACCCCAGCTTAGTTTCCCCTCATATTATCTTTGATTACTGTGATCCACTTGTCAAAACTCAGTAACCAACATGGCCACATATCTATTAACTAAACTCCAGACCATGCTTGTGTATTTCCCTAATGTCCCTTTTCTGTTTTAGAATCCAGGATACCTCATTGCATCGAGTTGCTAGGTCTCCTCTGATCCATGATAGTTTCTCTTTCCTTGCTTTTCATCATCTTGACAATTATGAGAATACTGCTCTGATATTTTACAGAAAGTCCCCCAATTTGGGTTTGTCTGATGCTTTTCTCATGATTAGACTTAATTCTGAGTTTGGTGACAGAAAACCACAGAGAAGAAGTGCCCTTTCATCATCAAGTATCAAAGATTACATGACGTTCATGTGATTTTCATTGGGATATTTACTTGGTCACTTGGTTAAGATCATGCTTAGCAGGTTTTTGCACTGTGAGGTTATCATTTATCCTTTTTTTCTGGAAGTGAGTCACTAAGTTTAGCCCACACTTAACAGAGTGAAGGCATTAAGCTCCACCTCCTGGAGGAGGATGTGTCTACAAATATCATGTGCAATTCAAAGTCATATTTTGTTAATAACTTTTTTCTAAAGATTTTACACTCAGTGGACCTGGAATTTGTGCAGGTGAAGCAAGATAATACTGCACACAGGACCTTAGTGCAAGCTCTTCTTTATTGTCTCTGTCTTATGTGAAGAGTTTGTGTTCATTGCCACACCAACACTCTCAAACACTTTGTCTAAAACACTCAGCCCCACTGACCTGTGTAGGATTATGGTGCAGGTAAGCAGAGTGAGATTTGCACATTCTTTTGAATGCATTTTCATCTTCAAATGAGGGGAAGCTGAATTCTCAAAATGGGACAGGATAAACTCAGTGGTAACAGTTAGAATATGACAGACTCCACATGGCTATGCATTTGTATCTCAGTTGCCTCTGTGTCTCCTCACACCACCCAACTAACAAATACGTTTCTGTCACAACTGGATCACTGCCTCCTCTCTTGGGCCTTGGTCTCTATTCCTCGAGCAGATTTTAGGGGTTCAATTGTATCCCTGCAAAATTCATATGTTGAAGCCCTACCGCTCAGTACTTCCGAATGTGATCTGATTAGGAAATAGGCTTTGCAGATGAAATGAGTAAGAGGAGCTCAGTAGGGTAAGCCCTAATCCTATATGACTAGTGTTCTTGTAATGAGGGGCAATTTGGTCACAGAAATGCAGACATAGGGAGGATGTCTTGTGAAGATTAAGACAGAGATTGGAGTGATGCTTCTACAGAACACCACCAAATATTGCCAGCAGACACCACAAGTTAGGCAAGAGAAATGGCACAAATATTTTCTCTCAGCCCTCAGAAGGAACCAACCTGCCAACACATTCATCTTGGGCTTCTAGTTTCCAGAACTGTGAAAACATAAATTTCTATTGTTTCAGCCACTGAATTTGTGGTATCTTATTACAGCACACCTAGCAAACTATTACAGTGGTAACTGAAGTTGAACTGGGCAACCCAGTTTTTGTGGTTCAAAGCTTGGTTGGTTATAAGGTTTTATCTTGGCCATAGGCTCTAGAAGGAATTCGTAGTTTCTCATTTATGATAAGCTCTTCACAACTGACACTTGGAAATACTCATTTAGGATTGCTCCATGGTGTGGATCATATGGAAGTTTGTATCATTTCTGGCATGCATAAGGTCTTGCCTTCCAAAATCTCTTTCAAAACCTGACAGCTTTCTATCAACTGACACCATTGTGATGGCAAACCAGTTTTGACTTTGGCAGTCAAATTTCTGCCAGTTCTAAATGGTTGAACAAATGGTGGAAGCATTCGACTTCTAAGAGGAACAATGAGGACCAACCTCCTAGTCAGTGGGTGGCGCTCACTTGATGGTCGAAGGTGGGGTTTTCCAAACTCTACCTCCTGAAGGGAAATAAGATGGGTCTGTTACTTTGACAGCTAAACTGCTGGGACTTCAGGAGTTGAAGTGCTGGGATCTTGGCAGTTAGACTGCTATGCATTTGGCATTAAACTGATGGTGAGAAGGGGTGTCTGTGGTGAAGCCACCAGCTTGTCACATGTGGCTTTGGCTTGGATCTTGGTCTCTGCTCAGGGGATGTTATCTGGGGTAAGACAGAGAGCATATGGTCACGTCTTAGCCTGTAATTTCTCTCTCTCTCTCTCTCCTCTCTCCCTTTTCTCACTTTTTTTTAAAGATTTATTTATGCATACAAGAACTGGGGTACAGGCCAGAGGTGTGGGGGATGAGAGGATTCACCAGAGACAGAGTGGGAGCAGAACAGACAGACTGACAAATACACTGCTGAGGGGAGCAGTGGGCGAGTCAGGAGAGGTCTGCTGCACCATGTGGGTAGCTCCCTGGCCGGCCGGGGATTGAACTCTAGCTGCAGTGGCTGTGGATATCTTCACAGGTTGTATCTTAACCCCTTGCACCACCAGGGAGACCCCCTTTTCTCAGTCTTTATGTAAAAATATTGTTGACTTTTCTCCCCCTATGTCTGCATTTGAGGCATGTCCCGCGGTGTTCAGTGTATGTGTGAGGACCTACCAACTGGTCTCCTCTGGCCCCCAGATTTACCCTATTTCAAACTTACTTTACCTTCTGTTTTGACCATAGGTGAGGTGAACAGCATAATTTTTCTGCTAGTGCAGCATTACCATCCAGGGGCGAAGGTCATGTGGCTGTTCATTTACCAGTTGAGCTGAAAATGTTGTGCATTTTCCATCTGAATCAAGCCCATGCCATTCTCCCAGGTGGCCAGGACTGCATTAACCAGAACCCCATGGAGCCCTGCAGCCCAGTGGGTTAGGGTGTGGGTAGCTTCATACAGCTATGCCTGGCATCTAGTGAGCTATGGCAAATTTTCTCAACTCAGTTAGAGACCAGCATATCTTCATTTTCCATGAAATAACTAAGTACTTGAGTGATGGATTGGGGAGTGTAAAAAAGGTGGTAGATGATTATATTCATTTAATGAATTTGAAAATTAACTCCTTAAATGGTATTAGCACTTACTAGGACTTCTTCAGAACAGTGCAACTTATTTCTTAGGAATCCCTGATAATAATTTAAGGAATTTAGATGGACTAGGTATCATGATGTCTATTTAGCATTCACAGGAACTGAAATGTGGAAATGAACAACTTATTTCAACAGATGAGCCTCCCCCTTCCTCCACGCTAAAGTTTAATTTCAGTGTGATTGAAAGTAGCATTTCCCTAGGACGGTAGTTCGGACATTTGAATAAGCAAATGAAAACTTGAAACCTGTTTATTTTTAACACACTGTTGTGAACTACAATTTTGGCAACTGGAGGGTTGTGGAGGATGAACCAGGCTGCCATAGCCCTCAGCTCTTCCTCCTTCAAAGGAAGAAGCACCAGGGCCAGGCAAGATGGGGTTCCCTAATTGTGTAGGTTGAACACGGATGGTCTAGAGAATAGACTCTGTGGGGATCGCTGTGTGTTTAATTGATAGTTCCTCATTAGGAGACCAGATGTCACTTTCAGGTTTGGGTACCATATATATTCTGCTGAATTTACTTATTTTTCAAATTAAAGTTTTTCATTTTTTGAGTAAAAATTCTAGTTCATCCCCAAATGTGTCTGTTCTTTCCTTTTTTGGTAGTTATTATTTTTTTATTTTTTTAAGATTTATTTATTTATGCACACAAGAGCTGGGGTACAGGTCAGAGGTGTGGGGGGCGGGGTGAGAGGATTCACCAGAGACAGAGTGGGGAACAGAACAGGCAGCCCGACTAAATACACTGCTGAGGGGAGCAGCAGGCAAATCAGGAGAGTTCAGCTGCGCCATGTGGGCAACTGCTCCCTGGCAGACCTGGGAATCGAATTCATGTTGGAGAGGCTGCAGACAGTTTCATAGGTTGCCTCTTAACCCCTTATGCCACCAGGGAGGCCCCTTCTTTGGTAGTTTTTTTTTTTTTAAATTAATTTTATTTTTATATTCCCCATACAATTGCAACCCCCTTATTTTGACCCCAATCCCTCTCCCCCCCCCCAATAGTGTGTCTCTGGTTCATAGTTGTTTGTTGATTTTGACTCTTTGGTAGTTTTTAAAGGACTAAGCCTCTGGTTCTGATTTCTCCACCTGTCAATTCCTTATCTTCTGCCTGAAAATTCTTGCAGACTCTGAATCATCGGAGGGGAAGTTTTGGGGCACTCTCCCATTTTCAGAAGGGCACCAAACTTTAAATTAGGGGATGTCAGGGAGGGAAGGAAACATTTCCCAAAGCAAAATGAAGCAGGACTAAAAAGAGAGAGAGAGGAAACTGGCAACCTAAGTAACTCAATGTAGTAAAACTGTCTTTCGTCTGAGCAGAAGCAAACAGTACTCCCTGCTGCTGGAGCCAGTCTAGAAGCTGAAAGAAAAGGAGACAGGTAGGGAAAGATGCCTAGAGGTGAGGCAGAATGGGATAAGTTAAGGCAAAGCAAAATAAAATAAAGAAGCAGTGAAAAGGTGTGTTGACTTCCCCAATGGGGATAATTCACCCCAACTCTCAGGGAATGGCAGGTCTTAATAGGGCAGAAAGGCCATCCCCAGTTCAGGGGCAAGAAAACCTGAATGACTTTGTTTTGTGGGTACTCACCATGTGCTTTGTGTTGGCCTCTCAGGAGCTGATCATATTAAAACATGATAAAATAATTACTCATAATTATCTTTTGCTATCAGCAAGAGTTTGAATTATGTTGGTATACTCTACTAAAGGAAGAAAAAAGTTTATAATAGATGGAATATTTGACATAAAAGTTAAAAGTCAAGGGGAAGGGTACAATTCAACCATGTGTCAAAGTCATTATTTCCCTGAAATGTTGGAAAATTGGCGTGGAGATTATCTTATCCCTTACTATGGTGATAAAAAGATTGGAAATTAAATTTCAAAGGAAAGAAATCATTCCCTTAGAATTATCCCCAAAGCTGTGGGGGCAATTTGTGAGACATAAATGCTGAAGAATGAAAGGTGTGAAAAAGAAAGATCACTGAAAACACACTCATACTCACACACGCTCATGCACACTCACACTCACACATGCTCACAAACACACACTCACATCTCTCCTCCCTTGAGCAAAGCTCTCCTGTTTCATTGTATACTTTAACATCTCTTGCCATTCTTGAGCGGTATCTGCTCCTCTTCCTGTTTCAGGATTTCGAAGTATGAAGTCGACCCTGAAGCTGGACGAGCTAGTAGGAGAAAAGTCAGTTTGCGTAATGAAATTTCTCAGCAAAGTGTAAACGCACAGAAGGCTGTTTTATCGCCTACACCTCACCACGGGACTAACCCTGTTTCCCTGTATGCCCCAGCTGGAGCTGGCTTTTACCACACACTTCTGGAGCTTTCCGTGCTCATGTTTTATTGATAAGCAGCCCCTTGCTCCACTCCCCTGCGGCCTGCGTGAACCCTGCACAGAGCCCAACTCAGCGAGTAAGAGTCTGTTATTTCATCATCTCGGCAGGCACATAAGGCCGCCTCCCTACCTGTTGTGTAGGAACTAAATGGGTACCAACGAACCCCCCAAGATAGGAAATCCTGGAGCTCAGTGGCCTCATGGCTGGTCCCCTTGGAAGCAGGGATTGCTGAGCTGCCAAAGCTGGTTTTGGAGGAGCAGGAAGGGAAAGTGGGAGAACAAGGTGATTGTGAAGGGCCTGGACGGAGGTCACCTAGGAGACCACTGGAACGGATTATTTGTCTTCTCACTTTTAAAATACAGCCTTCTGAGGCTTGAGTCTGGGGTGCCCACAATGTCAGAGAGGCAGGTAAACATTTAGACAGCGGGCGGATAAAGTCATGAGAATCCTAATTCCTTGAGCTTGGAGGGAGGCCTGTGCTTGCTCTCTGACAATTTTTATTTGTGTGCTGAGGCTTTTACACCTAAATCCTAGGGTGGGAGAATAATCCGGGATCTCTATGGCATCAGCTATGGGCTGCGGGTACTGGAGAATTTGTGGTCATGTTGTGCCCTCATTGATTTTTTTAACTGCAAAAGTTCTGTGGGAATTCCTTTATGCAAATTTTGAAACAAGTTCTAGAAGCAGCCAAGTGAGATGTTCTCTCTTTTTTTCTCAAAGACTTATAAATGAGCCAATTTTAGCGCTCCTTTTGAAAGCACTTTCTCACTTTGTCTTAAGGATTGAGAGCGAAGAAAATTAAGTAACATCTGCACTGGCTCTTTGAATGTGGGTGAGGGGAAAAGCAAAGCCTGGGGTGGTTTTAATGAAGCAAGATGGTAGGAGACATAGAGATTTTAGGTCATTTGTTTTAAAGTTGCCCCTATTGTTGGGCTGAGGAATTTGAGGTTCTGAGTGACATTGTAAGGATCTCCTGCTGCTGTGGGGGAAATAGTGGGGTCCAGGGTTGAGCTAAAACCAGAGAAGCATGCCTAGAGGATCTAGAGCTGACAAATGGGGGAGTTTTGGGGAGCTGATTAAGGGGTGGTCAGCTGGTAATCGGTCAGAAATGCCTTTCAGGAAGTCAATATCATAATCACGGAGATGGGGACAGATTCTTCCAAGGCCTTCAGAACAAATTCTCCGTTCCACTTTTTGAGTCAGAACTAGTCTTCCAGAGTTATTTTCTTCTTGGGTTAAAGTGGGTGTTCAGCTTAGCAGACCTGCCCCAATTTCATCAGACTCACCAAACACCTAGAAATATTGGGAATGACCCACAAACTCATCCTGTACGATTAACTGTCCCAGAGTCCTCAGATGTGTGTGGAGGGGAAAGAGAAAGGATGAATCTTTATTTTACCTTTACCAGAGCTGTTATGTTTTAGATTTTCTCTATTAGGATTTCCAGCAAGATTGCCTCTGGGGAAAAAAAAAGGGAGTTCTGGTCCATTAGCAAGTTGTTTTGAAAAATCACTTATCTAAGCTCTTCTCCTGAGGAAACTGAGACCTGCGGGTAACTGACTAGCTGAGGATTCTACAATTAGTGGCCTGGATTGAATTACAGCTCTGATCCTCAGGCTGCTGGGCCACTGGTGGTGATTTGAAAGGAGGACTATAAGGTTGTCCCTACTTGCTACAATCCTGTTCTACCTACAGATGCCTACGTGGCAGTGATTAACTATATTTATGTGCAGTATCTATTTAATTTGTGATTGATGAGATTAATAAATGCTTTTTTCTTATATTATCATATAATGTTTGCTTCTTATATGAGAATGGAACTCTGCTCAAATTTCTTGTTTTAAGTAAGTCAGCGGATAACAAAAATTTCAATCAACGGCTATGCCTCTTCATATTTTGCAGAACAACCTTAAGAAACAACAGTTATGTCAGTTGGCTTTTAAAGTTTATGGGAATAATTACGTTTTCATTTTTTCTTTTGTTTGAAAGCCTCATTTGATCATCCCTCATTCAGCATTTAGATATTGTCTATCACCTGTGTGTACCAGTAATATACTGCTTGACTTCATTAAAAGAACACAGTTTTATTGCTATCTGGGGGTGAATAATGGCCAAAGGTACTAGCAAACCAATATGAAGCTGCAGAAGGAACAATGTAAACTTGGAATTATTGCCATTTTCCAGTTTTTCTATATTTAATGGAAAACACGAGCCAAAACACACTATTGTCTTCTCAGTATGGCTGACTCACGAATTGCACTTACAAACATAAACAGGATAGTCTCTGGCTTGGGTAATGTATGCTGGAATTATATAAAGGATGTTCTGGAAACAGGAGGAAGAGCAGAGGAGCTAGATGTGGCAGGAGGGTGTGAAAAGCCTTCAAGGCCAGTTATGAGGAAACGAGCAGGTGCAAACCAAAGAAAGAAAAGCAGGATCACCTGGTAGAAATCTGAATGTAGACTTGAGGCTACCAGAGTGGGGAGAATGGGCTTGGGTTTAGTGGTAACAGTCTTTGCAGTTGAAGAGATCAGGGATATGACACTAAACACCAGGGCAGGAAGACATGTTTTGGGGACTCAATGAAGTCTCCTTCCCTAAGTTCTGTGACCCTGGAGGGGGCAGGGGCTGGGGTGTGTCTCCCCCCAAGAGAGCGGTCAGTTACATGAAAGTTTAGGGGAAGAGAGTCTGAATTTCTCACCACAATGACTCTCAGGTAATTGGTTGCTCAGGAAATGGTGACTTATCCCTTTTGGGAAAGATGATGATTATTTTTTAATCCAAGTGGCATTTCTCATCTGTGGGTGGGGGGAGCAGTAATAAAGCTCTTCCTCTTGTGGAACTTATGTTGTATATAAGGTAAAAGATCTCAGTTTAGCACTATCTGCACAATATCCAGTAAAAGTACTAGTCAGTACTCAATAACTTTTTTGCTATCTATAAATATTAAAGAAAATTAGTAGGAGTATGCTGAAGGAAGAGTAAAGTTCAAAGTTAGGTGACTCTTTTAGACTACAATAGGCAAGAATACCAATGTGTAATGGGTAAGGGATTTTTGTAAATGACTTGCCCTTGTCTGAAACTTAATATTCCATGATTAGGTGTCTTGAGCTCACATGAACCATGGGGATCCTGTTCTAGACTTCAAGTCTATTAGTGCGATAATCCTATTTCTGTTCTAGATTAAGAAGCGAATCTGTTCTGATACAATGCCAACTAAATATACAATCCAATTGTTCTGGTTATCTTGTGCCAGAAGAAAAAGCCAAATGAGCTCTCCAGCGTTCACTGCGGAATATTGAGCATATTTGGTGTAAGTGTGTCTTCGCGGCAAACCACGAATCAAAGTTTCCAGGCAATTTGAATTACGGTGCTCAACTTTGGGGAAAAAAAAATCTACTGTCAACTTGAAAAGACTAAAAAATTCAGAAAGCAAAGTGCACACTGGGAGATAGTAGGGGAAGAGAGGGGCTGGGGAATGACAGTGTCATGAGTTTTGTAACATGGGACCAGGATAAGCCCAGTTTATTTCAGTAATATATGCCGAGCTTGGGGGAAATCTATGAAGTATGAAAATTCCCTGGATTGAGACCCAGGACAATCCACTGAGTATCAAAGTTATCACAGGTCTCTGCTAGATTAGTGTCAAATGAAGCACTAATTCCTTGGGCTCTCTGGACCATCAGACCACACCACCTAGATGTCTGGTTTCAAGGTGAAAGATCCGAGGGATGGAGGACATTCTGTAAGCCTCCATCACAGTTACAATCTGTGAGCTGGCAAGCTCAGAACATAGTGGCAAAACCATGTGGTTTCTCTGCCCTCAGGACTGTGGGTCAGTTTCTAGGGGAGAGCTCACCATGACCCCACCCTAGCCTGCTCTTCTCAAGGGAAGAACCTTACAGTCCAATGGGTGATTCAGACGGAGGCTCCACAGGTGTCCACTCATGCCGTGCCTCTCCCTAGGATAGGGGAGCTCTTCCTTCTTTCAGGGAAGAACACTGAGCTGTTGTTCGAAGCCCTGGTGCTTATACAGACCCACCATGTGGTCCTGATCAAGCACCCACATCGTGTCCCCTACATCAGGGTGATGGACCTGGAATGTGACCTCTGCTCTGACTCTTCCATATCTGCAATGCCATTTGGTCTAACTATGAAACAGGCACATAAAATAAGACCATATAAAAGCACATTTAAAATTGGCTTTTCTCCCCACTGACTGGAGACATTTTTGCACACAACACTAATGATAAAGGACTGATCACAAAAATCTACAAAGAGCTAATGAGACTCAACAAAAACAAAGAAAATAATCCCGTCAAAAAATGGGCAAAAGAGCTAAAAAGAAACTTCTCTGAAGAGGAAATGCAAATGGCCAACAGACATATGAAAAAATGTTCAACATCACTTGTAATCAGGGAAATGCAAATCAAAACTACCATGAGATACCATCTCACACCAGTGAGAATGGCACATATTAAAAAACTAGCAACAACAAATGTTGGCGAGGTTGTGAAGAAAAAGGAACTCTCCTGCACTGCTGGTGGGAGTGCAAACTGGTCCAACCACTATGGAGAGCTGTGTGGAGATTTCTGGATCTACTAAACATAGAGCTTCCATAGGATCCAGCAATTCCACTCCTAGGTATTTACCCAAAGGACACAGAAACATCCATTCCAAAGAACACCTGCACCCCTATGTTTATAGCAGCTCTGTTTACAATAGCTAAGCTTTGGAAACAGCCCAAATGCCCAAAAATAGATGACTGGATCAAGAAGATGTGGTCCATATACACCATGGAATATTACTCAGCATTCAAAAAAGATAAACACATGCAATTTGCAGCAACATGGATGGCGCTGGAAGGGATCATGCTCAGCGAAATAAGCCAGAAAGAAAAAGAAAAATACCGGATGGTCTCACTCATAGTAGGAATCTAGAAAACTTAAATAAGGGACCAGGAAAAAGAATAACTATAAGAAAGAAAATATCAAAATCAACAAACAACTATGAACCAGAGACACTCTATGGGGGTGGGGGGCGGGGAAAGGAGGGCTTGGGGTCAAAATAAGGGGGTTGTAATTGTATGGGGAATATAAAAATAAAATTTAAATAATAAAAATAAATAAATAAAATAAAATTGGCTTTTCCTCCAATGGGTGGTGAAAGGAATGGAGAGATGAATATATATGCTCTAAGGCAAGAAAAAGAAAAAAAAGAAATTGGATTGTCCTCATTAATCCAATTAAACCATCTTTTCAACCTCGTCTGTCAAAAAAATCCTATTTTAATAAATATATTCATTTGAAAGCTCTTGCTTATCTTAAATATTGAATTGAGCCTCTTTTGTAGACACAGATACACATTATTCTCTGTTAAATTCAAGTTTGGGGGCCTCCCTGGTGGACGAGGGGTTAAATCTCAGCACTATGAAATTATCAGCAGCCACTGTAGCTTGAGTTCAATCCCTGGCCAGGGAGGTGACCCACATGGTGCAGCAGACCTCTCCTGTCTCACCCACTGCTCCCCTCAGCAGTGTGTTTCAGTCACTCTGCCTGTTCTGTTCCCCACTCTGTCTCTGGTGAATGCTCTCACCACCGCACACCCCCCCACACCTCTGGCCTGTACCCCAGTTCTTGTATGCATGAAAAAATAAACCTCTTAAAAAAATTCGAGTTTGGGTACCAGGCATGTTCTTCTAAAAAAAAATTACTTAAGTCAAATTTCACGTAGGAGATAGATCACTGGTTTAAAAAAAAAATTATACTGCATATTTTTTCTAGGGGTATGGTAAACATATGTATATTTTACTTCCCCAAATCATTCGCTACCAAAGAGAGTATTAGATAAAAAATTTTATATTAAAAAGTTAGAGAAAAACAATATAAATCACAACTCTTCCCTATTTACTTCTTTGCTGAACTCTAAACATTAAAACTGAATTAAAAGAAAAATCGGGCATACCAAGGGCAAACGCTGGAAGGACAGTGAAAATACAGCACGCTCAGTGTTCAAGCTCAGTGTGGAATTGTAGTTTCCATAGAATACCTTTTTCTTTGTATTCCTTGCTGCAGGCTTGAAGCTGCAGGTCTGATATTTTCTGCTTATAATCCCTTTGCCAATTCTCAGGAGCTGGTGGGGAAAAACACACCACCGCAGAGTCACTTTGGGCTGCTCTTTGTGATCCCCTGTCTGCAAACCGCCCAGACCAGACAGATGGCTGGCCAGCTGCGGCCTCACAGCAGGTCCCCAGGGCGAGCACAAAGCAGCTGGCACTGCTGGGTCCCACACCGCCTCCTCCTGCCTCTGGAAGCATTACTCACACCCTCCGGTGAGGGCCTGCATGTTTTGTCTAAACTGCGAGTGTGAATGGAATCCCAGTCTTCATGGGTCGAGGGACTTTTCACCTTTGTTTACTCTCCACGTGCCCCATTCAGCAGCCGCTCAAAGATGAGATCACCTCACAATAGCAGAGGGGAGGTCACGGGGCCTTTCTCCCCCAAAGGGAGGTGATGGACACCCAGCACAAGATAATGGTCATGCCCTGTCTGGAGGAAAACCCCCCCTGTGAGAACTAAGAGCATCACCTTTGCAAATAGACCTCAACAACAGCCACATTTGTCTTCACAACTCAAGACGATGCTTATCGCTATTGCAAATTAATTGATCACAGAACTCTCTGAACTGCTTATTCCTGTGGTTCTCAAAGTGTGGCTCCTGGACGAGAGGACACAAAAGCAGATTCTCCAGCCACACCCAAGATCTGGGGGCTGGGGGAGGACACAGAAATCTACATTTTAGCAAAGCTTCTAGGAAATTCTGACGCCGGCTCAACCATGGAATGGGAAAATCTGGGGGCCATCTTGCCAGACAGTTGAAGGCATGGAGATGCCCTCGGGATGTGGCGGCCTCTGCTGTGTCCCTTCTGGAGGGTTCATCCTGGGGGCATTGCTGGATTGCTCTGGCCACTGCAGCCTGGGATGAGGTTGGCCTTGGCCATGACTTGTCTGCCAGGTTGGTGATTTCTGAGTGCCCCCCATAGGGCACGCTGTCCCCACTTCTGCCCGGTGAGTGCTATCACACAGGCCACAGGAAGGTGGATTCCATCCTGTGGTTGGCTCAGCCAGGCTTGATTCCTTTGCTGCTGATTCTCCTCTGGCCCCCCAGCTCCTCAACTCCTGATGGGGATTTGATGCCCTTGACAATATACATTATACTGACTTGTCTTCTAGGCAACAAAGTCCTGCTCAGCTAATGTGACTTCAGAAGTTAAATATGATTTGGAAAGCATGACCAGCTGCCCACACTTGCTTTACAGGTGGTTGGAAATGCAGGCGCCGAAGGAAGGAGCTTGGGTGGGTTTTGTGTGTACATGTGCGAGTCTGCAGAGGGAGGTGGGTCCCTTGGGCTCTGTCTGGCTCTGTACACTCCTGTCTTCACCGGATGGTGCCCTTCCTGAAAAATGGCTCTAAGTGGGAGAAAAACAGAACAGGTCAAAGATAAGCAAGGAAGAATATTCTGAATTTTTCTGAATTATACCTGTGATTCTGAATTATACCTGTGTAAATCAGTCAGGCTGTGATTCTCCTAAGAGCGAGTGGGGTGGAGGGGTGGGTTGGGAGACAGAGAGAGAGAGAATGAAACTTGTAGTGGGATGTATAATTTAAGCTTCTGGGACAAAGGCACCAAGAACTTGGCACTATGTTACTAAGTGACAGATTTAGAAAGTTCTTTGTCATTCAATCTTCCGCATTTTCCTGCTCTTGCTTTTTGTACAGTGAACAATAAAAATAGCTCTGTTGGTTTTCATTTTGAGCCTGGTTTTGCTCTTTGTCTTTCATGTGATAGTAAGCTATAGTATGCTTGAATTTATTGAATTTATTGAAAATCCCCAGGGAACAATTATGGTATACCCTTGGAAAATTCTCTGGATTTTTGAGTAATAAAATTTGTGTTCCTATAGACAGATTCATTTTAAGTAGATATTTTTTTCTTCTTGCTAAATATTTCAGCTTCAGAAAACCAGGGTTTAAATTTCAAATCTCTCCTGGCCACGTGACCAGCGATCACGCTACACCACCTACCTGAACATCACAATTTTTGTAACTTGAGAAAATGTTGGTAATCACACAGCCTGATTTTTCAGGCTGTTTGGAATGTTATAAGAATAATATTTGAGGTAACACTTTGCAAACTAACAATTCCATCGAAGGTTGGTTATTGATGTCAAAATATTTCTGCATTTATTTGCATACTACCACTAAGAGGATCTTTTCTGAGATAAAGTTCTCAAATAGAAGTTGGAACTCTGCTGACAAAAAAATGAAAGCAGAATGAATGGGATGGTTCATCAATTTTTGGGTTTAGGCTATTAACCCTGGAGAAGCTGGGAAAAGGAGAGAAACATTTCCTAAACAGGTGACTAGAGACGTAGCAGAGGTGGTAGTTCCCTATGAGAAGATGTCTGATTTTTTCAGGCTGCTGCAATTGATTGATGCCCACATTACTGCCTCTGTGAAGTTTTGTGTAAATGTGATATTAGCCCATAATTACATTATAAAAACATGAATTATGTAAGTGATTAGAGGTTATGAGACTGAAAGGTGATCCTGTCCCAGAGGTATACTTTTGTAGGATCAAGTTTCTATTATGTGTGTTTGTTCCCAGAATTAAGTAAGACCAGACACCCCCTCTTCATAGTCCTGCTACTAAGGCAACACCGAGCTATTTAGTTCAGGAACATCCTCTCCGGCTGGTTTTCATTTTGGGGTGCAAATGGGAAGTGAAACATGTACAGATGAGCATATCCAGCAATGTCTGACATGCTCCCGAGACAGACAACAGAAAGTTCTGCTGACTTTTCTTTGGAATACTTTGACCTAGTTTAGGGGGTGGGGCAGGAGCAGCTTCTTTCAGGTTCTGTCTGGTTCTGAGGGTCTGTGGGTTCCTGACAATACTAAATTACCCATGTCAGTGCGAATAGATTCCACCTGTTATTTACTGCCCGGATGAATGCTAAGCTTTCAGCAGATCCAGGGGGACAGAGCATGCTAAAAAGCAGGAGAGTGAGAAGGTGTATTTGTGTTTTTTTTTTTTTTTTTTTTTTTGTAGATGAATAAACATTATTTGCCAGTGAAGTTAGTAGGACCAAATAAAGAAGTTTCTTGTTTTCTTTTTTCCTAGATGATGCTGAATTATTTAATGTTTTAGAGTATCTGAGAGTTCAAAAGTGCCTTTGGATATATGCTTTGTGGCTCCAACCCAACTCCATCACTTACCAGCTCTGCCACTGGGGGAAGAGCTGCTTAGTCTTTCTGACCTCAGTTTCCACATCTGCAGCATAAGGAACAGGGCTCTTGTGAAGTTTCCAGAAATTATTATATTGATTCGGTCTTTTAGTGGTGAACTTAATGAAGTATATTTACATTCTATTCTTAATGAGGGTAATCTTATAATGTGACATTACTTCAATAAGAAAAAGTAGCATCTTGAAACACATCAGTGCATCATGAACACGCACTCAATGTTCCCCGTTATTTATGCTACCAAGGAGGCCCCAATTTTGGAAATAATTTTAAAGACAGCTGTGGAAATAGGGAGAGAAGGAAGAAGTCAACAATTCATTCCACTTGGTGACAAATCTTTGGAGACGAGCTGTGGCTGTGTGACCTGTGACCACTGGGATGAACTTTGTGGATTTCAAAAGGCTGAGCGGGATCCCAGAATAGGAGGGCCCCGGATGTGGCTCTTACTTGCTTATGTTTTGTTTTTTTTTAAAGATTTATTTATGTATACAAGAGTTGGGGTACAGGCCAGAGATGCGGGGGGTGAAAGGATCCACCAGAGACAGAGTGGGGAGCAGAACAGGCAGACTGACTGAATACACTGCTGAGGGGAGCAGCGGGTGAGACAGGAGAGGTCTGCTGCACCATGTGGGTTGCTCCCTGGCTGGCCAGGGATCGAACTCATGCTGCCGAGGCTGAGGACAGCTTCACAGTGCGGTGCTTAACCCCCTTGCGCCACCAGGGAGGCCCTTACTTGCTTATCTTTATCCTAACAGAAGATGCCACAGGGCCATGGCTCGGTGAGGGGCTGTGTTCATTTGATCCTTTCCAACTGAACACAACAATCGTTGCCTTGTTGTTGCCATTCTCCTCCATCTAGAAGTGGAGATGGTTTGTCAGCCCAGCGCACCCCCCACATTCAGGATAACCAAATTTTATCGGTGGATCTTTGCCAGTTTGTTCGCTTGGTACTTTTCAAAATGTGCTGAGTCGCTGTTTGGAACTTGCCTCTGCTGACTCCACTGGGCTCAGTTTCAAATCGCTCCTAATCCACTAATGAACCTTTATTAAAGTGGGAGAGGTGGAATCAGTCTTTGGATATGTTACTAAAATAAAGTTGGAGCAGCGAGAAGATGAAAAGAGAACACTAATGAAGGAACACTGGGTCTACACACGCATTTACTCTCTTTAAAATTGACTATTTTTTTTTAAGTTAATATTATTAGAATCATTTTAACTTTGTTTCCTTTTAACTTTGTTGTGTTTTCTTTTTCAAGGCAGCTGTTGTATAAGGAGACTCTCATCTACTACCCCATCCTCCCTTTTATTGTTTTGTGATTGAAAGTTGGTGTGGAATGCTTAGGAGGATTAAATGTCCAAGTAAGCAAGGAGATGCCAACCTTTCAGGATTCTGAAAAAATAACTGCTGAATCATGCAGTAATTCAGAAGCACCTAATGGTTACTACTGCACCTCTCCTTGACTCCAGGGCCCCCATTCATGGCAGCGTGTGTCTAGGACACGCTGAGTCTACCATGGTGGGTGTGGAACTGAGAAGGGCTTTTCACCATGTCCGCTCATCCTTGAAGTCACAAATCGAGGGAGAGGTGACTTCTAGATACGCCCTTGACGTGTGATAGCAGCCAGCCTTTATTGGGACGTTTTTTGCCTCTCTGCACACTTGTTCACTTCTGTTGTTAGTCACTCAACTGTGGAGCAGATGACTTCCTGTTAGACCCAGAGGATATACTGATAAATGTTTCAAAATTTCTGATGTCCAAGGAAATTAGATTCTGTCAAATAATTTATTTCATGGAGGAAACCATGCTAATTTTACTAAATTGAAAGAGAAGTCCTTAATCAAGCATAGTATTGTGATTTGTACTTGTTTTTGTCAGTTCCTGTTTCTTCATTAACTTCTTAAATAGGAAAAAATGGTCACTACACAATCTAGTCTCAAATTTAGCCATGATTTCTCCCTCTATGTCTCTGTCTGTTCCTCCATGATATCCATCTATATATAGCCAGCTGTATATAGATAGATATATATAGGACACGCTGAGTCTACCATGGCTGGCGTGGAACTGAGCTGTATTCTTTTGGATGAGCTGTATTCTTCATGTATGAGAAGTTACTTATTAAACCAATGATTTTTTTTCTCATCGTAATTTAAAATTACAGCATTTAATACTTTTTAGAGAGCACTTTTTTTTTGAAGTCTCATATTCTATTTGGATTCTTCCTTCCCTGATGTGTTGGAGGAATCTCAGGACAATCACTTCATGTTTTACTGTAAAAGGAACTAAACTGAACAACTAGTATATGTTTGAGCTACTTTCCTCTGATTCCCTATGATTTCTAGCCTGGTAGGACCCTCACATTTGGTTTTTCTTTTCTTTTGCCAGAATGTGTAATTCTGCTCACTATGGTTCTATCTTCATATTGTCTTCTTCTCTCCCACCCTTCCTTGGTCATGCAAAGGAGAAGCAGTAGGCTATCATCTTGCTAAACCCTGTGTTGTCCAGCCCAAACATATGTCTTTCATTAAAACAGTCTAAATTGAGTGTAAAAATATTTTAAAAGCAAAAGAAAGGCAACTCAAAAAACCTACCTTGCCTGTGTACAGATTCTCATGGCACAGTAGAAGCTAGACCACAGTCTGCAGCTACGGAACTGGGGTTCCCCATGTGCATGGAGGCATCAGCTCTATTTGGGTTTCACTTCACTTTAGTTATTTAATTTGGTGACTGCAGAGTCCTGTGTGCACATTTTATGAGCCCCGGGACAATTCACTGCCAAGCTTGCTTGAACTCTGAAATATGCTTCCAGTTTCAGAAAACCACAAATTATTTACGAAATAGGCGAGGAAATGGAGGTCATTGAATTCATTTCTTACATGATTTTAAGCTTCCCTTCTGAACAGACATCTCCCAGCAGGCAGCGTGATGTGTTCTTTAGGTAGATTCATTAAGGGAGAGGAAAAGATGAAAAGCGACGAGAATTGCTCGCTGGGATGCTCTTCTCTCTGCTTGCTTTTGATGCCAAAGGCTAAGAATCTGCACTGGGGTAGTGGGAGGTCGATATAAAATTACCCTCCATTTCCCACTTTACTGCCAGTTAAGCAGGAAATGTTGGAAAGAGTTAAGCAGGGAATGTTGGAAAACTCTACTTTGTGGAACGTAAAGAGAATTAAGGTATCAAACAGAAGTATTAACCTAAAACAATAGAATATCACTTTTTAAAATGAACTGAGAGAGCAAGATGGGACGTAAATCTATCAAAAACCAACCGGGGCCAGTGTCTTTCAAGATATAATAAGGGTGGACTAGGGCGATGTCATCTAACTAACAAATTCATCCAACAGGAAGAGAAAAAAGGGTAAGAATGAATGGTTGACTATAATATATGAGAATAAGTTATGACCTTAGGTCAACTGTAGAGGGAGAAAGAGAAAACTCCTATGTGTCTAGCTTGAAAACTTGATTCAATTGAGCAAAGTGGGGAGACATGCAGTGTTGGTTTGAAGGCTACAAAAGTCTGGAGTTTCTTCCTACACGACAGAATTCTTGCTGAAAACATCTGCTTGTGAGAGATGGGTCCATGAGTCTGTGTGAAGGAGTTTGGATAAAACGTCACCTTTTCCTTTCCAAATTTCATCTTTTATTTTTCTTCCAAGGGGGCAGGAGAGAAAGCGCTTTCTGGCGCTGATGAATCAATTACCTTGGACTTTCTACATCCTGGGAGAAATGCCTGGTAGAGTCAGAGCGCCTCTGGGACCCCCGAGTTGTGAATTGAGCACTGAAGCCCCGAGACACCACATGTTCTCAGGACCTGAGCTGGATTTAACTTAATCAAGGGATAAGGCCTGGAAGGGAATTCGGCGACTACAGGGAGGGGCACAATCCCAGCTGAGTTTAGCTCTAATTTCTGACACGGGGAAAAGAGTGTTCCAGAAAGCTCTGCTCCAAAATATGTGATTTTAATTCCTTCATGTTCATGATTTCCATCAGCCTCGTTTTACAAAATGATTAGCAGAAACTATTTAAGCAGAAAGGATTTGTGTGTCGGAAGGCAGGGGGGGCGTTGGGGGGACTATATCCATTCAGAGCCAGGTTTATGGTGAAGAGGAGATGGTGTAATTCCAGGGAGAAGGTTTGATAATTTCTGAGAGGAGAAGGAAGGCGAAGAAAGCAGGCTTGGCCTGTGAAAAAGGACTCAGTGAGAAATCATGCTGTTTCCACCGGGATCTGCCGCATTCCAGACAAAATCCAGAAACCCACAGCTAGAATGAATGTTCTTTCTCTAGAAAGGAGTTGGAATGAACCTGAAGATATTGGCCTGTCTGAAATCATTTAGTAGGCAGAACCCATGTTTGTTAACAGAATCTACTTCCTCCCTCTTTCTTTGTTCATTGATTTTTGATATTGAAAAATAGTAGATCCATTCATTCTACAAAATTTTATTGTGTAGCTATTATGTGTCTGCCATCGAGGGAAGTGCTGTTGATACTCAGATAAAAAGCATAGTCTCTGCTCACAAGCAGATATGGTAACAAGCCAAATAAAGACAGTGGGGGTGGGCAACTGATCCCATGTGAGAAGAGTAAAGAGATTGGAATCTGGGATGATGTGCAGATTTCTGAGTTCAGTTAGAGTGTTGATGGGAGGAGGAGCATAACTTGTTTGAAATAGCGTATATGGGACGTTATTTCTAAATACTGGCGGGCTAGAAGCCAAACAAGACTTCCCAATATCGGGTCCTTTAATGTTAGATGAAATGTACTTTGTGACTTTGATCAGTGGGTTTGCAGATTGGCATCATTTCCGCCCCTGTTACCCTGCTGAAGAAGAGATGGATGTCATGGACAATCAACTCCCTATTTGAAAGAGCTGTGAGCAGTTGTCATTGATTACACAGTTGATTTACAAGGATATTCAACGTGTGCCTTACATACATAGTGGGCGATTGTTGCCACATCTATTTTCTGATGATTAATATAAAGTTTCGGGTGTTGTATTTGGTATTCTGACTCAAATTGAATACAGAGATACATACTTTTATATAAAATCATTTATGTAGAAATGGGCTTGGGAGAACCAGATGTTTTTAAATCTCAGCACTATCAAGCTATCACCAGCGACTGCAACACGAGTCTGATCCCCAGCTGGGGAGCTGACCCACATGGGGCAGCAGACCTCTCCTGTCTCCCCCACTGCTCCCCTCAGCAGTGTATTTTGGTCTGTCTGCCTGTTCTGCTCCCCACTCTGTCTCTGGTGAATCCTCTCACCCCCCGCACCTCTGGCCTACACCCAATTCTTGTATGCATAAATAAATATTAAAAAAAGAAAGAAATATTATAAATGTCATAGTTACCTTGAACAATTTGATTCCTTCAACAATCAAATTCTTATTGTTGAAAGATTATTTTCCATGAATCTTAGCATTTCTGTTTGTCTTGTAACTGAGAAATTGACAGCCCTTCATTCCGCATTATCCATTTACGGGCGTTTTAGGATAGAAGAGGAAGAGAGATCAGGCATGCTGATGGCCCATTAGAAAGACTTGGACTCTGTAAATTTAGGGATGCAATGTCATCTGGCCTGGGGCATATTTTTTAAGAATGGGAGCCTGGGGAATTGATACTCTGGCTACTGCTGTTGCTGTGAGTGATAAACAGTTCTTTGTCTCTGGCTCAGGAATCTGATGTCTTCAACCAGCAACCATGATGCTTTTAGCAGCTAGTATGTTACTTGCAATAAGGTGAATTCTCAGATCTTCCATAGTTCTTGATAGTTACTGTGTTTCTGATTCTTACATTGCAACCCATAGACTCAGCTCACTGGACTATAAAATACAAATTGTTTCAATTTTCCAGCGTTCATAGAGTAGAACTCTAAGTAGTAGACTGAATAACAAAAGAAAAAATGATAGCATTCACTTTTTCTTGTGACTGCAAAGGAATGTTATGTCTGTGATCCTTCATGGTATTATAGATCATAATTGTAAAAAAATGTTGCTTAGAAGTCCTGGAGTATAAGAACATTCAAAAGAATAGTTTTGTGGAAATATGAAAGTTGACAGTGTTTACAGGTTACTTATTTTCAGTACACTTAACCTTACCTAAGTACTTTAAATAAATGCTTTATTTTCTTTTTGATTTTGTAATCAACTTATGGAGGCATTATTTATATGCAATAGAATGCATCTTTTAAATTGTATAGGTTTATGAGTATTGGCAGTTAAATAAACCGGTAATACCAGCATCATAAGTGAGGAGACATTTCCATCACCCCCAAGGGATTCTTGTATCCCTTTGAATCTAAATATATTTTGGTGATAGGTAAAACACCTTCATATTGGGAAACTTCAGGAATAATTTCTTCTGAGGTTCTTTTGTTAGTTTCAGTTTTATTTCTTTTTACAATCAACTCAAGCATTTATATCAGATTTTTTTCCCCACAAGTCTTTGCTATGATTTATCTTTTCCTTTTTAGAGTTTCTCTGTCTGGTCTTTCCCCCACTTCTATATCCTTTGAAGCAGAAAGGATGAATAATATTCTCATGACCTCATATAAATGGGATAAATAGTAGGAATTAGAAACATATAAAGATTAAGGGTCTCACAGAAAAAAAAATACATGCAGGAAAAGATGACTGGTATTAGCATTCTAGAATGTAGAAACTAATCATGGAAGCAATGAAAAATGATATTTGTGTAATTAAGGGATGAGTTATATATAAAATGCATTCTTACATTTCACATTAATCATGATGTTGGATTTTAGGGTTTTTCCTTCTCTCAATGACTGATACGTTTTCCAGGGAAACTTTCTCAAGCATTTTCATCTGACTCTGTGATTATGACTCTCAAAATCCAAGGATTAATTTTGAATAGTGCACATCTATGGGAAATATAAAATCAATCACATGGGTCACTTTGTCTTGAAATCTTTCAAGGAATGCCATGTGAACAAAACTGACAAAGTATCTTCCCCACAGCCATAGGTGGAAGTGAAAACAAGACACTGACTGTATGTTCTGATTCCAAATATGAAATAGAGCTGAAGAAATGTATTTGGTTAATGTTATCCCATTTGTCAAATGACTTCTGATTTATTAAACAAGGATTTTCTCTATTCTCTCATCAATTTCAGAGGGAAAACATTGTTTTAAAACAATTGGATGAAGATCAGTTATTTGTCTGCATTTTTTAAAAAGGGAGAAATAGTTCAGAGTTAGGAAAACTATAAAATTGAAAACCTGAAGGCAGTTATCAAGATGACTGGTCCCCTCTCACTCTGCTGCTTCTCACTGATAAGGCTTTTGTTTTTTTTTTTAGAGATTTATTTATTTATGCATACAAGATCTGGGGTGCAGGCCAGAGGTGCGGGGTGTGAGAGGATTCACCAGAGACAGAGTGGGGAGTAGAGCAGGCAGATCTACTAAAATACACTGCTGAGGGGAGCAGCGGGGAGACAGGAGAGGTCTGCTGTGCTATGTGAGTCACCTCCCTGGCCAGGGGTCGAACTCATGCTGCAGTGACTGCTGATAACTTCATAGTGCTGAGACTTACCCCCTTGCGCCACCAGGGAGGCCCTGGCTGTTGGGATTGATGGTATGGTGATGTGGAAGTTGGCTCACCCCTTAACTGGATGAAAAAAAATTAATTTGGTAGCTTACTGGACACCTATTATTTGGGACAATTTTAGCAGGGACTGGAGCTCTAAAATTGCCAGACTAAAGGCTTTTTGTGGGGGAGGGGCAACACAGAGCCAAGTTGCTTGCCAGAAATAAAGTCTAAAATCCCTCCTTCTCTCCTATTTGTGACTTGTGGTTTTCTGGGCTGGCTATTGTTCTCTTCCAAAAGACTATTTTTGTTTAGCTCTGTTTTAAATACAATGTGAGTACGTGTATGGGTGTGCAAGGAAACGCAACATGGGGTCAATGGGGGTAGCAGAGAATAAGGAAAGAATCAGAAATGCTCTAGAAACTGAAGCAGTGATTATTTTGAGTAGAAAATTATTTTAAATTTCAAATTATTCCCAGGGACAGGAAGTTTTATGGTTTTTTTTTTTTTTTTGATGAGACTAGATATAGTCATATAAAAGTTCTTGAAAGGACTCAAGACAAGACTTTAGAAAGAGAGAATTTTTAATTATTTTATTTTATTTTGGTGATCAAACACTGTAGCAGCCAGGAAGCAAAGTGGCAGTATTAATAACAGCAAGAAGTGTAGGTAAAGGTAAAACAAGGAGAAAGTTCTAGAAAGTAGTGAGAGAGGAGGTATTAGTGAGTTTGCCTTGGAACTGAGTGCCACCAACATTGTCTCTTTCTCCTAAATTAAATGATCAGAACTATTTATATTATAAATTTCAGTGTCCAACTTGACCCTGTATACCCGAGCCAGCTCAGAAAAGCAGTTTTTGTTTTGACAGATGATTCCCTGTCTAAATGCTACCTTTTCTGGGGATGGAGAAAAGGAAAAGATAACAAAATAAATGGAAATGAAATAAGAAATGTAAGAAATATTTCCTTATTCTCTGTGTTGCTACTGTCCTTAATCACTCATAAATGCACAAATACTTTCCTGATTTCTAGGAACCAGCAAATGCTAAAATTATGCCAAGAATGGGCTCTGCTAACAGAAACAATTCATGTTATACGAATAGTTAAATGATGAAGATTGAACTGTAACTTGACAAAGTGAAAAACAGGCTTAAATAAGAATTTACAAGAGGGAGTGGGTATACCTTTCATTATACCCAATGTGTCCCTTTTTTCTTCATTATTATTTTACAGAAGAGGAAATGGAAGCATGGAATGATAAGGAAACCCTTAGGCTATAATGTAAGGGACAGATTCAAGATCCAGTGCCATCCGTGTTAAAATAAAATTTGTTATGTTAAGTATTCCAATGATTTCTGAATTAATCTGGATAGGAATTTCTTTGGGAGATTTAAAAATGCCAGTGCCTTGGTTCCAATGCCACAGATTTTTCTTTTACAACTAATCTTTTTTGCAGCCTGGCTATTGAGATTTTTAAAAGTTCCCCAGAAGTTTCAAATGTACAGCTAAGGTTGAGAATCACTGTGTTATGCCATATTTCCAGTGATACTGACTAAATCCTGCAATTTTATTTTTTCTTTACAGAATGGAAAGATGTTTCATGTATTTGAATTGTCACGTCTTCATGGTTAACAATGAAAGAAGCTTCTTGAGTATTTTATTTATTTATTTATTTTTAAAGATTTATTTTATTTATTTTATGCATACAAGAACTGGGATAAAGGCCAGAGATGCAGGGGGATGAGAGGATTCACCAGAGACAGAGTGGGGAGCAGAACAGGCGGATCTACTGAAATACACTGCTGAGGGGAGCAGTGGGGAGACAGGAGAGGTCTGCAGCACCACGTGGGTCACTTCCCTGACCCTGGTCTAACTCGTGCTGCTGTGGCAGCTGATAGCCTTATAATGCTGAGATTTAACCCCTGCACCACGAGGGAGGCCCTTGAGTATTTTAAATTAGCTTGGTATAAACCAGTCCAGTACTAGGGGTCTGACTGCAGTTATACACTTGAGTAATGCTGCTTATGAATGTGACTGGTCATTCAAGTGAGTCTCTAATAAGAACTTTCTACTGATTGATTTGTTTTGCGTTTAGGAACAGGCACATTTCCAAAAGCTATTGGAATACTTTTTAATTTTGTTAATCGATATAAAGAAAATAAAAAGCCAATACCAGTAATTAGAATAAAAGCTGAGCTTCCCATGGGAAGTCACTTGATGTCTTTTGAGCAGTCATCGACAGTTTTTGTTGATGTTGATCTTGTCAAAAGGAGCAGCACGTTGTGGAAGAAGATGGGTTTAGATGCAGAGCCTGGGAACCTCAGTTGCAGACATTATTCTGATTCGTGTTCCTGAGTCTCTCAACTTCTCTGGCCCTCAGTTTTTTTACTATGCAAAATATAGCACTGAGGCCCTCTGGACTCCAAACCTTATGACTATCAAATTAATTTCCTGCTGAAAATACCCATTTTTTTTGTTTACTGTCAAGAGAGAAAAACAATTGCTAAAATAAGGATATATGCAAATACCAAAAGTGAAAGGAAACCATTTGAACAAGTTTTTAATTGCACCTATTTCAGTGAGTAAATCCTAGAATAGATCCATGGAGGTCCAGTGGATTCTGCTGGAAGTTCAGTTTACCAGAGAAAACTGCAGATTGCAGTGGCTTGATATGGACAGAAGAAATGAACAGTGGTAAAATAAATTGCAAATGCGTTGCATCTAACCCTCTGTGTCAGGAGGAACTACACCTGTCTTTGTTGGGAAATCTCATGACATCAGCCCATGCTTTCCCCCCGCCAGTGATGCTGGCACCAATAATTGCCCACATTCAAGCTCTTTCCAGAATGATACTACTGCGATTTACTGTACTCAGGGTTGCTATTTTTACTGGGGAAGCCATAGCTGTGATTAAAAAAAAAAAAAAAGGGTAATTAAGCCCACCAAGAAAGGCTGAGTTTGTTTGCTGGCTAGCCTCTAGGATTTAGGAACAATAGGTGGAACAATAATGTGGTGTTTGTGAGCAGTTTTGCTTTGATCTGGGGATCATTCTCAGGTTCAGCACTGAGCTGTTTTTACTGGTAGTTAAACGTTTGGCAATTGCTGATAAGTAGTAATATACAGGATGTCCTCCTGAGATCACATGGCTCAGCGGGCCAAACATTGAACTAGAATTTGATGAGTGCAAATCTAAAAATATCTGTACTTAAGTGTGTTTGTTTTGCTATTGATTGGCCTGTGAATTTGGCTTTATCCTTCAGCATCTTGGTATGCGTATGTAGGAGTATCTCTGTTGGTTTGCTTGGGGATGTGGGGTTAGGAGATAAACTGATACTAAAATAGTCCCTGAACAACTTCCCCCTTTCACTTTTAAGGATACATATGCTTATTTGGAGTCTTAGCAGTGACTTTAATGCAGGATACAAGCATGTTGGTTCTCAACAATGAACACCAGAAACTTATATAGTGCAAGGTTACTTCGATGGTAGATATATAATTGCACTTTGGATCAGGTGGAAGTGCAGGATACACTCTTCCTATGAGATGTTAAGTCAGTCCACCCCTTTGGCACTGTTGGGACCTATACTTGGTAGCTTTTTGTCATGAGCTCTATTCTCAGTCATTTTTGTAGGTCGTAGTAAAGGTGTTTGCCCTGCATGTTACTCTAATTGATCTAACTTGTGCATTGGTTTGGAAGTCTCTGGTATAGATTCTGCAATTCAGATCAATACTCTTGATTTTCCACCCAGTTGGCTTTTGTTAATTTTTATATTTACTATCAAGTCTACATGATAATATTTTCATTAATAATTTTATTTATTTATTTTTTAATTTTTTATATATATTTTTACATCATTGTTCATTTTTAAACAATGTTTGCTCCCCCCCAACACACCCCCTCAGGTGTAGTCCCCATAGAGTTTCCTTCACCAACGCACCTGTGCACCATCACCTCAGTCCCTGTGCTTCTCCCTTCCTCCCTCTGATTCCTCTCCCTCCTCCTCCCCTGCAGGATGTCTCTGGTTTATAATTGTCTGTTTTTGTTTTGCTGTTTTGTACAGTTATTGTTTTTTCCCCCAATGTCTTACTTGGTTCGCCTGTATTCCTACTGACTTACTTCACTGAGTATAATCCTTCTAGCTCCATCCATGTTGCTGCGAATGGCATATTAGTGGACGGCTTGCCACTGCCTCCATGAGCCTGCAGGCTGGGTCCACATCTGAGTCCAGACCTGCAAGGAGCAAGGCCTGCTGACTGCTTGATATTGGCTACCGGGGCCCGTGAGACTCCAAGCAGCGTCCAAGTCCAGATGCGGTTTGCCCTGTTGATGTTGTGAGCCTCTAGTTCCAGTCAGAGTCTGGCTCTGGATCTGGGTTGGCTTAGCTGTTCACCTTTGACTTGGAGTTGCAAGGCCCAATGCCTTAGTCTGGGTCCTGCTGCCTGATTAACCTCAGGCCTGAGCCGCTAGGCTTGATGCCAGCTTGTTCACCTCCCAAACCTCCAGGTTGAAGCCCAGGCCAACTCTGGGTCTGGATCCAGGTGCCGCCAGACTGTCAGCCTGGGATTTGAGGCTGTAAAGTGACAGACTGGGTGACTTACTGCTGGGCCCTGCGGGTATCCGAGCTGAGTCCAAGTCTGGGCCTGGCTGACTGGTTGACCTCAGGAGCCTCGGAGCCAAGTCCTATTCCTAGTCTGAGTGTGGGTCTGGTCCCATCAGCTGGTATCCTAGGACTTGGAGTGGTGAGCCCCAAGTCAATTTAACCCACTCCATTAATGTTTGCCTTTAAACAAAAATCATAAGGCAGAATAAATAGTAAAAATAGCTCAGTGTGGCAGAGCATGGATCTCAGCCAGATCAGGCAGAGAGGTTGAGATTAATAGACCTAGAACTTAAACAACTGGAATGGCTCTCGTCAGGGGTCTCGTGGAAAAAGCAGATGATATAGAAGAACACAAGGGTGAGGTCAACAGAGGAGGAAAGAGTAAGAAAGAACCAAAGAGAAGAAAAGATGTAAAAATTAAGGGGCTGCTGAATGAAAGAATGCTTGGGAAGAGCTCAGTGCCACACTGAACACAGCCCAGGAAGAATCTCCTCTTGGCACTAGGTCAACACTGGAAAGGTGAGGATGTGGGGGGGTATGAGGAACGTGACATCCGGGGACATGCGTCAGTTACTGGGCAAGGTTCATTATTTCCCATAGCACAGGGACAGATTTCCATGGTGTCTCCTTGGGGGAGGGTGCCCTGGACTGTTGCTGCTTAGTGGATAGAGGGGCAGCGCCTGCCCAGGGTCCCTATGTTCTCCACCCCACCCCCACCACCACCACCTACTCTCTGGGCACTCACAGGAAAGACATGCAGAATAACACCAAGTCAAAGTCCACGTGCAGCTCTTGAAGGTGCTAAAATGCAGCTTCATAGGCCTATGTTGACACCACTGCTGCAGGTGCCATAACCACCCTCACTAACCCTGCAGCACAGAACGCTCAGGGGCCCACAGGCCTGGACGCCGAGGGACAGGCCCCCACCTCCCCTGCGTGTGGACGGAGCCAGGCTCAGGTGGACACCACTCCCCAGGGCACCGGCTATCTCGCGAGGGGCCGCCCCACGAGGTTGATGGGTTAATCCCATCAGCTGAGCCGCATATAAGGGCCCGCCCTCCGGTCCACAGGCATTCGGCTCCTGGGTCTGCGGAGGCTGCTGCACAGTTGCATGCCAGCGGGAACTCGGGCGGAGGGAGCCGAGGCGAGAGCTCTGATCCACAGACCGTCCACCGGTCAGTCAGGGGGTTGGCTGGACCCTGTGGCCTTTGGGCGTGATTACCCCGGCAGAGCAACACCCCTGCAAACACCGCGCGGGGCCTGGTGGAGGAGGTCGCCTGTGTCGTGGGTTGCAGCGCGAGGCTCCTCCGCGGGTCTGTCCACCCTCCTGGTCCTCGCCGTGCTGCGCCAGGATGCCCAAGGCCCGCAGGCCGCCAGCAGAGGAGGATGGTGCCTCAGGTGTGTCCAGCGACGGGCCCGCCGCCGCGCCCACCCCGGGGCCCCCGGGGAGGGCGGCTCGGAAGGTCAGTTCTCAGGGGAGCGCGGCTCAGCGCCCCGGCCTGGGCCAGGGGCCGAGTCCCCCCGCTGCCCTCGGGCGGCCAAAAGGCTGAAGGGTCACGGCAGGCCGAAGAAGGAGAAGCGGCCCCCGAGCTCGGACGAGGACGAGGACGAGGCGGACAGGATGAGGGCGCTGGTGGCGGCTCTGAGCGCCGAGCAGCTGAACCGCTACGAGCTGTTCCGCAGGGCGGCCCTGCCCAGGGCGTTGGTGGGGAAGGTGATGCAGGACGCCTGCGGCGCCAGGGTGGCCCAGCGCGCGGTCATCGCCATGGCGGGCATCACCAAGGTCTTTGTCGGGGAGGTGGTGGAAGAGGCGCTGGACGTGTGTGAGAAGTGGGGGGAGCAGCCCCCCCTGCAGCCCAAGCACCTGAGGGAGGCTGTGCGCAGGTTGCGCGCCAGGGGCCAGATGCCCAGCACCAAGTACAAGAAGACGCTGTTCTTCTAGGGCCCTTCCAGCAAGGTCTGCTGCCCAGGGCACCGGGGGCTGCCGGCTTTCCGATCCCCGAAATTGTGTGGGCAGCTTTCTGGGTTGCCTCTGTCGTTAACTCAGAATTTCCAGTTCTTTACCAAAACTTCCCTGGGAGAGAGGCGCATGCCCCCTGATTGTTGGTGGCCTTGAGTCTGGAAGGCCACCTCTTCAGGCATGTTGAGACTGTTCACGCTTTCCTATTAGTCGGTTGCAGGAAGTTTGCTTTCCTTCCCACTGCTCAGGAAGATGCTTGGACTTCTATGGTTTCTGCATGGAGCTGAGCAAGGTGAAACCACAGAAACTCTCCATGGTGAATGTTGTGCCCAAGGTCAGCAGACTCGGCAAGCATAGCCTCCAAGAACCCAAAGACAGCTGATGCAAACACAAAAGGGAGTTTATTTCAGACTCGAGTCCAGGTGAATGGCACCTACCAACGCAGTGGCAGATACCGAGAGTCCCGAACAAAGGAAGCAGGGGTCTTTTAATAAGGTTAAATTATGCTGGCAGTTACTCATTGGCTACAAGGATGCCTTCTCCAACTTTGCCTGGCTATCATTCTAAGCTGACTGGCCAGGCCAAGATGCAGCTCCAACCTGCAGCTCCAATTACAGCAAGTTCGCCCTCATTGGTGACCGGAGAGTAAGGGTGGAGTGAGGGTCCAAACTATCTCTGGAATGCAGTCTTTTCCCAGCAAAACCTAAAATTCTAAAATGGCAGTTACACAAAGCAATGGCTAAGAATACGTATGCTTGGTTCCACAGTGAATATGGAGCCTGAAGATATGGGACAGGCAGGAGGGGAAGTGTTGATGTGACCATCTAGAAGGCTTGTCATGCAGAGATCCTGAAATACTTATTTTTTTTAACCAAAATAAAAATAAAACTGAAATCCTTTTGGCTGAAATGACTGCTTTCATTTTTATAGATTTCCATTTTAAGTCACTGAGTGAATCTGACCGTGTTGGAGACACACCCAGTCTAGAAGCCACTCAAAGAGAAATAGTTGAACCCTAAGGCCCTGACTATAGCACCTCCATTATCTTAGAGTAGGCTGAGTACTGTGAATGTTTGATAAAATCCATGTATTTGCAGTGCTTGTATAGGATCAAAAATTTAGTTCACAGTTGTTGACATGCTGGTGATTCCAGTCCACATACAGAAAATCAGAAACTCAGCATATCAGTCCACCAGCAAATTACTAATTGTCATTTGGGGATGAAGCAGGTTCATCAGGACTTGCAAGGTTATTACACATTCACATGCACATGATTGTACAAAAGTGTTTTTCATTTGCAAAGAAGGCTCTGATTAATCCTGAATTCACTGTCAACCTTCATAGTATAACTCAGAAAATCTGTATTTTTCAGCTCCTTTTACTTCCTTTGTGTATGTCTTGGTATATATATATGGCATAGCCCAAAGCTACAACAGACCCCACGATTCATCTATAGCAATGCCAAAGGAATAATTAACATCTTTTTTGTTATTTCTGGTCAAAATTTCCATTTTGAATGACAGACAAAAAATAGTTTTTAACTCTTTGATCATCAAAACATTAGTCTCTTTCTGCTGGTCATGCCCCCTCAATTTACACCTTACTGTCATGAATAACTACTGCAGGGCATGCTGAAAAAATTCAGACTTTTCAGGAGTGAGGGGACTTGAGGGTTGAGTCCGAGGAGCACAGGATTTTGAGTGTAGTAAGTAAAACCTTTGCATGATGCTATCGTAGTGCTATGTGGCTTTCTATATTTGTCAAAACTTATAGACTATCCTGCACTGAGTGATTTCTGTTAAACCGTGGAGAGTGGGCAATGTCATGTGTCCTGGTGTATTTACCAAATTAAACACTTGTGCAGCTTGGTTTTATTTTGCTCTAAGGAAGCTATGCCTGGGGAGTGAAGGAGAGGGGAACAGGAATATATGGAGTGTCTCTATTTTTTTCAATATGAATCTAAAACTTTTCTAAAATAATAACTTTATTTTAAAACTATAATGTTGTTTTCTTATTTCAAGAGTATTTACACCACGACACTCTTGGGCTGCTTATGGCACGTGCTTTGTATCTCTTGGCTTTGTTTTCCAAGGGAGTATCAGGAAAGCGTGTTCCCCAGGGACTCAGCAGGCCCTCAGGAAAGCGTGCTCCCCAGGGACTCAGCAGGCTCTCAGGAGGGGCAGCTCCTGAGTGGGTTCCGCAGCTTGGAGGGCTGGAAAATTTCCATGCTGGGCAAAAGGTGGATGTTGGCTCAGTTCCAGGTTTATGTTCATGTTTGTCTGGCAAGGCAGGAGCGGGGCAGGGGAGGTCAAGGACCTTGAGACAAGTCCATTTTGTTAAGATACCTCCTCGCCATTAGCACTGCAACACCTTCCCACATGTCCTCTTTGGGACACGGACACCCCAACTATCCCTGTTGCATAAGGAGGGGCCACTAGAAAAGTGCCCGCCACCCACCCCATGCTGGTTCTCATGCCACCTAAATGAGGCCTTTGCTGACCAATCAGTTGGGGTAACTGCAGCCATTGAGGGTGTTCCTTGCAGTGCTTTACACTAAATATTAAGTGGTTTTGAAATGAACTTTCAGAAACTTCATAAAAGATAGAGCTTGAGAGACCAGTATGGTGCTGACCTTCTGGGGTACAGGCCCTTCCCAGACCCTCCTGCTGTTGGTGAGCCCTGCACTAATGTCACCTGATGGGATTATGGGGGGATGGGGTGGCTGCTGAGATTCCCAGGACGTGCGAATCCAGTCACAGAGACCTCGGTAAGAAACCTACTTACCTGGGTCAGACACCTGAGGTGACTGCAGACAAGAGAAATTCTCCATTCCTGGCTGCGAAGGAGGGACATACCTATGACTATAAACTAATAGGTTAGTGGGCCTGATTTTAAGGAGCAGAGTTTGTGGGGATTTCTTGTATACTCACACAGTGACCGATAGCAGATAGACTGTGTTGTTTGGTGAGTTTTACACTAGGTCCCAAACTGTGGCAAGAATCAAAAATTGTATTCACACCCTATCACATTCTTATAATTACGTTCACTTGACCAACTCCAGAAATCAATGGGCAAAACAAGTTAGACTGGAGAGCAAAGATAGATGGTGTTGCACGTGCTTGGAAAAATCCAGGGGCTGGGGGGACTGTCTCAGGAGTAAAATGATTGAAATGAAAAGAGTAAGAAGCAAGGGAAGCAAATTACCCCAAAGGGATAACTGAAAAAGATCAGTCTGTTTACACAATCTAGGACTTTTTACTATCTAATATGGTATAGCTATAGTTTTCAACAAAAAAAGGAACCTGTATAAACAGGCACTATTTTGGGAGAAATCTGCAAAAGCTTTCAGACATGCTTTATTGTGTGTTACTGACAATAAAAGTTTCTCCTGTGGCTCCATTACCAATCTGAAGTACAGCTCATAATATATGTTTGGAGAATTCCTAGGAAAATATGGAGGCTGGTAGGTATTATTTTGATAGAATGATGAATAAAAGTAGTTGAACAAGTTAGACTAGAAATTTCAGTAGTTTAATATCATCTGAGATACGATCAAAAAAACAGGGTAAGTGGAGGAACGTGGACACATGGGAGAGTAAAAAATGTGACTCCAAAATAAAAATAATAATAAAAAAGGTCAGAACTCAACCCAAAGTAGTCAGCATGTGTCAAACACAGTTAAAGCAATCTATTGTACTATTCCCAAGGACATATGATCTAGGGTCTTCAAAAGATATTAATTGAAAAGTTCTTAATTTAAAGGCAAAGTGATAGCTAAGAAGAAATAAAATCTTTTAATGGGGAGTTACGTGAGAAGAGAAAAATGGAAGTTGTAATTCTGACAGAAAATAATGAAATATACATTTCCCCTTTACCTTATTTTTACAAGTGTTACAGGTCAGGTATAGGGGCACCCCAAAACCCCTAACCTGCCCATCCTCAATCCGTTTTGCCCCCCAGCACATCAAGACAAAACATACTCTAATGCATATGACCTTCAATGGAAAGGAACTTTAATACAATTAGTGTGCAATACAGAAAAGGGGAAGAATATAATTTCCATATCAAGCACCCAAAGTTACCCCTCCTCTTGTGGGTAAATGCCCAACCAAACAGGCTGGCCCAAAGCCGGGCCTCTAAGACCCTAAAGCCAGCCACAAGTCTAAAGCATCTTCTGGTGGGGACCCTTAGAAAAGGATCAGAAACAGCCAGGCAAGTCTGAGAGGAAAAGAGCAAAATCAAGATTAAAAGCTGCCATTTTCCCTCCCCATGGGCCTCACCCACATCTGTTTCAACCAGTTCAAGACCAAGAAGCAAATGCAGCTTCTTCACATGTCTCTTTGCTCCATGTGCCTCCGCCAGGTCTCCTTCTGGCTCTCCATCCTGCTTCCTTCCTTCTCCTGTCTCCTCTGCAGCTTCTTTTCCCTGCTCAGCTCCGCCCCCCCTGGTGGGGCAGGAAATTTAGCACCTCCTCTTTTCCTGGGGACCCCTCCTGTTATGAAAGGACACCTAGCCAATAAAAAAACAAATAGACCCTGGAGGCTGAAGATTGCTGAGCTTGTTTATAGAGCTCTGAGGATCAACCTGACTCTGTATTACACATGCACAAGTGAAAATGCAAAACCTTTGCCACTCCCGATGAGCCCCCTCCATCCCTGATTGACAGGTAGCTTGTTAGTTGACTGCCCAACTGAGGCTTAGCTTTTTCTAAGAGTGTCTCTGTATTTGCACTGGAATCACGGACACGTCAAGAAATGTATCCACATTACAGACTTTTCTGTGATTTTTATTGAAAATGCTGCCTGGTGATACAAATCACAAAGAGGAATAAGAAGGTTCATGATATACTCCTGAAGTAAGTAAATATTACACTTAATCAATAAACAATTCATTTTTGGAAAAGCTTTTAACTTTACTGCAAAATGGAGTGCGGCATGCTGTATTCTGCTCCACAGGCACAGCTTCTCTTTGCCCGGACACTCAGAATGCAATGCAGAGCTCGTTTGCAGTGATGAACACGCCTGGTCATGCCACTGTATGTGCGTAGCTTGCATTGGGACTCAGTCTTAGCATTGTATGTCCTGTGGGTTTCTATGAATGTGTAGTGGTATGTGATGGAGGCTAAGAAAAGAAAAGTTGGAAACCAGGTGTCTATCATCAGGCCAGAATCTGGCTCACACAAGGGCAGGTGGGATAGAAGGGATTAACATAGGTGTTAATCCATCTATAGAAATTAAAAATCCTTAGGCGCCAACTTCTAGAGCAAGTATCAGATGAGAATAGGGAGACTGAGGGCCATAATAGGGAATCACTGGTCCTTGCAAAGCAACCTAGTCACACCCTAGAAGTAATTAGATGAACAGAAGTTAACTCCACAAAGGAATGAACCCTTTCTAAAGAGGACTATTTCAGGGCAATTTCTGCCCTGGTGAGGGCAGAAATTTCTGTCCACCTGTGCCTATGCAGGTGTTTTTCTTTACTGACCTTCTCCCTTTGCAAAGCAGCAGAGGCAGCTCTCCTCCCAAGTCTCTCAGTGGCCCTGGGGAGATCCCCAGGCAAGTTTCCCCACAGTTGCAGAGAAGTTTAATTCTATCCAAAAGGGCAGGAGAGTAAAGGACATTTGCACAGACACAAGTAGGCAGAAAGAGCTTCCCCCAAAGGGACAAGTTTGCTAAGAGGGGTTGTACAGTCAAAGGCAGGCAGACTTGGGCAGAGAAGCAGCAGAGGCAGCTCTCCTCCCAAGTCTGCCCGCCTTTTTTTTTTTTTTTTTTATAGAGGCATGTTTTATTTATTTATTTGTTTATTTGTTTGTTTTGTTTATACATGCACTGGGTACAGTCAGAAGCGCGGGAGGGTGAGAGAATTCACCAGAGCCAGAGCGGGGAACAGAACAGGCAGACTGACAAAATACACTGCTGAGGGGAGCAGTGGGCGGCAGGAGAGGTCTGCGCGCCATGTGGGACCCTCCTCTGGTGGCCGGGGAGCAGCCGGGGATTGAACCGGTGCCGCAGAGGCCGCGGGCAGCTTCACAACCCAGCGCTCAACTGCTACACCACCGGGGAGGCCCAAGTCGGCCTGCCTTTGACTGTACAACCTCTCTTAGCAAACTTGTCCCTTTGGGGGAAGCTCTTTCTGCCTACTTGTGTCTGTGCAAATGTCCTTTACTCTCCTGCCCTTTTGGATAGAATTAAACTTCTCTGCAACTGTGGGGAAACTTGCCTGGGGATCTCCCCAGGGCCACTGAGAAAGGAGCTCTTGAGAAACTTTTCCCTGAGTTAAACCAAGGACCCCAATGGCTGAACCCAACACCTCCCAAACTGACTTCGATATATATCTGCTGGGGACAGAGAGGGCTTGCACACTCCTCAGGGTGACCAAATATTATGCCAAGCCCCTGCCTTCTCACATGCAAGCTGGCACCATCATCTTGCTTCAAGGACCAGATAAAAATCTTGCAGGTCTGTTGAGGCCTGAGAAACTTCCGCATTTGTCACATCTAACAGCCATGGTCTATAGCTAAGAAAAACAACTAGTATGAGCTGGCACAGATACCCTTTCACAATCTTTTTTAACTACTTGTTTTTTTTTTTTTAAAGAATTATTTATTTATGCATACAAGAGCTGGGGTCCAAGCCAGAGGTGTGTGGGTGGTGAGAGGATTCACCAGAGACAGAGTGGGGAACAGAACAGGCAGATCTACTGAAATACACTGCTGAGGGGAGCAGCGGGGAATCAGGAGAGGTCTGCTGTGCCATGCGGGTAGCTCCCTGGCCGGGCGCAAGGGGTTAACACACAACCTATGAAGCTGTTGGCAGCCACTTTTTTAACTACTTGTAACTGCGAGATAAATCTAAGGATTTCAACATTAAGCCTCCTCCACCTCCCCTTTGGCAGTTTCACCTGTAGTTCAGATTCTGGGAATGGGAAGGAGGTCGGGAAGGAGGGGTGCATGCATAATTAATTATTAAGAGGGCTCCCTCCCCATGCAGAAAGCAAAGGGCCGTTAAGGGCCCCCTGCTTCATGGCCGGGGGCTGTCTCCTTTCTTAGACTGGCCCCTGCCTTGTGCCCTGGCTTTTGGTCTCTAATAAACTTTATTGCTGGCTTAATTCTGGTGCTTTGTGAAATTCTTTGCCCCCAAGACACCAAGGACCCTCAACTCCTGGTGGCCCCCAAGTGTATCCACCATTATATTACCACTTTTAATGTTTTTAATGTCTCATCTCAGAGTCCTTTGTGCTCTACCTATTCACCCCTTCCTGACCCCTCGGCCCTGAGGGTGGGGGTGGGGGGGTTAACTAATGATCTTTTTACCATCTTTGTAATTGGAATTATGTAAACCATGTGTAACCATTTCAGAGCTGAGTCTTTGACCTACTATTGTGCATTTAAGGGTTAATCATCTCTTTTCAAAATTTGATAATTCATTTCTTTTTAGTGCTGAGTAATATTGCCTTCGAGACAGCCTAGGTCAAAGAAATTGAGAGCTGTAGGATGAATTGTCCGAACTTCTGTTGGAGCAGGTGGCCAAATCATGAACTGCTGAGCCCTGTCCAGACAATTTGGCCCACCCCATTGATCATAAGGCACCATGTTAGAAAAAAGCATCAGATCCTAACTAATGATTATTTCACACTTTCCTGGAGGAAGAGGGCCAAGAGCTGGCATGCACAGTTGGAACGTGACATGACTGCACATGCCTGGGCATAGCCCAACTTCTGTTAGGGGGGAAAAGGATGTTTCAATATCGGGGCTGCCCTATAACACTCCGAGCAAGCGCTGAGGCTGCTCCCTCCTCCCTGCTCTGTTTCCACCCTGTAAATATCTGCTAGCCCCCTTCGTGAAGCCAGGCTAAATTCTCCTTTCTGGCGCTGGTTCCCTTATTGCATGGATTCTCTAGTAAAGCCTTGTTTGGTCACGGCATCCAGTGCTTTTCGTGAATTCTTTCCCTACAGGGCAAAGGACCCCTCTTTGGGTTAGGGTTTGTAACACCATTGGGATGTACCATAACTCATTTATCCATCACATACTAGAAGACATCTTGGTTACCAATGTGTTTGGGCAATTCTGAATAAAGATTTCATAAATGTCTGCAGGTTGTTGGGTGGGTGTAAGTTTCCTATTTCAGGAGTGTAATTGCTGGATTGTATGGTACGAGTGTGTTTCGTTTTAGAAGTAAATTCTGAATTGTCTTTGGATGTGGCTGCTTTAGTCTTAGAACTGCCATAACAAATGCCACAGACCTGGTGACTCAGACAACATAAATTTACTTTTTTATTCTGGAAGCTAGGTCAAAGGTCACAAAGGGATCTAGTTCATTTTACTAATGAACACTTTTTGATGCCCCCTACTCCTAGTGTCCTCATATGTGGGTCATCCCTCATGTCTCTTTTGCTCCCTTTACAGACACTGTAACATTGTGGTCCCCAGGAAAGGGGGAAGTTCCAGGTTCCCTGTCCCACCCAAAAGGAGGGTGGAGCTGAGCAGGGAGAGAAGCTGCAGAGGAGACTGAGGGAGGAAGGAAGCAGGATGGAGCCAGAAGGAGGCCTGGAAGGGGCACATAGGGCAGAGAGACACGGGAAGAAACTGCGCTTGCTTTTTGGTCGTGGACTGGTTGAGGAGGTGACAATGGCAGTTTTTATCTTGATTTTCGATTTTGATTTTGCTCTTTTCCTTCCAAACTTGTCTGGTTGTTTCTGACCCTTTTCTGTGGGTCCCCACTGGAAGATGCTTTAGACTTGTGGCAGGCTTTGGGGTCTTGCTCTGGGCCAATCCCATTTGGATGGACTTTTACCCACTTTTACCCATGAGGGGATGGGGAACTTTGGGTGCTTGATGTAGAAACTAGATTCTTTGCCTTTCCTGTATTGTTTCCTAATTGTGTTAAAGTTCCTTCCCATTAAAGTCTCATATGTTTTGTGTTGATGTGGTGATTGGCAGAACCTATTTGAGCAGGCAGGTTTGCGGGGTCTGCAGTGCCTCTCTCCCTGCCCTGTAGCAACACTAGTAGTATTGGTTTTGAGGGCTCTACCATGTAGATTGATTTTTAATGTAACCATTTCTTATGATGCTCTATCGCTAAATACAGTCATATGGAGTAGAACTCACCCACATGACCCCATCAAATCCAGTTGCGTCTTTAAAGACTATTCAGTTCTGTTCCATGAATACGTGGGCACAGTTTTAATGACACAAGAAGCTGGGCAGTCACATGCAGCGAAGGGAGTCCTATGTGCTGAAAGACAGCTGGGAATCTCTGTCATTGCACCCAGTTGATTCCTACAAATTGGAAAACAGCATAGTTTTCAGTTCTGATTCTAAAATTACCTTGTGATGATCAATTTAGGAAATTTCAATATTCTTCCCAATTTTTTCCTCACTGGATCCTTCGAATAGGAAAGAACTTGAATCAACAGGACCATGCATACCCATCTCAAAAATGAGCTCCAGTCTTTGGTGATAGCCTGAGACTTAACCCCTAGGCCACCAAGGAGGCCCTGAGCTCCAGTCTTTGGAAGTAGAACAATTGTCTTTTAAGATAAGTGCTCCTAACTCTTTTCTATTCCTGCAGGCATGTTAATCAAACCTCCAAGAAAGAGAGCTTATTAGGAGAAAAGGTCTCTGACCAACTCATAAAATCTTCTTTTCTTCTCTTTCTATTTCCTTAAACATATTTCAGTTACCATGTCAATTTTCTGCTTCCTTTAGTAGATTATAAGCTCCTCAAAGAAAGTGTAAGTTATTATCTGTTTTAGGATTCCCATTGGCCTTTGCTGAATTTCTTTAAACATAGATACTGAAAGTGCCCAAATCAGATCATCCCAAGATTCTCAGAACTGGTCTCCTTAAGATGCTCGGGTCTGACAGGCAGAATATTTTGAGCAAAGAGCAATGAGATCCCTTGAGGTAAGAAGCTTTTGTTCTTGCCTAAATCCTTTGTTCTTCCCTAATGGAAGAGTAGACTGTCTCCTTCTGAGAGCTTCTGTCCTCTTCCTAATCGGAGAAACAATCACCGTTTCACCTTTTATAATCTAGAAGAGGGCAGTTTGGTGGGGGGTGGGGAATCTTACCTAGTTGTAGGTTTAGCAGTGGATGTGTCATCTCTAAGAATCTCCGATTTACTCAGAGTCAGGATGAGGTCACCCCTTTTAAGTCTGTCACATAAAGTCCCCTGGGGTCAAAGAGGGGGCTTTGATATCCCAGATCTCCGAACACAGGATAAATATCCCTGGTCTTCTCGATTACCCTTTACAATTAACAACCATGTAAAATTTCCATACATGTGATTAAATGCTGACCTTTTCTTCTACTTATCTGTCTGATGTTAATTGACTCATCTGACCAACCTCAGAAGCACCCAGATGGGGTGGGGGACATTTCTCACCCACAATTAGACAATACATATTAACTAAATCTCATGTAAGTGTACAGTGCTGATTCCTGCCTCAAAATGGCAAGAGCAAACATAAAAATTTCCATGCATTTTCTATTCATTCTCTGGTGCTTGTTAGTTTTCTTAAATACAAAATAGCTTAAGTGCCTGAAAAATCTGTGCATAGATTTTTAGATTTCCCTAATTTCCTTTTCTGTCTTGCTCATGACTCCCAGCATTTAGTGCATCTAAGAATGACAGCACAGGATTTTAGCATTTTCAAGGTTTTTTTTTTTTTTTTTTTTTTTTGCCATAGAAGATTTTTACTTTGTTCTTCAACAACCAAATCCCTGCCAGAGATGTGTCTTCACTTGCACATTTATATGCATTATTTCTTGTGGCTATCACAGAATCCCATGAAGCAGAAAAAACAGATATTATCTCCATACACAGGGAGATAAGCTTTTGGATTGCTATCTATGTCATTGTGCTTTCTATTCCACACTTCCTTGCACGTGACTCTTCCTGTGATCAAGTGGTTTCCACTTTGTTGCAGGTTGAATTGTGATCGCTGTACCAGGAATGCAAGAGAAAGAATAAGTGAATTTTTGTAAGAGCCTGATTTTAGTCAGAGAAGAAATGCTCTTGAGAATCAAAAAAACAGCTCTATGATAGAGGCAGGATAGAGCATTTATGTCCTCATAATGGGTCTTGTGTTTGTCTGCTCCTTAGTTGGGTGGACAAAACTGTAATCCCACTGGGAGTATCCAGTCAGAACTGAGGGACTTCCCTGCAGTGTCTATGACCAGACCCTGGGAGTGAGTATAGGGGATCTAGTCGCTGATGGTAGACATCTGCTTGTTAGCTGGGCTAAGGCCCCACAGAGCTCTATCCAAGTTGCCTGTTACAAATCTTTCAACATTGCTGTGGACTTGTGCCCTCCCATTTTTCAGAGTTCCATCCAAAATGACCTGGATGGACACTCCCTTTTTTAATGGCCACGACACTTGGTAGCTCTGTCTGCTGCCCTGAAGAGGTGGATATGGTATAGAAAGAAAGGAACTCATCCAGTGCTGGTGTTTAGGAGTAACTGGATGGTGATGAAAGTCACCATTTATCCTCAGAGTTTGTCAAAGATGAGGAAGCAGTTAAACTGGGGCTTCTGCCACTATGGCCTCTGCTTTGTCTATCACATCAGCTCTCCCTGGTCACTGACTACCATCCAAATAATGAAGGTACGAGAAAGATTATGTGAGATGAGAAATAGGAAACAAGAAATCATTAAGGTGAGAGATGTTTATGAGGTTCCTTAATATAAAGACCAAAAAAAAAAAGCAGGTTTTTTTTAGCTCAGAAAAATGTAAATGATCTCCGCTTTTATGCAGAGATTTTAAAACATGAAATTGCTTATAATCATCTTAAAAATGTAATCCATACAATTTACATTTGCTTAAATAAATATTGCAGCCCACTGATACTTATCTCTTGCTTATAAATCTGTCCACTTTTCAAGGAATGTTTATTGATTATTTGTCAAGACTAAGCACTGAGGATACAAAAATAAATAAGGTATGGTTGGTTAAATAAAGAACTAGAGGTTTGCATATTCTAGCAGTGTATTAAAAAGCAATGCGTATTGCGGCAAGCATTAAAATAGAGGTATGAACAAAGTACCGGAATCTAAGGATTGGAGGATGTCACAGCTGTCTCTGCCTGTTGTTTGGTTTGGTTCTGGAAAGGAGTGAAAGATTGCAAGGTCTACAAAGGGCAGATGAGAGAAGAGAACATTCCAGCAAAGAGAAAGGGGAGTTGTGGAGTAAGAGCTGTCAGGTGCAGGGGGTGGAGTGAGAGGAGAGAGCAAGGAAGGAAGAACACGGGGCAGGACTAGCAAGGTGGACCAAACTATGAGTGGGTTTAGAATGGTAAACTTAGAGCCATCAGTTTTGTCACCTTTGGCTGAAGTCAAAGACTGTTACAGGTGGCGCCTCCTGGAGGAGGGTGCTGGTGAGGACAGATAGCCCCAGGGAAAAAGTGAGCCAATTATGGGTGGAGGTGGAGACTCTTGCTTCTGCAGCATCAATGTTCAGAATTCAGGGTACGGGAATTCAGGAGCCATTCCGGGGTCAGAGATTTCTTCCCCCACTGCGCCAATCTTCCAGAAGGCTCTTGAGGGCCTCTGCAAGTGGAGGCCTCCAAAAGTTTTGCGGCTTTGTGATTAGCCGAGATGTGAAACTGCTCCCAGCTTTCCTGCGGTTGCAGCCTGGCAGGGAAGGCCAAGACCCTGAGCCTGTGTCTTGCTGAGGGTCCTTCAGCCTCTGCAGCTGCTGTTTTGAGTGTTGCTTGTCTGGAGCTGTGCTGGGGCATCTCGGCAGTTCCAGAAGCATCTTCTGCTGTCTTCATGAGTTGGGTCCTGGCCTATAGTCTGGCTGCTGCGTGCTCCAGGCCTCAGGGGAGAGAAGACGCCATCTTGGGAGGCTGTCTAACGCTAGGCCCTGCTTCGGGTGAGGTAAGTGGCCATTTGTGGCCTCAGTGACTGTTTTTCCTTGTTGTTAAATAAATTCCATCATTGTTGTTCTCTGAACCTGAGCAGTCTTGCCATTGTGTGCATGGGTGAAGAACTCAGACAGTGACCAGTAAGCTATTTGGGCACTGAGCTTGCCCAGTTTCAGTGCCTCTTGCTGTCCTGCATCAGTTCGGGTGAGGGTCCTGAATATGGGGGCAGGAATACATGGCTACGTGCTGGAGACGTGAGTAGTTCAGTTGACCCGCAATTCGAAATTGTTCTTCCTCTGACACCTTTGCTTGCACTACCCTCCATTTCCATGGCTGCTTTCTGCTGGAATGCCAGTTCTGCTGTTGCTTTTGCACGCCATGGGTTTGCCGTGGGCACTTAGAACCTGTCCACAGTGCAATATCCACCTCTTTCCCAGTAGCTCCCAACATTTCTACTAACTGCCTAACTCATTACCTTGGGGAATTTTTTTTCTTGGACTCTATTTACTTTCTTACCAAACCACCCCCTCTTCTTTCCATGTTTATAAAATGCTATTCAAGACCTTCATTGAAGATCATGTTTACCTTGAACATCATTCCCGATTATCTTAGCATAAAAGACTTTTTCTTCCTCGAAACTATAACTGCCCTGACCTTTTAAAAACTCCAATGCATTTGGGCCATTTACTTGCATGTTCACACTCAGAACCATATTCCTTCTATTTTTCTGCTGTGTTCTGCATCTCAAAGAGCTGAGCTTTGCCAGTATGTATTTGCCCGTCAAGTTTGTATTGCTCATTCTTTAGTCTGTGTTTTCCTTTTTATTCTGTCTGCATTCTCGCTACATCCTGTGGGTAATGACTTCTTTGCAGTTCTAGCTTCCTCCAGGAAGTGCACCAGTGTTCTCAAACATCTCTTACGAGGAGGATCTGGTTTTCTCCAGGATCTAGAATCACCACATCAACATACCATCTCTATGTCCTTTCTCTAGAAGGTTATTGGCCATTTCTGATGGTTGGCACGCCTTGTCTTTCCCTCTTTGTCCTTTAAGCTCTTGCAATTAGTAATTTTATTTCCCCCCCACTCAATTTCCTTCTCTGGAACTTCCTGTTTTGCTGTATAAAAACATGTAGTCAGCATCTCTTTTTCATGACTAGACCCGAACTGATAGAACAAAGTAGGAAAAGCTCTGTAATTAGCGAGGAAAGAAGTTAAAAGACATTTCAACATCGCTGTTTATTAAATTTGTCTTTGAACAACTAATTTCTTTTCTCTAACCCCTTAGTTTTTTTGCCTGTATTATGGAATTGCTTATTTTATGAGGTCAGCAAGTGAGAATTAAATATGACGATAGATATGAGAGCTTTTTGTGAAGTGCTAAGTGAATATAAATCGTGGTACTCCTTACTTGGCATTCATGTTTATCTTTGCATGAATTTGTTTATCTTCATAAATAGATTATCAACTTCATAAAGCCACAAATTTTTGCTTGAATATTGATTCTCAATATGTAATAGTTGTTCAATAAATATACATTGGAAATCTGCATTAAAAAAGATGATGATGTTTTCCATCTATTACAGTTCCTGTGTTTTCAAATGTTTCCCAAGGAAAACAAGTTACTGTGCAATTGTACAAAGTGAATTTAATTTTGAACGAGCAACTTAAATTTAGACTTTAACTCCAGTCATTTCTGTGACTTGAGATAGAACATAATGAGGGAAGAAAATATATTTTTTTGACCACTGGGTAGATTTTAAGTTAACCCCCAAAGATAACATTATCTTTTTATTATTTTGAAGTTATCAAAAAGTACAGAATTCCTCCTTTGACAGTTACAGCAGAAGGCATTAGCAAAACATATTTACATCCCAAGTAAGCAACTCAGGAGTGTCATACCTCCTGTGGTTTTAGTGTTATACAGATTCCCTAATTGTTGTAATTAGAATAAGAAAAAGGCTGTATCTAGTGAAACAGAAATAGAAACCAAGAGCTAGTGGTGGTTGAAGCTGAATGAATGTGCTTTAAGAATTGGACTTTGAGCAAATTCAGACAGTCACAAAACATCATGGGGTCAGAAATTGGTTTCATACAAGGAAGTGATTCATTTAGTATGAAGGATGTAGAAACAGGCAGGCCAATATTGTGGGAAGGAGAAGATCTTCTGAGATGAGAAGTGAAGATACTGGCTATTATCCTTGGGCAAGAGATCATTAACTTCAGAATCGTGCTGTAATTGTTCTTGTGTATTATTTATAATTAAAAATAGCAGTGTATCTTCAGTGACGTGTACACAATGCTCTCAACACTTTTCATTCAAGTCTTAAATAATCTTCTTGAGTCCACATGATTTCATATTAAACAGTCCATGGGGGAGATTGTTTTGATCAGGGTCCTGGAAGGACAGATCAGCTAATGTTACAAACATTATTCTAAAAAGGCCTCTAAAGAAGCCCTATTCGTTTTTACATTTTTGGCCATTTCAGTTGAGCGTGACTTCTTTAAATTTCTGAGTATGTGGTTTAGTGCCTATTTATATGGCTTTTATAGGTCCACGTGTGAATGCATATATATCCCTAGAAACTGTCCATAAACTTTCCCCCAAGTCCGTGGCATCCACGCATGCGTGAGCTGTTCGGTCATGACCTTGGGAGACGCATATTCTTTCCTTAGTGATTCATTTTCCTTGCATCCTTAAAGAAGGAAAATCTAGAGGGGGATAGGTGATATAAAATTTTTTGCTAACTTTAAAATTTTGTGGTTTAATCCTGGGCTAGGATTGACATTTATTCCTGGAATTCAGGGTAAAATTAGTAGAATTTTAGCCTTGTCTTCTTCAGGACCGACCGATGATTTAATAAAATTATTCTTCCCTTGTAGATAGCAGAAACCAATATTTATAACCCAAGAGAGCTGACGTAGCACTAGGTTTATTTCTAGATTTATCATGAACATAAGCAGCTGTGGTTACAGTTAAAAATAGGTCACAGAGGCTTGAAGTGTTATTAATTGAATGAAAAAAAATATATTATTTCCAGAACCCTGCCCTTAACTGTATCTTATGGGTATGGGTAAAATCTTCTATTTAAGACTTGATAATTAAAGTATTTCTATTTACTGAGAAACCTTCCAAATTCTTTTTTGAAGAAATAGGACACTGTTATTATTATTATTTTTAATAAAGTCTATTTGCCTAATCTTTATTTCCTCGTTGAAGTTTCCTTTTTTCCCATTCGGTTCAAAAATCTTTATTTTGCCTTTTAGTTTTGAGAAGGCTATTGTTTTTTAAATATATTATAATAAACTACCGTGTTAACTTCTGCGTAACAAAATGTTACCGGAATTGGAATTTACTGTTACAGAGAAGGAAGTTTAATTTAATGATATAATGGTTAAAGCAGGAAGTTGGAGGTGAATTTGTTTTGAATTTGGCTTCATTTCGAACACCATGAGTTTGATGTGACTTCCTAATTCTGATCTCCAACTGAAAAAAACAAATTGAATCACAAAAATTCCTCATTAACAGTTGCCTCACTTTTTTGGCTAATTGGAATCATTTTTACATAACTAACTTTTTAATCATGCTGGTTTATTGCTATAATACAGCAAGTTTCTTCCCTTTTCCCCCTAATTCAAGCATGCACATGTTATTTAATCTCTCCTTTTCCAATGGCTAAGTAATAAAATTTAAGAAATTAAAGTTTTCTTTTTAATATTCTCTCTGTTGAAGTTTCTGAAATCATTTGGGGAAAGTAACAGTTCTAGTTACTAACTAATTTATAATAAATAGAACAATATAAATCAGTGTTCAGATGATTTCTTCTCTTTTACATAGTTTTGTATAGATAATTTTTTGATCCCCAAAAGTTTCAGGGCAATATTACTGAATTTAGGGCATCTCTGCAGTCAAATGCTCTACCACTGAGCTATACCCCCTCTTGAATTTAGGGCATCTCTGATCTGAAATTTCCTTGCTCCCAAGGCCTTTGAAAGTCTCTTGTTGCTGTGGAAATGCAACGTAGATTGCTCAGTCATGAACGCATGACCAAGGTCCAGAGGAAGACCACATCTAAAGTTTGCTTCCAGGTCTCCCTAATTTTTCCTTTTATCCAGGTACATTAGAGGAGTCCATTTTCCCCAAATGCACGTCCTATATCCCCTTGATTTATGCTCTTCGAGTAGTTTCACTTAAGCTTCGCAGCTCATCTCCAATTCAAGATCATCTTGTCTTTCTTTCTGATCTCCAAAATGTGATATAATTCAACTCACCTTTCAGCTCCAATACCATGCTTATGGAGCTTTTGGGGATCCTCCTTTTGCCTGGAATTAATCACTATTTAGCACCTTGAGCCAGGCGTTGTGTCTTTTTCCTTCTGCTGTTGTCTTTTGTGTCCAGCCCAATGCTTACTAAGTGATAAATGGGCAGGTTCTTAACTCTCATTGTCAGGGCTTGTGAAGGTCAGTTTCAGCTGTTACAGATGTACCGTGGGGGTGGAGGGCAGGGCAACTATTTGCTTAGAGTGGTTGTGTAGGCCACAACAACAAATATGAAGTTGAAAATGACCTAAATGCCAAAGGACACATGAGTGGATTAGGAAGATGTGATCTATATACACAGTGGACTACTTCTCAGTTTTTCAAAAAGATGGAGTCTTGCTCTTTGCAACCATGGATTGAACTAGAAGGGATTATACTCAATGGAGTAAGTCAGAAGGAGAAAAGCAACTATAGGAAGCTGTCATTCATATGTATAACATAAAGAAACAACACAGAGGGACAGATAAAATAAAACCAAAGCAAACTTAGAAATCTGACTATAGAACTGAGGCTACCAGATGGGGAAGGTGGGCAGTGGGGAGTAAGTGGGGACAGGGCACATTGGATTTTGGTGGATTATGGACATTTTGGTGTTGGATGTGATATGGTAACATATATGAAGAGGTGTACACCTCTACCCTTAAATCATATAAAATGTTGTAGATCTACACCAATGTTACCTCAATAAAAAACCACACAATTAAAAAAAGTGGGATGTGATAGGATCAGATTTGGTTTTTGATGAGACTGGAATTCTGGCAGCAGTGTGGCAGGGAAACCAGTGTCTATGGGGTCGACTTCCCAACCAGAATCTACAACAGACACTTTTCATTCAATCTATACTTCCTGGTAACATTCAGTGGCATCATAGATAATTCAATTAACACCTTCATCGCCTGGAGGGACATATTAATTGACTAGCAGATTTTGAAGAACTACTCAGAAGGGCAAAGCATACTCAGTATAGTGTTAGAATAGTTAGAACATCACATTTAATATATCATTCTAAATATAGATATAGTTAGAATATCACATTTGATATATCATTTCATATTTCCAGAATGAAGAAATGCCTATACTTGTATACTATTCTGATTTAAAGAAAGGAGATAAGATTTCAATGTTCAGAAAAAGGGGGGTGTGCCCTTGGAAAGTCAGGGAAGGCAGCTTTGGTGGCGAAGAGTCTCACTTCAGTTCACACACAGAGAACCCAGCCTGGAAGCCGAAGCAACATCTCTATTTCTCAATCAACTTCCCCATCTCCACCAGGCTGCTTCGGTGCATTGTTTATCTAGATAATGTGAAGTTGGGGTCACATCCTTTGACTCAGCTGGTTTAATCTGCTGCCAACTTCTGAAACCACTTCTCCTTTCTTCTGTCAACACATTACTTTTCAGCCAATTTTTTAGTTCTTAAAATGTATATGGATCCCATTTCTGGTTGATGAGAATGGTCTTCTCCCCTGAAAATGGGATATTGTTGTCTTATTTGGTAGGATTCATACCTCTTTCACTGAAGGATGTTCCTGAAAATTGCTTGACAGATCATTTATCTAAACCCAATAAAAGGGGTTTTGAATGATTATTGGGGGAGGAAAGGGCTGCCATGTGGGTAAATACAGAATACAGCAGTCATCTTATTGGCTGTGAGCTGAGGGTGACAGTGCGTGCTCTGGGCAAATAGAAGGTGCCTTGATAATACCCAAGTCCTTCACACCCAGTACTACTAGCTCTATTGCCTGGAAATTCCTCAACTTATTTATAAAATGGCTCACTTTGTAGTAATAGTGTGGGGTCTTGCTACAGGATCTAAGACTTTAAATGTCTCTCCACCAGCACCTAGGAAAACTAGTTTAAGTCTTATGATCAGAGAGGAAGAAAGGATTCAATTCAACTGTGGGATCCTGTAAGAAGAGATGCCATTGTGTTGCTTTCTCTTTGGGAACATTTTTTATTTTTAACTATACCTTCCAGTGAAAGCTTGTCCTATCTGAACATCTATATCACTGCCAAGCAAATGAGATTTGGATACCGCTCCCAGCCTTTAGTTTCTATTTTTACAACAAAATCTGCCCATAGCTGCCTGCTTATATTACTTTCATCCTATCTGTGTTTGACAAATGCTATAAATTAGGATAAAAAAGAGATAGAAGGGACAGTGTTAGGAAGAGTGACAAACTCTACAAATCTATGTTTCTGAAGAATTTCTGAGTTCCATGTTGTGAAAGGCCAGAATTTTCAGAACTCTAGACGTGTGTTCTCAAATGCATTTCTTTTCATGTTTTTAAAAGTCTGCTTTCTCTAAGCAATGCTTAGTTTTCATTAATATGTAAATCAATAGATAACTACATGTAGGGGGTTATTTCATGTGACTTTTATTAACTTCAAAGTTAATAGGAACTTTAAAGAGTTTAGTTTTATGATCACGTCTGAATTTTACTTTTTTATGCAGTAGTTGGAGCTTTGATCTGTAAGAATTTGTGATTTGGGGGATATAAAAAGTTAATTTAATATAGTCACTATGCTTTTTCTGCTCTGCTGTAATCTGTTAGAGAACAAGTAAAAGTCAAGTGACAACAGTAGCAGAAAGAATTTGTTAGGTGTGAATTTTTATATATTCTTCTTTCTGGGGACAATACAGTTAGTAGTGTGCTGAGGGCTCTAGGGTGTTAAACTAGTCAGCTGGCAGGTACTGAGTCAATCATTTTTATTATTTTCATTTCTGATAAGTTTATTTCCTTACACCAGTCAAGAATAAACACATGTACATGGATTTGTGTGCTGCCTGCACTATTTAAAATCCCAAGCAAACAAACCACATATATGTGGAAAACTGTACTGATTAGAGCTCAGAAGATAGTGCCAGAAACCAATTTCTAGGAACTAGTAGCTAGGAAAGTGGGGCCAGCTATTCTTGTACTCAGACTTCTATAACCATAACCTCTTTTGGAATCATGAAACATAAATTTCCAGTCTTTTCTTGGACAATCCATATTGATGTCATGTCACAATTTATATTTCAGATTGATCAAATATAATTGCCTTTTAAAGCTTTCATGCTGAAATGTTTACCTGATTCCATGACACCCTTTGAGTTTCATGGAGAGAAAAACCTCAGCGCTGACTTACACTTTCCCACTTCTCTTGTAACTCCTTCACACTCCCTCTATCACACCTTAGTCTAGCCCTTCATGAATGTCCCCTACCTAAGCTACTGTAAGTAACTCCTTACTGGTCTAGGTTCTCGCTGTAGGGTAAATGTCTCTGGAAAGAAGGGCACTAGACAGGTTCTAGGAGCAATGATGTACATACAAGACATAAATAATCAATAACAGGTAATTTGAATTGTTTTCATGGAATATCTTCCTTCTGAATACATTGCCTTTGTTATTGGAATAGAATTCAAAGTATTTTTGAGGACCCATTGTTCATTCTTTATGTTGGATCAAATGGACAGGTTGATATTTCTATAGTCTTATGTTGTTCTTTCATTAAAATCCTTTAATGGTTTTCCTTCCTTTTATTTCTCTAACCTTATCTCTGTCACTCCTATTTTCATCAAAGCCAACTTATTTTCCCATAGTACCAAAAAGATGTTGTCACTGTAGTAATTATATAGCACATTTTTATTTAGTTGGTTTGTTCTCTTCTTGTATGGCCTTTATATTAGACCCTCTCTTTATTTGAGCTTAATGGAGAGAACATATGTTTGAAAATGCTAGAGCTCTAAGTTCCACTCTTAACTTTTCCTCTTTGTAGACTTGCCAAAGATGATTAGCCAAGTTGGTATTTTGGGTGGAGGAGGAAGAGATAGATGGAATAGCTGTGACTCCGTGACTAAGCCTGCGTGTATTCCCTAGTCCTGGACATATCTGGGTGTTGTTATGTGATTATCGATTATGTTGTCTTCAGAAGGAATGCACATCACTTCCTCTGAGGCTTTTAAGAACCAGGCTTTCTTTCCCTGCACTTGCTAGATGAAAATGATTGTAAGCCTGTAATTTGTGGCAAGGGTTTTGGGCTCTCAATCAATGCATGGTGAAGAGATGCCAGATGACAAGGAACCATTTACTTGAATTATGTTTATATCTTATACCTTTGTTCCTTTATTATAAGGAATCACTAGGTGATGGTTAGCTCCAAAGATGACCACCAATTATTTGCCATTATTTGCCTCTCCTTGAGTTTATGGTGGTCTTGAACGACTTTATTAGAATGCGACAAGGAAGATGGTCAATTTCAGGATGCAAGAGGGTCAGACACCTTTTACTTCCTGCTTCTAGCACCCCAGCCACCAGACTGTGAGATGCTCATGCCACATTCAGACCCCACATGCGGAACGGAGGTTTCTTGGCCGACAGCTCCAGCTGACTTCTCGGCAACCTGCCAGGGGAATTTTCCAGAACAAACAGAGCTGATCCAGGCAAACCCTCAGACTACTGCAGCCCCGGAATCGATGATGGGAAGCAGAAGAATCATCTGTCAACTCACAGACTCATAAGTGAATATAAAGTGGTTGTTCATTGGCAACGAAGAGCTTTGGGTTAATTTTTTGAACAGTGACTGCTCTAAGCAATGCGCCTGTTTTCTAATGCAGGTCTAGTTACTCACTGCCTTTAGCTTTTGTTTCATGATCTGTGAAATGGGGGTAAAAGTGTATTGAATTCGTGTAAGTGGTCTTAATTCAGTGAGAAGACAGTGATGCCTTTTTGCTTGTCTAGTGCTTAGTAGATGGTAGACAATGTGAGCTTATGTGAGTAAATATTAATCTTTACCAAACTACAAAAAACTGCTCAGTTGGAAAGAAAAGAATCAATCTCACTTGTAGTCAAGTAATACAAAATTATATTATGGAATACATCCCAATTTTGTACCTATGGGCTTGAAAGTAGACTCACATTTTGTTACTGCATTTTGAGACCTTTAGGAAGCCCATTTTCATCATTGTTTTCAATTCAGCATATTTTCTTCTAAGAATTTTCATTCCAGTTTTGTATACATCTATTCTTGCATCTTAGTGAGAACACTAGGAAGATGTTCTCCGTTTTATTTTTGCCTTCGGCAATATTTTTCAGATGCGCACCCCTTTTCCATCAAGTGTGGAATTATTCACAGACTTCATAATTGCCCTAGTTATTAATTTAATAAATATTTGGTGTGGGCTGCTCTAACTTGGGTCCCAAATTAGATTTCATTTCCTTTTATAAATGTCTAATCCTTCATAAACTGTCAGCTCTAGTTTTTCAGATCCAGGTATATTATAGTAAGAACACAATTTATAAAACACAATTTATAAACACAACCCATGGATCAAACAGACTATATGTCTTGTTAATGATGATTTTATCAGAACATAGATGCATCCATTTGTTTAGAAATTGTCTAGGACTGTCAATTCACAGAGGCAGAGTTGATCGATGATGACAGAGATGGTCTAGACCAGAGAGACAAAGTTATTTACTCTCTGGACCATTATAGAAAAGTTTGCCAGCTCTCAATGAAGAGTTTGGTTTGGCACAGTTTAAAAGGATATTAATAAACTGATGTGTGCTACCGTGACAATGAAAGGTCTGGAAATTATGTTACAAACTAAAGGAAAAGGTACAGGGACCTTTCAGTGTGGAAAAGAGAAGTTTGAGGGAGGCAATGAAATTTTTAAAATTGACAAATTTAATGGATATACATCACTTCAACTCACAAATGGCCTGCTGCTGCTGGGAGAATAAACTAGGGAGCTATTTAGAAAGGCAACTTGGAGTTTCTGTGTGTAGTGGAAATTGCATACCTTTGGACTCAGCAGTTATGCTAGGGGATGGATGCTATAGAAATGCTTCCTGTGTTCAAAAAGAGACACAGTAAAGGATGTTAACTGGAGCTTTTGTTTATAAGAGCAGAAGATAGAAGACCATTTTTTAAAAGATTTGCTTATTTATGCATACAAGAACTGGGGTACAGGCCAGAGGTATGGGGGGTGAGAGGATTCACCAGAGACAGAGTGGGAAGCAGAACAGCGGGGCTGACTGACATACATTGCTGAGGGGAGCAGAGGGCGAGAAAGGAGAGGTCTGCCGCGTCATGTGGGTAGCTTCCTGGCTGGGGATCAAACTTGTGCTGCAGTGGCTGCAGACAGCTTCATAGGTTTTGTCTTAACCTCTTGTGCCACCAGGGGGGCCCGAGAAGACCATTTTTAGCAAAGAGAATGGTTTAATAAATTATGTTGCACATACTTATATATGGTGTTTTAATTGAACAGATTTAGCCATTTTTTAAAAAGATTTATTTACGCAGACGAGAGCTGGGGTACAGGTCAGTGAGGGGGTTGGTGAGAGGATTCACCAGAGACAGAGTGGGGAACAGAACAGGCAGACTGACGAAATACACTGCTGAGGGGAGCAGCAGGCGAGACAGGAGAGGTCTGCTGCGCCATGAAAAGATTTAGATATTAAGAGACTGAAGTAGTTCTATATTTCTAGTACTGGAAGTCTCATCAAGATAGGTTATTATACCATACTGCAATTTTATGATACTGTCTATAGATTTAAAAATGTATAGAATATTTTCATGTCTGTTGTTAAGACTATTTAAATTGCATGTCACAGATCTCAAATTATAGTGACTTAAGCAAGATAGAATTTATTGTCTGTCATGTGAAGTCAGGCAGGGCAGCCAGGACTCTAGGGTCAAGAGTGTCACACCCTTCCTGTCTTATTGCTAGGTCCTGGGTGAGGTGAACAGTGGTGGCATCTGCCTTCTAGACGGCACAATATGGAAAGAGCTGGAGTCCAAGGAGGGGTTGATTGTCACTTAGGGCGTTAAAATTGCCGCTGTGCAAAGAAAACACAGCGATCACTGCAGAGGCCACAAGACGGAAATGAGATGAGAAGGTTATTTATTAAATATCAAGGGTTTTTTAACAGGAAGCAGGTCACAGATTTAAAAAATTAACAGGCAAAGAGAGGCTATTAATGATTCAAGGACTAAATATATTTAAATCTATAAGGAATATCAGAGGTTATCTGATTGGACTCAGTCATTTAGTATATTTTATTAGAGTCTTAAAGGGATAAGCGAGAAAGACCACTTTCTTAAAGGTTTGAAAACATGTTCCTATTTATGCCAAAAATCTTTAAAAATGATGCATGCACTTACAACTTTTCATTTATTCATTTAAGATTATTTCATGCAACACCATATTAATGTACTGTACATATTATGGAAATATTCTCCAACAAGAAATTAATATGAGTTAGCTAGTGTTGAATAAACAACAGTAAAAAATATATCGTCGACTGCAATGGCTTTGTACTATTTCAAGAAAAATACATACGTAAGACAAGATTCACGATTTAACAATATATAAGCATATTTGTATGTATGTGTATACCTACAGCTTCTAGAATCATACATTCCCGAGTGAGGGAGTCTAGAAACCTTCAATTCCTTGGATCCATCAATTTGGCACTCACATCTACCTGCTGACCTTCCCCAACATTCTTTACGTTACATAATCATGACAGTGGGTTCTACAGAACCCACAATACCAATGCATTGTAACTTTTTTATAGTAAATGAAGAGGCTTCCATGTTAGCCCCTGTATGTTATAGAATTCTGTAGTTTTCTCTACAGATACCTCATGTTTTGGGAGTGACAAATGACCCTTTCACATGGGGGTTGAGTGAGGGTATGAGATTTAATCTGCATTATAAATATTAGTCAAGCTTATTTTTTTTTTACCCTCTATCTCTCATTGAGATAAAATAAATCAAAGTAGATACACTAAGATTCCGTTGCCTCTCTCAGATGTGTGTACAACAGATGCAACATTTTTGCTAGCAGTAATCTTAAAATTTGCCACTATACTTTAAGCAACAGAGCTCAACTAAGAAGCAGAATCAGTAGATACATATTTTAAGGAAATCCTTTTGAGGAATTGGCTTACCTAACCAAGAAGCCAGCCACACTTTGATCCTCAACCATGAACACCTGAATCTTATATAATGTTATAATGCAATGAACCGTTTATATAGCAACAATTAAAAATAGAAAAAATAAAGAGTACATCTGAAAAATCCATTCACAAGAGTAGCTGGATTAGTATTTGGTTGAATACATGGGGAAAGGGATGTGTGTGTGTGTGTGGGTGTGTGTGTGTGTGTGTGTGTATGTGCACACGTGTAAAGTTCTGTTGTTTTCTGTGCTCCAACTCTTGTCAGATAAAACTCTTGGAGCTCATCTTTACCAGAAATAAACTAAAAAGAGAATTCTGGGGACTGTAATTCTGCTTAGCCAAGTTGGCACATTGTTAAAACTATGACATTGTACTCCATACAGATAGTTATCTGCCAGGCAAATGCCAGATAACCTTGGAATCATGAGGCTCTATGTTAGCTGTGAAGTCATCCAATCACTGCTGAGTTAACTAGTTTTCCTTATAGCAGTTATTAAAACGCTGTATCACTTCTCAGACAATTATTTTGTTTATTTAGTGCATAACCTCCGAACACCCAAACACACTATGTAAATATGCTCTAAGTCGGTTGTACTTTAATGCTAATACTTAAAGCAAAGACACACTCACTGGTCACTCAGCACAACAGACTCTAGTACTATAATAACACATGGGATGCATCAAAACATTTGCTATGTTTAGAGGAGTCTAATATTTTTCCCTTTGGTTATGTGGCCAAACAAAGAAAATGAAAATGAAAATATATTCTCTAAGTCTTCATTCATTTGTATGCTTTATGTCTTTCTAAATGCTGTGTCTAGCTTTTATTTTTTCTTAAATTTATATTTCTATGTCCTAATTTCTTTTTTTTTAAGATTTATTTATTTATTTATACAAGCACTGGGTACAGTCAGAAGCACAGGAGGGTGAGAGAATTCACCAGAGCCAGAGCGGAGAACAGAACAGGCAGACTGATGAAATACACTGCTGAGGGGAGAAGTGGGCGCGCCAGGAGAGGTCTGCATGCCATGTGGGCCCCTCGCCTGGCGGCAGGGGATCGAACTCGCTGCAGAGGCTGTGGGCAGCTTTGCAACCCAGCGCTCAACCGCTGTGCCATGGGGGAGGCCCCTCTATGTCCTAATTTCATGTACTGAATGCAAGATAACAGTGGGTCCTGTTCCTCCAAGTTGAAGAGTTTGGTGAGCACAGCAATAAAACTCACAAAATACATTCCCTTATCCCTATTACCCTTAGACCACCACGACTGCTCCCATTTGGTGACTGCAGCAAACATTTATGCTATATAGTATTTTCTTTTGATATTTTGTGTACAAACTAAATATTTTTCTTCCAACTTGCTTTTTAATTAACTTACATTTATTTGTTTTCATGGCTAAATTGGTAGATTCTATTTACAAAATTACTTGACTCTCTTAAAGTAGATGGGATATATCATAATTCCTATGAAAATTAGTGAAAATATTTTTACTTACTGGCTTCTCACTGGCTGGCCATGCTTTTAGGAATAAATTAAGGTAGAGGTAGGAGTTTTACTTTGGTGTTAAATACATAGACCCTGGTGTCTAGTTGCTTTGTTTGAAACCTAGACTTTCAACTCAGAAATTCCATTTCCAGGATCAACTTAGTTGTAATTTCTCTGCTTCTGTTGTTTGATCTGTAAAAATGAAAAAGTACCTCATCAGGTTGTGACAAATGGGATCATATATATCAAATGTTGGCAATGTTTTATACATAATAATCATGTAACAAATATTAGTTAAATACAACTCATTGAGCTGAAACCATAATTTTAGTAGACAACATGATTAAATTTATAAGTATTTTTCACATCAAAATATTAAATGATATTTAGCACATTAAAATTGTTTAGAAATCCTGCAGAGCACCAAATGCTTCTGTTCATGGTGTGTGTTTACTCTCACTGGGGACATAAAATGAATTCATAGTCCCGATGGCATTATTTTGGATGAATATGAAATTTTAGAAACAAACAAGGCTAGCCATGGAAGAAATATTAGAGAACATTTAGACCACAATTCTTATTTATGGATTGGGAAGTAGAGACTCAAGGTCAATGACTAACCTAAATTCATAGAGGAAGCTGGCATTGAGTTTTAGATAAAAACATAGGTCTTTTCACTGAGAAACTAACTGTAAACATTAGTTATCACAACAGGGAGAATGGTAGAGAATGTGGTACTTTCAACATTTCAGGCTGAAAAATCAACCTGAACTTTCAATGACGATAAATATCTCCATGACATTTTTAAAGAAATTACTTTCTTCCTATTCTTCTCTTGGGGTACTGTCGGCCATCTCTTTTGAAGGGATAAAGTATTCAGCCAGTCTTGTATTGCTTTCCCTCTAGCCTTGGTTTCCTTTCATCTCCATCCTTTGTTCTGTGTTTCTTGCCTTGTTAGGCATGTCTTTATTAGAAGGTATGAATTCTAATTTTAGGTGGGAATCATTGAGGGCAGGAATAGGAAACAGGAATTCTAGGGGCTTAGGAATCCAGCGTTTTGTCAAATGGGGAAATCAAACCATATTAAAGATGTCTTGTTTTTTGATTTAATTTTAAGAAGCTTGAAGAGCTGAAAAAATAGAATGTATGGTCATTGGATCTGATAGAACTATTTTTATTTGTTGTCTGATAGCTTTTCTTTATGTCTTAAATTGTTTTTATCTCTGGAAAATCTACACAGGAAAGAAAACAATTGGCTAGATAGCATCATTTGAGCTAGTCTGCCAATTAGCATCTGTGTATCTCAGGGTGCTTATTGCAAACAATAATTTCCACTCTGGAGAGTTAAAGCAGAAAAGGATTGATTATAGGGTTTTGGGATGCTTATATACTTTCTGGAGCTGCCAGAGAACCAAGCCTGTATGCTCTACCACAACATGGGACTTCCTGGGGAAATCCACTGCTGATTCTACGCCTGCTTCTTGGTACTCATGAAACTAGGGACTGAGCTTTAAAGACTTTTGATACCACTACCCTTGAGGACCACAGGAGAGCCTGAGGCTCCTGAGCCTACCTTCCATCTTCCAAGACTCAATAGCTGTTCCTGCCTAGCAGATGTTGCCTCACATGCAGAATCCTCACTTAAGGGGAGATAGTGGAAATTCTCCAGACTGTATCTGGGGACATACCATAAGTAGGTTGGAATGGGGTTGAGCTCTGTGTGGCTGCTGAGAAGTGAGACAATTTTATGCACATGTTGTCTGGAAAAGAGAATGGACCCTGGGGATCCCCTCTATTTTTCTCTCTTGAGTGTGCTAGTTTGGACAAGAATATGAGAATATGTACTATTTGGGAAAGGAAGGTGACTAAGCAACTAAAAGATCTACTTTTATGAGATATATTTTGAATGGGAATAGGAGAAAAATCTGCTAAATTCAGTTATGTTGCTTGGTTTAGATTCAACCAATTCTACTTTAACTCAAGGGGCATTAAGAGAGATTAAAATATAGGTAGTCCTTCCTTTGCATACTTCCAAAATGCAGTTAAATTGAATAACACATTATGATTCAAATTTCAGTTACCACTATAAATGAACTGTGTTATTGCATAAAACACAAAGTTCACTGCTGTGTCTTCAGTCCACAGATCATCCATAAACAGCTGGTCTCCACAATCAATGGCCAATCAGCAATTCTTTCGAAGTCTGCTGGTGATTAGCTACTCTGTAGCTCTTGGTTCACAACCAACAAGAGCAAAACTTGTGGTTGAGTTGCTTCTTGACATCAGTATTAATCACACACATGACATTTCACAAAATTTGTAGATAAAAGAAGAAATTGGCCAACAAAGATCAAAGCCCAATGGAGAAACAAAAAGCCGTCACGCAGGGAGTCAAGTTCATATAGAAAGTCAGTGCAGTTACAGGAGAACTTGCTGACTGTGGCAGTGTCGACACTGACAGCATTACTGAGGCTCTAGGTGTGCAGCCTGAGGGACTTAATGATGGGAACTTACAGACATAGATGAGGAAAGTTGTGATGATGACAACGATGTCTCAGAGGAAATGACACAGGAAAAAACTTCACATTAGAGGAACTCTTGGAGATGACTCATGACATTAAACGTGCGAAGGAATAGATGTTGCAAGCAGATCCAGACCTAGAAAGGATCATGACAGTGCACCAATGTGTAGAAAAGATGCTCTCTCCATACTGCAATTTTTTTTAAAGATTTATTTATTTATGCATACAAGAACTAGGGTACGGGCAAGAGGTGTGGGCGGTGAGAGGATTCACCAGAGATCAACTGAAACACACTAATGAGAGGCGGGGAGTCAGGAGAGGTCTGCTGTGTCGTGTGGGTCACTGCCTGGCCGGGGATCGAACTCATGCTGCAGTGGCTGTGAATAGCTTCATAAGGTGCATCTTAACCCCTTGAACCACCAGGGAGGCCCCATATTGCAAATTTTATGATGGGAAGAAAGGCAGTGATTTTTTTTTTTCACAAAGAGATAAAATAATTTAATCCTCCATATTTTAATTTGTTTATTACATAAGAATTAGTTGTATTGGGCTTCCCCTGGTGGCGCAGCGGTTGAGCACTGGGCTGTGAAGCTGCCTGCAGCCTCTGCAGTGCTGGTTCGATCCCCGGCTGCCGGTGAGGGTCCCACATGGCACGGCAGACCTCTCCTGCCACCCGCTGCTCCCCTCAGCAGTGTACTTCAGTCCTTCTGCCTGCTCTGCTCCCCGCTCTGACTCTGGTGAATTCTCTCACCCTCCTGCGCTTCTGACTGTATCCAGTGCTTGTATAAATAAATAAATATTTTTTAAAAAAGAATTAGTTGTATTATATTTCACTTCCATATACTCGTGTTACCAACAGTAAGAAGATTTTAACTATTTTGACAAAATATTCTAAAGATCAATGGACAACTGCACTTTTCCCACTAATTAGTAAGATCAGGTTGTTGCTTTTATATAAATGCTCCTTACTACTGTTCAGAAGGATACTATATGAAAATATGGGCAAATCAACATCTGGAGAGACAGAACTCTGGCTCAGAGAGGTTAGGCATGCATTACAATTTAAGACACAATATTCAAAGTCATGGAGTCACTGTTGTCCACAGACTATTTTGATACAAATTAGAGAAAAGAAAATTACTCGAATTGATGATGGCTGCAATGGAAATGGTATCCCCTTAGTTATGGCGTGATTGTGCAAGGCACAGCCTGATGAAGAGCAGTGGCCAAGGCTGGTTTCAGCATCTCCATCCCGCATGCAAAAATCACAACATACAGAGCTCTAGACCATAGGAGCCACCGCTCTCCATGGAGCAGCCAGGCAGAGCTTCCAGATTCTGGGTGTTCATCAAGCCCTAAAGGTTAAGCTAGGATTAGGGGGAGGCAGGGTCACAGTCTGTCTTCATTAACTTTTTTTTGTTCATAATGGATTTTTTGCATTAACATTGACTTTCAAAAATACTGCAATAAAATGATATTTAGTTTGATTACTGATGTTTTGGTCTCCTCCCTTAAATTTTGTGGTCAGGTTAGAGGGAGTTCTGCCTTACTCTATTCCCCACACAGAATTTCAAGAGGCAATTTTACACCTGCAACTGCTGGTTCCCTACCACCAAGGGAAATAGAACGGCTAGGACTGAGGTGCTGGAGGGACAGGGTCATTCCATTTATTTTTCCTAAAGTCACTTGTTATACATTTAGAATACTGATAATCTCATGCTTGAGTTTTTGCTACAAGTGACAAGAAAATGTGTTAGCCTCGAAATGTCTGTCAAAAAATGTACATTTGATTGTAATTTTATGACAAGCTAAAAGATATTTTTGTTGTGTTTAGAAATTCAAGTCTATCTTGACAACCAAGTAGAGTTTCTGAATTTAGCAAATAAGAACAAGATATGCCCACTTAAATTTGAATTTTAGATAAAAACAAAATAATTTCTTGGTCTAAGCACGCTCCGTGAAATATTTAGGGTAGATTTTCACTAAAATAGTCACTATTTACTGGAAAGTCTGCACTAGTTTTTGTTCAGTATTTCATCTGAGACCCCTACAGCCTGTGCAATTGTGTTGTTTTCAGGTAGGTGGATGCTCAGACCCTTAGTTGTCATTCCTGCAATGAATATACTTACTGAAAGTCATGTGTGAATGCCTTGAATGCGAAGTGATTTTGCAAACAATACATTTATTTGATTTCTGACTTTTATCACAATGCTGTGACTCTTCGGTCTTTGAATAAAATAGCTTCTTTCAATTGGTATGCTCTTTCTGCAGTTTTACTATCAAGATTTCTTTCCTCCTTTGGACTTTCAGCACAGTAGCATTAGGCTAACAGAGATCAGCTTTTGCTTTAAATATCTGACATAGCTGAAATTACAGCCATGTGAGACCAACATACGAAACCAGGCAACCAGATCCTGCTCTGTAGTGCTTCATCTCTTGTGCATCACCCATTAAAGTACTAATTTCAAGCAACTTCCTAGTTCACATGAAGGTACTGACCTACTATGTGCTCTGAAATTATAGTACATTATCTATCTGCATAGCATCTATTTCTACCTATCTACATATCTATCTATCGATCTATCTATCTCTGTCTATCTACATCTATCTATCAATTGATGAATCATCTATATCGTATTTCACATTTGTAGTATAATTAATTGGATAACTAGTGGTTAAGCTACTATTAAAATAAAGGTAGAGTTAAGAAAATTGTCTTGTGTTAACCATAGTGATTTGTACTTTGTTTAGATTAGGGAAATCTGACTTGTTTTATTTTCTCTCACCATTTTGTTTTTGCAATGGGTTATTTACTTTTCTTTAGCTTTCAAATTTCCCAAAATTTATATTTATGCCAGAGCCAACACAAGGTACCGTGGTGAATTTGGGGAGGGCTGTCTTGGTGCCATCCTTGATCTTATTGGCCCTCTTGTCCCAAATTGCTAGGTACCATTCCCACCTTGCAGGAAGCAATTGCTACTTCTAGTCTACTTGGGTTTATTCTTGCCATTTAAATTCAGAATGTTAATCCATTTTGAGTTGATTTTTGTGTATGGTGTGAGGTAGTGGTCAAGCTTCATTCTTTTGCATGTAGCGACCCAGTTTTCCCAGCACCATTTATTGAACAAACTTTCTTTGCTCCAATGCATAGTCTTTGCTCCTTTGTCAAAGATTAGTTGACCATAAATCTGTGGGTTTATTTCTGGATTTTCTATTCGATTCCATTGGTCTGTATGTCTGTTCTTGTTCCAATACCATGCAGTTTTGATGATTATGGCTTTGTAGTATAGTTTGAAGTCTGGGAGTGTAATGCCTCCATTCCCTTCTTTTTTTTTTCAGGAGAGCTTTGGCTATTCGGGGTTTTTTGTGATTCCATATGAATTTCATCAATAATTGTTCTATTTCTTTGAAGAATGACATTGAAATTTTGATTGGAATAGCATTGAATCTGTACATTGCTTTTGGAAGAATGGCCATTTTAATAATGTTTATTCTTCCAATCCACGAGCAGGGGATGTCTCTCCATTTCTTTGTGTCTTCTTCTATTTCTTTTAACAGTGTTTTATAGTTTTCTTTGTATAGGTCCTTTACCTCTTTTGTTAGATTTATTCCCAAATATTTGATTTTTTTTTGTTTCAATAACAAAAGGGATGGTTTTTTTTATTTCTTCTTCTTCAGATTTATTGTTTGTGTATAGGAAGGCTACTGACTTTTGCGTGTTGATTTTGTATCCTGCCACTTTACTGAACTGATTGATGAGTTGAATTAGCTTTTCTGTGGAGTTTTTGGGGTTCTCTATGTATAATATCATATCGTCTGCAAATAGTTATAGTTTGACTTCTTCTTTTCCTATTTGGATTCCTTGGATGTCTTTCTCTTGTCTAATTGCCCTGGCTAGGACTTCCAGTATTATATTGAAAAGCAGTGGTGAGAGTGGACATCCTTGTCTTGTTCCAGATCTTAATGGAATTGCTTTCAGCTTTTCACCATTGAGAATGATACTGGCTGTTGGCTTGTCATAGATGGCCTTTATGATGTTGAGGTATGTTCCTTGTATCCCAAGAATTTCAAGGGCTTTTATCATGAATGGGTGTTGCACTTTGTCGAAAGCTTTCTCAGCATCTATTGATATTATCATATGGTTTTTATATTTCTTTTTGTTGATGTGTTGGATAACGTTGATTGATTTTCGGATGTTAAACCATCCTTGTGCCCCTGGAATGAATCCTACTTGGTCGTGGTGAATTATCTTATGGATACATTGTTGGATTCTGATGGCTAAAATTTTATTGAGGATTTTTGCATCAGTGTTCATTAGGGAGATTGGCCTGTAGTTTTCCTTTTTTGTGTTGTCCTTGTTCGGTTTTGGTATTAGTGTAATGGATTAAAGAACTAGACATAAGACCTGAAACCATAAAATATATAGAAGGAAATATAGGCGAAACACTACGTGATTTGCACATCAAAGACATCTTTACAGACACATCACCCAAAGCAGTGATAGTGAAGGCTAAGATAAACAGCTGGGACTACATCAAATTAAAGAGCTTCTGCACAGCAAAAGAGACAATAACAAAAACAAAGAGAAACCCCACCAACTGGGAGAACATTTTTGCACCCAACACTAATGATAAAGGACTGATCACAAAAATCTGCAAAGAGCTGATGAGACTCAACAACAACAAAGAAAATAATCCAGTCAAAAAATGGGCAGAAGAGCTAAAAAGAAACTTCTCTGAAGAGGAAATGCAAATGGCCAACAGGCATATGAAAAAATGCTCAACATCACTTGCCATCAGGGAAATGCAAATCAAAACTACCATGAGATACCATCTTACACCAGTGAGAATGGCACATATTAAAAAAACTAGCAACAACAAATGCTGGCGAGGGTGTGGAGAAAAAGGAACTCTTGTGCACTGTTGGTGGGAGTGCAAACTGGTCCAACCACTGTGGAAAGCTGTGTGGAGATTTCTGGACCTACTAAACATAGAGCTTCCATATGATCCAGCAATTCCACTCCTAGGTATTTACCCAAAGGACACAGAAACATCAATTCCAAAGAACACATGCACCCCTATGTTTATAGCAGCACTGTTTACAATAGCTAAGCTTGGAAACAACCCAAATGCCCAAAAATAGATGACTGGATCAAGAAGATGTGGTACATATATACCATGGAATATTACTCAGCATTCAAAAAAGATAAACACATGCAATTTGCAGCAACATGGATGGCGCTGGAAGGGATCATGCTCAGCGAAATAAGCCAAAAAGAAAAAGAAAAATACCGGATGGTCTCACTCATAGCAGGAATCTAGAAAACTTAAATAAGGGACCAGGAAAATGAATAACTATAAGAAAGTGAAAATCAAAATCAACAAAAAACTATGAACCAGAGACACTTTTTGGGGGCGGGGGCGGGAGGGGAGGGATTGGGGTCAGAATGGGGGGGCTGCAATTGCATGGGGAATATAACAATAAAATTTATTATTAAAAAAATAAATAAATAAATAAAAATAAATGAGAAAAAAAAATAAATTCAGAATGTTGGCAGTCTCCTGCTCATCTTCCCTGGTCTTTAAATCATGGACAAGAAGCCACTCGGTGGCTGCTCCTGATCAATTTATTCCATAGTCTGGATTTCATCATTTCCTCAGGGCTGTGGTGTCACTGGATCAGTCTGTGGGGCCAAGAATGTGACTAGCAGTGTTTGGAATAGGCATGATCTTTAAAGGTCCCTGGAGTCAGTCAAGGATCCTGACAATGTACTAATGTGCTAAGGATATAATCATGAGTTATTTGATTTTTGGAGTTTGATTGTGGGGAGAAAACCATATACAGATAATGTGATTCCAGTGTTGCTCTTTAATGCTAGTGTTCTGTGTTGAGCCAAAGTAGGGGTGAAAGGTGATCTTTTCAAGCCAGAATGAAAAGAGCCTAGGGCGGCACAAGCAGTGTGCTCATAAGTCCACAGTGTACTGTTTGGTGATCCTTCTATCATATCTGAATTCCATCAATAGCATTGAACACCATACCCTCTGAATTTTGATTTTGAAATCAAATTGCTTTTACTGTTAAATACCACGAGGATGGGGTGAATTGAATCTCTTTTCCTTTTGACTGAGCAACTAAAGAAGTTTTTATCGCTACTCATAATCCTTCCCAATAACCAGGCATGCGAAGTAGAGCTCCTACTAAGATGAGGGTCCTTGTGAGATTGATTAGATCTGGCAGGAAACACTCAAGTCTGGCAGGGTCCTGCGGTTTAGGGGTTGAGCAGAAATGTCCCACCAAGCTGACCACCAAGGACCTGCCACCATTCAATCATCTGGCAGCAGTAAAAGTCAGTGAGCTTGGGAGGAAGGTTGTTCCAGATACTTGAACATCCTTAGAGCAAGAACTATCAATGTGGATAGTTTCCTCTTTTTTCTTAATATAGCAAAAACTTGGCAATTTTTAAAAACACCTTTTTCAAGGAGCAGAGGAAAAAAATAAGACAGGAAATATATAGTATCTAAAGCCTATGATCATAAAGCCTTATGACATTTTCTAAAAATGAAATCTTATTTAAGAAAAGCTTAAGCCTTGGATGAGGGCTGTCTTCACAGTTCCCACAGGGATAATTCATCTCCTATCTGAACCTGACTTTGGAGTCCTGGGGGTTGAGCAGTGAAATGAGAATCAACAATAAGCAGGCTCCAGTGTGGGTGCTGGATTCTAAAGGCGTGTGGGAAGATGTTGTTCTTTCTGAGTCCAAGCAATTCAGTTCAACACAAGGAATATTTCTTGATGATTTCACTGTGTCATTTACAGTAATTGGGGTGTTAGATTTTGGGGGAAAGGGACCATTTCAGTGACCCCTAATTCATTCTCTCTGACCAGATCTAAGAAAATACCTGGAGTACCCATGACTTTTGCTGAGTGAGTTCTTCTTGAATTCTTGAAAATGACTACATTGGATATGATTTACTTTGAAATACTTTGGATAATCAATGAAATACTTTGGATAATTAATGCATGTGTGCACTCGCATACACACACACACACACACACACACTATCTGTCAGATCAAATTGGAGCAGTTAATTAACAATTGTAGCACTCTCGTTAGAAACACACTCCAGAAGCAGCAGGTTAGCATTTGAAAAACTAATCAAAGTCCAATAAATCCCCAGAGGTGACTGTTCAGGTGTGCCAGCTCATTTTATTTCTAATCAATCTTATAAATTAAAAAAAATTTGCATAGTGGATGTTGGTGGAGCAATTCATGTTCAAGACATGTGGGTTGGCTGCAAATATTTTTTCCAGCTATGCGTGGATATAATTAATACCTAACTGTGTAAGTTTAAGGTGTGCAGCCTATTGATCTGGTGTTTCTGTATTGCAGTATGGCTACCATTCTAGTGTCAGTAACACCCCCTTTATGTCATATATGTCATTTCTGTTTTGTGTGATACAGGGGAGAATTGTGGAGAGGAAAAAGCACCAGAAATCATGCCAGCTCCAAGCACACACCTCTACTGACTGTCAGGACACACACACACACACACACACACCCCTGGGCAGACTGAACAAGCTGCTGGCAGCTAGTTTCTGGGCAGGCACAAGAGGGGGGTCATTAGAACGTCATCCCCAGTTTCCCACAGTCGGCACAGACAATATTGGCAGGATAGAAATTGCACAGGGAAAGATGAATATTTTTTTCCACTACTGAATCCTGTTACTGGTTGCCTGTTTCTCCTTGTCAAACAGCTGTATAAGCTATGCTCTGACTGAGAATTAACCACTCTCCTTCCTGGGTCAGGGGATGGGAGAGTCAGAGGGAACTCTGAGGGAAGTGCAGGTATTTAATTAGTTCCTTGAAGACAAGGACCAAACGTTAATTACTGCTTCTCAGTCTTTCTACCCTTTCAGACAGTTTCCATTTCTCCTGTTAGCAGAGAAACTGGTTCTCACATTCCCTACTCCATTCCAGATACCTATCCCTGCTGTCCCTGAAGGAAGTAATGACTCAAGGATCCTGTTGGTCTACCATTATGTTTTCATCATTTAAGTCTTATGTTTAATGTATTTTTAGTTCATTTTTGTGATGGGTATAAGATAGGGGGTCTACTTTTATTTCTCTGTAGGTGCTTATCTAGCTTTAGCAACACCACTGACTGAAGAGACTGTCCTTTCACTACTGTATATTCTTGGTTCCTATGGCAAATATTACTTGTCTGGATTTATGGGGATTTATTTATTGGATCTTGAATCTGTTCCATTGGTCTCTGTGTCTCTTTTTCTGTCAGTGCCACGATGTTTTGATGTCTGTATCTTTGTAGAATAGTTGGACACCAGGAAGTTTGATGTTTCCAGCTTTATTCTTTTTCTCAGAATTGTTATGGCCATCCAGGGTCTTTTGTGTTTTTATTTTTTTTAAGATTTATTTTATTTATTTTATACAAGAATCGGGGTACAGGCCAGATGCATGGGAGGCTGAGAGGACCCACCAGAGAGAGAGTGGGGAGCAGAACAGACAGACTGATGAAATACACTGCTGAGGGGAGCAGCGGGCGCGGCAGGAGAGGTCTGCCCGTGCCATGTGGGACCCTCACCAGCTGGCTGGAATAGAACCGGTGCTGCATAGGCTGTGGACACCTTTGCAGTGTGGCGCTCAACTGCCTGCGCCACCAGGGGAGGCCCTCTCTTGTGGTTTTATACTCATTTTAGGATATTTTTTCAATTTCTGTAAAAAATGCCTTTGGGATTTTGATAGGAATATCATGGAAGCATGACCTCCTTTGTGTGAACAGGGTGTAAGATCCTAGACAGTATGACAGAGCTGCAGGATTAAGCTAATGGCTTTAGTTCTATGGCAGCTGCATGTGGAGAATTTCGCTGTCTTATTTTGAAGAGCCTGTTAGCTGAATCCCTTTGCTAGGATATTGTCACATCAGCTTTGAATATATTTATCAGGTGGCGTGGGACCCACAGGCCTCCAAAGTCAGACAGTGAAGACTTGATTGGCTTTGCAGAGCAGGTATGTGAGTTTAGATTGAAAAGATTTGTATCTATTTTTGCCTTCTTGTGTACATGTCTGAAATGCTTCGTTCTTTCATTGTAAACAATGGGCTTACCTATGGTTGTGACATTGAAAGCTAGAAACTCAGGAGCCTTCATCCACTTCTTTCTGTTCGTGACTAGTAATAAATAAATTTGATATTCATGCAAGACTTCTGGTTGGCCCCCACCTGTGTGTTTGTGCAATGAACAAATACTTAGTGGAATTTTCTCCTTCAGTAGCACCAGAGGGGAAAGGACTTAGCTAATTAGAAGGATAACTGGAGAATAGATGCAGCATATCTCTAATTATTTTTTCTTTACTTTTAGATGAAACTTCTAAAAGGTATTTGGTGTTTGAAGAATTTTCAAAAGAATTTTCCTTTTTATGTTTCGTCTACTCTGACAATTTTTTTTTTTTCTGGGAGCAATGTCAGAGAAGGGTATTTTGAAAGAAAATTCTGTTGCTGTGATTAAATGAAACATTCACAACCTATAAAAGCAGTTCTACGTGGATGAAGCCTAACTCTGAAAGTGAGGTCAAGCAAAGGTTAGAAATGGATTTCTCCAAGCCTATAAGACACATTTAAAAATCTTATCCACAAACGTCTTAGAGTCTAAATACATCTGGTAGACATTTATTTCGTTACTAAGTAAAATGATGTTTCATAGACATACATGAAAATTTGAACCTTTTGCTATAGTTCCACTAAGATTAAGATTATATGAACACTAAAAACAGATCAAGAGAGGCAAATTTATTAAGTGAGTGATAAAGACAGAGAAGAGAGCAGAAGAAAATCGCTTGGTTGAAATGCATTTGTCTTTTCAGAATCTTGCTTGTTTGCTCATCTTTTGATGGGGAGCACTCCGAGTTTCCAGGAAATGATTTGTCTTCTCTTTTCTTGCCTGTGTGTGCTGCTCATATACTGATACCAATAAAGAAAGAATGACATTATATGCATTTTGATTTCTTCCAGAAAATGAATTTCATCAGTGTCTTATAGCTTGCACATAACACATTTGCAATCACTTCATTTGTTGGAACTAGGTAATAAAAATGAGATTTCCTTTAACAAAGTGATATTCTGACATTCATAAAAATGAAACAGTGGAGTCAGTCAAGTGGCTTAGGAGAAGGCCACATGCCAAATAATAAGAGTTTAAATAACATAAACTACAATGCCAAGTGGTTCAAGTAGTAGTATGCAAATTTCTACCAAAAGGGTGGAGAGAAGGAAATCTTTCTATCGTACCCTAAGGAGTCTGAATCTACATGAATACCTTGGATAAAGCCAATTAAAACCAACCATTGGTTCAAACTAACTGGCTCTGAATAATTTGTAACAAATTGAGACTCACAGAAAAAATATTGTACAGGAACCCCTATAAGTGGGAAATCTTGATCAGTGTTCTTTAAATGGTGCCAATTTAAACAAATTCTATAACCATGGATAGAAAATCGCTAGACAAATTAAATATTGTTTAAACAATAAACCAAGTTCAAATAAGTGTATCTGATTTCTATAATGTTTTTCTAACAAAATTGATGTCATGTTTCTCTTTATGATCTTGAAGCCATATCTTTTAATTGAAATTGTGGAAATTAGAAAATATTAAGCATTTGTTTTATAGCAAAGCCTTTTGTCATTTGTCTTAATTTCCATGTTCTGCTAATGAGGTCATAAAGGCAAGATGTTTGAAGATGCTTACTCATAATAGAATGACTTTCTTTTCATCAACACAGAATGTGCAACATCTGAGGGTCAATGGTTCAAGACAAAACACTCATGACATGGGTTTTTATAATGCCTGATATGAAGATTGTGATGCACAGATTTATTATTTTTATTTATGTAGTTGTTTTGCCTCTGGGTTGCCTTCTATCTTTTCAAATTGAATCCTGATGTGAAATTACTAATTGAAAAAGTACCATCATCACAAACTAATAGGAAGTTGCTGCCATAATGCCCTGCACCATAACAATCAAAACTCTTTATAGGCGTTTTCCATCTTTGTATTTCGCTATTTTCCTCTACTAGTCAGTGGAGCTTATTCAAGTACAATGAATAAGGAGAAGTGATTCATGTAGAACTGTTGAATTTTAGAATGAAAATGAGATGAACAGATCATCTACTCCAACTTCCTTACCTAATGGTTGAAGAACTATGTGGTATGTTACGTAAATGACCTGACTTTGACTAGGCAGGTATTACGCTTCTGTTCTAAAGCTTCTTTCCCGGGGCCTCCCTGGTGGCGCAAGGGGTTGAGCACCGCACTATGAAGCAATCCGCAGCCTCTGCAACACGAGTTTAATCCCCAGCCGGACAGGGAGCAAATCACATGGTGCAGCAGACCTCTCCTCTCCCGCCTGCTGCTCCCCTCAGCAGTGTACTTCGGTCTGCCTGTTCTGTTCCCCACTGTCTCTGGTAAATCCTCTCACCCCCAAAAACTCTGGCCTTTACATAAGCTCTTGTATGCATAAATAAATAAATCTTTAAAAAAAAAGCTTCTTTCCCTAAAGTTGTGTTCAATTAGCTTCTTGTGTCCAAGACACCCAAAAGCCCTTTGAATATTTGATTGCTGGCTGTCCTCTATTCCTCCATCTGTGTGGGCATCTGTTCCATATCTTTTCGGCCCTTCCCAGGGATCTGAATCTGTATCTCCCAGCTGACTCACTATCTCTGTGCTGGCCAGTCTACCCACTTGCTCTAGATACTGAGTGTTGAGAATCACTTGGCCCAGGGGAGATCAGGAGGCTTGAAGGGCCGAGATTTCCATGGGCACTACAACTATTCTCTGGCTCACACACAAAGACAGTTCATTTTGTTATTTAACTATTGGAATAATTGCTTTACAATTATTTTAATAGTGTTTATTTTGCTAGTTTCAACAAAATGGGGCCCTTCCATATTCATTCTTAGATTGATACATATTTATAATTACATTGAAAGACTCCAAAACAAGGCATTAAATCCAAACCTTAATTTTGATAAAGCCTGATCAAAGACATAATCTGAAAAATAAAATTAACTAGAGAGATTTTTAATTAAGAACGTATCGGTCTCAGATGTTACCATGAGTCTTAAAGTCCTTATCTTCTTAGGAAGTGAAGGAACTAAAAGCTTTTGAAACAATGGGAGCTCAAAGGCTTTTGCAGAAGTTGAGCACATGTTGTGAGATATCATATTTGATTAGCTTTCACTTTTTATTTGCAGGGAAATAGCAACCCCAAATCACATTCTTTTTAACCAAGCACTAAGGAGCTTTTTTAATATATATATATTTCTCCCTCCTTCCTCATCCTCCTTCTCTCTCTCTCTTTTCTTTGTTTCTTTTTTGTTCAGTGTGATCCTTTTTACAGACTTTGATACTGGAATATGCCATCTTCATGAAATAAATTTGTATATTTTCTATTTCACTCTAAAAAAGAGAGCATATATAAGAATGAACAATTCAGACTCTAGGAAGTATAACAGCTTTGAACTATGCTGTTATTTTAATAAACGTATTCCTTGCCACTCAAATATATTTAGTCTCTAAATTGGGATACCAAGAGTTCCAATAATAAGCACAGATAACCAAGGCCATTGTGAATTGCTTGAATATAGTTACGACCTGAATTTTGTATACAAACTAGTAAGAGTTTGGAAACTGAGGATAGGTTCTGTTTAAGGAGATCTATCTCAGCATTTATAGCTGCATCTATTCTGGATCTGTATTTTGAGAGTGAGCATTTTAGTAGGAAGTAATATAATACCTGTATTTTTGAGTCTACTAAGGTCAGACCATCCTGTTATCAGGCTTCCCACAGACACTGGGTATTTTTACCATTAATCATAGTGAAAGAGAAATTTGGGAGAAGAACACCACTTCCCCACAGATGAGGTAACAAGCATCATTTCACTTTGGGGATAGAAGTGAGTTTGCTTCTTGACTTGAAAGCATGAAGACATCTGCAGTGGGTCAATTGAAGGGAGAGAGAGTTGAGTATGTGAGGGAGCAATGGTATGATCTGCCAAAGTGGTATGGCTATGAAGTGCGTGTGTGTGTGTGTGTGTGTGTGTGTGTGTGTGTGTGTGTTATGGGAAAGAGAGAGAAAAACGAGAGAGCTGTGTCCTTGAGATATAGGTCTCAACTTGTGTAAGAGTCATGAAGTGTTTCTCTTACTCTAAAATTTATTCATGGTGTATCCTCCAGTACTGCCTATTAAAATTTTCATCTGATTTTACCTATAAATGGGGAGATAAAACAGAACCTGCTCCCATATTCATGGGGAATGTCCTTAGACTAGAGACATGGATTCTTATCACAGTCGCTAAACAGACAACAGCATCTGATGAGCATGATATTATGAGGGCTGTCAGCAGCAGGGGTAATGGGCTGGCAACAAAAATGCCCTGAGTGGAAAGCAGTAATATCAATGTGAATGTTATAAATGTTAATAGTATCAATAACAATAATAAATGAGTGAATACAATTATGAAGGTCTATGTGCCTGGTATTGTTCTAAGCGGTCAGTCATTTTTAGAGTTACTATTTTTTGTCCCCATTTTTCAGATAAAAATTTAGGAAGCAGAGGAATAAAATCACACAGTTAAGAATGTTAGAGCAAGGCTTGAAGTTGGGCAGTCTTCCTATGGAGACACCCTATTCATTTACAGAAAGATTCCACTTAACTAGGGCCTAGTTACATGACAGATATAACTGTCAGTAAACCCAGGTGAATCTTATATAAAAAAGAAATGGTTGTATTTAATTCCAGGCAAGTAAAGTTTGAGACATTTGGATTTTACTACATCTTATCACAAATTTGGCTAAAGTTCAGCATTTTTTTCAAGAAAATAAAATGCTTTAATCTGAAGAAAGTCTTCAGAATATTTCAAACCATCTATAGGTAAAAATGTATTATAATAGAGAAGGATAATGAAAAGTTAATTTTACAACTTTCACCTCTAACATAGCTTTCAAATTATGTTCATGCTTACTTTGACAGTTACATGATATAGTAATAGATTTATTTTTAAGGCATGGAGTAAAGAATTGTTTTATTACTGTATGTTTCCAGTAGGGATAGATGCACCTAAGTGAATGTGAACTCTTTCTGTCTGTATTCAGATATTTCTCTAGGAGCCCAGCTGATAGTTTAAATAGTTGTAGTGTTGACATAGCATCATGACATGTTGGGTTGAAAGAGTTCGTGGGACCAATCCTGTCTCTGGGAATGAGGATGTGTAAGACAGGCTCAGGACCAAGGACAGCAGTGGCCTCCTTGTGCTCTCAACAGCAATTGAGGGCAAAGGACAGGGAATTAATTTGCTACCCAATCTCTTCCAGCTGCAGTCACAGTGTTGGTCATATAATGTCTGTATTTAGAGAACAAGTTTGGAATTAGAATAAAATGTTTGCTCTTAGATTAGGAGTGAAGAAGAGTCTGTTTTTTAATTGAGCTTTTCCTTGTTCTCATTTTTTTGAGGTTAAACATGGAAAATATTTCCATTTCTTTCTTTTCACCTACCTTTTTTCTCCATCTCAGAGTCCTTACCAAATGGTTTGATGTTTGCTCTTATTCTTGAGATCCAAACAATACTTTTCCCACTTGAATTTCCTTTCAATTTGCCTAATTGAAATTTGATATCATGTATCAAGTGACTCATCTGTAGCATTTATATCTAGTCATTTGGGCAAGAAGCCTTGCATAAAAACAATTATGTTGGGTGATTCCCAATTATCCCCATGTAGCTCAAGCTGATATGTGTCCATTAAAATCTCCAGATGCCGCTTCAGGAAAAAGCAAAAAGCAAAACAGAAATATGCTGATCTCAGCCAAAAGCCTCTTTTGGAACAGAAATCGAAGCAACATTAATGTAAAACCTAAATCAAGGGTTCTCAATTAACATTTTGAACTGGGTGAATCTTTGTTCTGTGAATGTTCACATTCTAGAATGTTGTATTTCTCTAAAACACACCACTGTGATGTTCCATAGGTCTTGTCCATGCATGTATTTCTTTTAGACACCCCAATAAGAAACAGTATGACTTTGCAGTTCCTAATAGTAGAAATTAAAAATTCTAATAACAGGGCCTCCCTGGTGGCGCAGAGGTTGAGCGCTGGGTTGCGAGGCTGCCCGCAGCCTCTGCAGCGCTGGTTCTATCCCCGGCCGCTGGGCGAGGGTCCTACATGGCGCACAGACCTCTCCTGCCGCACCCACTGCTCCCCTCAGCAGTGTACTTTGGTCCTTCTGCCTGTTCCGTTCTCTGCTCTGGCTCTGGTGAATTCTATCACCCTCCCGCACTTCTGACTGTACCCAGTGCTTGTATAAATAAATAAATCTTTAAAAAAAATACTTAAAAAAATTCTAATAACTGTTTACCCAGATGCCAGTTTTCAAATCACTTTAGAATTGCATCTCATGTATTATTTCTATTTTGCAAGTGAAGGAATGAAGTCACAATTATGGCCACATAGATATTTCATGCAAGTGGTAGATTTAGAGCTCAAGACTCTTGCGAACACAAAGCTCTGTCAGAGAGGCCCTCCCGACAACGAGGAGTGAGGGGCTTGGACCTCTCAGCTTCAAATCCTGGTCTTGCCACTTCCTAAACTGTGTCATTAGTTTCATCCCACTCTTTTTCAGTTTTCTTAAAGCTATTTATTTCTGTAGAATAAGAAAATACACAGTAATGCTAGGCTTTGTAAGGTGTATATGGTATATAAGGGTGTGAAGGAAAAATGATCAGTGTTCTACATGGTAAGTACATAATACATAATAGGTATCATTATAAATAATAAAAATTAAATTATTCATACTGTTATTGACAATGAAGAATGTAAAGACAGGGTTTTTGTGAGATTAAATGTCACATCATTTAGGGTTACATAAGCTATGATGATGAAGCTAAATAAAATAATAAGATTAAAACAATGTTATACTATTATTAATAATTTATCATTAGTAGTCATAAAGTGTTGATATTTCTTCTAGTTTCATCCACACTTGCTTTAGCATGAATAGTCTTATATGATGCAATCTGTATGAGTCAGGAATTTTGTTTATTTGTCAGAGAAAGCAACACAGGTCATTTTAGACAGAAAGGACTATGTTGAACATGCTCTGTTAGAGAAGCAGAGTGAAGTGGAGGACTGGTCTAGAAAATGGTCAGATATCAGCAGGAGCTAGAAGTCTGGGGTCAGGAGAAAGGGTTCACCCTGCAGGAGCAGCCTGATGCTGTCCCTGTGACCAGGACCTCCACTGGGCCTCACATCCTGCACTCCCTAGAGAGCCAGCGGCCCAGAACAGGGTCTGCCTGGCTACCCCAGGCTGCCTGGGGCAGGCAGAGGTCTCATTCATTCATCTCCCTGAACTACTAGCGCGTGGGAGAATGGCATGTTCTGAACTGAACTGGGTGGTGTTAGGAGGTTTGGCTGGTGGACATTCAAAGGGTTATGGAGTCTGTTTCACATTCCTACCAAAGTGTGTACTAGAAGTGAGACAGCGAGATAGAGACAGTGTGAACAAAGAGGGAAAGAGAGCGAGCACTCTGATTTCTGCTCAATCATCTCGACACTACCAATACAGTTTCATTACTTTAATGACACATTAATGCATTGAAGTGGATTGGTTTTTCCATTTTATACTGCACGTTTGTTTTGAGTACAGTCACCATCAACATGTCAATGATAGGAAATATGATGAGAAATGAATGGCTCTTGAAGAAAGTATTTTAAAAAGTAAAACACAAGAAGGTGAAATGACTTCAACTACACTTTCATTGAGCACATACTATGCTCCTGATCCTCAGCTGATGCTGAGAACCCAAGATGCAGAGGATATGAATTCCTCTGTAGAAAGCTAGTTGTCCAGGTAGATACAGACATGTTCCACACAAACAACGCCAAATAAAAAGCTGTGATACATGTAGAGAGTGTTTTAATAAGGACCCATGCCCACTGCTTTGAGCAACAAAGACAAGACATAACTAGGGTGGAGAGGTGAACTCAGGCCCCAAGTAGCCCTTGGCTGGGAAAGAAAGGGAAGAAAACATTCTTGGGAGAGGAAAAACAAAGGAATCCTAAGAAAGAGAAATGGCTCCAGTTACTTATCTATCACTTCTTGTTTGTTGTTGTCATTGTTTGTCCCTTGAGGTTGTTTATAAAGAGATGAGGTGGCTGTGTGTCTTTGTCAACTGTTCATGAAATCATGTGTAGTGAACGGTCTTGTTTCTGGAATAGTTTCATATCGGTTGTTTTTCTGAGAGTGTCCTCAATCTAGGACTGCTGTAGAGAAAGCTTTTGGGGAAAGGGAAGACGTTCCAGCTTTGAGAGGAAAACAAAACATCTAATTTTATTTTAACATGTCCGTAAGCTCATTTTGACAAGATTTAGCTCATTTGCCTTCTGGGGCTAAAGGTGCCACCGTGGTGTATCTGTGCAGATAAAGCACTGCAGAGGGTGGTACAATTGTGGAATGAATTAGCAACCTTAATTACCACTAAAGTTAATTAAGTAAAGGCGGGCATGAGAATAAATGACCCATGTGGGCAATTAGAATACTTCTACATACATAAGATATATCCATCTTTCCTTTCCCATCTAATTGCAGTAAAACCATTCAGAATTTATCTCCTTTGAAAAATTACTAAAAGACTCAAATTGACTTTAAAAAGGCAAATGCAGTCTGATTTTAAATTAAAGGTGGGAAAGGGTTATCCCAGATTTTAGGCCACCTCGTCAGGGATCAGCAGACTTCATAAAAAGCCAGGGAGTAGATATTTTAGGTTTATACTGTGAGAGTGTCCATAGGCAATATGTAAACGAAGTCATGGCATGTGTCAATAAAACTTTATAGATTTCAAAGTCAGACATTCATATCATTTTCAACTTTCATGATAACTACTCTCTGTTTGATTTTTTCTCAACCATTTAAAAGTGGAGAAAACATTTTTTAGCTCAAAGGAGGTACAAAAGCAGTTGGTGGGCCAGACTTGGCCTTTGGGCTATTATTTGTCAACCCCTGGATGGAATAATGAAGAAATGATGAAACAGGATGACTAAGGTCTATGGTCCCATGTGGCCCCCATACAAAAAAAAAAAAAGCCATTTGTCTTGTCTAGGAGCACAGTATAGAATGACACAGTGGAGCAAAAACACATTTGAAAAATCATATTTCATCAAGTTATGTGGCTGTTCTCCAAAGTGTGATTCAATTGCATATTAATGAACTTTCTTCAGAAATTATTTGCTGAAAATTGCCACTTATCTTGTCTCTATAGGAATGTGATTTCAAATATCACTTGGAAACGACAGGTTCAAATATCTTTTAATTGCCCTTGAAATTGCTTCTAAATCTGTCCGAACTTTTTCGGTAAGAATTGACATTTACTGGTAAGCAACACAGACCCCTTAAGGTCCCAGGGGCAGCGTGACCAGCACTGTCACAGCAGCATTACGTCAGCAGGAAGTGTTGTATCTATAAAGTTTTATTAAAACAGTGGTGTGGATAGGATGGTTACCGTGATTTTGACCTAGGGGTGCTTTTCATTTTGCTTTGCTTGTTTGAGTTCTCTGTTCACATACCCTGGCTCTGTGCCCCATTCCCATCTGCTGTGTTCCTAGCACTGTAATTGGGTGGGGAACAGTGCATTTTTCTCTGATTTCAAAGGCTGAGCTTCCCCCACACTCACCCCCTTCTAGGGTTCCATCCTTACTGACAAAGTTGCCCACTGTTTTTGAACTGCCCCATTTTTGTTTTAATTTGCCAATTCAAAATCCTATAAAAAGATAGGAGTGTTATTCTTCTCTGATGGGAGATGGTCTCCTCTGAGTATTGCTCTGGAAAAAAAAATAGCAGTGCAGAATGCTTCTCCTCAGATGTGGGTAAATGTCCTCTGATACTGTGGTAGGGAGAGGATGGAAATGACTTGAATTTCCATGAGGAAAAAGGTTCAGGTTGATGTTTGCCTGGAAAACTTCTATCCTTATATAAAAATCTTGACTAATTAGGCATGGGCCGCAATACCTTATCATCATAAATATTTACAGACTTACATATGTATGTATATACATACAGATAGATACCTAAGTTATCACAAATACATGATTATAAATCATCGGCATGCATTACTGTGTACATTACAAATATACAGGAAACGAAATTTTAGGTCAAGTTAAAAAAAAAAAGTCCTTCTAGTGTTTTTCTCCTGCAGCTGGTAACTGCTGTTGTTCACTCTGGGGACATTTCTCACTCTGGAAGGCAAGAGTCCTCTTGGCTCTCCCCACTGAGACCAAAGACCATCTGTTTCTGCTTTTATTGTTTAATGGCTTCACACTTACAGAGGAGCATGGAACACTGAATTGTATCGTTTCTCCTTTGGGTATGCTGACACCGAACTAGGCATCTAGAATATTCTTTTTAGCTACAGCTTATGAGGAGCCTGATGAATCTGGGGGTTAGCGGACTGAAGTTGGTGTTTCTGAAGCAGTCAGGCTTCAGAGTTGGGGACGACAGTGTCAAATGCCACAGTGCCACATGCATTGACTTTGGCATGAATTGAATTTTATGTTGTTTCTGAGAGGTGACTTCTGGCAAAGTGTCAGTTTTGAGGGAGTTTTTCATTTTTCTGATTGCTGCCTCCAAGTGATGATTTTATGCGATCGTGATGCAAATGTGCATGCATGAAAGTGTCTAGTGATTGCTCTTTTGTGTGTATAAGACAGTGGAGAAGGAATATGGGTGGAGAGGTCAAAAGCACAAGCTTCCAGTCATGGAATACATACGGCAATGCAAAGTATAGCTTCTTGACTTACTGAGACTGTGCTGAGTATTCAAAATTTGGTAAGAGAATTACAGTTCTCAACACTGAAACAAGTGGGAACGTTGCTCATAATATTAGCTAAATCATTTCATAATATTAGAAACATGGAATCATCATGTTTATACCAGAAATATAATGTTACATGTCAGTTACATAGCTCTATTGCACACTTATCTCAATTACATTAAAAAAAAAGAGATAAAGAGGCCTCCCTGGTGGTGCAGGCGGTTGAGCGCAGTGCTGTGAAGCTGTCCCCAGCTTCTGCAGTGTTGGTTCGATTCCCGCCAGCCTCGGAGCAACCCACATGGTGAGCAGATCTCTCCTGTCTCGCCTGCTGCTCCCTTCAGCAGTGTATTTCAGTCAGTCTGCATGTTCTGTTCCCCGCTCTGTCTCTGGTGAATCCTGTCACCTTCCCGAACATCTGGCCTGTACCCCAGTTCTTGTATAAATTAAAAAAAAGACAAAAATATATCTTAATTAAAAAAGAATAAAAAGACACTGTGGTATCTTTTTCCAGTGTAGTTGAATGCAAATTCTTATCTAAATATTAAAGATGTTCCCCTTTATTAAATTTAATATTTAATATTAAAGATGTTCCCCTTTATTAAATTAATTGTAAATACTAGTGATATGATTGTAATACATATGGAGGTTAGAAAGTTTCCTTTGAACTGTGTTTGCTGATACTCATGTATCCTCAGCCTCTCAATACTTTCTCAGTTACTTGAACAAAAAAGAGAGGTCTGCCAAGCCAGATTTCATTTCTGAGAATTGTCATAAAAAGTAATGTCCAGAAAAGTGAAGTAATAATGTATGACTTACACTTAGAAGTGCTAAGGCTATATGACCAGCAAAAGGAGTAGGGTAATTTAGGAGGGGGTGTGGGTCAAGGTCTTTTTTGCCTCAGTAGACAAAGGAAATTGTAATTTTGGGGAAATTATCTGCCAAACTCTGTTCTCTAATCCCAATCTTGAATCTCACAACTACATTTATTCTAAGGACAAATATGTAGACACAAATAGAATTAATCAGGCCATTTGGAAATGACAATTAAATAGAGAATCCCTTAAAACGTAATGAACAGAAATGGTCATAAATAGGTGAGTAAAGCAATAATGCTTATTACAAATACATACAAAAATAATAGTGCACAGATGCCTTGATATTTAATACTCAACTGAAGGTCTGGTATGAATGTAGAGTTTTAATTTTATTATTCTAACTTGGATGTTTCACTACTGGCAAACAGGAAAAATAATAATTGTGTACTTGGGACATTTCCTAATTGAGAACTTAATTGACTCTGGATTCTCTTGCACTTTTAATGTTTGATTTAAGATTATATGAAACAAATGACATCTTAACAAATTAAATTAGTGATAGATTAAAATTTTTGAAGTTAAACTTGGTTTCTGAAAGTTATAAAACACATTAGCAAGATCAACAATACTGACAATATATCAAGGGCTCTAGTGTATATTTTGAGAACAAAGTTTGATGGGAAGGGATATCAGGATCTGATTAAACTGCAAGGCTAGGACCATATGTTTACACTTGAGCTTCTGTCATCTGTGATGCCTTTGCTTGGCCAGAAATGTCCCTCTGGAATAATAAAATCAAGGCAGGAGGCAAAATAGTTGATATTCCATGTGCTTTAATAGGGCATATGGCTCCAACACCACAGACCAAATGGGTATCTACTGTGAATTTCTATCAAATGTATATTAACGTTTATTTCCCCCTTCAAGGTACTTTGGACTCAAGTGGGAAGTGGACCCCTTGCCAACTTCAAGACCATTTGAAGTGGAAAAACCTTATGGTAAGTTTAGATTGTCAGCCTGCAGTCTTAATAGATTTAGCATTGCAATATATCATGTTATTTTAAAAGGTTCACAAATCTTGTGCACCGGCTTTAGCATTGGCTGGTAAATCTCGCCATGAATAAGACTCCTTACACATGAAAGAGGGAAGCTCACTGAAGGCAGGGCATGTTTTCTTTCCTGTTTTTGCCATCACACACATTCTGGCACTGTTTCTCTTTTGCAGAAAGGATGCCAATCCCAAGAGTAAATTTGATGAGTTAAAGAAAGCCTGAATGTCAAAAGAATGAAAGACAGGACAGAAAATATGTTGATTTTAGAAACAAGGCCCTGTAACTTGACAAAACTATAGCTAACATTGGGTGATGATGTTTGAGAGAAGCAAAGTCTTCCATAAAAGTCAGTTGATCATATTCTCTTCTAAAAAAGTAGTATTTTGATCAGGTGTATTAGTGTGTCTAAGGCATTTAAATAAACTTCCTGAAGCAAGTGACAGATATTCCAATATGAGAGTCACAGGACAAGTGTAATGAAGGACACACACTGTTCCAGTACATTTTGTAACCAAGGTCATTGATTGAGAATAATCACCAGTTCCTTGGGAAGAACTTGAGCCTGATGTATGTACTCGCAGTATCTTCTGTTACCACAGTTGTCATACTTAATGAATTCAATTTCACCTTCATGAAATTGAATGGGCCTTCATCTCCCGATCTAAATTATCAACTTGATTATGCTCTGTAGCAATTGTTTCTACTGATGCCAAATGGGGCACAGCTATCATTAGTGTCTCCCTATTTTGGTGCCTAGAGTGGACTGCAGGCAGGTAAGCAGCAGCTCTTGAAAATTTTATCTTAAAGATATTTATTTATGTATGAACATCCTGCATAGACTTTTGTTAGAGGAAGAGGGAGTTGGCCTCATGTGAGAAGGTGAGAAATGTTGGTGGGGGTAATTCTCAAGTAGCAATGTGTTTTTGTTTTATCAGTGGATATGGTAAATTTATATCTGATTCAGAAGACGTTGGTTGGTATCTTAAAAGTCAACATGGTGATGGTGGTAGTGACAGTGTGTAGTTGTCTATACAACAGTAAATTCAAATGGCCCTTCTTATACGAAGTCAGGTGAGTCCAATATGGATTCAACAAAGGAACTGGTTGGGACTTTAGAAATTCTCAAGAAGAAACCACTCACTCATTCAAGCAACACTGTAGTTCTTTCCCCTTGAAAGCTGCCAAAGTGGCATTAGAGATTCATCAAATTGCTTAAGGTTACAGAATTGGAAGCTTGATTTTGTCAGGAAATTGAGAGTCATCTATTCACTGTAATGCTCAGGTTCCTATTAATTGAGTTCAAGGCTGAAATAGGGATATAGAATGCAAGTGTATTCATTTATACTCCAGGTTGTCCCTGTCACAGGAACCAGAAAAATTAAGTCCTCAGCACCAGCACATTCCTGGTCTAAGGGTCGGCCTGGAAGGGAAGCCAAATTCTAATTACTTGCCAGCGAGACATCAGAACATGGAGCATTTGTTTGATTAACTGCAATGTTTCTTGGCAACAGGCTAACTTAGCCTGTTGTTTTCAGCATCAAATAAGAAAGATCTTGACAAAGGATTACAGTATGCTGGCTACTGTATCTGCTGGCAAGTCCTGCTGCCTATTAAAATTTTTATTTTTTCCCTGTTCAAAATGCTTTCATGACTCTTTCCAACTCTCGTTTCATTTTCTAAGTCATCAAACCCATATTCTTTCTTTAGATTAGTTTAAAAAAAAATCAATCTCCATGGGATACTAACCAGAATCTTTAGATCTTGGTTATCATGTGACTTTGTAAAATAGGGTATCTTTTTAGAACACATCTTATGTCAGTGATTACTTGATTTTAGCTTGTGGAAATTAAGGAGACAAATTTTAGTCATATATCTAAATTAAAAAAGGACGCATGACCCCATGCCACACTACAGAGTTTTGTATGACACAAGGAAATCCACCTTTGAAGCACAGTGAAAACCACTTACTGATTTAACTAAGAGATCGTATTCTAAAATGAACATATTAAATACAAATACAGCTTGAGTGGTAGAAGTGTGGTGTCATTAGTGAGAAGTTTGATTAGAAGTGACAAGGTCTGCAAGAAGGAAAATGGAAGTCACAAGAGGCTTCCACTAATAGGAGGAGTCTGAGTAGGAAAATTTATGGAGAGTGTTACTTGTGTTAATTTGGCTGGTGTGGCTGTGGTGTGCTGACCATCTGGACACACCTCAATTTGCATTAGTGTCTAAATCCATGGCAGTGGACAAATACAAATGCAAATAGGAGTTAGGTCTGCTCTGTTCAGGACAAGATGGCATAAGTTAGATTGAATGTAAAACTAAAGATGTGATAATGATACCTAAGACTTGGATAAAGGCCTGATGTGGAGAAGGTTTGGGCATTCCTTCTGGAAAAACCAATCCTCAACAGAGAAGTTGGAATTTTCACTTTGCCTCTTCTTGATTAGTCTATCCTCTCTAAAAGAAAGGAAGAAAGTTGTAAGATGAAAACATGGAAAACCAGGATTTTCTCTTCTATCCAAGATGAAGAAAATAAATTATAAGCTTTGAAGGTGGGGCGGGGTAGCACATTGACTTCTCTTAACTTTGTTCCTGTCCTGCTCAGGGTTCAAGGGGACTAGTCACCCGGAGCTGGTGCAGGCTCAATCTAGTGGGGGTGCCTGTTGGCTCCGCAAACGATTGTTACCTGCTCCTTTACTCGTACATAGTGCTTTGGTGGATTCCTTGGCAATATTCCCCACAGAACCCTGGTGGCTGCGCACCTGATGAGGACAACATTATTCCTGGGTTACCTGTGTGGGCTACCTGTGATAACTTCTCTGCCCCCCTGGGTCCCAATATTCACCTTTGTCGGTGTCATTTTTGCCTTTCAAATAGATCTTTTCCAGGGGTTCTTTTTAAGGGCTTCCCTATGCCAGCGTCTACATTGGACTTTGAGTGAAAACGTTCTCGGAGAGGAGAAATGCACCTTGACCCAATGCACCTCTCTCTATTGTCTCTGGGCCTCAATTTCACAAGTTACTTTCCTTTTGCTTCACATTGAGGGAAAGCACTGCCTCAACTTTCGCGTGGGTGTGAGTGGCTCAATTCAGCTGCCAGTTCACTCTAGAGATGGCCTCAGACTTTTCTTCTCTTTAGTCTGAGGTCAGCAACCAATTAAAGCTGTCAGCGGATTTGGGACTGCTGCTTCCTCCCCCCATGTCTTTGAATGGTTTAGACTAACACTTGTCTTCAAATGTAGGTGTACTTGGAGGGTATTGTTTCTTTCTTCACTTTAGAGAGATTATGTTGAGGCAGAAAGAGTGGGCTTTAATAACCCCTTTTCACTTTTGAATTGGAAAAACCAGGAAAACGAATATGAAACAGGTCTGGGAGAATACTCTGGCAACTGGAGCCAATGCACCAAAAATGACAGAACCATCCTGTCATGTGAGACAGGTCTGGATCATTCCACCTGCAGGGATGACTTGGGGCCGTGTGCTATTTCTGACTGGGTAGATCAGGCACATCTTTATTTAAAGTGGGCTGTAATTTCCTTTTCCAATCTTGGGTTTAACCTCTGGGAGTAACACTTAAAAAGGTTCATTGTGTGCAAGTATAACATCTAAGAAACAATAGCTACATTTTCATGTTGTAAAAGAAAAAGAATCCACCTTGACTTTCACAGTTTTGGTCCAATTCTGCAACAAAACCTCCAGGGCTCTACAGCAGCCCAGAAAAAGTCACCCTCCAAATACCCAGCCAATAAACCAGCTTACACTGGTCCCCCGGAGTGCGGTTTTACTCCCATCATCAAACTGTGCTTGAAATGCAAACAGAAATACAATTATATTGGATTATTCTGATAAAATGATTAAAATGTAGAAGTTGTTAAAAATACACAGTCCTTGGTTATGCACATCATCATGGCGCTATTTATATGTGAATTATCTGCTTTTGGACACCTATTTGGGAAGTAAAGCAACAAAAGACTCGCACACGCAGATACTGATGCTCACTCTTAAGTTAGATTCCCCTGCTATGAAACCTTCGCTAAAACTAATAATTTGGAACAAAGCAAAATAAATTCTGTTTGCAACAACTTGAGGCAAGATGGCGGCGAGGCAGTTAGGAGTCTCGCGATAGATGCGGCAAGATAGCAGATGGTGGGGAAGGGAGGGTGGTGAGTGTCTCGCGAGAACTGGATGTTCCCAGAGGCCTCTGCGGCTCCCAGGGGCCTCTGCAGCTCCCAGAGGCCCCCGCGGCTCCCAGAGCAGGCCGAAGTCTTCCATCTTGCGTGCTCAGTGCTGGAAGAAGCTGCCTAACTTTCTTTACCCGAAGCCCATTTCCCTGGGATGGGAAGACAGCCCACCTGGCCGGAAGTCCCACCTCCTTGCTCTCCGACTCTTCCAGACGTTTTGCCGTCACCAGGGCTTGCCTCTACCCCTTTCTCTGCTCCATCCTTTCACCGGAGAAGGATACGTTTAGTGCCGCCCTCCCAGCCGCGCTGCCCCCCCTCTGTTCTGGAAGCTTCTTCCCCACAGCCCCATGTAGCTGGGACGCGGGGCCGGGGGTGGTCGGACCCCTGAGATCCTAAAAGAGGGGCGGACAGGGTGCAGAAGGCCCTGCTGCCGCCGCCATGCACCCCGCGGCCTTCCCGCTGCCCGTGGTGGTGGCCGCGGTGCTGTGGGGGGCGAGCCCCGCGCGGGGGCTCATTCGCGCCACCTTGGGCACGAAGGCCAGCATGGACTTCGTGGACCTCCCCGCCCTGTTCGGGGCCGCCCTGAAACAGGAGGGGCTGCAGGGCTTCCTCGTGGAGGCCCACCCTGCCAATTCCTGCAGCGCCATCGCGCCGCCGCCCGCCTCTCCGGCCAACGGGTCCACCTTCATAGCCCTGCTCCGCAGGTTTGACTGCAGCTTCGACCTCAAGGTCCTGAACGCGCAGAAGGCCGGCTACGGGGCGGCCGTGGTGCACAACGTCAACTCCGACGAGCTCCTCAACATGGTGTGGGACAGCGAGGAGATCCAGCAGCAGATCTCCATCCCGTCCGTGTTCACGAGCGAGAGGAGCTCCCGGTACCTCCGCTCCCTCTTCCTCTACCAGAAGGGGGCTGAGGTGCTGCTGGTACCAGACAGTCGCTTCCCCTTGAGCTATTACCTCGTTCCCTTCACAGAGATCATGGGGCTGCTGGCCCTGGCCATCGGAGCAGTGACGCTGATCGTGAGCTTCGTCCAGCACCGGGCAGACCTCCAGGGGACGCCGCTCACCCAAGAGCAGCTGGAACAGGTGCCCACTCACGACTATCGGAAGGGCGACCCCTACGACGTCTGCGCCATCTGCCTGGAAGAGTATGAGGATGGGGACCTGCTGCGGGTGCTCCCCTGTGCGCATGCCTATCACAGCCGCTGCGTGGACCCCTGGCTCACGGGCACCCAGAAGACCTGTCCCGTGTGCAAGCAGACTGTCCACCCAGGTCGTGGGCAGGAGGAAGGCGCTCAGCAGTGTGAGGGCGATGTGGAAGGGGCGACAAGGGCTCACCCTGCCTCAGAGCGAACCCCACTTCTGGAACCCGGCCCCTCACACCCCACATCCTTTGGGTCACTGGCCCCAGCCCCCCTTGTTTTTCTTGGGTCTTTAGCAGATCTCTCACTCTCTTCTTCCTCATCTTCCTCTTCAGATGCCGTCTTGAGCTGATCTCCTGCGCCACCTCTGTGACCTGTGTGCACAGCCGTGGGGCCTTTCTCTCCCAGGTTTCTCTGTTACCCAACCCAGGCCTGTAGAGGGAGTTGACGGTGCAAAGGGGCTGGGTCTTCGCTTACTGCATTGGTCAAATTGCTTTTGCAGACCCAAACCAAAATTGGTTGGATTCATGTGGGAGCCATAGGTGGAAGCCATCACAAGCCATTGGAAATAGCTTGTTTTCATAACCTGTGTTAGAGATGAAAACATAATTAAAAATGTTATTTTTAAATCACTCTTAGAGTATCTTAAATTGAATGGGATATTAACATTTGGCCTCATAATGCAATTTCTCGTATCTGTACAAACTTCAGTGCATTTCCTCTTACTGTTTTTGATCAGGGTCAGCATGAATTTAGTTATCTACACTAATCTGAATGTTCGATTGTCATCAGTTAATGCTTGAAGAGCACAGAACCATTAAAATGTTTACTTGGTTATGGCAAAAGAGTGAACTTGGTGGTAGGTCACTGGCCTTCTTACCTGTGAAGTGGCTGTGTCAATGCAGTTTTAATTGCTTTATATAATATGGTCATTTAGCATCATCATATGGCTAAGTAGGGTGGAATTTTAAAAGAATGTTCTTTAGCTTTGTCTGGAATCTTTTGGAATTAAAAACCTGTTTAAATGAAGGAAACATGCAACATGAAATGCTTTTTACCTGAGAGTGGTAATTGTTCAGCCACACCATATTTTCTGTATTTGGAGCTGCCTGTGTGTAATAGCATGACTGGAGTTAATAGAGGATCATTAAATATGACCTTTTTTGGAATTAAAGTCATTTTCACCCTTTAATGATTACTAATGATAGGGAAGCTAGCTTTCATTTGCACGGCCAATTTTAACATCTCAAACTTCTAGATATTCCGTTGTTGATGTAGATAACTACTCTCAGTGTAAGTCTCAGACTCTGTTCTGTTTCATGTGAAACTTGAAATAAAGTCTTAAAACACACCCAAAGACTTCTATCTTGGAGAACAGAATCGGTGATCATAAGATCTGTTATATCAGTTTTTAGTTTCAGTATCTCTCAGAACATGCTTCCTTTGGTGTGAGGTTTTCTTAAAATGCATGCATCGGGAAACATTATACAATATTGAGGGCTACGGCATGGATGCTGAGGTCACCAAGGAACAGACCCTGTATGGGTTTCCTAAGAGTGTGTTGACTGATGACTAGAGAAAGCAGAAGTAGAAGTTGAAGGGTAGTGTGGCTGCAACAGAAACCTCATTGGCCATGCCCGGACACACACACACACGGACACACATGGAAGGAACACTGGAGGGGCTAGAATGGCTTGCAAAGTTGTCCTGAATCAAAGCAAGAACACTGGGTCCACACGCCCCTGCAGTAATGTCATTTCTTTCAGGCCATCACAGAGGAAGCAGAGTCATTTTGGGCTGGTAACTTAATTCAGACAAGGACAATTCCTAGAGACACTCAGCTGAGAACATTTGGCTACCCATGGCATCCATATTGGGAGGAATGAAAGTTTCAGTGTTGAAGACAGCAGGTCTATTAGACCATGTAGCCACTACTGTAAGGACTCACTAAGGCAGTGTGGGTGGGTCTAAAGAATAACAAAAAATGAGAAACATCACTAGCTTTATGCAAGTGTCCTATTTGTTGAATATGCTACTGTGACATTATTACCAAATGTGAGTGATATCCACACGTTGCCTCTGCCCTTTACTCAGATCGCCGTCCTACACTTTTTTTTTTTTAAGATTTATTTATGCATACAAGAGCTGGGGTGCAGGACAGAAGCACGGGGGTGTGCATGAGAGGATTCACCAGAGACAGAGTGGGGAGCAGATCAGGCAGATCTAGCGAGGAATACTGCTGAGGGGAGCAGCAGGCGAGACAGGAGAGGTCTGCTGCGCCATGTGGGTCACCTCCCTGGCCGGGGACTGAACTCGTGCTGCAGTGGCTGCGGATAGCTTCGTAGTGCTGACATTTAACCGCTTGCTCCACCAGGGAGGCCGCCCTACACGTTCTAAAAAATCTATTCATTCCTCCATTCTTCCTCCCACTCATTCTTCTCCCCCGAATCTGACCAGTCCTGCATTCTGTAAATATGCAGTTGTAGACTGGGGATAAGCTGGCCCTGTCCTCCTGTGAAGTAGAGAATACTAAGCTTATCATGTGAAATGTGATTAATAGTATGATAGAAAATACAACTTGCAATACTTCTCAAAGTAGAGGTGGGAGAGGAAGATCTAGAAAATCATGGGCGCAGAAGTTGTTGAAAATGATGCTGAGACTCCCTGGATAGATAAGAGACTGGCCAAGAACAGAGGAGAGGTGATAGTATCAACACAGACTGGCGCATAACGTGTGTACGCCTGCACGGTGGGAGACCGCAATGCAGTCTTCACGTGTGTGAAGTAATTCCAGCACTTTGGTCATGAAGTTGTTGCCTGTGTGAGTGAGGGTTAGATTTGAAAGGCTCAAACTGCTTAAGTCATCGTGTCTGTGCTACTAGGGGGAAAGGGAAGCAGACTAGGAACTGGGGTGGCCAGAGAGAAGACAGTATAGTAATCCAGGTGAGAGATGATGGTCACCTGGCCTCAGGTAATGGCAGTGGGATTGGAAAAACATGGCATCATTCAAATAAATTTTCTTGTTACAAGAGATGGGAAGAATGTGAAAAAATACAAATGGATAATCACAGATGACAGAGAAAATAACTATGCAAAATAGCTTATTATATTTGTAAAAGTGATACTTTTTAATCATTTAGTTTTGAGAACTAGTGTTTTGTTTCTACATTTTTTATAAAGATTTATTTATTTTTATTTAAAGATTTATTTTTTAAAGATTTATTTATGCATACAAGAGCTGGGGTATAGCCCAGAGGTGCGGAGGGTGAGAGGGTTCACCAGAGACAGAGTGGGGAACAGAACATCCAGACTGACTGAAACACACTGCTGAGGGGAGCAGCGGGCGAGACAGGAGAGGTCTGCTGTGCCATGTGGGTAGCTCCCTGGCTGGGGACTGAACTCATGTCACAGTGGCTGGCCATAGCATGAGAGCGCTGAGACTTTAAACCCTGTGCTCCCAGGGAGGCCCCTAGTTTTTACTTTTTGACAAATTGATTAACTTTGCCTCAGCTGAAAAGATATAAGAAACTAATAAGGAGAATAGAGGAGGTATATTTTGGATATCCTGTAAGTTTGTTATTATTTGGGAGCAAAGTCAATGTAAAATGTCAGATTATCCTTAGAGGACATGCTTTCTGAGCTCATGAGTAGTGTGGATGGACAAACCACACACAGAGTCAAGGTCTCCTGCAGTCTCTTTTGAAGGAGATGAAGGCCACGGATAAGAACTACAAAGTTAGGAGGACATTGCGGATTTGGAACTTCTGTTCTCTGGATTGAATAAGGCATTAAGGTATTTTGTAAGAAGATAAATATAGTAAATGATAATTAATGCAGGAAGACATGGCATTATTGGAGAAGCCCATTCAACATTTTAGCAAACCTTGGACCTATTTCCATAGTCTTTATTTCAGTACTACTGAAGTGCTGCTTGAAGTCTTTCCCTCGGTAAATATGATCTTTATTCAATATTTCACCATAATTCATGATAATTTGTGTTTGATTTGCCCTGATTATCATTGAAGGTTATTGTTTTTGTGAATTTCAAGTTGCCTAGTTTTCAAATGTAATTTTTATTTACTTCTCTGTGAAGAGGAATGCTGATTGTCTGAGATTGCCTGTAGTGCCCTTAATAGTCAGAGATGGTTTTCTTCTCCTTAGAAAGGAAATGTGACCCACGGATTACACCCTTGAGAGATGATACTTCAAATTGGAATTCACAGAGTAATTGCAGCCTGTGGTAATGCATCTTCAACATCTTAAAATAGCTGTTAGATGGTTCGAGCTTTTCCCCGGGGGAAAGGCAGTGTTCACAAGAAGATGTCTTTTGTCTCTTTCAAACCACTGGGGCAGCCATTGAACATTGCACGTAGAAGCACCATGTATGATATTTTCTGAAGCGATTTGAAAATTACCTGGAAAAATCCATGTCCATCAGCTTTGCCTTATGCGATAAATAAAAATAAATGAAGCAAAGTGATATCTTGAATGATTCCAGAGTTGGACTAATTTTAGACTATAGTAGATATACAATTTGATCTTCTTTCTTAGTGTACAAGATTATAACTGAAAAAATTGCTCATGTGATGTGCCATTAAACCCATTTAATTTGTACTATTTACAGAACATATATTTTTAGATTTATTTATTTTTATACAAGAACTGGGGCACAGGCCAGAGATGTGGGAGGCAAGAGAATTCACCAGAGATAGAGCAGGGAACAGAACAGGCAGACTGACTGAAATACACTGCTGAGGGGAGCAGCGGGGAGACAGGAGAGGTCTGCCGAGCCATGTGGGTATCTCCCTGGCTGGCCAGGAATTGAACCGGCACTGCAGAAGCTGCTGATAGCTTCACAGTGCTGCGCTCAACCCACTGCGCCACCGGGGAGGCCCTTTACAGAACACATAAAGAATGAAAATTAATTACTCCTTTTTATATGAAAATTGCAATGATGGAGGCATATTGGATCTACTGGTGAATTTGAGAAACTGGGACACAAACTTAAGACAGTGACACATTCTTAGTAATAACTAATGACAACTATTTTTTTTTCTTTACACCCTGCCTTCCCTACAGCTCTTAGCACTGCGACTTCCTGTTGCAGCATATTAAAAGTGTGGAAATTCTAGACTTTTCCAAGTAGCAACACTATAAAGTGACTTGTGAAGATCATCAGAGAGGTGTTAAGGGAGATGTGGGGAGAAGAAAAGAGAAAGTACAAGGGAACACAAGGAGCATCTCTTGGAAGATTTTCCAGGGAAATCTCTCTGGAGGGCCTGGTCCATCTACTGGAAAATTTGTTTGTTTGTTTGTTTTTTCCAAGGACCTCGTCTTTTTCATCCTCTCTCCATATCCCACACATCAGCCAGTTCTGTCTTTCAAACAGATCTCAGGCTGCATCTCACTATCTTTGTTGCTCTATTACTTTTCATGTGAGTGATGGTAACAGCTTCTTACCTCCTCTCTAATTCCACAGTTGACACTTGATATCTCTTCTCCATCGAGTAGTCAGGTTCTAAATTGTAGATCAAATCACATCATTTCCCTCATGGAATCTCCTCAGTAACTCCCACTTGCTCAAGGTAAGATTCCAACTTCTGGGGCCTCCCCAGTGGCACAGTGGGTTGAGCGCAGCACTGTGGAGCTGTCTGCAGCCTCCGCAGTGCAGGTTGGATCCCCGCCGGCCGGGGAGATTCCCACATGGTGCAGCAGACCTCTCTTGTCTCTCCCACTGCTCCCCTCAGCAGTGTTTTCTATCATCTGCCGGTTCGGCTCCCTGCTCCGTCTCTGGTGAACTCTCTTACCCTCCCGCGCTTCTGGCCTGTACCCCAGCTCTGTATAAATAAAATAAATCTTAAAAAAAAAAAGATTCCAACTTCTTGCAATAGTTCAGGAGGACTTTGTTGGGCAAATTTCTAACCTTCACCTAGCATGTGGGCCAGACCTGGTCATTTGCTCTAATAGAATACAGCCAAGAGATGGGCTCTAAATGACTACAATTTCCATCTTGAAAGCAAATTCTCTACTTTTCAGTTCACTCACTTTGACAATGCAGGTTGCCTTATTGGAGACTCCCAGGGGACAGGGCACTGAGGGTAGCATCTGGACAACAACTGGTGAGAAAGTGAAACCCTCAAGCCAGCAGCCCACAGGGAACTGCATCTTGCCAACAACCATGTGAATGACTTTGGAGGCAGATCATTCTCCAGTTGAGACTGGACGACCCCAGCTCCGGCCAACACCATGATTGCAGCCCAACAAAGACTCAGAAGCAGGGAATCCAGGCAGATGCGGTCCAGATTTCTGACCAAGAACTGCGATGAGTGAATAAGTGTTGTTCCAAGTCACTAAGTCTTGGGGTAATTTGTGAACTGCAAGAATTAACTAACTCACGGTGCTATGAGAACTGGTCACTGGTTACTTCTTAAACTTGACGTGCTCACTACTCCCTCGCTCACTTTTCTCCAGCAATTATGCCCTTGTTTTGCTTCTGGGACATATAAGCTTGTCTCAGCTCCACGGGCTTTGATGCTTGTTGCTTCCTGTGTTTGGAATGCTCTTAACAGAAAACTTTGTGTGGCTTGAAACTTCACATTTACAGACCTTGTTTCAATGGTCACTTTTCGAGAAGCTCCCTCTGGCCTTCCCATAGAGGACGTATAGTTAGTTACCACTTCTACTTCCCTCCTTTCTGCCTCCAACTCTTCCCCCTTTTCCTTTGTCCTGTATAATTTTCCTCCCAAGCCTATGCATTTATTACTTTTTATTATCAGTCCCCTGCATTAGATTTTAAGCTCCAAGAGGGTCTGGTCTGTTCTCAGTGAAGAGAATACATAGGCACTAACTAAATATCTATTGAATAAATGTATATATTTTGCCACAACAACAAGTTATTCTCATTTCTATAAAATAAAAATTTTAAAACACATACTATTAAATTCGTATCTAGGGGCCTCCCTGGTGGCTCAGTGGGTTAAGTCTCAGCACTATGAAGCTATGTGCAGCCACTGCAGCATGAGTTTGATCCCTGGCCAGGGAGCTATCCACATGGTGCAGCAGACCTCTCCTGTCTCACCCGCTGCTCCCCTCAGCAGTATATTTCAGTAGATCTGCCTGTTCTGCTCCCCATTCTGTCTCTGGTGAATCCTCTTACTCTCTGCACCTCTGGCCAACACCCCAGCTCTTATAAGCATAACTAAATAAATCTTTAAATAAATAAATAAATTTATACCTAAATCTAAACTGCTTATTCTCTGACTAGTATGTAAAGATAGGAAATCAAAATTAGGCCAGAATGAGATTTGGGGTAGGAGATTCTTGGAGTGAAGAACATGGGGGATGTGAGAGACTGTGGTTAGAGAGAATGTGAGATTGATGTCATTGCACAAACACCATCTGGTCCAGTGGTGTCCTGTAGAACTTTCTGTGATAGGGAAATGTTCTCTTCTGTGCTGTCTATTGCAGGAGCCACGCCTACCTGCAGCTTTGAAACTTGCACTCCTATGACTGGAACTGAGTTTTAACATTTATTTCGCTAATTCAATTCTAAATGTCATTGTAGATGTGAAAGGTGAAATCCCTCTTTGGCTCTGATCTTACCTTTGCAATCTGCTCCCCTATGAAAGGTTAGGGTGGCGCAGTCAGATGGATGGGTGCCTGCAGAGACAGCCCATTAACAGCACAGCATATAAATTCCATTTCCTCACCTAGATTTATGACTTAAGTCTAAAAGGGTGGATCTTGGTGCTTATGCTAAGGGGAATAAGTCAGAAAGTGAAAGACAGTTACAGGATGGTTTTACTCATTTGTGAATATGTAGAGCCAAAGAAAACTAAATTGGTAAAGCACAACAAACATAATTCTTAGACTACAGGGGGAAAATATATGGTTATCAGAGGAAATGGGGGAGGTATGGAGGGGGAAGGGGAAGAGGAGGCAGGAGAATGTCACTGAGATTTGGAGGTGCGTGAAACACGTGTGTGCACATATGGAGGTATGAAATAACTATGTTCTCCCTCGTGTGTACAAATGATGAAGCGTCCTTACCACAGCCCTATTTGTTTTACATTACTTGCATTGAAGAAGAAATAAAATAGAGGGATTGTATTTTAAAACTAGGGGTTTTTTTGGTGCCATATTTATAATATTCTTCAACTACAATTGTCTTGATGAAGGATGTCGTCAGCGATTCACAAATCTTAGATGTATGGTGAGGTTAGCCTGGCATTTAAGTTTCGACTAACTGGTTATGATTCTGAAACCTACCAATTACATAACATTTGATGAGTCATAAGATATTTAAGAATTGGCTGCTTCTTTTGTAAATATTGTTGGGGAAGAGGAAGGGAAGGAGTCGTGTCTGTTGCTATCCCTGTTCTTATCCAACAGCATTGTAAATGCCCGTTCATTCATCTTTCTTCCTTGCTTTCAAAGACCTTTCAGTGTGCTGAGAAAAGTGACGGTTTTATCATTAATCTTGTGATTCTCAACCAAGCACGGTGACTTGTCTTTTTAATGAATGAATAGAAACTCAGCAGAGGTTTGGTGGTAGAATTAGATTAGGGCATTTGATCTAATCGAATTAAAATAGCAACTGTTTTAATCTAATTTTTCATCTAAACTTCCTTCTAATCCTTGTTCACAGGCAAACATCATCTCACTTAATGTGCTTGCATTTTTATTAATGACACTGATTTTCAGTGTGCCATTAATCTTAACTTCATAGAATATTGATTCAGTCTTCATAATTACTGGAAATGTAGATGTGATATCCCACTAAGTGGATGTATCATCATTGATTTGCATGTTCCTCTAGTGCTGACCACGTTGTTAACACCTTTTTTAATCTTTATGATATATTTGATATTTTATTTTTTATTTCAGCATCATCATTTACATCCTGGCTGGTGCTTTGACAGTATAAGATCCCCCCTCGGTATAGTCACCGTAGATCTCCCACCACTACAACACCCACAGCCTTTCTCCATGAGCCATTGTGTCTCCCCATTCCACCCCTCCCCCTCTGAAAACTACATGATTCTAAAAATCTGACATGCATTGCCCCCCTTTCACTACTCAATAGGTTCTTAGGGGAACTTTAGGCTCTTATACTAGAAGGGTGCACTAGTTTGGCCTGGATATGGATATCAGACATCATGTTCTCTTTCATTGCACCTACTTTTCTTACTAGTTGCCTATTAGAATTGTTAAGATGAAAACAAGGCTAAAAGAGTGACTGCCAGCACGCCATCTTAGCATGATTAGTACGAGACTATGAAGACAACTGTGTCAACCTGCTTGGGTTGAAATTTGTATTAGAGTTCATCATGGATGAAAATGGCACGCAAGTTCTTAATTCAGAGCCTTTGCAAATGGCTATGTGACAGATTGTTCCACCCTCCATTGCTCTGCGTTTGCTCTGAAGAAAGCAGGTGCTAATGGATGAACGCTGGCTGAATTGAGAAAGTTGCTGTTTTGCCCCAGAAAAGAGTGATAAGGCCCTGTGTAACAAAATGTCTGTGCCCTGCCCCATTCATATGTTGAAATTCCAACCCTCAATGTGATGGTATTGGCAGTAGGTCTGTTGGGAGACAAGTAGGGTAGATGAAGCCATGAGGGTGGACCCTGCACAATGGGGTTAGTATCCTCAAAAGAAAGCAGAATGGAGTTCACTTTCCATTTTGTGAGACATGGCGAGATGTGGCTTTCTGAATCTGGAAGAGGACTGTCAACCAGGAACTAAATTAATCAGCATCTTGATCTTGGACTTTCTGATCTCCAGCACTGTGAGAAATAAATGTTTTCTCTTTAAATCAACCAGTCTCTGCTAACAAACTATAGCAGCCCAAACTGACTAACGCACATCATATGACCCCAAAAAGAAGGTTCCAGATATTTTGAGTATCAAAGATGTTTAAGACTCTAGAACTTTTCCTTCTTATTTTTTACAATATGAATTCTCAGTATTCTTCATCTTTCTGGTTAGTCATCTTTCAGGAAGCTTCAGTATATTGACAACTTTCTAGAAACAAGGTGCCTTATGCACATTTTTCTAGATGTGACGTGGGTGGCAGTGTTAGAGGTGGCCTTTTATCTGTCCTGTTTGAGCCACAGTGTTTATTTGTATAGTTCAAGGTTGCGTTTTGCTTTTTAGTTACCTCACCATTATTTAAAAATGCAATTCAGTGACAATTATGACAGCATCAGCTCTGTCCTTTTCATGGCAATGTCTTTAGATTTCCAAGTCTGGTTGAGAAACACAAATCTGCTGGTTAAGAGAATTTCATGCACTGGAGCAAGGAGACAGTATCAAGAGAGGGTAGTGGGCACATTTCTTCTGGAGAGATGGGATTTCACTTCTCTCCATTAACTCCACATGCTTCGTTTACTCAATGCCGGCATGTGGCCAGCCTAGACTAGCAAAACTTGACCTCATGTTGTTAGAGAAAAATCTCCCTGTAGCAATTGCATAGCCAGTTGACAATGAAATGTTTGCTGAGTGTTTGTTCAGTAATTAATTCTCTCTGATATTACTGAATTTCTAACGTGTCCAACAATTTGGGAAATAGAAAGAAGCATATAACATGTTCTTTTATAATTGGACTGTATGTTAGAAAGTGGTAAGTTGAATATAATCAATTGTCAAAATATCTTTTTGGAAGATTGCTGAATTTGAGTATCATGAGACATTACTATTGTCCACCAATATTTATAGATCCCTTCCTGCCTTGCTCCCTAGAGGATTACATCTCCTTGACCCTTAAAATGAAACATGGCCAAGTCCCTTCTCTTTGGCAATAAAATACAAGCAGAAAGATTTGTGTCAATTTTAGAAAAGTTGAATGCAGTGTGAGCCCAACCCTGCATCAGGAAGTTGGAAGTTTCTTGTTGAGAGGTTGTGGTCATGGGTTGGTAGAACCATGGCATCCAGGTCCCTGACCCTTACAACCAGTTGAGTTCTGACAGAACCAGTGGTGGACAAATAGCCTGTATGGGATTCATGTAGTTGCTCTCTAAATATTTCTGGTCAAAACCCTAAATGCATGGCTGAATATCCCTTAAAGTAGTTGTCTGGGTTTGGGGGTGCTATTGGGTAAATGATTTTCAGGCTTTTCTGCCCTCCCTCATTAGCATTGCATGCCTAATGTGCCCACCTGCATTTTGTTACATTATTGTATTCAGTTGTGTTGTTTACTTCTATGGGCCATGGCTGCAGTATTGAAATATTTGCCAAGAGAAGCAGAGGCAGGAGAGAGAACAAGAGAGAGAAGGGGAGAAAGAAGGCCATAGAGCCCAGAGTGAAGACTTGCTGGGGGCTTGGAGGCCTGCCAGCCTCCTGGCCCTCCAGCACCCCTGCCTGCCATATACCTGGTTGGCTGTGCATGTAAAAGCTCAATAAAAGCCTGAGAAAGCGACCGAGGGCTCCAGGAATCTCCGTTACCCCGTCTGCTTGAATCATAGATATCCTGCACTATCATTTCATGGCACTACAGGTGCTGTAAAAAAAAATAGCTAATTAGCAACAGATTTTTTTTTTTTCTTATAGTTCTGGATGTTGGAAGTCAGAGATCAGGGAGCCAGCATGGTCAGGTTCTGGTGAAGACCATGTTCAGAGGACAGACTTAGGACTTTCTGTTTTATCTACTCATGGCAGGGAACACAGAGAGAAGCCAACATCTCTCCTAACTTGTAAGGGCACTAATCCCATCCATCAGGGCTCCACCCTCATGACCTCATCTTATCCTAATCACCTCCCAAAGGCTCCACCTCCTGTTACCATCTTGTCTATGTGTAGGGTTTGAACATATCCATTCAGGAGGGTACAACTTTCAGTCCATCATAGTACTGTTAGGGGGAAAGGATGTCCAGAGTAAACTCCATACAGGCTTTGTGGATGCCATCTCCACTCCATCAAGACACTGGGAACTACGAATCCCATGATCCCCAAAGGGAAGTTGTGAGGACCTAAGGGTGGAGTTAAACAGCCATTTTCTCTGTTTGTAAATAAAACCAGCCACATTAGAGGGGATCTCGGGCACTTGGCTTGTGCTCTTGGCCAGGTAGGTTTGGTCTCGGCAGGTCATTTGGGATTCCAGGTCGGTGGAAGGTGTAGGACACATTGAAGAAATTGTGTCCCTCTTTTCTTCCCAAGTTGTACATTTCCTCATTCCTCTTTCCTTGTAAATAAACCTTTTGTTAACCTTTTATGTGTGCCTGCAATGTAAGTCCCTTTAAAGCACATGGGTGAGGACCCACAGTCCGGCAACCCGTTTTAGAGCTGGGTTGCCCTGTAAGTGCACCAATATATTTTTTTTCATGGGAAGAGAGTGTTACAGTTTTGGCTCCAATATTGACAGAGTCTGTGTTTCTGTTATATGAATACAAGGCTACTATTCTGACATTTATTTCAGAATCTTTTTCTTTTACAAAAATTTTATTATTTGTGCATACAAGAAATGGAGTGTAGGCCAGCAGTACAGAGGTGAGAGGATTTACCAGAGACAGAGTAGGGAGCGGAACAGGTTGGATCAACTGAAATACACTCCTGAGGGGAGCAGCAGGAAGATAGGCGAGGTCTGCTGAGCATGTGGGTTAGCTCCCTGGCTAGGGATCAAACTCATGCCACAGTGGCTGGAGATAGCTTGATAGTGCTGAGACTTTAACCCTTGCACCACCAGGGAGGCCCCTCAGAGTCCTTTTCTATAAAAATTAAGTGCAGATTTGTGAAAGAAGCACTTTTTTACCCAAAGCATTTCAAAGGTATTTATGTTCTAGTTTGTGTAGATTATACTTAACTGAGAGAAATATGATCTAACTTTGCTTCAGTTTTCTTAGATCAAATGTTTATGCGTAGAAAATTATTGATATGTATTATCCTACTAAGAATTTTATATGATGTGTTGATTGAAGGTGTGCTTGAAAGATAATTTTAAAGAAATTTTGAATAAGTAAGGATGCACTTAATAGGAAAGAAGTCACAGAATCAGAGCTGGAAGAAATTCTGACATTTGTGTACTTAATTTATTCTTTGTATGGGGAGAGAGAAGTCAAAGCCAAAGAAAGTGGTAGTAAGTTTCCATCTTTCAGAACATGCTGGTTTGGACCCTGGAAATATTAAATTAGCCAACTTTTCTGTCCATTATGATGGAAGCCTCCACAATCTCATTAGGAGGAATTTTTAGCAATGTAAAATGATACCTTCCATTTCAGATTTTAAGTAATAGTGACCAAACTTTAATTGCCACTCTTAAATTTATTCCTTCCAGTAATAGAGAGAATGTGGTGGGGAAGGCCACGTTTATTAATGGCTTGTTGATCAAAGGTATCCCTCTATTCACATGGACAATTGATTTTTAAATGACTGACAATGGCTTGTCCACTTAGCAAAAAGTGAATAAGAAAAAAGGCACACATCATTTTTCCTTTTAATTTTTACTAAGTCAGCAAAAGCGTTTGAGAGTAAAGCAGCTGTTCTGGTTCTACAAATGCCAGCTAATTTTCACCAACTCACTAATTCCAGCCATGACTGTGTCTTGGTTACCTGGGGCCAACCGTAACTGCAGAAGTGCTTCCAAAGAAAGTTCCTGGCTAAAAAGTTTAAAATTGATATCTCCAGTAATTCCAGCCATATAACAGGATTTCAGTAAGAATTTGTTAAAATGATGCTGGGAGTTTACCTTTAAACTTTGTCTCAATGTAGTATGTGCTAATTTGATTTTCAAAGGGGTGCACTTGAAACTTACAGAATGTTACAATGCAGTATTACTTCAACTTTAAAAGATGAACATAAAACTTGTCATATGGGAAAACAATGATCTGTTGAGTGCAAATTTGCAAAGTTTTGTTAGGAGGAAAGGATGCCCTGAGCAAACTCCTTACAGGCTTTGTGGACTCCACCCAACGCCATCAAGACACTGGGAACTACAAATCCCATGATCACCAAAAGGAAGGTTGTGAGGACCTGAGGGCGGAGTTAAGCAGCCAGGTTCTCTGTTTGAATATTGAACTGGCCATGTGGCCAGGGGTCGCCCTCTTGGCCACGCGGCGTGCTAGGTTTTTCGCCAACTCAGCAGGTCATTGGGATTCCAGGTCAGCGGAATGGGTAGGACACATTTACGAACTTATCTCCCTCTTTTCCTCCCTGAGTTATTCATTTCCCATTCCCCCTTCCCCTGTAAGTAAACCTTTTTTCAACCTTTTGTGTGTGGCTGCAGTTTAGCATTAATAAGTCCCCTTTAAGCGCGTGGGTGAGGACCCACAGTCAGGCAACCGGTCTTATATTGGGGTTGCTCTGTAACAGTTTCAGTCTTTGGGAGGGGAAAAAGTTGTGTTCTGTGATCATATAGAAGTTCAATGCAAGCTTATTCTTGTACATGGAAGTAAGAATGAAATACAAGCAAGAGTGACAGCTCAAAGCATGTATTGTTATATTGTATAAATTAGTTTAATTCTGCAATTAGCAGGTGAGTGGGTGATCCTTCTCTTTCCTCTTAATTTGATTGAAAGGTTTATTCTTGAGTGTAGCTGAATAAGTATGATTTCCAAATGTGTATTAAAAGAAAGTAAAATTTCTTTTTCCCTTTTCATCGGTGCCAATAAAGAATTATTTGGGGAGGCTCAAAAATTGAACTGTTTGAATGAAACATAGATTGTGGAAAGAAAATGTTGATAGATTCATCAATACCTCTTTTCGACAATTGCATTTAAATTATTTTCATCCATTTATCATTTCATGAGCTGAAACATAAATAGAAACATGAGCTATAGTTTGTTTTCCATTGTGTTACTAGGATCCCCTCCTTAATTTTTGTATATCATCTATTCATTAAATTATCACCTCAGATTTTTTCAGGATCCTTGATAAAGTATTGTCAAAAATCTGACATTCAGTGGACTTGATGGATAAATATTCCTGCAGTTAATTTGCAGGTACAGGAGAAAACAAAGCACACAGTTTCACAAAATACATATCTGAAATAAAAGGCATTCATTTCTAAGGAACACATTTGATGTGCTAGTAAAATAAGTCAGCTATTTTTGTGCATTTGGGTTGTTTCCATAGCTTAGCTATTGTAAATAGTGTTGCTATAAACATAGGGGTGCAGGTGCCCTTTTGAATTAGTGGTTCTGTGTCCTTTGGGTGAATACCTAGGAGTGAAATTGCTAGATCATATGGAAGCTCTATCTTTAGTAGGTTAAGGAATCTCCACACAGCTCTCCATAGTGGTTGGACCATTTTGCACTCCCGCCAGCACTCATAGCAGGAATTTAGAAAACCTAAATAAGGGACCAGGAAAAAGACTAATTGTAATAAAATCAAAATGAACAAGCAACTATAGACCAGAGACACACTAAGATGAGGTGGGCGGGGGAGAAGAGGGATTAGGGTCAGAATAAGGGGGGTGGGAATTGTGTGGGGAATATAACCAAAATGAAAATGCATACATTGTGCAAAAATGAAAAATGATGTAAGAATTATATAAAATAAAATAATTATTAAAAAAAGTCAGAAGAGAAGACACATACAGGATGGTTTCATTCACATGTGGAATATAAAGAAACAAAACAGTGGGACAGATAAAACTAAACCAAAATAAACCCTAGAAATCTGAATGCAAAATTGAGGCTCCCAGAGGGGTGGGGAGCAAACTTGAGAAGGGGTGAAGGCTTGTGGGTGCTTCAGTGGTTGGTGTGGTGTGATAACATACATCTGAGGAGGTGTGAACCTTCATCTCACATGTACCATGTTCTATGTTTATATTGTTCAAAATATTATAACAAAATGAACCATACCATCAAACAATCATCATGCACAATCTTTTAATAAATCCTTACAAATAAATATATGAGACATTATGAATAGCTTAAAAAATTGTAGGGAAAATGTATTATACTGGATGCTCTTCAGTACCTGTGAGTCTAATAAAACTTATTATAAGACTCCTAAATTTTTAGATAGAAAAATTTATGTATATGCATCTTTTAGATAAATATTTGCATATTTACATTTAATATATAAATATATTTTTATGCTTATATTTGTATACATGCACATATACATATGTTTTGTACATTCATCACACAACTCAGGGTTGACATTTGTTTCATACCAATAGATTGAAGATAACACAGCACTATCCTGGTAAGAAATACAGCTTCTTTGTATCCTTGGCATTTTATACATTCTTTACACCTAACACATTCATCATCTTTTTTGGAATCTTCTTCCTGCCATTCTCATCTTTCCTGTCCAATCATCAGGAAACATTTTCAGACCCAGATGGTGCTGGCAACCCACGTCTTTTGCAACATTCTCTAAGTTTGTAATGCTCTGATATCAAACTCCTCCCAGCTTCAAAAATCTGTTACCACCCTACCCCAGCCCACATCTATACAACATTTTTATTCCTATTGTTAAATTGCTTCAGAATTCACCTAGTTACTAAAAAAAAACAGTAAGAGGAAGAGGTACTTGTCATCAGTTAAATGGCGCACTGCCCCATCAATAAACACGATTGCTTCCAGGTATGAGAGGATGCTTTTAATGAGACAAAGCAATCCATTTTCTTTTTTACCTATTCTTCAAAAAGTCCATTATGTTTTCAGCACATTTCCAGTCTTTTGGTGGTTATTATATTTACTGATGAGGCCATGTCACCAAACAGGTAATAGAGACTGTGGCTAAAATAGCACAAATCTCCCAAAGAACATTGGTTTCTCAGAAATCACTTACAGACAGAGCTCACAGGAAAGGCATCTCACCCTATGGATGAAATCAGCATAATAATCTTACCTGACACCCTTTATAAAGCTTTGTTTTCTTTTTAGTAAGGTAGTGAAAATTTTTAAAGGATGTAGGTTATGCCTTGTAGCTTTAACTAAGGCTCATTGAGATAAGGACTGGAGCAATTAATTATGAATGTAATGTGGTGCAGTCTACTCAGTAGTGTCCCTGGAGCCAGGATACTTGGTTCTAGTGCCAGCTTTGTCTCTTAAAGTCACGTGGCTTTGTTTATGCCAGTTCACTTGAAAACTCCAGGTTGCTATTACTCTCTCAGATAAGCCACTGGAAAGTTCCCCTCGATTACTTGGTAATGTAGCCCAGGAGATCCCAAATGGTGTATGTGGAACCAGGGGATCATCTATACTCTCTTCAGGGATTACAAGTTCAGAAGCCCCTTTTACAATGATGCTAAGATTTCATATGTTTTTTTCATCGAAGGTGCAAAAGCAATGGCGTAGAAGGTGACGGAGCCTTAGCATGAATGAAGGCACTGGTTGTGATGGATGAATGTTGTCCCTGTTCACATTCATATTTATAACCATATCCTCCAACATAGTGGTTATCAGAGGTGGGGACTTTGGGAGGTATTAAAAATCAAGACAACAGCCCCACATGGAGGTGCTTATCTTGAACCCTATGTCACTAAATGGAGACTTCATGACTGCTTTGATTCTCCCAGAAAAGGACTTGAAACCAGTCCATCAGGGAATCTACGAGATAGACCCTGTCTTCCCTAGGGAAAAGTAACCTTGAAATAATCAAAATGCTCTTTTGTCTAGTATAATCTCCTTATTCTGCTCCCTTCTGTCTTTTATTCTATATAGCTGTTTGGAGTTGCTTTTTGTCTTTTAGATTGCATGCAGACGTTGATTTAAAATGATTTTTGGTTAAATAAACTGTAACTTTTTAATATGCCTCAGTTTGTCTTTTAACAGAAGTAATTAAGTTTAGATGAAATCATGAGGTCTCTAATTTGGGATTAGTGTCTTCAGGGCAATGAGAACAGAGACCAGAGGGTGCTCATTGTTCTTCTCTCTCCCCCCTCCTTCCTCGTCCCTCTCCACTCTCACCACAGTGAGAAGGGGCCTGTCTGCCGGCCAGCAAGAGCTCTCACCAGGAACCACGTTAATTGGCACCTTGATCTTGGACTTCCAGCCTCCAGACTGGTGAGAAATAAATGGCTGTTGGTTAAGCCATTCAGTCCATGGCATTCTGTCATAGCAGCCTGAGCAGACTAAGATGAATGTAATTTTTTGAGAATGTGTAATAAAATAAATTAAAATGATCATATCAATGATCTGAAATAATTATTAAACACCCCGATCATTTCCAAGTACATATCTATGTAAGACCAGATTTTCTTTACATATACTATTCTTGGCATATTTTATATATTATATCTTGGTATACTTTAACTAAAGCAACATAACTGTTTGAATGCATAATGCTATATTAAAACCCAGTGGATTTTGGAAGCTAATATTAGCTTCTATTATATAGAAGCTAATATTAGCTTCTATTATATAGAATTACTATAAAGATATAGATCCTGGGGGGGGGTGTCAGGGAAGTAGTCACATGACTAAGAAACAGCTTTGGCAACAGTTTGGAAATAATTTGGAGTTTAAGTGTATTAGTGTATGTCTGTTTTCATGACAACTGTATATATGTATGTCAGTTACATGTATATGTGCTATATGTAATAATTACATGTGTGTCCCCGTCTGAAATGCTTGGCACACTATTTAACTTATGAAAGTGCATAGAGATTAGTGGTTTGTAACACCAAGAACATAAAACACCAAAATGAGAAGCTGGGGGTGGTGGGAGGAAATAGAAAGGTCATTTGCCAGGAAATCATCTGGAGGAAAAAACAGTGTAAATAAAGCAAATTGTAGACTTCGTTTAACAAATATAAAAAAATGGTAAAATGGTTCTGTTTAAAAGGTTCAAAATGGCATTATTTTGAACCATCAATATTTTCCCAGTTTAAAATTTTCTTCCTTCTTATTCCTCTTTCTCCATCTCTGCTCTCATCATTTTCTCACTGAAGTTGTTCAACATCATGCAGTAATTTGTATTATTTATTTAAAGCAAAAACCTTATCACACTAAGCAGCAGAAGAAAAATGAGTCGTCTTATGCTCGTAGGAGAGTACCAACTGCTTGCTCGGCACAAAGAGAAGGCAGGGAAGAAACTAATTGTTATCTTAATGCATTTCGAGACATTAGTAGGTCAAGGACTAAGACAGGGAGATAATTCAGAACAGAGCACCTAATAAGGTTGCTAATGCATCTCAAAGGAGCCTAAGAAGAATGTGATGTGTTTTGAAAATATTGATGAGTCTTTACCGAGGGTCCTTGCAGGTATCTGTGGTTTGTCTTCCAAGATCTAGTGCCTCTACCTAATGATAGAAGAATCCTGAATTACTAATCAGTGAAAGCTGCTTCCTTAATGTGCCACAGATTTTCTCTGTTCAATAAAATCAGGAACTCTCTTTAGACTCAGCTACTCCCAAATTTTGGTTATTGTGATAGGCTGCTTTTGTGTCTCTCACATCTATGGTAACTTGGCAGTCTTTTGAAATGAAACTAATAGATTAGAAATCAAGCAATGGTGGCAGATTTATATCAAGCATATAGCACGAGGCAGTTATTATAAAAGGACTCAAATTCTATATTCCTCACATTTGTGTGATAGGCTGTCCTACAGTAGAAGTGATGTAGTAGTTGAAAGGACTTCATTAACTTGTTTGTTAAAAAATATTATTTCTGTTTAATTAGAAAGTTATAAATGAATTTAAACAGATCATTATTTTTTAAGATTTATTTTATTTATGTATGCACACAAGAACTGGGGTGTAGATCAGAGGTGTGGGGGTGGGTGGGTAAGAGGACTCACCAGAGACAGAGTGGGGAGCAGAGCAGGAGGATGCACTGAAATACACTGCTGAGGGGAGCAGCAGGAGAGTCAGGAGAGGTCTGCTGTGCCATGTGGGTTAGCTCCCTGGCCGGGGATCAAACTCATGCTGCAGTGGCTGGTGATAGCTTCATAGTGCTGAGACTTTAACCCCTCTGCCGCCAGGGAGGCCCTAGATCATTATTTTTTTAATGCCAGAATCACACTTATTTTAGTTATCCATATATTTCAAAATAGATAATTTTGATTCTTTGTATTTCAGAGTTTCAAAGAAATACTGGCAAAGAATGAGAATTATGATGATGTTCAAAATGGAAACCAGGTGGGCGTAGCATGGTCACATACATCTGAATAGGTATGATGCTACCTCTCTGAATTATACACAGCATTAAAATATAATAAGTGGCACATAAATTAAAAAAAAACACAAGACACATGTAAATTTTATAGACGTTTATAGGGGAACAAAAAAACATAGTTAATCATGGATCCATTATGAGATTCCTTTCTTGGCCTCCTGATATCAGAACACTTTCAGAAGCGAAGAGTCCTATAGTCATTTCAGAATTGAAAGGGACAAGTCAAGAAATTCCTTTATAGCAAAGGCAGGAATCAAGACCTAAGGAAACATGCTTTCCTCGGCATGAGGTTATTACAGCAATGAGCTAGGCCTTGTTGATGAAGCATTTCTCTACCCTGTTTCCTTATATGATCATTGATTACTTCAGGAACCACGCATTCCATCACCACTCATTCACACACTCTCAGGAAGAACATTTCAGGAACCACAATAAATAACACATAAGCATCACATTTCTCTATGAAGGATAGGATTGTAAGACACTTTTTGTATGATCTACATTTTTTATTTTATTTTTTAAATATTTATTTATTTATTTATACAAGCACTGGGTACAGTCAGAAGCATGGGGCGGGGGGTGAGAGAATTCACCAGAGCCAGAGCAAAGAACAGAACAGGCAGACTGACGAAGAAATACACTGCTGAGGGGAGCAGCGGGCGGCTGGAGAGGTCTGCACGCCATGCGGGACCCTCGCAGGCGGCCGGGGATCGAACCGGTGCTGCAGAAGCTGTGAGCAGGTTCGCAGCCCAACGCTCAACCGCTGCACCACCAGGGGAGGCATTCTACATTTTTTAGGGAGCATTTATGATTTTTGTAATTAGCATGTGAAAGAAGTGAAATAGTGAAGAGTCAGAGGGCAGTAGAATTATTAAAAATGCCCATAAAAATAACATTGGCATAACAAGGCATGGGGGAGAAGAGATCTTAGAAATATTCCTTGAAGTCTCTTGTCAATCAAAAACTGATTTGAAGACTTCTGTCTATCCCAAAGCCTGTGCATGTGCACATGAAAGTTCATATTCTAATGATAATTGCCAAAAGAGAAAGGAATCATTGTTTTTCAACAGGTGAGTAGAGAAACAAATTGTGGTACAGCCATACAATGAAATACTATGCACCTTTAAAAAGAAATGCACTGTCAGGCCATGTAAATGCATGATGAATCTTGTTTTTTAAACTAAGTTTATTGAAGGAATATTGGTTTACAACACTGTGTGATTGAGGCATGTAGGTTCAACCTTTACCAATAGGATACCACACCATGCCCACCACCAAAGCACCCATAATCCTTTTCACCATAGTCAATTGTGTCCCCTCTTCCCCCACCCTATCCTTCTGGAAGCCTCAGTTCTGCAACTAGATTTCAAGGGTTTGTTTTTGCCTGTGATATGATGAATCTTAAATGAATTTTGCTAAGTGAAAAAAGCTACTCTTAGCAGGCTATGTACTTTATGATTCTATTTATATGAGATTCTGGGAAAGGAAGCATTCTAGAAACAGAAACTCTGGTTGCCAGGGGTAGTGCATCTTCTCAGTTCAAGTCTTGTCAGAGCTGCAATATTATGAGAAACCTGAGGACCCCACTGAGTGTGCTGGCCCCTGACTCACAGGAACAGTGAGATAATGAATATTTTAGTGTTTTTTTTTTTTTAAAGATTTATTTTTATTTTTTTATTTATACAAGCACTGGGTACAGTCAGAAGCGCGGGAGGGTGAGAGAATTCACCAGAGCCAGAGCGGGGAGCAGAGCAGGCAGAGGGACCGAAGTACACTGCTGAGGGGAGCAGCGGGTGGCAGGAGAGGTCTGCGCGCCATGTGGGACCCTCCTCTGGTGGCCGGGGAGCAGCCGGGGATGGAACCGGCGCTGCAGAGGCTGCGGGCAGCTTCGCAACCCAGCGCTCAACCGCTGCGCCACAGGGGAGGCCCATGAATATTTTAGTGTTTTAAGTTGTTAAGGTTTGGGGCAATTATAATGCCAGATTATGTATCTTGTCCAGTCATAAATTTTATATGGTAGTAAAACCACGTCACCAGATAATCTTTTGCTTTTAAGTAAGAAAGATGACATTAAAATTGTGAAAATACCTTTATCCTGGACCTATACATTAACAGTTTTATACCTATAAACAGGGGCATTTTGAAACTAGACAAAAAGAATACTGTGCCTTCTACCTTTTCATAATAATAATGATGTTTTTCAGTATGTATCCAAGAAAAATTCCTTAATATGTGTCATTTTATTGCATTTTCATTTGATATCCCCTCCCCCATGACACTTTCATTAATAGGAAAATGTGTCTTTAAACACAAAATAGAACAAGATGGAAGTTTGGTTCCACCGTCTGTTTCTTTCTAGATGTATCTGCATTTTAACTCTATAAAAGGAACAAGTTTTAATTCATGTTTATGCTCCTGGAATGAAAAAAAGAAAAGGGCTGGTTCTAGATAAAGAAATGAAAGTCTGTTATTTAGGCTCAAAGCAGGAAATAAAAATCAAATAGAATGTAAGATAGTTTGAACTACTAAACTGTAATTCGTCCGGTTTCTCATTCATATCATGTACAACATGGTTGCCCCTCCTGGGTTCTCCTTTCTACAAAATGTGACCCATTTCCTATATGGAAATACAAATACATGCTTTTTTATTCTCTTTTGTTAAAGTTGTCCATGTGCACAGATCCATCCTCACACCTTCTCACACTCATTGTGCCTTTTTGGCGTGTGCTATTTGCCTGCTGTATGTAATCAGCCTTGAGCTTTTCCAGACCCAATTAAAGTTTGAAAAAGATCTTTCCCTGCACTTTGCATTTCTCTGCTTTTGGAACTTGGCTTGAGTTTTTTCCATCAAAGTCTGACTGATCTTCTTTCCATTTTTTAGCTAGCTAATTTCAAAGAATTATTTCCTCCTACTTTTATCATTGTGAGCCCAGCGCTGAATTCAGACCTCATACAGAGGTAGCAGTGGATCAGAGGATCTCTTTGTAGTCCCTGAGGGCAAGCCTAAGAGACAGGTGGTGTTTTTGTGGGACAATTGCTTTGGATCTGAAGTTCTCATCTAAGCTCTTCAGGGACTTTTTATGTGGGAATCTCTTGTGACTTGAGAGAAATTGCAGCCAGTGACGATTTACTGCCACAGGAATGGAAGTTTACCACAAGTGAGCAAGACCCTTGGAATGATTACCCAGAAGCTAAAACATTATCTCCTAATGTGGCCAGTGGCTCTCCGTGGGCATAAGCAACCTATCCCATCACAATTTAAACCATCCTCCCTGCCTCTCCCCACGGCACAGCCTAGGGAGAAGGCTTATGTGGTTCCTCGAGACCATCTGCTCTCTCCCCATCTGTACTGTCTCCATTTTCTAAGACCTAGATCAAGTTCTGCTCCCTTCACAAATCCCTCACCATTACACCCACATTGAGCTCAACTTTTCTAATCTCTGGAAGCATTAATTGTCTTTCTCATTTTAGCTCTTAATTATAGACTCTTACACAGCCTGGAATATTCTTTCTCCCCTCTGCCTGACAAATACATACTTGTTATTAAGGTCTCATGGAAAGCCTAACCTCCTTCAAGTCATCCCTGACCACTCCTACCCTTTGCCACCCAGGGAAGTCAGTACCCCCTTGACACTGTACCCTTGGCATCATCTGTAGGAGACTGGAAAGGCATCCCCCATTCAAGAACATAACTATCTTTTCAACTTTCCCATAGTAGAGGGAGTTCATTGCCATTGGCATTTGATCGTGTTCAATTCTGTTTCTTAACACCTAGCCCTAGGCCTGGATAATTAGAGAAACTCAATACATATTTTATGAGATAATAAAAGAATATACACAAAAATAAGTTAAAGAACATGTAAAGGAATGAATTATTGCATGGCAATGTGTATCAATAATTAGTGATGCATATAAATTAAGTCATTACTTGTAACAATTAATCAACAAATTATGTGCATGAATTAAGCAATCATTAGGTATATCAACCTAGGACCATCAAATCAATTACTAATAGGTATATATTAATAATTGTGTGCACATTTATTTCTTGCTGAGTAAATTGAAGAGGAAAATGAACACATAAGAGCTCTCCTGTTTAACTGAGAGATTTTGTTCTATTCACTGGTATAGACAATGTATGTAGCCCCTCTCCCCCAAATTCATATGCTGAAGTCTAACCCCCACCCCCAATATGATGGCATTTTGAGATGGGGCCTTTGAAAAACGATTAGATCATGTGGGTGGAGCCCTCATGAATAGAATTAGTGGCCTTATAAGAGACCCCAGAAAACTCCCTTTTCCCTTCTGCCATTTGAGGAGACAGATAAATCAACTACCAGTGAACCAGGAAGGGGATATCACCAGACATCACACACCTTGATCTTGGACTTGCTAGTCTCCAGCCTTCATCTTGGACTTTCCTTTCTCCAGAAATGTGAGAAATACATTTCTGTTGTTGATAAACTACCTAGTTTATGGTCATTTGTTATAGCAGCCCAGATGGACACAGTCATTTATTTCTTGCACATTTTTAACAAAATCATTTTTATTAATAATACAATTTACTCAACTTGAAGAAAATGAAGAAAAAATAAGGCAAAAGATTACCAAAAAGAAATAGGTACATCTATTGTTTTAACCAAATCCCTGATACATGTTTCATGTTCTCCCTGCAGTTACCATCATGTTTTACCGCGTCACATGCTGTCATTTGAATGGCTGCATAATACTCACTATCAGAGGCTGACACCGTTTAATTAGTTGAATTCCATCAACCATAGACCACAAGAAAACATTTGAGTGAAACAAAATGAGATTATTCGGTGTGCTGCAGCCAGAGAGAACTCTCCCCAGAGAAGAAAGTGAGGACCAGGAGGAGGATTTTGGGAGAGGTTCATTATAGAACTGGGGGCTTCTGCTGGGTGATTCTGAGCTTAAAGAGGAGGGGAAATTTCTCAGTTGGATGATGTCAGATGTCAGGGGCAGTTCAGAGCCGGGCTCTTTTGGCACTCATCCTCGAGGAGGTGAGGAGATCAAAGCAAGGCTGGCCGGCACTGGCGAATACCATTAGCACAGAGGTGGCCAGTTAGTTTGTGTCCTCCTGTCTGTCTTGGTTCAGACTCTGTCACAGCAGCCTCCCTGAGGAATGCTAATGTTCTCTGCCTCTGCTGCTTATCATTTTTGGAAATGATTTTCTTATTTTTGGACATTTCATTTTTCCACTTTTCAATTTTCTGATGTGATATGCTGAGCACCATTATAAAAATAGTTTAAAAAAATAAAAATCCCGAGATGGCTGTGTCAATTGTCATTTTTCCTTTGATCTGCCTCTATTGCCATTATTTTCTGCCAAATTGCCAGAAACTAGCTTGAACTTTCAACAGGAATGGGTGATACTATATTTCCATCACTACTGAGAATCACATATTTTAAAAATGGGCTATTTAATAGAAGAAAATGGAATACAATTTTAACTTATTTGAGATTCTATAGCTATTTGTGATCAATTTCCCCCTCACATGTCCTGTGGGATGCATTTATTCTTTCTCAAGTATGTGTTTATGCTCTTTGTCAGTTGGTCACCTTAACCCCATGCTTCCTATTGCGTCTATATTAGCTCTTGAAGCAATGTGAAGATAATTTTTTAATCTAAAATAATTTTTAGCATATTAACAATTAAATACAGCCAATTCATCAACTTTCTTCCTTTGTATTTTCTGCCAGGCCGTTCTGAATTTTGTGCACCCTTTCATCCTTCTAAATTTGATTCATTATTAAATTTGGCTCTTCAGTCTGTCTGAAATTATTTTGGAGAACAGTGGAAAATGCATCTCTAAAATATCACTACTGTATATATGAATATCGATTCAATTTCTCAGCAGGCTGTGTTCATTTTCTAGCATATATTTAGTGAGACCAGAACTGAGTATTTGTTATTTTTTATGAACAGTATTTTAATAGGCAGAATAGTTCTTCAGGACAAAAATATTTTAACTATTGGCAAAATCACAACAATAACATAACAAATGAATGAATAAAAAATTTAAAAAATTATATAACACAACAAAATGGTAAGGCAAAATTTTTGAACTGCATGCTTCTTTATAAAATTAGTGCACTTAAATTTCCAAAATAGGAAAACTACATTTTTCTTTAAGCTGTTAAATTTGTAGACATTTGTTTTACAGCAATAGAAATGTACCGGTTTTATATTTTCCCAAATATTTTGGTTGAAACTATAGTTGAAAAACAAAGGAGACTTCTTGAAAAAAGGATCCTTCCATGATGTGTACATATGAATTCTTATTTGATGTAACTTAGTTTTAAGCTAGCAGGATACAGTTCTACTGGGTGACATAAACCATAAGTAAATGAGAATTTCTAAGTGTTAGCTTTTCAATTCTACATCTTCCACAAATTTAACTTAAATATAAATAAAACACACTCCTAAAATGATTTAGGCTATATTCCTCTTTATTCTTTTGTTTACAGACTTCTATATTTGATTGCAGCTTTTAGTTAATATCAAATGTACTCAATAATAGAATATATATTTAAAATTATTGTTCAAGTTTTATTTCGCATATTTTAATAATTATTTTATGAACTGAAGCATAGTATTATTGTAGATATTGATGCCTAATGTCCTTCAATATACATATCAACACATACGTATTTTGTACTTATAAATCTAATTTTATTTACATTAAGCATATATGTGTATGTTAGATATCTACACTTAAATATACATATATTTAAAATTTTTGATACCTTTAGAAATGTAAACAATTGCTTTTCCTCTGCTTTTGAAGACTAAACCCCACTGGAATTCTTAGCTCTGAATGTGACATGCTGTATTCACTTCAGACAATCCTCTAACATAAATCATACCCTGCTACCAGTCACTGCAGCCATTCTGTTGCCTGGTACTTTCTCTGTGATTTTCTTTCAAGTCAGTTACAGAGGACTACATCACACATTTTTAATGCTACTTTATGGAAGCATAATAAATGCATTCCATTTTTTAGGGCTTTTAAGAAATGTAAGGTTTTTTTTTTTTTTCAGATTGCAGCTAATTTTGTATCTCTACTTTTGTCAGAGCTATCTATTTTTTTTTAAGATAAAGGTTCAACCATAGTCTTTGAAAAAAGCTATAGTATAACAGCCAGTGAAGCCTTTTTTTTTTTTTTTTTTTTTTGCATGGGGAGGGAAAGAAGCACCCTAGCCATTCCCTCTCCCACATGCTTCAACTTTCATGCCTGGGCTGCCATCATCTATTCCAGTAATACTATGAGGAATGAAGGCTTTCCAGAATTTCAAATCCCTTGAAAAGTAGCCAACGCCTGCTCTTTACAGGCTCCACTGAAAATAAATAACAATAACAACAGAGAGATGCAGGCTTTCGAAGTCTTTAGAACCTTCATGGCATCTCTGTACCACTGCTGCGGAGGAGAGGACAACATTTCACATTTCTGGCATCACTAATGACAACACAGCAACTAAAAGAAAGCCATGAATTTCTGGGTGTAGCATTAGGACACAGGACTCTTGCTGAGCTCACCAGTTCCTGGCTCTGCACAGCTGCCTTCTCAGCTGGGGGTTTAAATCAGCTCTGTGAGAAAAGAGAAATGACCATGAAGCATTTTCCTCACTAGGAGAAAAAGGTAAATGCTCAGTGAATGCTCAGCCTTCTATTTTCTGTCTCTTGTTTGTATGTTTTGCTTTGAATCTTTTTTTTGCTTGTTACTTTTCATTCCATGGAATATAATGCTTAAACTAAATATATCTTTGTGCTTGCGGTTATGTGAGGGGGATACTGAACTTCTCAGGCTTTGCTGAAATCAATAAGAGTTGCAGGAATGAGTGTGCTTTTAAAAAAAGGTACACATTTAGACCCACATGTGTTCACAGGGGCTCACCTAGCTGATCTTGCTTGTGACAGCAAACATATCATAACTGAAAGGATAGATCCCATTTTTAAATGATTTCCGTAAGTGCCACAGCTGACTCGTGGAGAGTGTGTGTTACCTGTGGTTCTGCGGTGGTCTGCTTATTTGTTGGTGTAAATGGTGAGCTCTACTTTAAGGTTAGCTTGAGTACTAATTAAAACATGATTTCATTTCAACAAAGCAGTGTTTTTAACCTTCTAGCCAGAAAAATATATTATCTTCATTCATATTTGTTACAAATTGTATTTACAATTGCATAGGGACAAATTAATGAAGAAAATTGGTATTAGAGAATCATATTCTTTACAGCATTATTTGATTTTGTGTTCTTAGGAACAAACCCGGTAAGGTTCTAAGAGCAGGATCCTTTCTACCCTACTCTTGGCAAGCAGTTTATTTTGGAAGCCCAGACAAGGTGCTATTGACATGTTCTGAAAAGTATACCAAGTACCTTCTTAGATAATCTGAGTTTAGCAAAAAATTCAAAATATAACCAGAGAGTTGCACACAATGCATACGTGTGCATGTATGTGTGAGTGCATGTTTAACTTTAACTTGGGTCTTATGAATTTCTTCTCAGGTTTTCATTAGCCTTCTGGTTGGAAAGATGGATGCTTTTGAGCTTGAATTATACTGTTGAGAATGAAGTTCAGAGACTGAATGTTCAGTGGCAGCGTGTCAGTTTAGTTTTAAGTTTTGAATCAAAATATTGATTGTCACCACATTAGTAATCACTCATTATAAAATCTGGTCAGCAATTCGTTTTACAAACATTTATGATGTGCCAAGCATTGGGCTTGGCAATGGGGACAACAAGATAAGCATGTGTGGAAGTGGGTCTTGTTCTCAAGCATTTATAGTTTAATCCTTTTAATCAATGAGCTATTTTTGGAAGAAGGATTGGATATTTAACTCGATGCTGTGCAATCCAAGGTGGAAGAGAGTTTTTCAGGATACACTTAATTTCACCTCACAGTAGAGTAATATTTGCCTAGTAGGCAGTTGGTCTACAAAGGATTAATTTTTACCTATTCAGGCAACAACTGTTTCTTGAATAACAGTATTTTACCAACATTGTTGTAGACACTTGGAACATAGCAGCAAAGAAGACAAACAGAGTCTCTAATCAGGAGTTCACATTCTCACCTGGGGCGAAGACAAGGTAGAGTTTGAATGTTCCCACTGGCTTTTGGGATGACAAGGAGACAGGGGGCCAAGTGGTGGAATCGGCTAAGATGATACTATAGCAGCTCCTCTGGCCCAGGTGGGTTTCATTTCAGACCAAAGGAGAAGAAAGAGCTTCTACAACTACTCATAAGCACATTCAGATTGCTTGTGAGGGACTTTAATTTCAAATAAGACATAGTATTGAGTAATTTTAGTCTTCCCCATTCCATGTGAAGGAGACGGCAAACATGATGTTACATTGTTCATATATAATATAATGATTTTGAATTTCAGACACTCAAAAATAATTCATTTCCTCACAATAATTCCCTGTTGCTTTCCCTTAACCTATCATCTGGCAAAACACATAGGCTCTTAATGGCTGCTGAAATCACTGTTTTAGTTACGGCAGCGCTGTTCACTAAGCATGCCTCTGGCATTTGGGAAACATTTATGTACAACTTCCTATCCCTTCTCCTCATTTACAATACCATTTTTTAATATTTTAAGATTGCACTGGATTATGCTTTCCCTTTTAATCTTTCTTGTTTCCTTCTGTTTCTATCCTGACTTCTTCCTATCTTCCCCCTGACTCCTTTCCACCACTCTATTTCCTCCTCCTTTCATCCCCCTCAGGTATTTCAAATCCATTTCTCCATTGCCACGTCTGTTGTCACAGCTGGAAAATGAAGTTTGCATGTCCCCAGGCTCTCTTGCAGTGAGAGTGGACGTGTTACTCAGTTCTGGGCGCTGAGACACAAGAATAAACTACTCAGAGCTCTGTAAAAGACTTTGTTTGCCAGAATAAGGGAAAGACATGGGTGAAGATTCTCTTACTCCCTTCTTTCTTGAAGATAGATTGGGATACTGAAAACTAGCCAGCCATCTTGTGACCTTGAGGACAGAAATAAGAGGAAATCCCAAGAGGATTTCAGAAATGCCAGCCCTCAAATACTGAAACCTCAGAACCTGTACCCTTCCTCCCTCAAGACTTCTTGTTATGTCAGAAAAATAAACCAATATTTATTAAGTGGCTCTAAATGGTGGTTTATTTTACTTTTAGCAGGAAGCATGTCTTAATGAAGCCATGTGCATAAATAATTTATTAGAGATTGGTGAAAGTTGAGCTTTCATTATGTTATGTTTGTAATACATGACTTTATATGTTACAAAATAAAACACCTAACAATAAAGTTAAAATGCAATTTTGTCTAGTCTTTAAGAACTTTATGGGGAACATTTTAAAGATATAAGAAAAGATTTTCTGACATTTGTTCAAACTCTGACCAATATGCATTGGCATATTCTTCCTGTTTCTTGGTGCTCATTTTCTTCTATGTAAAATAAACGATTGCATTATTTCTAAGGTCCATTGCAGATATAAAGTCCAAGTTTGTTAAAATGTATTTTTAATTTTTGGATTTATAACAAACCTGTTGAAACAGAGTTAAACATTATTCCATGGCTATTTTGAATATTAAAAATGTCATGCTTTACTGTTGTTGTTTAGAATTCTGTTCATTTTGCATTGAAAAAGCTGGGCTATGAGTCTGAGCCTTTGATAGGCCCTTCTTCACTCAACAAATTTAATATTTTTAGTTCTTTAGCTACTGAAATAAGCTTAGAAAGGACATTTCGCAGTATCCATTTGGAAGAGTTTTTTCCCAGAACTCTACACAACCTCATCACCCCTCCTCTTTTTGTGAATACAAAACCCAGACAAAATAACTCACTAATAAGGAGGAAATATAGCTGACATACCGGGTTCTCCAGCTCTTTTGACCTATGACTGTTCAATTGTATAAAACTGGCATAAAGAAATTTCACTAAGAGAAAGAAAAATGTTTTCAGTTTGATTTTGGGAGGCATCAAGAATGACAAAATGTTGCTATACCTTCTAAAAAATATCCGTGTGTGAATTAAAGGGGAATTGCTCATAAACAACATTAACTTCAAAGTCTATATTAGTTTTTCTACTCATCTTGCAATACCATGGGGTTGTGTGAGCTGATCAAATGCAACTTGCTCTAACCATGCCTTTTTTTTTTTTTTTGAGCTATGATAGGCTTGTTCTTAACGTTGATTTGTACTTGGATGGAGGTTGAAAACTGATTTGTGCAAAGAAGCCATTACAGGGAATGGGAACCAGGTAAAACAGACACCATACAGAAAGGAGAATTGATAGCAAGTGAAGAGCTTTAATTCAGAAAGTGGAAAAACAAGGATGATGCCTGTGCTGGCGCACAGGCCTGCTGCGCATGCTCACTGGGCAGCCACGTGGGCTAATTAGGGCAGGAGAATGGAGTGCATCGATATGGAGGATGTGCTCTTTCATGGCATGAGGGAGCTGATGCCAGATAATTCTGACTGCCTCTTGTGCCCCAGAGTCATATGCAGTTCACGAGCTGGAGAGCAGATCTACTTAACAATGACAGGGGGTTGCTTTCTTGGAGGCAACATACCATCTCGGTTGGTAGTTGAGTATAAAACAAACAGTGATGCCTCTTCTCTCCTGGCTGGAGCAGTCATCCGTGTTGCCAATGAAACAGCCTCAGGCGGTAAGGGTCACTTTGGAAGCAACTGGAAGACTTCAAAAGCAGATCAGTAGAGAAACAGCAAGACCTGAACTATCTAGCTGATGTTGCCACTGATTTTAAATGTCATTTTCAACAGAACTAGCTCCTGTGGTATTCACTGGGAAGTAGGAAGGCAAAATTGGTGGTGTAATAAATCTCTACTCAGGTATTTTCAAACTCTGCTCATGGAAGCCTATGGTGTTTGGTGGAGCTGCTTTGAAAGAGGAAAGGAACGCGAGCTGCAGCCTGTATGATAACTGACATTTAGGTGCAAAAAGAGAAGCTGCATTTCAGGTTTCCTTTGAAAAAAGGTTCCACTCTTTTTAAAAAATACAGATACTTGGCTCAAATAGCACAATTCACTGTGTTTCATCTCCATGAGATTTTTATGTTATTTCTGAAAATGTTTTGTTACGTTTTAGTTTGGTGCAGATTTTGGGTCAAAAAAACACAATTTCATTCATTCATTCGTTCATTATCTTACTGAATATTTATGATTGCATATTATGAGTCAGGTTTGGTGGAGAGGAGATGTGAGTAGAACACAGTCCCTGTCTTTAAGGTGTGGGAGATGCATGATGCAATCGGAGACAGATAGAAACAAGTAATGGACTCTGGGCAGAGTGGGGGTGGTGGTGCTTGTATCTCTTCCTTGGAGGTGGACAAAGGCTTTGGGGGTGAAAAAAAAGGCTCAACCATACTATGTAGGGTGGGTAAGCTTTGAGCAGAGAGTGCAGCCCTGGGCACAGACAATAGCAAATGCAAATGCAGAGACAGGAAGGCAAACCTCATTGGCATTATGGTGATTGAAGATCAGGGTATGTTTGGGAGGGTGTCTGAAGATGAGGCTCAAAAGGAAACCAAGCCTGGATCATAGAAGTCCTTATGAAAATAGTATGAAAAATGTTTTTACCTTACTGTTAGTTTTCCCACATTTTCTTTTATAAAGATAGGTATAGCGACTGGGATTATTTAGTGCTACAATAGAGTTTTAACTAGCACGAGATCATTTTCCTCTTTCCTTCTTTACAATCCAGAATTGTTTACAAGTACCTACCGACTTGCAGAATTAGAATTGTGTCTGTTAATACTTTAAGCAAGGATGTGAAATACAGGGAAAAATTCTCTTAAAACTCACAATATTTGACTTAATAGCATACGTATAAAGGTGTCTTTCTATCAGGGTTAGGGTGACCTCCAGTTTCAAAGTAACTAGTAGAATTAAATTGTCAGTGTCCATCATTTTAAAAATCACTTGCCTTTCTTTTTGTCAGGAAATTCAGAAGTGAAAAATGCAGACCGCTAGTGTGATACAAGCCTGACTGAAATGTACCTTATTAATTCTTTTATGAAGAACAAGAATGAAACTTTGTGTACAAGAAAATGCAAAGGGTGGGTATGTTAGCAAACTAAAGCCCTTTGGCATCATTTAGGTAAGCCACCTGTTCTAGCCTGCAATTGCTGCATAAATTAGAGGCTCTGGGGAGAGTGTAGGCAGCTGATTGGTCTACTTGTTACCTAGGCAACCATTTTTCTTTCTGCTCTATGACTCTGAAAGGGTTCAGAACCCATTAGTGCTCCTGTGAGCAAGAACATAATTTTTTTTTTCCTGTTTTTTTTTTTTTTTAAATTCCTGGTTAAGACGATGTAGTACTTAGCAGATATTCTTACCATGTTGTTTATTCAAACAGCACATATTCCAAATGTTTGAAAAACTTAGGTCCAAACCTTAGAGGCACTCACATACCAGCCCAATGGAGGGCTGCCCCTGATAAGTAGTACAAAAATTGAAAGTGTGTTCAGCCTCGAATGGAATTGTCTAAGACAATATATGTGAAAATATTCTCTGATTTAAGTCCAAAAGGCAGTGCAGGAAAGACTGTTTTCCCGAATTATTCCAGCTATTATTTCATCAGGCTTTTCTCACTCTGCAGCGATGATGAGACAGACACTGATTTAGCAAAGACTTCATCAAATGAGGGGTTAAGTGATCGCCGAAGAGGGAATTGTGGGGCGATGCTGAGCCCACAAATGGCAGTATCTGCAGAAATTAAGGAAGGCTTCACCCCCTACTGATATTTAGACCTCAGCATATTAGTTTTCTTCTATTTTGTAATCCATATTTGTCTTTCCTCCTTTGGGTGCCGGCCCTTTCTGATCCACATTTTTGTGCAATTAAAAAAAAGAAACAATAGTCCTCCCAAACAAGCAGGTTTCTGGAGTGCCTACCACCAGCTCTTCTTTGCCTCATTCCTCATGAGCACTTATTGGCATCGATGCCATTCACCTGTCTTATGAGGGAGAAGGCCGAGACGTGGATGTGGTTCATCACTAGCCAAAGGCAGCAGGGTCAAGTTTGTGTGTCAGTAGAGTCACGGAGGACTGTGTCCTCTCTCGTGGCAAAGCCACACTTTTACCCTGGGAAGTCAGGGTCCTCCCTGAATAAGTGAGATGGGTTTGCTCTGGTCTCTCTAAAGTTCCATAATAATACTAAGAAGACATGCTCTTTCTGAACACTGAAATATTGGGGAGAGAAAAAACAGATGGAGCCATAGAACATTTAAATTAAGCCTCTGGCTGACCTTCTTTTTCTATTATCTTGGAGTTTTTCACAAATAGAATGTAACTCAAGGCTCTGCCTAATACACTGTAATGTCAAAATGCCTATCTGGTAACATTCTTATTTGCTTTTTTTTTTTTTTTTTTGCAATCGAGGAAGAATCTTTTACCCTGTTCATACACAAAGCAGGAAAACTAAGACCTCTGTAAGGGGTGATGGTCGTATTTTAATTATGGACCAACCTTAAAGCAATTAGATTGACTTTTTTTTTCATTTTGATCATCATTTTACATTCTGAGGTTTCAAAACGAGAGTCAAAACTTTTAAATGGGTAGTTCGTTGCGATACAGGAATACTTAAGATATGACCACATCATGACTCGATCGTTATTAAAAACTACGTTTCTCTATGTCCAATAAATAAGTGCAAATATTTTGCTTTGTGAAGGCAAATGATTCTTGATTATTAAGCATATTATGATTGATCCATACTATGGCTAAAGATTAACAAGTGTTTCACTAGATGATCATCAATATAGAAGAAACATTCAGAGATATTATTCTCTTAACACATGGGGATTTGGCAAAAGAAGACACTGCATACTTAATTTGTGGTAAGTGAGATGGATTTTCTTTCCTCCCTCTTATTTCCAACAGGCTTACATGTTTCTCCAAAGAATTGGACAATCATTTACTATCTGAAAGGGAGCGTTAAGCAGAGGTGTCCTACTTGCATTATTAGAAATATCATTATTTGAATATATTTGCTTCTGTCACTCGTTTCGGTTATCTAGATTAGACTAAAATACTACTCTGGTGTCTTAGCTTTGTGTGGAACATCTACAAGAGATGTGGGGGAAGTGCTATCGCAGAGCAATGAACTTGTGGATAGGGGCTTATTGGAAAGTGTTTTTAGGGAGTCTTCAGTACCTAGTCTCCCTTCATCCTGAATCACCTGCCCTGCCTGTTTTGTCTGCCTTATCCCTTGCTCTCCTGTTTTTACCCCAGTCTGTGGATGCATCACAGAGCAAATCTTCCCAGTTAAAACCTTGGCTTTTCTTCTCTGCCTCTGCTCTATACATCAATTTGAGAGTGACTCTCCTGGAATGATTTACTTGGTTGTGATTGTGAATTAGCCTCTCATTAGGCTAATTCTGGTCTATTTCTTCCAACATGGACTTTCAATTACTTATTTGCTGGAGGGCAAACTTTCAGTCTGTGACCTCCCCATTAGTTCCAAGTGGTGAGGTCTATAGGCCTCGATCTCCCGGAGGGCCCCTCTCACAGGGTGTTCACCTAACACACACTCAGCCCTCAGTCAGATGCTCACCTTACTGGTGTCTGCCCCTATCTTTCATGTGTTTTTGTAATATATGCAGTCAAGTTGCTTGATGCCCCCCAGAGGTCACAAATCAACCAGGAGAGCAGCTGACCTGAAAGTTGGCAGACACTGCCCCCCAACATTGGAACCAAGACATGGGGTCTTTTATTCTTTTAAATCTGAATTTTTAAAAGATTATTTATGCATAGAAGAACTGGGGTACAGGCCAGTGTGGGGGGTGAGAGGATGCACCAGACACAGAGTGGGGAGCAGAACAGGCAGACTGCCTGAAATACACTTCTGAGGGGAGCAGTGGGTGAGACAGGAAAGGTCTGCTGCGCCATGTGGGTCAGCTCCCTGACCGGGCATCGGACTCATGCTGCAGTGGCTGGTGATAGTTTGACAGCACTGACTTTAACCCCTGCGCTGGTGATAGTTTGACAGCACTGACTTTAACCCTCGGGGAGGCCCCTAAATCTGAATTTTAAGGACCCTTTTTTCTCCATACAGAAATAATCATATTGAACATACTGTTGTCCAACTTGCCTTATTCCCGAATGCTTTGCAGACTCTTTGGTGTACTCAAGTCAAAAAGATTTTATGACCAATGCTGGGCAGACCAAAACTAATCTCAGAAGGAAAGAGCCATGGCTGTTTGGGGAGGTCAGAAGTGGTAACAAAGAAGTGGCCGCTGCCCAGCGTGATTCAGGTCATATGGCCTCATGGCTCTGGTTGTCCACTGTATAAATCTTCTGTGTTCTGCAGTTGTATCTGTCTTTTCCTGATATCCTTGAAGGACACAGTTTCCAAATAAAAGTAGCTGTGAGTACTGATTCTCCATGTATTGTCTCAAGTCTGAACTACTAAATGAGTTCTCTCTTTCTGAACTTTCTTTCTTCTTTCTTTAAACTACTGACCACAATTTAACCTCTTTTATTTATATCCACCTCTTTCTCTTTTATTTAAGGAAATATTGATTTTCGTTGAACTTCCATAAATTCACTGATCTTGATTTTTCCTGAAAAGGATTCTGTTTCTTTACCTGATTATGTCATCTCAGGCTTCCCAAATAACTGTCCTGACATAGAACTATCTCCAGCGTAAGGGCACTTCTAGTTAATTTTCCAGTAGGTCTCGAGTGGGTCCATGACAACTTGAATGTTGAAAGTCTGTGGCATGGAAAATGTGTAAAGGCATAAAGAAGTACAGTACTTTTAGGGGAATTTAAGGGCACAGTATTTGTGGATGAGTGTAGGGCTCATAGAGTTTGCAAAGGTAAGTAAAAGTCCTAAGAAGGAGATGATGACCCCATGAAGAATTTACGTAGAGAAATTGCATGATTAGACATTCCCATCAAGGGAAAACTTAGCTTGGTGTAAGACTTGGAGGCCATTTAAAGGTTATGTGTCAAAAGAAATATAAAGGGGATGTCAACTAAGGTAGTGGAGGTAGGAGGCAGAGAACAAATGTGTATGATGTTTAAGAAGCAAAATTTATAGGACTGTGGAGAATTGAGGTTGACTATGAAGGCACTGGTATTTGGAAAGATTGATGAACATCAAAAGAAAACAAAAAGATAAAGTATGACTGAAGTGTGTGTGTGTGTGTGTGTGTGTGTGTGTGTAGTGAATACATTTATTTTGACTTATTTTGAATTTTAGGGGTTTGTGGGCCATTACATTGGAAATATCCAAAGAGCAGGTGTGTATGTGGAATTGGAGCTCAGGAGAAAGATCTGGGTTTGAGTCCCTACGCTGTGAACACAGCTAAGGAGGGTTGGAAGAGACAGAGTATAAAGTAGGAAAGTATAAAAACATGGAAAGAGGGTAAAAGAGAACTCTAAAGCATGTTTATTTTCATAGGATGAAACCAAGAGAGGAACTAGTAGCATCTGTAAAAGAAATTCATAGACCTTGCAATTTATTTTTGACCTTATGGGAGAGAGTGAGAAATTGAAAGGGATTTAAAGAAAGAAAAGAATTCTGGGAAAGAGAGGATGATTGATATATGTCCTATTCTACTTGGTCTTGGTCTTGCAGAGAGACCAAGTAGAATAGGGCGTGATTCCTATAGCCTTGGATGAGTACTGAATAATTCCCCCAAATGCCTCACTCTTAGAAATATATATTTAGCTCCTCCTGCAGAATATGTGTGCTCCCTGGTCTGGGCATTAACCTTTGCTTGCCTATGAAGCTCAGGACGCTACTGGTATTGCTGGTTCTTAACTGGTGTGGTATTCTAGATTTCTCAACTTTTTCTTATTTCTGACTCCAAAAACACAAGTCTCTAAAATCTGTTAAATGAAGAGTTAAAACAGGAATAGAGTTTTTGTTCTATTTTTTAAAAATAAGCTCAATATCTTGTCATTATAAAAACTTAGAAAATATAGAAATATGAAATTAAGAGATGTGTAAGGAAGGGTGTGAAGTATCTCAAGATGAAATGTTCTGCTCCATAAAAAATATTGCAACTCCTTTATATTGTATATTCTTTAACATTTAAATTTATACCCTCTGGAGATTTTTCTGTGTATATACATTTTCAAAGAAAAATGGAATTTTGCTATTCATGCTCTTCCTCATCAGCATTTTAACTTGAATGTAAAAATGCTATTCACATTTTTTTAAGTACACAATAGACTGAGATTTTCATTATGCTTTTTCACAGTCATCTGGTATTCTGTTGGCTTCTATGTGGTTTATATAAATAATTTTCTCCTGATGGGCAGAATATTTTCCATTTTTAATATCATATATAGCAATCAAATGAGTACATTTCTGCAAATATCTTTACCTATTTTCCACTTATTTCCTTAGGAGGCATTCTCAGAAGTGGAATTTCCGGTTGAAGACAAGAACATTAACATTTTGATATATGTTGCCAAGCTCCTGCTGATAGCTTAGGTGATTATTACCTTTTTCTCCTGTAGTATTTGCTGGTTTGATAAGCTGTCAGACCTAACTAACCATTGGCTGGCTTTCCAGAATTTGCTCTATGTCTAGGTCTCTTGGGTTGCTGCTGTCCAGGGACCTGGGTGTTACAGTAATGAAGACTTTACAACACCATCTCTCCCAGACAATTTTTTTATATGTAAAAGATGTTTAGATCTTACTGTTTATTGCTTAGGTTTAAGCAATTGCATTGACAGCTGCTGTGTGGTCTTTTTCTTTAAGTCTTTCTTCTATTACTAAACACTTGACTAGCTTCTCCTAGAGGATATGAAAGTTCCTCAAATTTTATTTCCACTTTCATCTTGTCTTAACGCTATTTCCTCAAGAATGTCTATGCATCCTGTTTCAAATACACAACATTTACCTTTGTATTGACTTTAGACTTCACTAGGCAAATCATTTATGTTGCCCCAAAACTTAATAGATAATGGATTCCTCATCCTGGACGGGTTTGGGGGTCGAAGAACCTCCCCAAATGATGGTGATAAGGGGCGTTGGTATAGAGATCTGCCTTCGAAATAATGAGGGTGACAACAGTACAAATTTATTCAAAAACAGATTTTGTGTATAAAGCATGTGAACTAGATTGTGTGACTAAACTTCTAGTGTCCAAAGATGAACTCACATGTGGGATGATATTCCCTTTTGAATCATACTGACCAACGCACCTCAAAGCTTCCCCAGCCAACATAGAAGGGATTGTTTGGGGATGCCAACTATGTTTTGTTGAGAAAACCACACAATATAGACAAAGTTTCTGTTCCATCTATAATTTCTGGTAGAGAGACTTTTCTATCATAAAATTTAACTGTGTAGTATGGATGGGGTCGCTCAGGGCAAATAACATCACAAGGAATGGCTGGGCCCATTCCAAGACTCTTAGATTTCAGGGTCCCTGCCTCCAGTGGGGCTGACACCTGAAAACTGCCAGATCGACTTCTAAATTCTGGGCTCATTCTCTCTTAACTAGAATGTGAGTTATTTAAGGTCACAGAATCTTTGTAAATGATCTTCATTTTCTCCACACCCCCAAAGACTTATTCAGGATAATACTGAATGATGAACTTCTGAGAAAATTACTGAATGAATTAACTTTTAACCATGAGTCACACTGCCAAGGGAAGGCAGAGGTATCAAAAACTCCCAAGCTTTCCCCCATTTTGTTGTCACCAGCTTTCTTCAGGTTGCTTCCATTCTCACGCACCTCAGAGCTTCCCCAGCCAACACAGAAGGGAAAAATGTTAACCCTGGAAATGACTCTTGAGAAGGGAAAAATGTTAACCCTGGAAATGACTCTTGAGGACAGACATCCACTTCAGAGCCCAGCCACTTGGCGCTCTTCAGCAAGCACAAGGCATCTAAGGATTCTAGGCATGATTCCCCCTTTGTTCTTGAGAGTGTTGGGGGCTTGGTCATGGCACAACTGTGCTGTGATGCTAATGCATTCCTCTGTTTCAAAGATTGGGCTCTTGCTTGTTTGAAGACAACTCTATTTATAGTGCTATTAGATGGGGTGCTTTTTGGAATATTGTTTGGGGATAACATGAAAAAGCGCTGTTTACAGGACCTAGAAAGCACACCCAGTGCTTGCTTAAATAACCTGAGTTTAGAGCCATTTTCAAAATAAGAGGGTCAAGATGGGCTCCAGCTTTTAGACCAGGTCATCAGCTTTGAGATGGGTCCATTTGCAAGATATTCACATTGGGGTACAGAACTATGAAAAGGAAAAAATAATGAGATCTGGGTTTAATTAGTTTTTCTCATCATGCATCTAGTAATACAGACTCCATTGGATTATTTACATTTATAATAATTTCCTTGTCTTGAGTCAAATAAGGATTGTGGTTTAGTGTCTGTTCTTTGCCTTGAAATTCTGGCATTCTGGGCGAGGATTGAAGGTAACAGCTCATGATATGTCATCTACAAAAGACATACTATTTGGCAGAGATTAGAGAAAAAAATAAATGAAGGGAAATACCTTTTTAGAGTAGCATTTTGAATGTATCATCTGTCCCTTGGTCCATGTCAGTGGTTCCCAAACCTGTTTTTACATTAGAAACATGTAATGTGCTTTTATGTTGTTGATAATGACGGATAACAAGGACTAAGTACCTATATCAATATTCTCATTCAATTCTTTGCTTTGTATCTGGACGTTGGTTATTTTTAAAAAAACTTAGGTGCTTCTACTATGTAGCCTAACCTGGTTATAAAGCACCAGTCTTTGCAGCAATACCCCACTATATTCTGATATTTACTTAATAACCCGGTCGTAGGTATCTTAGCTGCCAAAGACATTTGTAACATTGCATCTTCCAAACATCCTTCATGTTAAAAGAAGAAACCTTATTGTTGTTGCATGTTTTCACTTATAATGGATTTTCATGAGGTGGAATGACCGTCACTCAAGTATGTGGGGAATGAATGATTTCTTTGGCTTTTCTGTTTTTATCAGAATTTTGTACCATGGTCCTCAGACACTGTGGAACCCATCACTTATCTGCTAATAAATACATACTATCTTATTCCAGAAGAGGCCAACTGAGTGATCTGCTTTCCATCAGCTAGAAACAACTTTAATCCCTTACTGAGATGTGCTCCCCTTCACCAAAGCTCTTCAAAGTAAATCAACTCTTGTACTGCGTGGTCACTATCTGTTTCTCGGCTGCCTTTGGCTTCAGGAAGGTCATATGACATTTCTGCTTGGTCAAAATGAGGGACATGCATGATAGGGTCTCTCTAAAGTATACTTTCAATTTTAGGTTCACTCAATTATAATCTAAATACAGTCAGTGGAGCACTAAACTTTATTTAGACCAAAAAGCAGGAACAATAGTCTTCAGTAATTTTATTTGTTTCAGTTATTTATTGCCACACTAAGTTGTTGTGATAGATATGAAAGATGATGGACTGTTGGCATATGTATATGTTTATAATGATAAGAAATGCAGAACTGAGATCCAAAGTCTTGGTGCTGACTGTCATAGGAGTTAATTACACACTTTATCAGACACACTCCTTGGTCTTTTGATGTTTCTTATCTCTGATCAGGTGGCTAAGGCAAGTGCACAGAAATATAAAATACAAGATCACAAGTACACACTAACTCCTAGCATTTAGAAGGAATCTTTTTTAAGAGCATGAGATATGGAGAATCTTGAACAGCTAAAATTCCACTCCCCCATCTCTTCTCCAAGAATCCACTCTTTCCCATTGCCACCACAGTACACCCCAGTATTATAAGAAATAGTACAAAATAGGGCCTCCCTGGTGGCGCAGGGGTTAAGACGTAACCTATGAAGAAATCCCCAGCCACTGCAGCGCAAGTTCGATTCCCGGCTGGCCAGGGAGAAATCCACATGGTGGGACAGATCTCTCCTGTCTCGCCCGCTGCTCCCCTCAGTAGTGTACTTCGGTCCGTCTACCTGTTCTATTCCCCACTCTGTCTCTGGTGAATCCTCTCACCCCCCCGTGCATCTCTGGCCTGTACCCCAATTCTTGTATAAAAATAAATAAATGTTTTTTAAAAAAGACTATTACATTTGAAAACATTTTAAAAAAAACGAAATAATACAAAATAATCCCATATACTCTTTCCTCAGTTTCTTTCAATGGCAATTTGAAAAGCATGCAAAATTATAATACAAGATCAGAACTAAGATATTGGTGTGGTCCACCAAACTTTTTTTTGATTTTTCCCAGTTTATTGTGTGTTTGTGTGGTTCTATGCAATTTTATCATATATGTAGGTCCCTGTACACCAATAGCATGCTAAAGGCACTTAACAGTTCCCCACAAGGATCCCTTATCTTTGCTCTTTCAAAACCAACCAACTCTTTCCCATTAGCCACTTATTCCCTGCCCTTAAACCTCAGCAACTACAAATCTTTTCTCCATTTCTATAATTTTGTCATTTCAAGAAAGATAAATAAATTGGATCATGTAATAATCGAATATTTGGAATTGGCTTTTCCATCAAGCATAATTTCCTTGAGATTCATCCAAGTCATAGTATCATAGTCTATTTCTTTTTATTGTTGACTAGCATTTATGATATGGGTGAACCACAGATTGCTTAGCCATTCACTCATTGAAGGTCAAGTGTGCTATTTTTAATTTTTGACTACTACAAATAAATATGCTATGAATATTCATGTACAGGTTTTTTGAGTAAAACTAAATTTCTGTCTCTCTGGGATTAACTGATCAAAATTGCCATTGTTGGACAGTATGGTGATTATATAGGTGATTCTTTGAAATAAAATTTGATTGGGTCACTCTCCTTTTTAAATGCTTTTAATAGAATTCTATTACTTTTAGCAGCAAAAGAATAGATACAGGTTCTACAAAGTTCTGAAATAGCTGGACTCTGCTGTTCCTACTCTCTTCATGCAATGCTGTGTTTTCATGCTCTTTGTGTTTCCTTGATGCTTGATCACCTTGGCCGGAATGGCACATCTTTGATGGCCGTGAACTACCGACAAAGAATCGATTGTGAGTAATAAGGTACACCAGGCTTTACCAGAGTGAAGGTCAAGTGATATTGTGAAGTACTAGACAGATCAAGGTGCTGTGTGAGTTTGAGGAGAGAAAAGTGGAGGTGAATTGCTTAGCAGATGGTGTGCGGGCAGGCAAAAAAAAGGCTTTGAAATTACAAGGTGGATGTTACTACAGTAGTCACACATTAGACATTAAGTTTTGGCATATTAAGATGATTCATTGCATGAAGTTAATGACATTAACTTAAATTTTATTGGTTTTATGGTTTGGTTCATATTTAATATGTCTCTTTGTTTCTCTAGCTAAGTCCTCTGAGCTTAACGTACTTGTATCTGGTTTTATAGTTTACACTTTTATAAGCACAGTAAAGGAATGCAACTCAACAGTGGTAATATGGGCTCATATATTTTCCTTTACAGGATTTCTGTTCAGATTTTATAAACAATGGATTAAAGGGTCTTTTGAGTTGATCATGGGCAATTCTGAAATTGTCCTAGTCCATATGTCACGAATAGTAGATATGCTTATTTCTTGCGTATATTACTTTGCTATTCCACGTTTTTAAGAATCTATCAATATATTCTTTCTGCGTGTTTTCAGATTTGTACCAGAGATTTCATGCTCCAACCCCAGGAACAGAGAGCTGAAAAGCATGAAAATACCCCTGAATATTGTCCACAGATGTCTGTCATTCCCTGTGTACGTGGAATGCCTACCTGGGATTTTAAAGCTGGTAATACTTAATTTGCTGAGGAAAAACAGAAGTATTTGTGCAGAGAAAACTTGCAAAGAAAACTTGACCAAGAAGTTCTAAGGAGAATCTCATCTGTACTTTAAATCACTTACACTGAACATTTGTGCACACAGAAGGAGGTGGCCTATTCTCATGGAAAAGTCAAAAAGAACCTTAGAGATCTTTTCCATGGAGAGGATAGTTCTGTCTTTAGGGTTAGGGACCCTTCTAAGCCCATTTTCTAAATTAAAGAAACATGAAGATTAGACCCAGATGTCCCAAAAAGTATGATTCATTTTCCTTGTATCACATGATTTTTGAAAATAGAATGGACTGTTGGGGTGGCAGTGAGGAGCGAAAGCTATGTATTACAATTGTGTTGTGGCTTTTGCAGATGTCTAGGGCAAGATTGCTGTAAGATTGAATAACTCCACACTAAACTCATAAATTATGGTTAAAGCTATGCAAAGATCAATCTGAACTATACAAGTAGGGAAAATAATACTCTAGCAAGCAATAGTTATAAGCTTTTCTGGAAAAATACAGCCATCCTTTATAACCAAGGAAACAAGATGCATGCCCCTCAGAACCTCTTGTAAAAATCTCTTAGATTATTTACACAATAAAATATTTTATCAGCAAATAGTTTTTTTAAAAAATTCATTAACATGTAACAGACAGAGAATTTATAAAAAGGATGATCGCACAACTCACAAATAATTATGCAAAGTAAGCTAAAGAAGATCAAGCACTTGGAATAGCTTTGCACAAGAATATAAAAACAAATGGCCATTATTAAATAATTTGGGAAAAATCAATGCTTGTTTTAAGCAAATCATTCTTGAAAGTGGTCTTTTGGCTTAGCTGATATGTCTAGACAATCTTTTGTAGGGATTGTTTGTGTTTATGTTGCAGGGCAAATTCTTCCTGAACTATCACTACAAAATGTCAGATTATGAAATGTATCGATCATGACCTAAATAAATATCACCCAGCACCGTTCCCAAGATCAGAAATGGAAAGGTTTTTTTTTAGCGTTAAAACTCAAGCTTTACCAGTGGCAGCTGAGTGGCTCCCCTCTTTCTGGAATCCTCTATCTGTGTGCCTGTCAGCCATCTTTTCTTTTATCAGATACTGTTGCCAAGGCAACCACCTCCTTTGTAAGGGCCCAGGATAGCTGCTTCTTTTTGGAAAGGGACTCTGGGCTGGCTGCCAGATTTTCAATTCTCAAATTCAGACGACTGTAGCTTACTTAACCCTTTCAGTGGCTTGAGAAAAGACAAACTGCAAAAGCTTTTACATGTTTTAATGCCCCGAGGAAGCTTAAATTATCCTCTACCTGAAATCTTGAAGTATTCTTTTGCTAGGACACACACTATGTTGTCCAGAGAATTATTTGTAAGGAATAATTAAAGGGGAGACAACATTGATATTTTTTAGAATATTAGAGTTCAGAAATGTTATGTTTTAAATCCAGTCTACAGTTCTCTGATTCTAATCCAATACAGGGGGAAAAATCATTGCAAGCTGAGATACTGGGTTTTCAGTATATTGCTTCCTGTTGTTTACTGAATGCAAATGAACCTTTTTTCACAAAAGAAAATAGAGTTCCTAATCCTGTTTCCTTATATAATCATTTGAACAAGCTATTTCTTTGAGTGTCTCCTATCCTTATTGCCTGTGTTCCTAAGTCTCATTAGACTTCGAGATTCAGAAAGGGCTTCTCAGATCTTGTGGTCTAATTTCTGCCCCTTTATTACTCATTTACCTGTGAAACTGCTTATTCCATTTTGGGGCCCTGTTTATTAGAAATTCTCCTACTTTGATGAGGTCTAAATATAGCATCCATCTTTTTGTTCTACTCCTGTGGTTTGAAGTCATGTAGAGGAAAGCTAGACTTTAGCTCATATTACAGCTCTTTAGGAAAACTAAAAATAGCTCATCTGCACCCTTGCTCCAGGTAGAACTGTCATAAAGGCATGCCTTTGACAGATCTGCTGGAGCAGTGGACCTGGTTGAGAACTTCCAAATGACTGTATCTTTGGCTCCGCTGGGGCACGAGTGCCCAGGCCTCCTTCCCTCAGTGACTGAACACAGCTGCCACATAGAACAAAGCCCTTCCTGCCCTGTGGAATAATGAGACTCAAGTTTAGCTTGGGGACTTTCCATACATTGAGCAAGACTTTTGCAGGCTTGCACTATGGTCTGAGGCTCTTCCTGTTCCCTCCCTACCCTCACGGGTATTAGTGCTCTGTCAATTCTTAACACTCTTCCTACCTACTGCTCCCTGCCCCCCTTTTATCCGTTCCAGATATTTTCCAAAAATCTTTGGTGCAAACAATCCCCTTTTGACAACTGCTATTTGGGGGACTTAAATACCAGCTTTCTTTTTCAGTATAAATATATTTTGTTCATTAATCTTTTTGATGTATAGCTAATGCTTTGCATAACTTTATACTTCAGACGTATGAGAGTTTCTCAATGTTTCTCTTAGGCAAAACTGCATGTCAAACTAACGCCTCCCAGGACCATGTGAATAATGCAGCACAGAGCTGCAATTCCTCGAGTTCCTGTATTCTGAGCACTATGCTTTTATTTATGCATTTCAGGATGACATTAACATTTGGAGCAACTCTATCACTCTGTGGATTCATAATGAGCTCGTAGAAACTCAAATGAGGAGTCTGGATTCAGTTAAATATAATAAAATTCAAAAGTACTTCATTCAAGCCCTTTGGGATTTAAATCCACTAAGACTTTTTCACTTGCAGTATTTATAATAAAATTCCTCTTCCTGTGTCCTATATAAGCAATTAAAAATCTAGGAATAGGTATGCACATCTGTTTCAAGTTAATTTTATTTGATAAATCCAGGCCATGTTACCCATCCATTATATTAGCTATTCCCTGTGCTACCTTAGAATTCCACAAGTATGATAGTAGTATTTAGATCAACGATATTATTCAAAATGCACAGTCACAACTGAGGAGAAGCCACAAACGTTAAATCAATCATTACTTTTGGACAGGGTCATTAATTCAATTACAAATTCACCCAATTACATTGCCATTCAGGCATATTTCTTCAGCTTTTTCATGAAGATGTCATAAGAGATTTTCAAATATATTATGTAAATATAGATAAAATACACCTGAAAACATACATTTGGTTTATTGATAAATATAGGATAAAATGGCCTACATAGATGTAGAAAACCTTAGGGATAGAAAGCATAATACAAATTATGGAGTCAAATTACCTAGTCACTATAGTTATCCCTGCAAGATACCCTGAGAAAACAATTTTTGGTTGGGATAAGCAGTTTTCTAAAAATTAAATTGATAGAGCTCTAATTTACAACCAATAAAATACCCCATTTGAAGTGGATGGCTTGGTGCCATATAGGTCAGGTGTGACAAATATTACCATCTAGATCAATATCAAGGTGTTTATTTCCATCATCACAGCACATGCCTTCCTGTCATTCACAGCTGCAGGCTACTAAGGATGCAGTTTATGTCACAATATGTTGGGTTGTTTCCATGTTGTAGCTGCATCTAATTGAAATCCTAACAAAGGTGGTCTTTTGTTGTGGCTTTTTCCATTCAGTATTTTTATTCTCTATAAGTATTGCATACTTTAAGATTTTTTTTTTAATTACGGGTATACTGCAAATTGATTTGATGAGCATTGCTGCAATTTTATTTATGCTTATCATGCTTGGGTGAACTGGATTCCTTGGATTTCAAAATTATTTGGCTATTATGGTTTTGAATTTTCTTTTGTTCTTTCCTCGTCCTTTCTTTCTATGATTCTGTTTTTACATAAACAACTTTAAATTGTCTGCCACACCACTGAGACAATGCTAAGTACTTTCTGATTTCAAATTTTAAACAGCTGTTACATAAAAGAAGAACAGATTTAGGTTACAAAGCTCTAAAGCCTACAGATTTAACATTGTCTGTAACCTGTGAGCAAGTTATAAGATAGACTAACAACATTTTTTCCTAAAATACATTGCACAAAATTAAAAATGGCAAACCACATATAGCCTGCTGAAATCATGCACGTGGAATTGATCTTACATTTTCATCTGATTAATAATTTTCTTTAAAAACAGTTAATAATACACTGGCACAGAGAATATATAAGGTCAACCAAATGCCACTTTGAATGTTAACTATCTCATTAGGAAATACAGGATTATAGAATCATAGAATTCAGGTGAAAAAAAACTATCAAGAACAGTTAATGCCAACATGTCATTCTTTTACATAGAATTCTTCATTGCCTGTCATTTCCAGCAGAACCCAAGCTCTTACTGGTGGAAACTCAGCTTGGTCTACTTTTATCTTTCCATTACAAATCTCCAGCTCCATGACTTTTTGCCTCTGTAATCTGTTGTGTCTTTTATAAACAGCTTTCTTTCAGGGACTTTTTAAAACGATGCTCTCTTTGCTTTGAATGGCCTTTCTAACATAGTTGCTTACCTAAATATTGCATTCTTTAAGAATTTTCACAGGAATCGATCCATCAAGGAGTAATTTAACCTTTATAAAACCCTAAGTCTCAATTGCATATGCCTTCTCTCACCTCCATAATGTTTGGAATACCTGTGTCATTATATCTGTCACCTTTTATCACAATTTCCAATGTATTTGTCTATCTGGAATGCTGAGGTTTATGACTAGTTTTCTTTTTATTAATAGTATTTAGTAAGATATGAAGAACATAGCATAAATAAAAATACTTTTCAGGAGGAAATGAGTTTCATTAATTAGGAAGTTGATTTTCAGAGAAATGAATTGACTTGTCTGAGGACACAGTTTTAATTTTTATATTCTAGACTTAGAATTCAAATTAGATATCTTTTTAAGATCTTTAAGTTGTGAAAATGAATTTTTTTTCAAAGATTTATTTATTTATCCATACAAGCACTGGGTACAGTCAGAAGTGCAGGAGGGTGAGAGAATTCACCAGAGCCAGAGCGGGGAACAGAACAGGCAGACTGACGAAGTACACTGCTGAGGGGAGCAGAGGGCGTGGCAGGAGAGGTCTGAGCGCCATGTGGGACCCTCGCTGGTGGCCGGGGATTGAACCGGTGCTGCAGAGGCTGCAGGCAGCCTCGCAGCCCAGTGCCCAACCGCTGCGCCAGCAGGGGAGGCCCTAAAAATGAAATTTTACGATCTTTAAGGGAATCTATGTAGACATATATCTTATATCACATATCCAGAAAAGCAACATGGTTTTGTAGAAAGTGGAATGTTAGCTAAATGTTAGCTATTAAGATTTTCTTAGAGAATGTGCTCACAGAAAGGAAGGCCTGGGGCCTGGGCAGTAAGGCAGGTGATAAAACCAAGATGAGGGGCTGCACCTCTGAGCTGGCCACTGTTTAGCTTCAAGGACAATGACTGCTTGATTTGACAGGATTGTTTGAAAGGTGGCATAATCTACTGGGTCTCATTATGGTTCTTTTGGATGAAGGAAGGAGGAAATTTGTCTGCTAGGTTTGTCTCCTGCTGGCCTAAGATTGGTTCCTTGGAGATTAATTCCCTTTGCTTAAAGATTGAACCGGTATGAATGCCAAGTATTCCCAGGATGTGTTAAACATCAGGGAATATTTATTTCTGGGTGCTTCATTTTCACCATGAGTACATGAAAGATGCCTCATAATGGTCCCATGTAGCTCTTACTTGTCTTGTTTGATTTTAACCTGGAGACTTGGCTAAAGGTGAGACTGGTATGTTGTACCAATTGACAATTTTTCATCATTGAGAGTAACTGGTCCCTCCCATTTTGAATTGGGTATTAAATATTTTGATCTTTGTGAATATGATACAAGAAAAATATCTCTCAATGTTTTTATTTGCATTTATTCAATTATTATTTAAGGTTCAGCATCTCAATTGTTCATCAGTTGTATGAATTACTTTTTACATGTTTTTTCGTGTTTACTAGAGAGTCTGTACTTGTTTGCTACAATTTTTTTAATATTTAAAAGTAAAACTGGGCCTCCCCTGGTGGCTCAGCGGTTGAGCGCTGGGCTGCGAAGCTGCCCGCAGCCTCTGCAGCACCAGTTTGATCCCCAGCCATGGGCAAGGGTCCCACATGGTGCACAGATCTCTCTTGCCACGCCCGCTGCTCCCCTCAGCAGTTATTTCGTCGGTCTGTTCCCCGCTCCGGCTCTGGTGAATTCTCTCACCCTCCCACACTTCTGACGGTACCCAGTGCTTGTATAAATAAACAAATAAATAAATCTTAAAAAAAATAAAATAAAAGTAAAACTGGTCAATATATTTTTGTATTAATTTGTAGGCATTTTCGACATTTTGTACAGTAATATTGTCTGTAAATGCATTTACAAATTTTTTTTTCAGTTTTGTTTGTGATTTTTTTTCAATTTAAGTTAGTTGCTTTAGAGAATTTCAATTATTTGAGTCAAATGTATCAGTCATTTGTGTCTGGTTACTAAGATCTATGTTATTATTAGAAAGACTTTTTAATTTTAAAGTCATAAAATATTCTTTTTATTTTATGTTTGTCTTCAATTTATCTGGTTTGTTTTTGAGCATAGCAAAAGGTTTTGTAATACTTTTTAAAATCAGTTACTCTGATTTCTGTACTCAACTTTTTAAAGTAAAATTTTATTGATTCACCATTGATTTATAACACTATGTAGGTTTTGGGAATACAGCTTCACACCTCGAATGTGTATTTATTATACCTCATCCACCACCAGAGTTCCAGTGCCAGCCACACCATCAGATTGACTCCCTATTTCTCGCACGTATATGTGCAGTGAATTACGATAAACGACCCACGACCAAACAAAGAAGAAAGCTAAGTCTCTTCCAGAAGATACACAATTTATTAGTATATATTTTTACTCAGACTTAAAGTAATGTTTTAATCTATTATAGACTCAAATTTCATCACTCTTTCCTTTTGCTTCTGGGCTCTAGTATATTCATTAATATGCATTTTTGTGCTATTATAATATGATTTTGTTATGGAGGTTTCATAAGTTATTCATTGATTTACTAAATCTTTGTATGTGTGAATCTGAGGACCAGGGGAAAGAAAGATAAGATATTGCTTGTGTGGAAACTAGTGAAGAAGACAGCAAAAAAAAAAAAAAAGAGGAAATAAAATTACAAATCATGCTCAGTTTTATTTTATATTATTTTTAATAAAGATTTTATTTATTTTTTTGTGTAGAAGAACTGGGTTGTAGGCCAGAGGCATGGGAGGTGAAAGGATTCACCAGAGACAGAGTGGGGAACCTGACAGGCAAATGTACTGAAATCTGCTGAGGGGAGCAGCGGGCGAGGCAGGAGAGGTCTGCTGCACCATGTGGGTCAGCTCCCTGGCCGGGGATCGAACTCATGCTGCTGCAATGGCTGCTGATTGCTTCATAGTGCTGAAACTTAACTCCTTCCACCACCAGGGAGGCCCCATGCTCAGTTTTATAAATGAAATAAGATGGGTGTTGCTAGACTGATTTAGACAGGATGGTAACCCCCAGAGACAACCTTCATCCTCCTTTGTCAGATAATTGAACACATCAAAATGTTCCAGGCACGGCCTGGCATCTTTGCTTGTTCTGGGTACTGCCTCCCCAAGGAGGGCAGGTGATAGCAGTGCCCCGGGAGTGCCTAGCTCTGTGTGAAACCAGGGCGTGTGTGCTGTGTATACAGAACTGTGGGCATGTTTACCATAGAAAGGATTTGTTTTTAACAAGAAGCAAGTCAGGGGATATTTCAACAGGAAACGGCCATGCGTTGATGCAGGCTTTTAAATGACTTTTTAAAAATGCAGTGATTTATTGTTTGTGCTTTACTATTGGAGATGAACAAAAAAGATAAAAGGCATTTCTAGAAAATACAGCCCTAATTTTGACTGAACTCACACTGAATATTTACAAAGAAGAAAAATGAGATTTTTTCAAAATTGAGGTTTTCCACCATATAGAATATATCTTTCAACCTATTTATTCAATCTTCTTTCTGTTTAAAAACAGCATTTTAAACTTTTGCTTTGAAACTGTGTTTCATGTCTAAACTTAGATATTATATAGAATGTTAAAAACGTTTTAATATTGTATAATTGATAATTGTTACCTAAATTTAGTGCATTGATTTACTACATCTAAATCTAACAACCTAGTAAAACTTTCTTATTCTAAAGTTTTCACTTTCCAGTAGATAATTTTATATCATATATAGAGTTTCATTTCAGTATTTATACATATAACTTATTTTCTTAACAAACTGTACTGACAAGGATCTACAGATTATTAATGAATAATAGAAAGCATACTTATAGGTATTTATTAGTGATGAATACTTAATTTTATTTAATACCTTATTTTTCCATTTTCCATTAATGTGTAATGCAATGAATTTATCACTCTGTTTCTCAGTATTGTATGATTCTTATATTCCTGGAATAAATGAACACTGTATTTTTCTCAATATTTTTTACTTCTTGTTGGAATTTATGAATGAATACCTTTGAGATATTAGCAAATCATCTGTACGTATGTGATATTGATCACAGTTTTTATTGCTGTCTTGTTCATTGGATATTAGAAATGTAGCAACTTCATAAAATCGTTTTTGAAGGGCCTCATGTTTTTCTAATCTCTGGAGCAAAATTAAAAACTCAACCCTTTACTAAAACCTACCTATAAAGTCTTATGGGTCTGGTGCCATTTTATTGGTCTATTCAGGCTTTCTAAATCTTTTGTAGATGAGGCTACTCATTTATATTTTCCAATAAAAATTGTACTTACAATTTTATTAGTATAATATTATACTTTATTCCTGTACACTATTTTAACTGTTTTTTTTTTTTTTGTTTCTATGGTTACCTTTTTTCTCATTTCTTTATTCTGGATAATGTTTTCAAGAAAGTTTCCATTTAATTAGTCTTTTAAAAAATCAGCATGCTTTCATCTGTTATGCTTGTTTAACATATTCACTTATAAGTTGCTTTTATTTTATTGCTGCCCTGCAGCTTTCTTTGGGATAAGTTTCACTTCAGAGTACAGTGTTTGTAGAGATTTTTAGGTAGAGTGAAGGATTTGGATTCCAGTGGAGAAGACATAAAGAAGTGTTTGCTTTATTATGTATTTCACTGCTTAAGTGGAATGCTTTAAAATTTAGCACTTACATTTTTAAATTCATTTCATTCTTTTTTGATTCATTTGTTATAGCATCTTGAAATCATCAAAAAAGTTTTAAATTTCTTTCTGGATGGTAGTATGTGTCTCTCTATTTTATCTTTATTTTTCCCTTCATTTTTCTTACATGTACTCTTCTGCTGGTGATTAGCATAGATTTTAGGAAGGAAGAAATTTATTTTGATACACATGCCATCATGAAACTGAATTATGAAAGTGGGTTCTTCTAATATTAAAATTGAGTTTTCTCTATGTGTTCCTTCTTGAAATTATTTCTAGTGCATTCAAAACTTTCATGCACTGCTAATGCAGGTTGCCAATTGTAATACAAGTTGCAGAGTTAAGGTCAAGTATGTCCAAGATCTATGGATCCAAAGTAGTGGAGAACAATTTTTTTTTATGCATCTCATTGTCATGGGTGGGATTGATAGTTCTGTTCATGCTGAAGGCTTCCCCCAATCTCTGGAAATGACTTACATGCAAATAATTCCATATTTTCTACAGTAACACAGCTCCATACTAGAAGTCGCAGGACCTACATATTAATTGCTCCCAAAATTCACATTCATCTCTTCTACTGCTCCAAAAGTCTGTTCCATTTTTTTATTGTGACTGTCAGATAATATTTTGGTCTCTAGTCCTCTTTGTTCAAGAAGGTTAAATATCAGTATTTTTGGCCATATTCCTTAGATGTGGCCACTGAGACTCATACAATTTAAGTAATTTCTGAGATACCCAGTAAGAAAATGCTAGGATCCAAACTGTCTCATTCTAATGTTTTTGCTTTTCTTAGCATAAATATGAATGGGGGAAAAATGGCAAGTATTTTATCAAACATCTAATTTTGCAATATACCAATGTGGTTGGGAAGATGCACAAAAGTGAAAATGAATAGTTTATGATTCTTGGTTGAAGAAAGAAACAATGAAGATATAAAATTACTTCACTGTGCTCTTGGACAGAGATAATAATCTTTATAAACATCCAAAGTAACAAGTGGAAGATGCACAGTAAGCCTAGGGTGTTATAGTTGAGACAGTAGATATACAATGTTGTAGAACAGCTACTCCTTGTCTTATGCCCTTGTGGCTGCTTCCTAGGCTCCTCATGACTCCTTGGCTCCAGCTCTTACATGGCGCTTGGCATCTGCTGTACTTGGCTCTGGATTTCGTGACCTCTGGCTGCCCCTACCCACCCCTGTGACCTGGGTCCTTACTAGGAACTGAACCTGCTGTTCACTTGCTGCTTTCCAGTACCGACTCTGCAAATTCCTGACCTAAATTCTGCTTAGCTTGGCACAAAGTGTCAGTGGGGACATATGCAAGCAAAGCAAATGGTGGCTTCCTAAACAGCTCTTGCCAAAGTCTACTCCAAGGTAGAAATGTCCATTTTGATATGGGTTAGGTACATAGAAGACAAATCTTTCTATCAGAGTATCTTATTTTGATATTTTTCAGTATTCTGGGTATTGGAGTACTCAGTGTTTACTAGAACTTCAAGGAGGAAAAGATATTCCTTGGAGAACAAATAAAAAATGTGACCTTCATCCTAATTGTTTTAAAATAAGGGTCTAGCTGAAGAAGATCTTGGGGGCATGGCAGAGGAGAAATAATGTGCTACTGGTTATAGGATCATGGTTTCTAAAGAATTCCAAGAATCGACCTGGCGAGTCTGGATCTAAACTCTTGGATTTGTGTCCTTCACTAGTTTAAATTCTCTGTGACTTGGAATTTTCTTCTAGAAAATGGAACTAATAATTGTGTATTTTCATGGGTAGTTGTGAGGACTAATAGAACTAAGATAGATAGATAGATAGATAGATAGATAGATAGATAGATAGATTGATTGATGGAATGATTGATTGATATAGATATTGGTAGCTATTACCAATATCTGGTTACTATCATGTATAACTGGCCCCTCTGAAGACTTGTCCCATAAATGGACAGGATGTTAGGGGGACATTGATTCACTGATTCATTCCTCCGGTGGATTGAGGATCTCCCTGGTAGTATTATAATCTGCACATGGTGTGAGTTTCCTAGTGAGCTTCTATGACTTTCCAAAACAAAACATTCCAGTGCAGCAAAGTAGAGACATGTGGAACTTGAGGTGGATAGTGTACGGAGCCACCATCCATTACAGCTTACAGTTGAAATTGTTAGGGTGAAAACAGGTGACACAAATACTGTTGACTCTACGTCTTCACCCCTAGAGTTCACTTTCTTCATCCTATATCATCCCCTCATTGTCACAGTTTCTCTTCCTTACTTATTCAAAGTAACAAGACTCCAACTTTTTGTTCAACTTGTATCAAGATAGAGATTTTCATAAAAGTGGGGGTTTTGTACACAAAAATTAGTTCAGAGATTCCTTGTTTTTAAAATTAATAATCCCTTTATTAATTTTCCAATGATAAACCCTAAAGCTCTGATTAATCATTAAGCTTTTAAGTTTAAAATGCATGTCTCATTATTCTCCTGGTAAATTTAATACATTTTAATGATCACATTAAAGTCAATTTTGCAAAATAATTTGATGTATTTTATTATTTAAAAATAATTTATACTTTCAATGTACTTGATTCTTCCTTTAAGGGCATCAATTTCCTCACCTAAAATAAAAATTCTATTCTTAAGTACTAAAATAATTCTTAGGAATTTAATAAATTAAACCTATGCCAGGGATGAGTCTAGTTTATTTTGTAAGGTCTAATTTTATTTTTGTAGACCTAGTGGGACTTTGAGTTAAAATTATGTGTCTAGGGCCTCCCCGGTGGCGCAGCGGTTGAGCGCTGGGTTGCGAAGCTGCCTGCGGACTTTGCGGCGCCGGTTCGATCCCCGGCTGCTCCCCGGCCACCGGAGGAGGGTCCCACATGGCGCGCAGACCTCTCCTGCCGCCCGCTGCTCCCCTCAGCAGTGTACTTCGGTCCTTCTGCTCCCCGCTCTGGCTCTGGTGAATTCTCTCACCCTCCCGCGCTTCTGACTGTACCCAATGCATGTACAAAACAAACAAATGAATACATAAATAAATAAATAAATAAATAAATACATGCCTCTCTTAAAAAAAAAAAAAAAATTATGTGTCTAAAACAATTATTCATTTCAATTAGACATTTTAACTTAAAATTAAAAACTTATCTAGTGCTGTAATAGGCAAAATTTTAAAAAAAAATTACATAAACCTAAAACACAAAAATAACTGAAGACTATTCCTTAACTGCAAATTGTAATTATTACAGGTTTGATAAACTTTGGTATTTAATAATTATTTTTAAAACCTTAAAAGTTAATAATAATCACTAGGAAATGAATTATGTCACTTAGGAGAATTTGAAAGTCAGTTTCCAAGTTCAATTTCTTTGACTTAAGTTCTTGGCTGGCTGAAATTGCATGAGGACAGATATTTGGGCAAGATGCAAGACCTTGGAAGTGCAGATTTTATCCTGGCTGAGTCCCTTTTAATTGATAATTGCCGAGTAAATGGGGAGTCTCTTATCCCAGTTCTGTGTTCTGCCTACACATTTCTAAACTTCTAATCTATTGAAATCCCAAATTGGGTTTCTTCTATCTTATTAGTGTTATATTTTAAAATTCTATTAACTTAAACCTTTGCAATGTTAATTTATGCTTTTTTAAAATTTCATTTGAGAGTTAACTGTGTGTCAGGTGCTGTTCTAGGCATCTGGGAATACTGTTGAATACCAGAAAAATCACTGCCTTGTAGAACAAATACACCAGCAGAAAGAAAAAAATGCACTAAAGGACAAGGCTGTCAAGTAAGTCAGCAAACAATTATTCAGTATGTTAGAACAGGGCAAGTATAGCAGATAAAGAAAAAAAGCCATAGCCATAAGGGGTACGAGATTGTGATTGCTATGGAGAAGGGTTTTTAGCATGCAAACTAATATAAGAAAGTCAGGACTAATCCTTAGCTGGTGACATTGAGCAAGGGTTTGAAGTAGTTGAGGGACTTAGTCAAGTGACTATGAAGAGAAGCGTAGTCCAGATAGTGGGCAGAGCCTGTGACCCCAGACTTTAGCTCGCCTGCTGTCTTTGGTGAGCAAGAATGATTGTGAGTGGTGAGAAAGACATGAGGCCTGAGAACTAACAGGGTTGCATGGGTGACCACTAGGGACTGATTTTATGTTTCACGACATGGAGAACAAGTGATGGAATGATGTGAACTCACTTCACATCACTTGCATTCTTCAAACAGAATGCAAATGTTTAGCAAAATAAAAGCAGGGAGACCTGGTAAGAATTTATGGCAGTAATTCGGGTTAGAAGGAATGATTACAAAGCACAGACTGGGTGCAGTGCAAGTGGTGAGAATTCTGGAAAGTCAGCAGTATTCATTGTAAATTGGACATGAGAGAAGAGAAAGGGTCTGGATGGCACCATGCTCTAGATATCTAGAGATCTCAATTTAAATCTGGATAAATCTTAAGAACATACAATGACTGTGATGGTAGACCACTGCCTTTGGTTGTGGGTGCTCTATGGTAATAAGACATGTATGGGGGAGCCTATATTCCCTAAAATACAAAGAACAATGTAAATCTAACTTTACTGCAATAAAATTTTAATTAAAAAATACCCAATGAATGGGGGAATAACTAGTGGTATGATGTGATATAAAATGATTTTTTGTATGAGAGCTGGTTAGATACTTGAAATAATACTACAAAAGCATGAACATGAAGGCAGAAACTAAGTCTGCTCTCTTTGGGAAGATGACTTGTCTCTTTGGGAGAGACAACTGGATATCATTGTGGGCACCAAGGAGACATTAGGTCCTGAATGGTCCTCTACGGTGATTTAAGGCAAAATGGCCATAAGGCAATATGTAGAATGCATAGATGGGCATTTAGAATATTTCTTTCTTAATTTTCTCTTTGACATTTTTTCTAATTAAAAAATGAAATAAGGAGATGAAAAGAGTGGCCAATAAACCCAAAACTTCCGCTCACAGACAGCTCTTCTAAATCATCCACAAATATTGGAAGCCTGACTTCCACACACAACCATTTATCACGATATTGAAAGTATTATTAAATTACCATTAAGTAAAACTGATGCTCAGGAAGATGGGCAATGCTTTGTCCCTCCAGTCTTGCAAGCCCTTTGTACTGTATTTAATTTGATTTGACCTAACACTTGGGCCCACAGTGATCTTACCTCCTCTGAGCTCTTGTGATACTTCCTTCACAAGGTGCCTGTTTTGACAAAAATTCTCACTGCTTTATACGGTTACTTTGAACAGTTTTGTGCAGATTATGTGTGTCCATCTTGGAAACGCAGACAGCGGCTTGCAAATACCCCCTGCCATAATTACAAATAAGTGCCTACCCCGGTGCTAAGTTTATGAATGAATTCTCTTGACATATCTATTTAATCATGAAGCTAATTGATGGGGAGATTATAATGCATTTGCGTGTTTGTGAGAGAAGGAGAAACACTCATACAAATACTTGGTGAGGTCAGGCAAGGGAAGAAATATTTAAATATGCATTTATTTGCTCTCAAGTTAGGGATGATGGAAGCATCTAACAAATGACCATATATATAAATATACGTTTTGTTTTATAGCACATGTATATATATATATATATATATGTATACGCATGTCTTTATCAACATATGTGCTATAAAACACAATGTGTGTTCCTGAGAAAAACTCCATGTTCTGCAAGATTGTTGGATTAAAATTAAAGGGTTTATGCCAAAAAGACCATCAAAAGGATGCTTAGGAAGATAAGTAGTGTTGAAACCAGCCTACTAAGATAAAATGCTCCTTTATAAAAATACTGGCACGTTGAATCAGTGGTTAACTTGCTAGTGAATAAACAAATACATACTTCAATCCATTTTGGACTTAAATATGAAGCTGGCTGATTGGATGACTGATTTTGCTGTGTTAAACTAAAAGGTAGAATGCACAAAGATCATCGAAACCTATGTCACAACACATTCAAGGCAGAGCTCAGGACTCAGATGAGTCCAGGAAAAGGACAAGAAGTGAGTGGGAATTCCAGAATACTGGATTTTTCCATGGGTAGTTACATTCAGCAGCTGTAGCGTATTTTGAAGTTAGATGACATTATATGGGATGTTTGCTTTGTTTTATATATTTTATGGCTTTTGTTATCAAAGCACTTTGAGATTTCTTTATGGTTATTTTTTCTGTTTTCTTAAGCTTGAATGCTTAAGAAAGTGATTGATGCTACAATCAATTTTTTTGTTTTTTTTTAGGTCTGCACATTCAGGAAAATAGTTCCTATAGAATGCTTAATAAAGCTTGGTGAAACAACATTTTTTTGTTGTTGTTGTTAAATCACCCATGAGTAAATGTATCCTAACTTTTCTTGATAAAATTAAAATAAAAGGAATTTTATGTATATGGATATATTAATATTTTATAATAAGTAAGGGATTTCTAAATAATATCTATTTTAGATAATGCAACTAGGTTAATTCTATGTTAATAGCTATAAATTCAAAAGACAGTTGGATTATAAAATAGTTTTGATAAGTAAATGTTGATTTTGTCTTTCCATTTGACATAAAATTGTGTTTCTAATTGGTTCCTTAGCAATGAAGTTATCATTCATTAAGATTCATCAAATACACTTTATACAAAGCTCCTAGGCTCATAGAATAACTGATTTCTGCTAATTTGATGATTGATGATAGTCACTGAATGGTTTTCCCCAAAGTTACACTATAGTGACTCATCTTTGGATAATAATCAGTCATAGCAATAATAAATTTTCACTTCATAATTTGGGTTGTTCCACTGAGGAGACTGAGATATTGAATTGATTATAGGCAAATTACCTTTGTGTCATTTTTGTCCTTGACTGAGGACGGTTAGTACAAATACTGCATTCTATCAAGAATTTAGATAATTCTTTCTTTTTTTTTTAAGATTTTATTTATTTATTTATACAAGCACTGGGTACAGTCAGAAGTGTGGGAGGGTGAGAGAATTTACCAGAGCCAGAGTGGGGAACAGAACAGGCAGACTGACGAAATGCACTGCTGAGGGGAGCAGCGGGCGGCAGGAGAGGTCTGAGCACCATGTGGGACCCTCGCTGGTGGCCAGGGATTGAACCGGCGCTGCAGAGGCTGTGGGCAGCTTCGCAGCTCAGCGCTCAACCACTGCGCCACTGGGGAGGCCCTAGATAATTATGTCTTTTACTAACATTGTATTAAGACTTTTGAAATACACTTTTTCTAAAAATATTCCTTCAAACTATGACCAGATGTTTTAAAATTGAATACATTCAGACTGAGACGTCTACTGAGCTATATTTAACTACAATCATTGTTTCTTAGGTGAGATTTTGCATAGTTTTCGGTGACCACATAAGTATTTAATAAAATTAATATAGTGTATTTTGAACCCCAATTTTCTCTTATCTTCTCTGAACATGGTTTTATGAATGATCATACTATAAAATTAGGTATTGTTTTTGACCTGGTAACAAAAAACTTCAAAGTTTAATATTTTAAAACTCATCGTATATTACAGCTTGGTCTTGAAAAATAACATCAAACCTTTTTTGAAATGATTTGGAACTAAGCTCATATGAAGGATTACTGGAGCATTGGTGTAGTGGGAATGGTGTGTAACATACATCTGAAAGGGTCAACCTAAACCCTCAGGTAATATATGATGTTGTAAAAAAATGTTACCACAATTAAAAAAAATGATAAAATTAAAAAAATAAACCCAAATTAAAATGACCTCTAAAATCATAATGTCATTTTTGTCGTTGGTTGTGACTAATATTCAAAGATTATTGTCACTACTTCAACTTTCTGTAATGTATAAAGTTCAATTGACTGTAAATACCGAGTGTCAGTGAGAATGTGGAGCAGCAGAAACTCTCATACATTGGTGTTGGAATTATAGAATGGTACAACCAGTTGGAAGAGTTTGGGAGTTTTAACAGATGTATTTATATGCCTCTTCTATGAAATAGAGCTTTCACTCCTATGTACTTATTCAAGAAAAATAAAAACTTTTGGTAAGAAAAATACTTGTCCTAAATTATTCATATTAGTTTTTTTATATACTAGTCCAAATTAGATACAACCCAAACATTCAATGGATTAACAAATTATCCCATCTGCATACCTGGAGTACTACTTAGTAATGAAAAAGTATAACTTAATGATGTGCACAATAAGTATGAATATCAAAACATTACCTTGAACAAAAAGAAAAAAGAGAACATACAACATATTTCCACTTATATGATCTTGTAGTGCAAACTAAATAATGGTGATCAAAATCAAAATCAGAATTGTACTTCTCTGGAAGAAGCAAGAAATAGATCGGAAGCCTATCTTTTACCTTCTTACATACTTTGCTCCACATAATCTCTCTCTCTTTCTCTTTCTCTCTCTCCCCCCATTCCTTCCTTTAATCAATTTGTGTTTTATTCTCCAGAGCTCTATAGCAGAAGGCTCTTGATGGTATCAGACTTCACCAAAATATATTGAAAAAAAATCTGACCCAGAAGGGAAACATTTTAAGCTGCAAGTCAAACATCTGATTCATCCAGTACAAAAGAAATTATCATATCCTTTGTGTTCTTCTAAGGCTGGATCAAAGGAGCATTAGATGGGTTAGCAAAGGAAAAACAATCAATTTAATAACATACATATGAAGAATGTATATAGTTAGCTAGTCTAAAGAGTAGCTAATGGAGCAGGATAGTTATCCTATGTTCAGGGACCTGGGGCTTCAAGGGAGAGTGAGGGGGCAGAGACTTTACTCTAAGAATAAAGATGAGATTCTTGGAGAGGACTTGTTCACAGACTAAAACCTATGTCTGAATGAGCCCCCTCAAACTACATTTTTTTAGGTCATGAAAAGAGCAGTGATTGTTTCCCTATGTAGTCATGAGCATGAAATCCAAACTCTTTATTCTTTGGATCATAGAATCTCCTCTTCATTCCCATTTCTCAAGGTCAAATGTTAATTATTAAAGTTTATATAAACTGATTCCAAGCATTCATAAAAGAGACATTCCTATTACTTTTAACAACTTTTGAAATGCTACTTCACATTACTTTGCAAACAGTGTTAGTTGACTTAGTTTGAAACTTTTCCTCCACATCTTCCTATTTTGTCCCAATAGGTCTGTTTCGAACTAGAAGAGATTTGGTAATGAGCCATTTCACTTTTAAAATAGTAATTCTCTCTAATGACAAAAGATTTAGGGAAATCTAGAAATCAACTCAATTAAATATTAAAGACACATAACCATTGTTTTTCTGGGAGAATGGAGGATAGATTTAGTTTTTGAGAAAAAAGAAAAATCCTGAGTAACCTTTATTCTTTTCACTTACTGCATTATTCCCTATTCTATTAATTTATTCATGAGTTTAGAATGTATTAAATGACTCTTTGCCCATGTGAAGATTTAGGATAAGGGCATTCCTGACTGAAAAAATACAGCTGCTGCAAACACCAGAATGACTTCAGAATGTTTGAGGCAGGAAAAGAAGGCCAGTGTGTCTGGAGCCCAGGGTAGATTCTAAATATTTCCTCAACAATTTCAGGAAATAAAAATATACAGGAGATATGTCTCACATTCTAATTTTTGTCTTCTTACTTGCAAAAAGAGTTTGCTCTTGACCACCAGTCATACCCAAGAGATGTATGTTAGGGAGAGAAGAAAGAAAAGAACAATTATGAGAGACTTTTATTAGACTATTTTGCAACTTTTAGAAATAAGGAAATTAAAAAAAAAGTCCTTTCAACTCTTTTCACCTGGGGACCTTAACCTGACTTTCTGACATGTTCCTGTGGTTCAGTTTCTGAGGTGCTACTGTTGTAACCTGCAGTTGAGCGAATATATTATTTTCTCCTTTAGGAGTAAGCAAGCCTGTGATATGTTTCATGTCTCTGGTAGAACAGCAAGAGAAGTTTGCTAATGAAAGATTTTGTAAAAAAGAAGTAGGAGAGGCTGGCTGGCATGAATTTTCCTGCCAGCGGGCACACAATCCGCCTGGAGGGTGTCCTTGTCTCCTGCCAATCATTGAGATTCTCCCAGCTGTCAATCACCGGGATGCCAAGACTGTGCCAACTCCAGGCGCTGGCGTGTTCTGTGCTAGAGGTTTGTTTTTTCTTTAGCAGTTTGGAAGTCTGCAAAAGTATTGTTCAAGTGATTGAAATATACAACAACATGCTTACTTGACACTTGTACAAGCAAATAAAACACTTTTTCCTTTTCTTCAATGGCCAAGTCAGTTCTTTCCAGTAAATTAGTTTATATGTGCTTTATATTTAAGACTAGGTAGGTGTATAGGAGTCTCTAAGGTAAGGAAATCTTTTTACTTTTAAGAAGCCCTAAGAAAAGGAAAATAATTGTTAGATTTTAATTTAGGTCAAGAGTATACTTTCAGTGATTTCGTTTTTTGCTTTCACATGCATACAGTGTGAGTTTTGATCATGAGAAAACGTTCCTATCTTACAAATTTCTTTTTTTATTTTTATTTTTGTTTTTAAAAATACTTCTTGATTTTTTCACAAATTTATTATACAGGCCTACCTGGTGGTGCAAGGGGCTGAGACACAGTACTTTGAAGGTATTGGCAGCACTGCATCATGAGTTTGATCCCAGAGAACAGACCCACATGGTGTAGCAGACCTTGCCTGTCTAACCCGCTGCTACCCTCAGCAGTGTATTTCAGTGGATCTGCCTGTTCTGCTCCCCACTCTATCTTTGGTGAATCCTCTTACCCCTCGCATCTCTGGCCTGCACCCCAGCTCTTGTATGCCTAAATAAATAAATCTTTAAAAAACCAATTTCTTATATACAGAATATGTTGATTATAAAAATGTATGCATTTTAAAAATACCCAAATCTAAGTTTTTGATTTTATATGAGTGAGCAAGATAACACTGGAATGGCTTCCTTTCTTGCAGTTTGCATACACATGTGTCTGCTTTTCTCACTTACATGGACTTGCAGAAAGTGACCAGTGAAATGATCAAATAAAGAGATGCGTATGAAAGGACTGAACTCTGAGAGGTTAGTCTATTTAAAAAGAGAATTTGGATGTTAATTTGAGGGGCTAAAAGCCAAAGAATAACATACTGTCAGCGGTGAAATGCTCACATGTCTACTTCTGAAGTAGATTTTGTTCACAAAATAGATTTTTGTTCACAAAGCTCAGCCCAAAGATGCAGGGCAAATGTCTCCTTACTGAGCAGGCAGGAAGACCACGCCTCTTTCTTGCTCGGTCATTAATATACAATTGAGTGTGACTATTGCTCTGTGCTGGATCCTCATTCATTGTGACTTAATGTGTCACTTCAAGGTGGAAGAGGCCCTCCCCTTACAGCCTTGGATTCTGGAAGCTTCAGAGCCTGTCTGACCTTCAACTCTGCTGTCGCTACTTAATCCATGGCAACATCAATTTCAGGTTGCATGTTTTCATTTATATTTATGAGATTTTAAAATGCATTACATCTATAATTAGTAGAGTTTTAATCATTCTTTTAAACAGGAAAAAAAAGGCAGAAATCTAGTATTGGAAAAAAATATCAGCCAATATGAAAAACACAGGCATGATTGAACCTTATAAAGCACACATATTTTATTCAAAAGTCAAGTTGTTTATTTTTGCATAATTTAAACAAAACTATCCAAGCTATCCTTAATTAAATTCATTTTTATCCTTCTCTTATGGGTGAGTTCAGACATTCCATTTTATCTGTGAACACAGCCTAAGGAGTAAACACAATTTTGTTTGTTGACATAGAGAAATTGAGTCCTTGCTGATAACAATCATATCTCCTAATTCAATATCTCTCCTGCCTCTCCCCAGCCAAGAATGTAACACAATAATAGACCATCAATCAAAATGAATGCTTTGTATTAACGTGCCATTTGGAAAAAATTCTGTCTGTCTGTCTATCATCTACCTACTCGTCATTTCTTTGTTTCCCCATCCCCACTTTCAATATGCCTTAATGGACCTGATTTTTAAGACAGAATTTTATTCTCAGAGCAATATAAATAAATCCATTCCTAAAACACTATTCCTGATAGATTATGGCAAAGTAGCTAGGGAAAAAAAAAATTTTAACCAGTAATTTGCTTGACATCATAATATGGTGCCATATATAATTGCAAACTCAGTAAATTACTTTGATTTAATTCCTTCCTGCTAGTGACAATATGCCATTCTTTACTTTTTCAAGTTTTTGAGGTTAATATTAGTTATATGCTGGCTCTTCATTATTATGAAGATGTTGAACTAATTACAGCATAAGTTTTTTTGGAAGATAACTTCCCAGGGATTTTTTCACAATTTACCATATCTTGTGAGGAGAGGCACTGACAATCTTTTTTTTTCTGGGTACTTTCATGGGTATTTGTATATCAAACATACTTGGAAGCTGAAGATATTATCACTAGGTCAAATTTGCTAACAGCCCATTATATATAAGATTAGGTTCTTAAGTTGGTGTCCCCAACTCTGATGCAATCCACCACATGTGTAAGTGGCCCAATGGGGTCTTTCACTTGCACACAGAAAGCAAAGCTCTGAACTATGGAATGTTTATTCACAAAGCAGTTTATTTGAGGTGGACACCAAGGCCATCAGTGAGATTGGCACCTTCAAAACTAGCTCCTTGCACAGTGTCATACTGTGATTATGAAGGGGGTGGGTCTGCCCGGTCTGAGGTGCTACTAGAGTCTAGGTGTCCTAAGTCACAGAGTGTGGCTTTCTCAGAAGGGAGTGTCTCCTCAGGAAACCATCAACAATGGAAAACAGATGCTTGCTTTTTTTTTTTTTTTTTAAAGATTTATTTATTTATGCATACAAGAGCCGGGGTATATATAGGCCAGAGGTGTAGGGGGGTGAGAGGATTCACCAGAGACAGAGTGGGGAACAGAACAGGCAGACTCACTGAAATACACTGCTGAGGGGAGCAGCGAGCGAGTCAGGAGAGGTCTGCTGGCCAGCCGGGGATTGAACTCGTGCTGCAGAGGCTGTGAATTGCTTCATAGTGAGGTGCTTAACCCCTTGTGCCACCAGGGAGGACTTACTTGCTTTTTTTTTTTAAGATTTATTTATTCATGCATACAAGAGCTGGGGTACAGGCCAGATGTGCAAGAGGGTGAGAGGATTCACCAGAGACAGAGCAGGGAACAGAATAGGCAGATCTACTGAAATACACTGCTGAGGGGAGCAGTGGGCGAGACAGGAGAGGTCTGCTACACCATGTGGGTAGCTCCCTGGCTTGGGATTGAACTCATGCTGCAGAGGCTGAGGATAGCTTCATTGTGTTGTGCTCAACCCCTTGGGCCACCAGGGAGTCCCAGATGTTTGCTTTTGATATTCATATCAACCTCAAAGGTGCACAGACAAATTTCGTTAGATATAATAAAAATCTGTCACCCAAAAATATGTGTTGGCGCAAGGTTGATTTCAAGGGATGAGCTCTGAAGCCTGCATGAAAGTTGTTTTTGAAGGCGATATTTACAAACTCTGTAAGGTGGTCTCCTTGCTTTATCAGAGAGACCTAGTCTATATATTTTTTCTCAAGGGAGAATGCAGAACTCAGTCTGTGTAGTTTTTTTTTTAATATTTATTTATTTATGCATACAAGAACTGGGATGCAGGTCAGAGGTGGGCAGGGGGTGTGTGTGAGAAGATTCACCAGAGACAGAGTGGGGAGCAGAACAGGCGGATCTACTGAAATACACTGCTGAGGGGAGCAGCGGGGAGACAGGAGAGGTCTGCTGCGCCATGTGGGTTGCTCCCTGGCTGGGGATCTAACTCTTGCTGCAGTGGCTGCGGACAGCTTCATAGGTTGTGTCTTAACCCTTTGCACCACCAGGAAGGCCCCTCAATTAATTTTTTAGTGTCTTATTTTTTGCATTTATTTTTTTACATTGTTGCTCATTTTTGCACAGTATTTGATTTCTCCCCTCAAGTGTAGTGTCCATGGTTCTCCCACCAACACAGCACCCATGATCCATCACCACAGTCCCTTGTGCTCTTCCTTCCTTGCTTTTGACCTCTCTCCCTCCCCTTCCCCTGCTGGATGTCTCAGATCTATGGTCAGCAGGCAAGTTTTGACTTTCTCTTGATCCTTCCTTGCTTTCTCTATATTCCACAATTAAGTGAAACCATCCAATATATTTTTAAACAGAAATTTTGTTAGTTGGTTCTGAGCCCCTGCTGGTGAGGTTTGTACCTCTCCTCTCAGCAACCAGTCATTTCATTACCACCTTATAAAGATTAGGTATAAATATTTTATGTAGTTTTATCCCATAGTTCTGTTATTACAATGTCTGATATTTATTATTTATTTAGCTTATTTTGTTCTTTCATTAATGTGTTTGCATATTGGCTCCAGGGCTAGTGCAATGTGAAGAAACAAAACAAGCTAATAATTTTGAGAACTCTTATTTTAGTGTAGCCTAATTAAAACCATTTCTGGAGACAGAGAATTAATTATTACAACGGGATATCATGCATATGATCTTGGGGGGATGCCCAAGATTCCTTGGGAACTAAGTCAGGAAAGAATTCTAGATGCAAAAACTGGAACCTTGATTAACACTAAAGTTGAGCATTCCCTTTTTAAAAATGGACTTACCATTGGTTTATAACATTATATAGGCTTCAGGCATATAGACACAGATATCAATATTTGTATTCACTACTTTATAAACGTTACCAAAGTGTAGATTCCCTCAATCACCATGCAATTGAGCCCTTCTTACCTAATTTACCCACCATCCCTGCACCTTCCATTCTGCTAAACACTATATTTTTCTTTCATCTAAAAGATTGTTTTTATGTATATGTAGTCTGTAAAAAATTATAAATAGTATTGAAGTGTCTAAAGTCAAAAACAAAAGAACTAAATGTGATTAGATCTGGAACAGAAAAGATTAGTGGGAAAACAGATAAAATCTATACAAGTTTGGAGTTTAGTGAATAGTCATGTGTCAATGTTTTCTTTTTTTTAATTTTGGGAAATGAATGGTGGAAATGTAAGATGTTAATGCTTGGGGAAATTGGGTGAAGGATATTCTGAAACTGGGGTATATTTTAACTTTTCTGTCAATCTAAATTATTCCAAAATTTAAAAATGTTTATTTTTTAGAAACTGAAAACAGGGTCTCCCCAGTGGCTCAGTGGTTGAGCGCTGCTCTGTGAAGCTGTCCACAGCCTCTGCAGCATCGGTTCGATCCCGGCCGGCCAGCGAGGGTCCCACATGGCGTGGCAGACCTCTCCTGCCTTGCCTGCTGCTCCCCTCAGCAGTGTATTTCATCAGTCTGCCTGTTCTGTTCCCCGCTCTGTCGCTGGTGAATCCTCTCACCCCACACACCTCTGGCCTGTACCCCAGCTCTAGTATAAAAAACAAACAAAACACACAAAAAAAACCCTGAAAACAATTTTTTTCTTTTGTTGATAGTAGGGTTATACTAGCATGTGCCTCTTCCCTTTGCTCCACAGGATAGGATTAGACACTCAGGTTATTTTTAAAAATTACTGCAAGTTACTCCATAATAATTTATATACATTAAAGTCATTCTGTTACAACTCCCTTTTTTTTTGCCTTAACAAATAATCCTGCAAAATGATATCTTTTCAAATATATCTTTGTACATGTACATGAATCTTATGTATAAAATGGATGTTTAAAATTGCCAAAAGTATAAATATTAGCAGTTTAAATGTCAAATTTTCTTCAAATGGTTGTTGGAATTTATAAGTGTACCAACAGTATTTTAAGAATACTTTTTTACTGATATTTTTACCAAGCTGTATATTATCTTAAAAATAGTCCTCATTCTATTGGAAAGCAGGTGGCATTTCAGTGGTGTCATGATGGATGGATGGGTGTTAGCCATGCGGCAAGGCAAGATGAACTCATGGGCAAATGCATGGATACACAGAGGGAAGACTGTTCTCACCATTTTTCAGAAAAACAGGAATTTAGCATGGAATTGAGGGTCAATGTGAGGTTGATAGCCATATTATGTTTGAATCCTTGATAAGGGGACAAAATGTTGAAATGTTGGAAAACCATTAGTTTTTATAAATAGGGTAGAACCTACACAGATTTTCATCTTAGAAAGATGACTATGAATGCAGTGTGGGAGTCTGACATAAGTGGGACTAAATCTGGAAAAAGGATGATTGTTTAAGAGCTTCTAAATACATTATGATAAACATTAGCAATTACACAAAGCAACTACCTTTGAGAGAGGGATACGGGATAGAAATTACAGGACTAACTTGTTGGATAGATATAAAGGGTAAAAAAAATGCAGTAGGTTAGAATAGATTTCTGTTTATTTTTACTGACAATATTAAAATTAGACACTGCATGGGGAAAAAGCAGATTTGTTAAGGAGATGATGCATTTGTCTTAGATCTATTCCATGATGCCCATAGGACTCAAAACTGGGCAAGTGCAATGGATAAAGGGAGATTCAGGTTTCAAGGTCAGTCTGACCTGAAAGTTGAGAGTGAATAGGTGGAAGAGGACATTTGGGATTGGCTGGTTCTTCATGGTGAGGGGCAATCCTAGACACTGAGGGCCTTGTATAGCAGCCTTTCTCAGTAGTATTGTAGTGAGGTTCACCTGGGAAATTTTTTGTTTCCCAGAAACAAAAATTATTTGTTTCTTGACCCCCAGAGAGCTTGTGCTGATTCATATCCTCAAGTCCCACCACAAGGTACTTAATGCCCTTGGTCAGGGTCCACAGTCCTGAGAAGCCTGCCAGGGGACCACACCACAGATCTGTACAGTAAGAGAGCGGAAAAGATTCCTAGAGACCAAAACCGGTTAAACACCAGACACCTGATTTAAGATGACCAGCATTGTTGATGGACTTCTTTTTTTTATTTTAATGTTGTTAAAATCAACTTTCAAATCTCCTTACCATATTATGCCACAGAATAACAGCTCCACCCATTGGAAGACAACACATAAAAACTACACCAGAGAGGAGAAAATTGGTGGTTTAGAAAGTCAAAGTACTTTTCCCACCAGAACTTAGTAGCTTTCCTCAAGTTGTAAAGACAAAATATGTCTCCAGATATTGCCAAATAGCCCTTGGGAGTAACATACAGTTTACCCAAGTTGAGAACCACTGGAATATGCGAAAAGAGAAGAAAGCTAATGACGGAGTCCCTAGGGAACGTTAGCACTAAAAACGTGTCAGCGAAGGCACAAGGTAGAAATGTCAGGTGGGGAGAAGCAGAACGGCAACCACAACAAAAAATGGTACCTTGAAAGACCGAGGATAGGAGGCATCCGGAAGAAGGATATGGACATCAATGTCAAATAATGATGAAACGTTATGTGAGTTAAAGACTAAGCCTGTCAACTTATTTGGCAATTTCAAGGTCACTGGTATTATTAACTGGAGTGGATTTTTGGATGTCAGCTTTAGGTGCCATCTGGAGATAGTTGTTCTCAAAATTCAATAAACTATTCGTTTTTGAGTGATGGTAATCTTATTGCTTCTGAAGGATTTCCTGACAGTTCCTTAACTTTTCAGCCACACTCAAGTCTAGGTATTTCCTTAGAGAAGTATTGTACATTTCTACTTTTTCTTTGCATTACTTTTGTCTCTGGGCTCCAATTTCAGATTTAAACCTTTACAAATGAAATACCATTCCTATTTCAAGATGGCAATTTTTTCAGTTTTAACCACTCTTATTATAGTCCGTTCATTCTAAACTATCCAGAGATGTGTCCTGGTGTTACTTGGAGAGACCAACATTTTTTTTTGCCACAATCTTATTTTCTCTTTTTTTTCTTGAACCAAACTTAATGAAATACAAGTGAACTAATAGATCATAATGTAATTATAAATTAATAATGCACATTTTTAATTAATATTTTATTCTGTACATAGGAATGAAAGTTTTCTGAGAGCAGGACTGTATCTATTTTTATTCTCAATTGTAGTCATTGTGTCAACCATAATACACTCTCAATTAAAAACTGATTGACTAAAATCCCTGTTTTACAAACAAAAACTTTGCTACTATAATGATTAGCAACACTTTGCATATAACTTATCTAGGAATATCTAGTTGCAAATTCATGTGATATGGAGTATTTCGTGAAAACCTTCTCCTAAGATGGGAAAGGAAGGAGGTCTTTTAGTTGAGTGGGATAAATATATTTGATGTTAGGGGTCCTTTTGTTTCTAAGCTAAATTTACTCATTTTTTGGGCCATAGAGACAGAATATGTGCAAATGTCTGAGATAGTAGTGTGTGGAATGTGATGACAGCGCCATATGTGGAATGGCTTGGTGTCTGGATGACATGTTATATTTTAATGTTTAATTTAAGATCTGATTTTGACAGTGAGAGTTGGGAGCTTAAAAAATAGAACTAAGGGATAAATATATAATAATATTGCATGACAATAAATAAACTAGCTGTGTGATAACCCATTATTTTCTATTTTTATGTATGTTTTCACACACACAAAAATTCATCACTCATTCACCTAATCTGCTGCATACATGTAATTGTCATTTTATGTATGAGGAACCAATTCTATTTTTCTCTATTTTATAGTATTTATTTTGGGTGCTTGTTTAATTACTGAGCTTTTTTAAAAGCTATTTATCAGTAGCCATTTTTTATTTTATATAAAATAATATTTAAAACATTACTGTCACAGATTGATATATATATATATAAATTAGAGCATATGGATTAGTGCAAGTAGTAAGACAAACCAGAGTTCATTCCAGAGGAACATATGCCATTTCAGTGTTTGCTGACACTAACATTAGATTGATGAGATACATTTGATTACAAAAATATTTTTTTCTAAATATATATATGCTATCATATTTTTAAACAGAATATTTGATGCATGAGTATACTTAGCATACGTTTTCTTCATATTTGTGTGCTAATTATGTGCAATTCTTTCCCTATCCTTTGAGCATATCTATGCAATTATGACATCATTTGACAAAAATACACCCAAGAAATGTCTGTACTAACATCTTCCATTAATATACAAACTAAAAGATGGGGGAATGTCAATAAATTCAATTGTATACATCTAGAGAAATGAATCAGAGAATAGCTGTAGCATGTATATATACATGAATATCCCAACAAGAGTAGGAGTGTATACACACACACACACACACACACACACACCCCCCAACTCTCATGAAGTCATTGAACAAATTGCAATGCTTTGGAAGGTAATTTTACCCAATTTAAATTACCTAAAATTTTTGAGTTTACAAGAGAATCCTTTAGGGATTTAGGTTTATGGAATTTAATTTCCAATTCTTGTAGTATACTTTGGAACAAATTAAAACACTAAGACTTTTCTTGAATCTCATAAACCTGGCCATAGATTGATTTACATATTTTAAATACACATTAAACTAACTGTGAAATTTAATTTTCTCAATTTCTAAGTGATTAAGTATTTAGCAGGAGATACTCAAAAATTAAGAATTAAACAGGAGATGCTTCAAGATCTTAAAAATGTAAAAGATGTAAATGTAAAAATGTAAAAGACCCACACTCTGTTACTATTTTCTTTCTGATATAATTTAAAGAGCCAGTATGACAAAATAAAACATATTCAGAATTCTCTAGAATTTTTAAAGAATAGAGACTAGAAAGCTGCACATTCATTTAGGAATCAACCAACAATTTTTAGGTATAGGTTTAAGAGCTATAATTCCCATAGAAAATTAGCCAGTAAAGTGAATGTCTCCTCTGTAATACCAATGGGTTCTTTGTTACCTGCCTCATTCTAGAACTGGAGAAGAATGGTGTCAAGATTGAGAATTAACGACATTATCCACTCCAAGATAGACAACATACAAACAAGACAAAAATCAAATTATTGTCTGAATTTTTTTTCAACTAACCTTGAACCAGTTAAACTGAAAACTCACAACCAGCCACAGGTTTCATGGAAAGGCCAGGATTGTGCTGTAAAAAAGTGAATTTCTCTGTAGTTTTGATACTGAATCTGTGAATTCAGTATAAATTCAATATATAGAAGAGGCCATATGCATCAATGTGTCCACTCAACAAATGGATGGCTTTTGAAGGTCTCTGTGTTCCTTATGCACTCTTGGCAGGTGTTGGTAATACATTTTTTTATTAACCAAAGGTACATTTATTATGTGTTGAATTGCTAACATTAAATGTGTTGTGTTAAGTAGAATATGAAAATTCATTCCACTTGCTTCCTTTCTTAATGTGGCAATAAGAACATAATTATTATTTTATTAATGACATATCTTTATTTTACTTCTTTTTTGTTGTTTCACAATAAGGATTTCTCCCCTCAAGTGTGGTCACCATACTTTTGCCACCACCAGAGCGCACATAGTGCTATAGTGCTCCACCATAGTCTGCTCTCCCTCTTTTCTCTATCCCCCTCCCTCCCTTCCTGGCTGCCTCAGGTCCGGGGTCAGCCTTCAAGTGTCAGTTTTAAAGTTTGTTTCTCTGAGCCTTTGCTTGGTTTCTATATATTCCACCTGTAAGTGAAACCACCTGGTTTATCTTTCTCTTTCTGGCTCATTCACTTAGGATCGTCCTGCCCAGTTCCATCCATGCTGCAACAAATAGCATGAATTTATCTTTTTTGACTGCTGATTGGTAATGCATTTGTGAGATGGAATTGAAGAATTACAAAAGTATTGGGTATTGTTTCCCTCTTTCGCCCACTACATTTGTTTTTCCTTCTTCCTCAATTCAAGAAGAATGTTAGAAGATGATTTTGTGAACTTTCTTTGATATAAACCTGGCAAATAATAGGTAGGGAAAAGACATCAGGACCAAGTACTTAGAGCCTTTTATTTGCTTTCACATCAAGTCCGTTTGAAACCTGCCACAGATTGAGTCGATTTGTCTAAGTGCCTGTCATTTGCTGCAAGGTAGAAATCAGTAGTCTCCATACATTTGAACCAAGATTTAGAAAACACCGTTGGAATGGATTTGGGTGGATCCAACCCACATACAGAGACAGGAAAGGGAATGGAGCCCTGAAATGAAATGACCACGATGTAAACAACAGAAAGAAGTATTCAGTGGGTAAGATCACACGGGGAGACCAGGAGGGAGAAGAAAGGAGTGTTCCAGATCAAACCCTGCTGGGCATGATTTGCACCTAGGAAAAGCGCTTTATGTGAGAATTAAAGCAGCAGGTGGTCGCAGTTGTGATAATACTTGGGACTCAGTCAATTTGTCCTGGTGCACTCTTGGGTCAGGCTTGGCTTCAAGAAATGCTTTAGTATTTGTGCCTCCCCTCTGCTATAGGCCTGTTCTTTCAGACCGGGCTCTCAAGTCATTGTCCTGAGCCTTTATGACTTCAAATCTTCCTGTATCTGGGGCACATGAAAGAGCTTTCCTTGGAACCTGGCTAGATGCTGGAGAGTCTTTCTACTTTTTTTTTTAAATGAGAAAATCCTCAGTCAACTCTGGCCAGGTGAAGAATGGATACTGTAAGGACAAGCTACCACCTTGCACATGAGTTTGCTACAGGAGTAAGGCCTTCTCTTTCACCACAACAGTAATAGCAGGTACTGTGAGTTAACAATAAAAATCAGATTTTAGACATATTAGCAGCAAGTTGTTCATATAAAACAGGAGAAAATACGCTAGGATTAAGAAAGATAAGTGTAGGGTAAGTAAAGTATCAGGCTTTTCTGCCTGCCCACCATTAGGATAGATGATGGATCCTTGAGGTCCATCATGCGTAGATGGGATTCACCTGGGCTGAGAGACTGGGCTTATAAGGGCGGCGTCATGGGGATGCCAGCAGAACCTCGAGGAGCAGAGAGCAGAGGAGCAGAAGAACCATGAGAAACAGAACGAATGGAAGAGCAGAGAAGCAGAAGCAGAACCATGAGAGGAGCAGAGAGCAGAGAAACAGAACGCCGACAGCCCAGAAACAAGACTTGCTGGGGGGAGGCCTGCCAACCTCCCGGCCCCCCAGCACCCCTGCCTGCTGTGTACCTGGTGAATCCCAATAAAGCCTGCAAAAGCCACTGAGGGCTCCAGAACTCTCTCCTCCTTACTCCGTCTGCTCGAGTCATAGAGATCCTGCTCTGTGTGGCCATTCCTGCCACTACAGTAAGAATAACACCTTCCTATTATTATTAGATGATTATTAACAAAAGTGTAACATTTCAATCATTTGAAGTTGTTCAACTTTGCAAAAGTATAAATAAAACCTAATAACTTTTTATATTACTGTAGGGTAAGTAAAGTATCAGGCTTTTCTGCCCTCCCGCCATTAGGATGGATGATGGATCCCTGCGGTCCTGAATGCATGCCTGATGGCGGGCACCTGGAGTGGGGTGTGGGCACGCGTAGGTGGGTTCACCTGGGATAAGAGACTGGGCTTATAATGGCGGCGTCAGAGGACTCCAGGAAAGGGGAACAGCAGAAGCAGAAGAGAATAAGGCCACGAGAGAACGTCAGAGAGCCCAGGAAGAGTGAAGACTTGCTGGGGGCTTGGAGGTCTGCCAGCCTCCAGGCCCCCCAGCACCCCTGCCTGCCGTGTACCTGGTAAATCCCAAAAAAAGCCTGCAAAAGCCATCGAGGGCTCCAGGACTCTCTCCTCCTTTACCCGTCTGCATGGGATCATAGAGATCCTGTTCTCTGCCGTCCTGCCACTACAATGACATAAACAAAATTATTTTTCTCCTATTTACTTTCCAAGGCAGCAATTGTCATAGGCTAGATACTGGATAGAAATAGCTATATCTGTTGGCATTTGAGCTAAAGAGATTTTGTAATTAAGGAGGAATGAAAGTAACTTTTTTCTTGATTGAAACACTTAACTCTGATTACTTTTTCATGTTAGGGTATTGTTAGTCTTTTGCCCTTACGTGAGCGGACAAATTTGGAAATAAGCTTTCCACTTTGGAAAATGCTAACACGATGACTTTAAAGTAGCGAAATCGCCCATGGACTCCTAAAGGAGGAAGGAGCAAAAGACGTGTTCATGTCAAATTAGCAAATCGTAAAGCATGACAAGTATTAAAATGCATGATGTTGGGGTACAAAACCATAAATCTATACCATCCCTATATATTTATATATATGTATTTATATTTTCATATATTGTATATTATATATTTTATATACATTTTATATAGTATATTATCTATATATTCTTGATTCATTTTTCTTCCCTTAGCTAGAATCTCTTCCCACCCCATGTCTGGCCACCCGGGTCGTGGGAGGATGTGCTGACCGTGTTCCCGTTCCCAGTCTTGTTGCTAGGGGACGTTGGGGGTGGGAGTGGAGACGTCTTGTGTCTGGCTGATGCCCTGGCATATCTGTTGGCAGCATTTGGGCAAGTGCATTTGATTGGTGAGGTTCCAAAAACATCTGGCAGAAAAGCTGCTCATATTTTGCCATTGATTTTCTTGAGAATTTTTACAAATGCCTAACTGACGGATAGAGAGTTCTAGGAAAGCTCAGAATTGGAGTTTATGCAGGACTGAGCCGTCAGGGGCGTGTTCCTTGGTCATAGTCGGGTAGAGGGTTGAGTAGAGAGCCTTTGTCTTTCTCAGTATTGAAACCCTTTGTTTAGTTCGCGCTGAAATTTGGGCTCACCTGAGGAGAGTTTGCTTTCCACGGAGCTCGCTGTGGTCGCCAGGAGAGGCCCATGCATAACCTACATGTGTAACTGGTGAGCGGCCAGGGCAAAAGTCAAAGACCAAAACCCAGTGAGCATTCTGTGCTGATATTCTTTTTTTTTTTTTTTTTTAATAGAGGCATGCTTTATTTATTTGTTTGCTTGTTTGTTTGTTTGTTTGTTTATACATGCACTGGGTACAGTCAGAAGCGCGGGAGGGTGAGAGAATTCACCAGAGCCAGAGCGGGGAGCAGAGCAGGCAGAAGGACCGAAGTACACTGCTGAGGGGAGCAGCGGGCGGCAGGAGAGGTCTGCGCGCCATGTGGGACCCTCCTCTGGTGGCCGGGGAGCAGCCGGGGATCGAACCGGCGCCGCAGAGGCCGCGGGCAGCTTCGCAACCCAGCGCTCAACCGCTGCGCCACCGGGGAGGCCCATGTGCTGATATTCTTTATGTCCTGTGTGTTCCAGGAACTTGCACAAATGAACCCTTGGAACTGGAGAGACCCAGATATAGCTCCAAGACAAAGTTCCTCCATTACCACGTGAAAATCTCCCCCAGAAAAGGAATCTGCCTGCTATTTTAATGTGACACATGACCAGGTACATGGAGCCAGTGCGGAGACACCATATTGCCGCCTCCTGATCAGCAGCTGACACCCCTGAAGTCCCCTTTTCTCCAGCTCTTCGCATTTTGTGCTTAAAAGAGGAGGCCCAGCCTCTGCTAAGTTTGCCTTGCTTTGTGGCGCTGGCCCCAAGGGACCATCTTCTTTGACTCAAGTAAGTAAATCTGCTTGCTAAAGCCTCATGACTTTCCTTTAAAAAAATGCATTATTGAGGTCAAGTTGGTTTACATCACTGTATTTACTTTAGAGGCATGGATTATGGATTCACAGCTGCTCAGATGTTTGTTAACATACCCTGTCCACCACCAAAGCACCCACATGCTGCACTACAGTCACTGGGTCTCATCCTCTGCTTTGCTGCACCCCCCAGTGACCCTCTCTGGTAGCCTCAATGCTACAGTCAGATTTCTAGGATTTGTTTTGGTTTAGTTTTTACTTTTGCTTATATTCCACACGAGTGAAATCATGCCATCTCTGTCTTTTTTCCTTCTGGCCTATTTTGTTTAGCATAATCCCCTCTAGTTCCATCTGTGTTGTCCCAAGTGGCAAGATCTCATCTATTTAAGTAGCTGAGCAGTATCCCATGGTGCATATATCTACCACTTCTTCCTAAATTCCCATGTCTCGAGTGCCTTGACTCCTCAAGCAATCAGACCCCTTTAGGGAGGTCATGCCTGGTGCCTTCTGTCCTGGCAGCAATGGGTAGGGATAAAGAACAAAGTCTGGGGGATTTTTCTGGATGTGCTGGATGATGAATTGGTCCTTGTGATATGATCACAACCCTCCTGCACTCTGCAGCTTTATTTACGTTAGATGGCCAGCCAGAATGCTTGTAAAGATTAGTCCTCCTTGCTGAGCAAGAACCCCCAAAGCATGAGGATTTGTGTTTGTATGACTATGACTTTGTGGAAGCTTGTTTCTGTTTTGTAACCCCTAAACTGAGGGTATAACACTTATGTTTTCAGAGTAAACCAGTGATGAAATTGGATGACTGTATGAATGAAAAGAGTGGTTTGAAAATGGGTAATATAAACTTCAGTATAATCAGTACGGCAGTACAATCTTCAATAAATTCTAGATATGAGATTTGAACATAAAGCCCTAAGGAGAATGTTCGTACTCGAAGTTTACGTATTCCTAGAAAAACACTCCAGGTGGGCGCTCACAGCCACAAATATACAAGGTCATGAACCCATCCTCTTAAGTGAATTACATTATGAATGTGGAATAGAATACATTCAGAATCATTCTGCTGATGATGTGACAACACTGATGAGAGGATTTCATCACAATTGACTCAGGGAAGAACATGTTGTTTAAGATCACTGACATGTGGTCAGCTGAAAGGGAGACCTTTCTCAGTGGCATGAAAATCATGGTTTTGTGTTGGCTAACGTGATCAAAGTAAAACAAGGCTGGCTGAAGCGGGATTCTGCTGGGACCTGTGTGCTTGATTTTGCTTAATCTGTACACTGCAATCATGATTTCAATGCTTGGGGCGGGCGGGTTCCTCTCTCCAAGGTAATGCAGGAACATGTGGAGGCAAGTTGCGGACACGTAAGGCAATGGGGAAGACCCTGGGTTTACTTGATGCTCGAATATATATGTCGCTGGGATGACATGCCAGATGGAAGTAAGAAAGCATTTCTCTGATTTTATCACTAACACTGGTAGAGATCCCATTTTCCAGGTAGAGAGGAAGTCCAGCATCTTTCTGGAGAAATTCCCTGCCTGAGAGACTTAGGCAACACGATTTCAGCTTCTCAACTGCAGTCACTCACAGAATGGAGAAATCACTCAGTGTGCAAGGGAGAGCAGGTGCTCGCCTATGTGTCTCTCCTGCTGGCACTTGCACGCGCTGCGGTGCAGGGAGGACAGCGTTGGCTGGCACAGGCCCGGCTCCCGCAGGGCGCAGGGGCGCACGCTGGGGCTTCGCAGGGCAGGTTCCTTAGGGAACACTTGCGTGTTCAGACTTTTCCCCCAAAACGGCTTCCTCAGCCAGCATGGCCCATCCAGCCTGGGCTTCCAGCCACAGTCTCGTTTTCCCAGAACCAGCACTGGCAGCTGAATCCAGTCACCAGCGCCGAGGTCCCCTCCTTCACGCTGAAGTTTCCCTTGCGGGGGTCCTGTGCATCCTTTTCTGTGACTGTGCCAGGGCAATCTCAGTCTATCAGAAGAGCTTCTCACAGCCCATGCTATGTTATTACATCTTAGTCTTGGGTCGGGGGGGGATCACAAATAACCTCACTTTTTGACAAAACCCAAAATTTCCATTTACACATCTTATTTTTAAACATAGATGAAAAATATTACTCTTGACTATTTTAATCTGCTGCGTTTCATGAAGAAGGCTTTGAGAGGCCACCCGGAGTGAGAAAGGTATAAGATCACGAGGGGCAATTTTCCACCAAAGAAGGAAAGCTACACTCACTTTAATCATTAGTTATATAATTTTTTAAGGCTAGGGAAAGAAACGATTCTGTTTTAAAATGACAGACAGAAGCCCTGGTAATCTCATCTAAGAAACTTGAAATAACTTGCCAGTATTTTTTTTTTCTTTATGCTCTAAATTCATTTTTAGTAACAGTGGAAGCAATTTGAAATGAAATACAACACTTAAAGCAAATGAAGCGGAAATGAATGCCAGCAGCAAATGGCAAGAAGAAATTCAGTTCAGTGTGGTCTTCCGAAATCCTTTTTTGGACGAATGTTGAAAGCTGAATTCTTATTCTGATTTTTGAAATTTCACAATTATGATGCTACCCAACGCTATTAAAATGAGCTTTATTTTAATATATCCACTTGTTCTTTTAATAACAAAAGTTTGGCCTCAAATAGACCCAAGATCAGATTAACACCTGTAATTTCTCTGTGATATTTCTTTTCTCTTAGATTTGAAATAGAAAAAATGATTGCCTATATTAGTGCCTGTATTACCAGCTGTAGCTTCCAAAGTATACTAAGTATTTTTGAGGATAATAGATGTAACATCTGGAACTAGGTCTTTTTGATATGGTAGATACTTCATATAAAGAAGCAACTATGATTTTTATATCTGATATTTGCATAAAAATAACTTGTCCCACTCTTTGTGGTTTAAGCTTTTTCTAACAACTTGCAATAAATTCTTCTAAACTGAGTTTTAAAAATTTATGGTCTGGAAGTTGCTCGTTGTAAGGTATCGGGGGAGCATTTGGATTCCATAGCGTGATGGCTAATTTTGCATCAACTTGCTTGGGCCATGGTGCTCAGACATTTGAATAATATTCTGGATGTTTCTGTTATGAAGTGTTCTGGACGGTTTTGAGTAAAGTAGATTATCCTCCATAATGCTGGCGGGCCTCCCACAATCAGGAAAATCCTAAATACAACACAAAGCCTCCTTCCTCCAGCAAGAGGGCTTCTTTGCACTCAGCTTATACCTCCTGGGTCTGCATCCTACTTCCCTGCTCTGCAGATTTTTTAAAAAAGATTTATTTATTTATGCATTCAAGAACTGGGGTGCAGGCCAGAGTTGTGTGCGAGGGGGTGAGAGGATTCACCAGGTAGGGGGGTGAGTAGGATTCACCAGAGACAGAGTAGGGAGCAGAACAGGCAGATCTACTGAAATGCACTGCTGAGGCGAGGAGCGGGCAAGACAGGAGAGGTCTGCGGTGCCATGTGGGCCAGCCGGCCAGGGGATCAAACTCGTGCTGCAGTGGCTGGTGGTAGCACCACTAGGGAGGCCCCCTCTGCAGATTTTGAACATCTACCTCCACATTCGTGCAATCCAGTTCCTTAAGCTAAATCTGTGTTTCTCTCTCTCCCTTCTTTCCCCTATCCATCTCTCGGTCCCTTTCCTGCTAAACACAAGACAACATTTCCTGGATTATACTAAGGAGTAACAGTAGAAAATTAAAATCTGTACTAACCATCCTTGTGTGGTTCTGTAGAGTGCTTGATAGCAAAATTTAGGAGTAGTCAGCGTGAACTGTTTGACTCTGCAAGTTACACAAGTTTCCTTGTAGGGAGAAGTTCAGGCCACTCTCAATGGCATCTAGGATGGGCAGGGCAAGAGGTGCCACAGGAGGGAGCTGGGAGGAGTAAGGGTGCATTTAAATCTCCCTTTCCCGTTCTTTAAAATCCAGACTATACTTTTAAGGGAATCACTTTCCCTACCATGGTTTGAAGAATTAGCCAGAAATGCACTACTGGTGCTTGCTAATTGACTTTGAGAACTATTCCAGGTGGCTACAGCTTTCTCCATCTGCTTTGAAACCCCCTCTCCAGTCTGCTGTCCCGGATTTCTCTGCCATTGGCATCATTCCTTGGATGCTTTCTCTCTGCCTGGCACAAACAGATTGATTACCTATTTGGCCAGTCTTCTGTTCTTTGGACAATTGCTGCAATATGTGCAGCTTCTCAAATTGCTGGCCTTTGTGACCAGCAGTGAGTGAAGTTTTACCTTCCACTAATTTGTGTAGGCTGGAGGGCAGGGTGGGAAGCCCTTGTCAGGTTCTTATGTGAAGCAAAATTTGTGTCCAAATGTCTCATGGAAACATAGATATGATTAAATTATCCAGGATATAGCATAGTACCCAGGACCATATAAGGAGAAAGTATTAACATGAAAGGAATATGAATATTTAGGATTACATGATGCTTGGTAATCAATAGTTATTTGATGATATGAAAATGGAGATCCTTTTAGAATATCACTTACTAGGATTTGGTGGTTATACAAAGAATTAAGCTTTTCTATTTATTATTACGTCTTGTGTAATGTAAGAATTTGCCTGGCTAGGGTCATGGTTAGTTTGGGATATCTTTTGGTTTTATGGTAATTTTGAAAGTAGGAAACAATTAAGCTTTGACTCCTGGAGTTTGTCTAAGGGGCCACTTGCAGATCTGATTCTGCCTACTTTTCAGGGAGAAAGAGTTGATTTCGATTACCAGATCTCCATCCAATACAGACATTCCATGAGCATGTTATTGCTTTACATTGCTGAGGATTACGTACTGAATGTTTATTTGAATAAACATTTTTGAATAAACATTTTTATGATGGAAACAGTATAGTCAGGAACTTCTGGAATTTTTTTCTTTCTGTCAATTTATGCCGCTGCCTTCAGAAAGTATGTTCTTTTAGGGCCTCTTGTTTCTACATCTGTAAATTTGTTATGTTGTTATCATTTTTTAAGTAGGCATAGACATTTGTGTGGACTGTTAAATTCTGCAAGTTAGACAAGGTTTAGTTTTAATTATATTATTGACTTTGTTTTAATTTCACAATAATCTTAAAAATGCACATTTTCAGATCTAGCTCTCACATTAAAGAGCTTAGAAGCCATCATTCCATCATTAAAGACAAAAAAAAAAGAGGAAAATTGAAAATCAATGATTTTTCTTAAAAGACAACTAAGATCATGGATCAAACCAATACCCTTAAATCTGGAGCTACTGGGTGGTCACAGGGCATGGTTGAGATCAGTGTACCTGGAGCGGAGGCTGCTGGAACCATAAACATTAAATAAGAGCTAATGTAATATGAAATTAGAATATCAGAATAAGAAGAAAGATGAAGCAGAAGAGAAGAAATATTGGAAGTTGTAGTTACCAAAACCTTTCTACTATTAATGGCAAATTAATGGCAGACTAACCACAGGTCCAGGAAGCTCAGAAAACACCAACCATGATAAACACTGAAATCCAAACCAAACCAAAAAACCACAAAAAATTCGTATCTCATTTGTAGCTATATTGTGTTGAAACTGAAAGCAAAGACAAAATGGAGAAAATTTTTAAAGAATCCAGAAGGGAGATGCCCAAAAATAGATGACTGGATCAAAAAGATGTGGTACATATACACCATGGAATATTACTCAGCATTCAAAAAAGATAAACTCATGCAATTTGCAGCAACATGGATGGAGCTGGAAGGGATCATGCTCAGCGAAATAAGCCAGAAAGAAAAAGAAAAATACTGGATGGTCTCACTCATAGCAGGAATCTAGAAAACTTCAATAAGGGACCAGGAAAATGAATAACTATAAGAAAGTGAAAATCAAAATCAACAAACAACTATGAACCAGAGACACTCTATGGGGAGTGGGGGGCAGGGAGGGGAGGGATTGGGGTCAAAATAAGGGGATTGCAATTGTATGGGGAATATAAAAATAAAATTTATTAAAAAAATAAAAAAAAATTAAAAAAAAAAATCCAGGAGGGAAAAAAAAATCACCTTTTCCATAGAGGAACAAAGACAAGAATTCCTTTTGGATAAAAATCTTCTGGTCACAGACAATCTAAGTCAGAAGAAAAAGTAGTGAATTATTTAAAGCGTTGACAGTAAAACAACACATTAACATCAATTTTATGTACAGTAAATTTATCATTCAAAGTAAAGATAAATAGAGACTTATCTCACACAAAAAGTGAGGAACTTCATTATTTGCAGACCTGGTACACAAAAAGCATGAGAAGAAGTTCTTGAGGTCATAAGAAAATGAAACAGAACAGCAATATGAATGTATGCACAAAAATAAAACATCAGATACATTATAATTGAGGGTGAAAATAGTCTTAAAATTTTTCTTTTTAATTGATCAAAGAGAAAACTTTTCTTTTAAAGCAATAGTTGTAGCAATGTATTGGATATGGGTGACGAGTATGAAGGAGAGCGATGTCACAGGAGGTAAGAGGAGAAATTAGGAACAATGTGGCTTAAGTTACCTGTCCTGCAGGTGATAAAAATTGTGTCACCTGATAAAGGACATGTACTAGCTAGAAATGTGTATTAGAAGCTCAAGGGCAACTATTAAAACTTATAAAAAGTATAACTTTTACACTAAGAGAGGAGATAAAATTAAATCATGTTTTTAGCTGAAGAGAAGACAGAAAACAGATGGCAAGGCAACACACAAATAGAAACCAATTACAAACATGGTAGATGCTAATCCAGTGATACCAATAATGATCAAACATATAGATAATCTAAACACGCCAACTAAAAGACAGAGACTGTCAGAGTGGATATAAAAATGAAACACAGGTATGTTTTATACAAAAGATATACTTTAAATATTAAAATCCAGATTGATTGCAAGTGAAGGGATGGGATAGAGAAAGATTATTGCTCATGCTAGCAATAATCAAGAGAAATTTAGACTATATTGATTTTTTTTTAAGATTTATTTTATTTATACAAGAGCTGGGGTACAGGCCAGAGGCACAGGAGGGTGAGAGAATTCACCAGAGACAGAGCGGGGAGCAAACAGGCAGACTGCCTGAAACACACTGCTGATGGGAGCAGCGGGCGAGACAGGAGAGGTCTGTGGTGCCATGTGATTATCTCCCTGGCCAGCCGGGAATTGAACCCGCTCTACAGAGGCTGTGGACAGCTTCACAGCGCTGCACTCAACCTGCTGCGCCATCAGGGAGGCCCTATATTAATTTGGAAGTCAACTTCAGAACAAGGAAGATTGTGAGCTAAAGAACCAATACTTAATGATAAAGGGGCTAATTCTTTAAGAACATAATGATCCTGGGACCTCTCTAGCAGAGAAAAGGGTTAAGTCTTAGCACTGTGAAGCAATCTGCAGCCTCTGCGGCGAGTTTTGATTCCCAAGCCGGCCTGGGGGCTAACCCACATGGCGCAGCAGACCTCTCCTGTCTCCCCGCTGCTCCCCTCAGCAGTGGATTTCAGTAGATCTGCCTGTTCTGTTCCACAATCTGTCTCTGATGAATCCTCTCGTCCCCCGCATCTCTGGCCTCTACCCCAGTTCTTTTATGTATAAATAAAAAAAAAAAACTTAAACAAAAAGAAAATGTATGGGGAGCAAATTCAGGAGGAAGCCCACTGGAATATGATGGGTGATTATGGGTGCTTTGGTGGTGGATGTGGTGTGGCAATGGTAACATGCACGGACAGGAGAGAACCTATCTCTAAATCAAACGTAGTGTTACAAACCCATGTCTCAATAAAATAACAACAACAATAAAAAGTAAAATCTGTCTTTAAAGGAATTTCTGATTTCAAAGGAGTAGAACTGAGGAGGCAAATTGCTAGTCTGGAAATCAAGATTTTTTTTTTTTTAAACCAAATATTTCTATTCCTAGTTTATCAAACAAAGAAACAGAGATAAAATTTATTGACTAGATTGACTTAAAACAACCCCAGAATGTGCTTAAGTTATTTTTAAATAAAGTTGATGATGCTAAAACTATCTTTCTATAGATTATATCAAATTATATAATTATATATATATATGTATTTCCCTTATGAAAATGAATAGGATTCATGAATCATGTTAATTATATAAGGGGAGATTTTCCCCTCTAATTTTATAGGGGTTTTGTTTAGAAAATCTTAATAAGTTAATTCTTCTGTTGCTTGGGTTTAAATAAAAGCTAAACAGAATAGTGTTTTATCATCAATAATGGCACAGGTCCTTATGTCTTCTGGTTCTCAGCTCAATCGATGCTATTATAATTCCATATCACCCTGTATAACCTCAATTGAACAAAAATGGAAATGAGTTATTTAGGACATTCAATAGTGACATAAAATCACATTGTATCCATTATCGTTGATTAACTTTATGTAAAATGTTCAGGCAGAGGTCTTGAAAAACCTCCCTTAGAACTGTGGCTAACCTTTCTGAGGGAGGAGAGGAAATAATTTCCATTTGGGCTATCAATCAATGAATAAGCAGCTTGGTTCCAATTGGAAAGCTGCTATTGCATTGTCAGCTAGAAGCAATTATTAACCAGGTCCCAAACAGAATATGTTGTTTCCATTTCTTTCATCTCTCCTGATGAGCAGATTAAAAGGATAGAAGAAAAAAATGAGTTGACCAAAATACATAGATTTGAAGATGATGTATTTTCAAAGTACCAAGGTGTAAATGAAATTCCCAACAGCTTCCATTGTGTCTGAACACAGTAGAGTAAAACTAAGTCAAAGGCATTTCTTCTGTGTTGCACAGTTCCTATTCATTTTGGATTCAGGAAAACAGCCAATCAGAAAAAGAAGACAAAGACGCCAGCCTCAAGGATCTCATAGCTTTGTAAACAGAGTAACTCAAAAGGTGAGAGTGTGATGCATCTAGTGATTAAAGCCAAGCCAGGGTGCTCTGAAGTGTATTAGCAAGGAATCTAACCCATAATATTAGGGCCAGGAAGATTTCTGAGACAGGGTTTTTAAGAATGCATGAATTTGGGCAAATGAACAAGATAGAAAGGAGAAAGATATGTAGAAAGTAGGATAGAAGAAAGAAGATTTCAAATAACAAGGCAGAAATGAAAAACAAACGTCTGTTGCTTAACATGGCTGGTTATGAAATTGGAAATGGGTTGGGACACAGAGAGAGGGTTAAGAAGATTGATGTCACAGAGGCTGACACAGGATGATTGCTGGAGGGGAGAACAGACAGCCATTTTATCAGCATGAACCAACAGACATATGGTCTAAGGGAGCAATTTAATAAAGAGCAAAAGATGAAGAACACGAAGGTTTCCTAAGTTCTCAAACTAGTGGATTCTGCCATTTAATCTCTAGGTAAAAAGATGCAAAGGGGTATTGAATCTTGACCATGAGGGAAGGAATCCAGCAAATTCTTGACTCATTGCTTTTTTTACCCTAGGACTGTGGTGGTTAAAGGAGTAATTTTGTTCCTACCCCCTGCCATCATACGTATTTGGTGACATTTTTATTTGTCATACCTGGCCAGGATGCTGGTTCTGCCATCTGGTGAGATGAGGCCAGAGGTGCTCTTAGGCATCCTGTCAACACAACACAGAACCCCATCTCAGTACGAAAAGAATCTTTTTAGCCCAAAACATCAATAGTGCTGAAGTTAAGTTCCCTGCTACAGGAAGTTGTTGTTGCTGTTTACATATTTAGGGGTTTAAGAATTAAAGTAGGAGCTTCAAGAGAACAGACTAAATTTGCATTCTCCTCTGAGCAGAATGGTGTAAGTGGTTAAGATGACCTTCAACCCCCACATCTAACAGATCTCAAAGTAATGAACAAAATTGAATAGAATTGCAAAACAAAAGGTGAGAGATACCTATTGTGCTAAGGGATAAGAGGGTGTCTACCAGGTTGCTCTTTAGAGGGATATTTGAGCTACATAATGGGCAGGCTGAGCCTGAGGCCATGATGGTTGAGTGGTCTCCAATGGCTGACCTGCCCCTTGGACCTCACCCACATGAAATCTGCCTTCCACAACTCTTTTCTTTTTTTTTTTTTTTTTGAAGATTTATTTATTTTTATACAAGAACTGGGGTACAGGCCAGAGGCATGGGAAGGTGAGAGAATTCACCAGAGACAGAGCGGGGAGAAGAACAGGCAGACGGTCTGAAATACACTGCTGAGGGGAGCAGCAGGCGAGACAGGCGAGGTCTGCCGCACCGTATGGGAATCTTCCTGGAATCGAACCTGTACTGCAGAGGCTGCGGACAGCTTCACAGTGCTGCACTCAACCCGCTGTGCTGCCAGGGAGGCCCCACAACTCTTTCTTAATGAAACTGTGTTCTCCTATGTTACCAATAACTTATCCCTTAATTCAGGAGACAGGCTTCACCACTTACTTTCCTTGACATTTTAACATCTGTTACTGCTGACCACTTGATTCTTCAATAAGCTCACTCTTGGCTATTGAGCGGCCCAAACTTTGTGATTTCCTACTCACTATTTTTCAATCTCTCTCCTGGCTTCTACTTCTACTAATTTTCTTTCTGTTGACTTCTTGAAACTCTGTCTCAGAGCTTCTTCTCATTTCACTGATAACTCTGAGTGTTTCATGAGCAAATTAAATTCCACATATCCAAAACTGAACTGTCTTTCTTTCCCTGAGTAGCTTCTTTTCTTTTGTATTTCTTAGCACTGAGAGATGTCAGCATGAAATAGAGATGGCTGCATTGGTTCAGATGATAAATATGACAGAAAACCCAAATTGATGGTGGTTAAACCAACCATGATTTTATTCTGTCATATACAAAGACCAGATGTCAGCAGTGCTGGGCTTGTATGACAGTTTCATGCATTTCTAGAAATCATTTTCTTCCATGTTATTCCTTTGTCATTTCTGTGTTGTTCTTTTGGTTAACACTGTCAGAGATAGCTGGTTGAACTTCCACAAACACATCACCATACAAGCCATCAGAAAGGACAAACTAAAGTACGTCTGCTCCATTTAGGGCACTTCCATTAAGTTACACACACTCCATTTCCATGGCACACACCATTCCTGCTTGGTGCCTACTGGACAGGACTGAGATGCCCACAGCAAGATGGAAAGGAAGCTGGTTAAAGTAGCTGTTATTCTAGGTAGTCGTATGCTCATGTGCCTGACTGTTTCCTTCCATGGGATCCTTTTTGTTTAGTTTTCATTTTAAAAAATGATTTCAGTATCTGGTCTCTATGAGGGTGCTCAAATGCTCCTTTTTAAAGGTTTCTTTATCCTGCATAGTCTCTGAATCCTCTTTGTTCCACTCCTTCTTATTGGTTTTATTATCTGCCTTTCCTGTTAAAAGGTTTTTCTTAGATAATTTATTAGATTTGGCCTCTATCATCCTTGTTCAAATATTTTCCTCAGATAGCTGATAATCTTTAGTTCTCTACATATCTTCAATAATAAGGAAGTCTGAAGACACTTGGAAATATTGCTCTCTCTTTTCTGTTTTTTAATTCTTTTCCACTAGCCAATTCTTCTTAACCTTTACTTCTTAGCTTAAATGATGTTTTGTGAGAGTCAATTTATTTAATCCCTTAGATTAGGGAAAATGTACTTTATAAAAAATCTAGGAACATTCTTTATTTTCTTTTCAAAACCATCATACTTTCAATTACATGCAATATATAATAGTCTCTTTCAACAGATTGGGACCAGGGAGAAGGTAGCAAACTTGAGTCGACCCAGTAGAACTGCCTTTGGGAAGTACCTGTTCTTCTCACAGAAACCAAGATCACAGGTCTTCCTGAGCAGAGCTTGGGAGGAAGTACTTTGCTGTCCATCCAGATGTGGCCAACTTTGATCAAGTATACAGGAAGAAGAAAAGGTGAGATGTCTACAGTTTGATTTTAAAGGGTGAAGTAAGGACTAGGCAAAGATTTGACACAGAAAGGGTATCTCAATGGAGTTAGGAGAGGTTTATACCAGGAATGATAACATTTTCAGTTTCTCTGTCTCTTTTAAAATGTATAGTCATCTGGGTTTTTTTTTTTTCTAACTTAAGTTTTAGCAAATGAATTTACATTTTGTACAAAGGAAAAATGTACAAGAAGAAATGAATTAATCTGAGAAAGTGGGAATCATTTTAAGAAATAGCCACCAATATAAATTATTAAATTATTTGCTTTTCTAAGACTCATTCTTAGATTTTTTTTTTTTTTGGTGGAACCCTTGCTGGAGGCCGGGGAACAAACTGGCTATGCAGAGGCTGTGGGCAGCCTCGCAGCCCAGTGCTCAACTGCTGTGCCACCAGGGGAGGCCCCATTCTTAGATTTTTTTTTAATCAAATTTTTAAATTTGCGATTCATGTGCATAAATATATAATTTTGGGAGTATTACTTTACATCTCAATCAGTGCCATTAATCTTTAGTTAATATGGAATATCATAATACCATTTAATTAGGCAATCTTATACAATGCTTGGGGACAAAATCTTTTATGGATATTTAACATTCAGAATGACATTTACGTAGTGTTCTCTAGAGAAGTTATAGTATGTGGACATTCTATGAATTACTCCTTTTTACATAATAAAAATTTATGTGGCTATGGATAATTCTTTCCTCTCCATAGCTCTGAGGCTATATTTTCAATGGTGAATATGTTCTTAAATACATATTTTAAAATACTTCAGAAAAGTAGTTCATACTCTTAAACTTGCTTATTATTTTGTTTGTTAACCATTTGATAATTGCTTTGTAATGTCATAAAACACATCCACAGCAGTGCCTGGGATTAATGCTTTCACCATTCCATACTTGATTTTTTTTTTTTTTTTTTTTGGTCTGAATATGGCAATGGGTTTGGGAGAAAAAAAACTTGGAGAAAGATTTTGAGGATGAGAAATAGTAGGTAAATATAGGCTTATTATGTATACTATTCCAAGGATATTGAAATCGGTTAACTGTTATATTTTATAGCATTTGGGATCACCCAAGTTTAATATTAATACCCTACATTACTTTGGTTCCTTCAATATATATTCTTCTCCAGGTGAATATAAAATTACCGTGGGCAAGTGTATGCATTCCTGTAACTCAGCACAGCATTTGGCACCAAGTATATAGGCTATGCTATGGATGGATAAGTGAATATTACTTAAGAAAAATAGTAACAATTTACAATAGCTAAGCTTTGGAAACAATAAATAAACACCTGCTAAGTCTCTCACAAAAAATACTAGCACCTCAAAAAAAAAAAAAAAAAGAAAGAAAAATAGTAACAACTTTGACATAATGAGATAAAATTTACACTGACAAAGTTATTATATTTTATATTTACTATTAGGAAAAATAGTCATGAAATCTGAAATTTGAGGTATATTTTAAAATTAAAAAAAAATTTATTTACTTATACATAGAGCTGGGTCTAGGCCAGAGGAGCGGGGGTGTGAGAGGATTCACCAGAGACAGAGTGGGGAGCAGAACAGTTAGATTGACTGAAATACACTGCTGAGGGGAGCAGCAGGAGAGATGAGAGAGGTCTGCTGCATCATGTGGGTCAGCTCCCTGGCCAGGGAATCAACTCAGGCCATAATGGCTGGTGTTAACTTGATAGCACTGAGACTTAACCCCTTGTGCCACCAGGGATGCCCTAAATATTTTTTTATACTATACTTGCCTGGTAATGCATTGGAGTTTTACAGTTGATTCTTGATACATAATTACTCTCTAGCTCTGGTTTCAGAAAATTAACAGCATTACCAAACATTATTAAACATTTTCTGCACAATTTGTATATTTCTACAAACTGTCACAAGAACATAGAGTTGGAAAATAGATTTGGCTTTCTCTTAAGTATTTTCTTTTAAATCTAACTGTAGATCATGTCTCATATTATTTTCATTGGAAATAAAGTTATCCAAGAACAAAGTCAATTCATTCATTCCAAGTTATTTTCGGATGTATTTACCTGATTGATACAAATTATTTAGCCCATTAAGCTAAACATACATTTTTATAATACAAATTATATATAGAGAGGGCCTCCCTGGTGGTGCCGCGGTTTGAGCGTGGCACTGTGGCTGTGAAGTTGTATGCAGCCTCTGCAGCTGCAGGTTTGATTCCCGGCTGGCTAGGCAGAAACCCACATGGCGCTACAGACCTCTCCTGCCTCACCTGCTGTTCACCTCAGCAGTGTCTTGGGTCCATATACCTGTTCTGCTCCCCACTCTGTCTCTGGTGAATTCTCTTACCCTCCTGTGCCTCTGACTGTACCCCAGTTCTTGTATAAATAAATGAATCTTTAAAAAAAGATTCATTCATACATAGAGAGAAATGACTGTGTGTTAAACTGCATGTTTAATTATTGCTTTTATAGTGTCTTAATAAATAAAAAATGGAAAACAGTGATATCTAGAGGGTTACTTGTAGTCTTTATTCATTTGGATGAGAATGAAAGAGGATTTATAAATTACGTATTTTTTATAATGATACGCATTTGAACAAGAAATCAACCCTTGTTTTAGAAGTTTATATCTGGACTCCATATGTTCAAAAGGACTTTGTGATTCATTAAACCAATATTACAAAGACAATTAGTTTTACTGTGAGTTGCAAATTTTATGTTTCATTTTTTTCTCATGTGATCTTCTCAACAACCATATGGTGTGGGCAGAATATTTAACTTTCCAAGTTAATAAGATGAAAACATAGAGAAGTACAGTGATTACTAAAGTTCACAAAGTTACTGGAGATGAGATCAAGTTTTTCAGATTCAATTCTATCTCCTTTCAGTATACCACACTGTCACTAAAAATGTATCATCCATTCAGTTATTAGCTTTTTTGGGACAGGAGCAAAATTTCATTGGCATTATTAATAGTCTCTTAACTTTTTTCCTTACGTTTTCCTTACATTTTTCTCTTTACATTTTGCAGGAGTCTGCAAATTTGATTTTTCTGAAATATAGTTCACTAATTGCTTCACTGTTTAACCTAACCCATAGCCTAATGCTTCACTCCAAGATATTCTAGATCTGGTGTCAACCTTTCCTTCATCCACTTTCTTCTTCCTGTTCTAGTCAGGAAGGAGTAATTTTTCTTTCTTACACAATTTCCTGATCATTTCTTCACTATTTTCTCTCGAGTCTTCCATTTTCTAGCATTTTACTGCATTGGTCTCTTGTCCATTTGCTGAAGCATCACTCAAATGCTATTTTCTACTCAAAGCTTTTTATATTTTCCCAACTCCTGTCTGTCCTCTTCCATCCCCTCGCCTAGTCTTTTCATACTGTGAACTCTGGGAGAATTTTATCTACACTATGATAATAGCATCTCTTGATTTCTAAGCAATGGGTACTCATTTGTGGCAGTCACTATTTTGTCACCTGGGATGGAAAAGGAGAGAGAAAAATTCAATCTTATCTCTGAATTAAAGGAGATTTAGATCAGCTGAGATGGTTGGCCAGTAAAATAAAACACAGTGTAACAGAAGGATTATCACACCCATAGTACAAAACGAGAGAGACGCTGGCTGATGTAACAAACAAGTACAGACTGAAACATGATAGAGAAAGTTGGATGTTACAGGGCAGGAGAAGGCACCCCAGGACCACCAAACCTGCCTGCTGTAAATGGGTTCTGTCCTCTGCCACATCAAGACAAAACATACTCTAATGCATGAGACCTTCAGTGGAAGGACCTTTAATAGAATTAGTGTGCAATAAAGAGATGGGGAAAATGTGGTTTCCAAATCACACTTCCAAAGTCACACTTCCCCTCATGGGTAAATGCCCAGCAAACAGGGTTGGGCCAGAACAGTCATTAAGGCCTGTGAGCCTGCCACAAGTCTAAAGCACCTTCTGGTGGGGAACCATAGGTAAGGGGCAGAAGGGACCAGGTAAGTATGGAAGGAAAAGAGTAAAGTCAAAATCAAGATAGAGGTTGCCATAGTTAACCTCCCAACGGTCTCTCACCCATATCTGTTTTAAGTGTCTCCTTCCATGTCCCGCAAGTCTCTGGTGCAAGTCCAAGTCCAAAAAGTAAGCACGACTTCTTCACATGTCTCTCTGCTGCATGTGCCTCCTCCAGGTCGCCTTCTCCTTGCTCTCTCCTCCCTTCTCCCAGTCTTCTCTCATCTTCCTCTCCATCTTTATCTAGCTCAGCCGCTCTGCCCAGTTCTACCCCTCCTTAGGGTGGGGCAGGAAACCTGTGAACTCTGGGAGAATTTTATCTACAGTATGTTAATGGCATCTCTAGACTTCTAAACAATGGGTGCTCACTTGTGGCAGTCACTTTTTTGTAACCTGGGGTGGAAAAGGAGAGAGAAAAATACAATCTTTCTCCCAGGAAACTTCCCTCTCCCTGGGATTTACCCTGTTACAAAGGGAGGGGTTGAAAAGACATGGAGCTGGTGCTAAGTTACCAGTGAGTTCCATGTGCCATGGATGGAGTTGGGGGCACTTTTCAAGCTCTGCCACACACTCTCATCTTGCTGTGAGTACCACCTTGCTATCTCCAGAGCAATATTGTTATGCAATGGATTCTCTTCACTGTATTCAGTTCTTAATTAAATTTAACTATCTTTTTTATTAAAAATCAAAACCTGCTTAAAGTTTTTATATACTGTAATGTGCTATAAAATTTAAGAAACCCACAGAAATTAGGTAGTTGGCAGTGAGAATTTTTCAAGGTTAAAATTTAGAGCACTAGGGAGATCGGATGAGATAAGATGGAAAAAAAGACCCAGATAAGCAGCCACTTCATCACTTATGTGAGAAGTTTCTTGATATTGGCTGGAACTATGAAAAGCAACTTTAATTTTCAGGAACAATTTAAACTTGCAGGAAGCCAAAGAATTAGAATGCATTTTTTCCCAATGGGCAATTTTTTTCTGCATTAAATAAAACTTTCTCCTATCACTTTTCAAAATATTGCATCCAGGAAAAAGTAAATGATACTTCATGAAAATTCTATACTTATTACATTTTCTTCACAACAAAGATATTTAAGGGAAGTCACAGATGCTGTTATATAAGACGATGAATGAGATTACTAATAACAGTATACAGAATTCTGCAAAAATTACAGTATAAATCACATATATAACTATGAAAAATATACCAATAAGAAGCTGCTTTAAATCTGCTAAAATTATACATTAGCACCTGGGAATTTGGGGAAAAAATCTTTTGTTTTCAGTCCTTTGATTTTCAGGTAAGTCATTTAACTTCTCTGGAATAGCTATACAATGTAAGAAATGGACGAGGTCATAGGTCCTTTTACATATAACAAAAGTACATCTGTATGCAGTCTGTGAATTCCATTTGAAAATGTGATGCTATGATTATTAAAATTACACACATCTAAATTTAGCATGAAATTCCAGGCCCTGGTCTACTTGAGGAAAATCTATAAGATCTCTTATTTCTTCTTCCAACTTCCATAGTTTCATAAATTACAATGCCACAGTTATGCAGGTTTTGGAGTGCTTGAAGATTTCTATTTAATTTTATAATTTTTTTTAAATAAAAATTTTGCCTATAATTAGTAAACTCAGTAATTTAAATGGTGATTTTTAAAAATGAATTTGGGGACTAAAATTCTAAATTTTAGTCCGTCTCTATACAATTCAGAGTCTTAGCCAGTGGCAAGGAATTGATTTCCATGATGTGGCAAATACAAAGAAGCCCTCAAGATATAATTTAAATTTCAGGCAATGAATACTTAAAAGGTATTTGTGAAGTGTAGTAAATCTGAAAGAGGAAGATGAATACCAGATGATCTTACTTACATGTGGAATCTAAATGGAACAGAACAAAACCAACCTCCAAAAAAATCAAGTTAATAAACACAAAGCACACATTTTTGGTTACCAGTGGCATAATGGGTCATGGGTGAAATAAATAGAGGGGGTCAAAAGATACAAACTTCTAGTTATAACATAAATGTGATGGGGAAAGAATTGACACCATGTACTGTACTGTCTATTCAAAAGTTGCTAAGAGAATAGATCATAAAAGTTATTATCATAAGAAAAAACTAATTGTGTGGGAGCAGATATTAACTAGACTTATTGTGATCATTTCACAATATATACAAATATAGACTCGTTCTGTTGTTTACCTGAAACTAATAAAAATCATTAAAAATGGCAATGTAGTTGATATATATATGAATTTTTTCACATCAAAGTTGATTACTGAAGCTGATAATGCTTTTCATTATAACAGATAATACCTCTTATGATACTAACCCAAGTATGTTGCATTTTCATGACCAAATTGATTTAAAAAATTAGAACATTTATTACTTAAAGAAATTATTTTTAATTGAGGAATTTTGGGGTACCCCATCAGCTATTACCACTATAGTGCGCCTACCACCAGGTCACCATTGTTCACACCGCAGTCCATTGTGCTTCCTCCCTCTTTGTTCTTATCCCTCCTCCTCCCAAACCTCCTTTCCTTGGTGCTTCAGTTTGTAGTTGTAACAGGACGAGGGGGGGTTTCAGTTTCCCTGCCCCACCCAAAGGAGCGTGGAGCTGAGCAGGGAGGAGAAGAAACTGCAGAGGAGACTGAGGAAGGAAGGAAGCAGGATGGAGAGCCAGAAGGAGGCCTGGAGGAGTCACTTGGGGAAGAGACACGTGAAGAAGCTATACTTGCTTCTTGGCTTTGGACTTGTACCAGGAACTTGGGGGACAGGGAGGGAGACTCTTGAAAGAAGCAGAGACATGGGTGAGAGACTGATGGGAGGTTGCCAATGGCAGCCTTTATCTTGACTTGTATTTTGATTTTACTCTTTTCATCCCAGACATGCCTGACCCTCATGCCCCTTTCTTATGGGTGCCCACCAGAAGTTGACTTAGATGTGTGGCAGGCTTTCAGGCCTCAGTGGCCCTGCTTTGGGCCCACCTTGTTTGGCTGGGCATTTACCCATGAGGAGATGGGTCACTGGGTGCTCCATTTGGGAACTCTATTCTCTCCCTTCTCTTCTGTGTATTGGACACCAATTGTGTTAAATTTTCTTCTGAGGGTCTTATGCACTAGAGTATGTTTTGTCTTGATGTTGTTGATGGCAGAACCAATTTAGAGCAGGCAGGTTCAGGAGTCTCGGGAGACCCCTCAGTCTACTTGATAACATAGTCAGCAATCAAGGGCTAGTTTTTATTATAGGACATTTAAAACACAACTTAATGTGACGGTTTGAAGTCTTGTGCAGGGCAAGGCCAGCTGGGTTTGAATCCTGGCTCCAACACTCTCGCTGTGATACTTGCTAGCTGTGTGGTCTTGACACCTAAATGTTCAAGAACTCATCTGTAAAAGGCAGTGGCTGTAGCACCTGGTCCCTAAGATTCTCTTGGCAGGTAGATGGGATGCTATGTACGAAATGCTCCGAACAGGGTGTACAGGTGGTAGTCGCTATAAAATATTTGCTGGGTCACCATGGTGGCACAAGGGGTTGGGTTTCTGTGCAACACTATGAAGCTGTCAGCAGCCACTGCGGCATGAGTTCGAGCTGAACTGCATGGCACAGCAGACCTCTCCTGTCTTGCCTGCTGCTCCCCTCAGCAGTGTATTTCAATGGATCCACCTGTTCTGCTCCCCACTCTGTCTCTGGTGAATCCTCTCACCCTCCCACACCTCTGGCCTACACCCCAGATCTTGTACACATAAATAAAATAAATCTTAAAGAAATATTTGCTGCCACTATTATTTTCATTGTTATATTTTATTATCTTGACCAATGAGTGCATTTAAATTTATATTAAAAGGACACTTACAATATAGCCAAGATTCCAACTTTCTTGAGTAGTAAGGTCCAAAAGGCTGATGCAAATAAAATGAGATTTAAATTAGCTTCTCATTTCAATTTTAGCAAATAGTAAGTCTGGCAAAGTGGCTTTCAGTTTTTGCTCTTTTTAGATTATAGGCTCCTTGAAGACTCAAATGAAAGTTTTTGATATCTTTTTTTTTTTTCAGGAGAAGAGTATATATGTCAGCTTTGCCACTTATTTTACAGGATTTGAGACACCATGTTCAGAAACTCAGTTAATAATTTTTTTAACAATTTATTCATTCATGCATACAAGCACCAGGGCCAGATGTGCGGGGTTGCGGGGGGTGAGAGGATTCACCAGAGACAGAGTGGGGAGCAGAACAGGCAGACTGACTGAAATCCACTGCTGAGGGGAGCAGCGGGCGAGACAGGAGAGGTCTGCCGTGCCATGTGGGTATCTTCTGGCCAGCCAGGATTGAAACCTCACTGCAGAGGCTACGGACAGCTTCACAGTGCTGTGCTCAACCCGCTGCACCACCAGGGAGGCCCCTAGTTAATAATTTTTGAGAGTTATATTTGTTTCATTATTTCACTGATGGAAATATTGGAGTAATCTTATATTTTAATAAAAAGGCATACTCTTGAGGTGTCTTCTCTGTATATGAAAAATTACTTACATAATAAAATGTATTGTGATAAATGCCTCATTCTTTCCTCCATGAAATATTCTAAAACTTAAAAATTAATTGTACAGCAAAGGTGCAGGATTTTATGCTGAGGACACCTCTGACATGCTAATTAGAAGGTCAAATAAATCTGGATGTGAACTTATCTTAATTGGAAAGGTTAAGAAGAAACATTGATTGCATCAGTCACTAAATGAAAACAGCATAGCACCCCTGAAATATTCTGAGCAATTGAGGTGTAGGATTCCCCCTCAGAAAATCAGTTCCTGCTAAGAATATATTTTTGCCTTTCACTTTCTCTGCATTGAATAAACTTGCTTTTCTATAGTCAGTCTATGCTTTACACATTAAAGTTGAAATTTTCACTGTGTGTGTGTGTGTGTGTGCGTGTGTGTGTGCGTGTGTGTGTGTGTTATTTTCCTGTCATTCCCTCTTACACGTATGTAAGACTGTGTGCTACTATGCCTTATTCGATTTTATTTTCTGGACTGTCTTTTTCACACTTTATTTTGGATAATTTCTTCAATTTCACAGTTATTTTCTTTGGCTGCGTTAATCTCATTCAGAATTATTTTCATTTAGAAGTTGTTTTTCATGTCCAGAGCTTCCAAATGGTATTTTTCATATGTTCCATTTCTCTCCTTATCATTTCCCTGCCTCCCTTTCCTTTTCTTAGCCTTTTCACAAGAATTGTAATAGCTCTCATTCCCTGTCTGCTAATTCTGTCGCTTCTGTTATCTGCTTCAGTTGCCATGTTTTCCCCTCCAGGTGATGGGGCATAATTGCTTGTGCCTCACAATTTCAGTTGTGTCCATATTGTGATTTTAATGTTTGACTTTTTTGTCTAGCTTAGAGTTAATTTGGAGGGAATTATTTTCATCTTTCTGAAGCTGACTCCTGGCTTATTAGCACAAGCAAACTTTACTCCATGGACAATTTAACATTACTATTCAACCGATAAACTTCTCAAAACCCAGCTGAGGGCTGCTATATTACAAACAAGGTCTCTGGGGCCTCCCTGGTGGTACAAGGGGTTAAACCCCAGCACTATGAAGCTATCCTCAAAGACTGCAGCATGAGTTCGATCCCCAGCCAGGGAGGTGACCCACATGGCGCAGCAGACCTCTCCTGTCTTGCCCGCTGCTCCCCTCAGCAGTGTATTTCAGTAGATCTGCCTGTTCTGCTCCCCACTCTGTCTCTGGTGAATCCTCTTGCCCCTGGCACCTCTGATCTCTACCCCAGTTCTTGTATGCATAAATAAATAAACCTTTAAAAACAAACAAACAAGGTTTCTCTCCTCTGATATTACATCTTTTCAAATGTGACTGGACAGTGATTTTGAAAAGTAAATAGATACTATTTCAGCTATAATGTTTACAACAATTAAGAATGCTTAAGATGTATAATTTTTATTTAGGAGAAAATTGTAATTATTAGAATAAGCTGAGATCTTGTTTCCAGAATAAGTAGCAGCACCAGATATCCACGTGCTCCTTTTCAAGTCCCATCCTCCCTTGTAATCAGTCTGTAGCCATGTAATTGTAACAGGGGTCCCCAGAGAAAGGGGAGGTTCCAGGTTTCCTGCCCCACCCTGAGGAAGGGTGGAGCTGAGTGGGGAATAGAAGCTAGAAAGGACTGGAAGAAGGAAGGATGAGGAGCATGGAGAAGACCTGGGGGAGAGAGAGACAGTGAAGAAGATACACTTGCTTCTTGGCCTTGAACTTGCACCAGAGACTTAGGGGACATGGAATGAGACTTGAAACAGATGTGGGTGAGAGACTGGTGGGGAGGTTGAAAATGACAGCCTCTATCTTGATTTTTATTTTGTTCTTTTCCTTCTAGACATTTTTAGCCCCTTCTGCCCCTTTTCTATGGGTCCCCACCAGAAGTGCCTTAGACTTGTGGCAAGTTTTCGGTCCTCAGTGGCCCTGCTTTGGGCATTTACCCACGAGGGGATGGGTAACTTTGGGTGTTTCACGTGAAAGTTATTTTATCTATTCTTTCTCTTGTCTTTATTGCACACTAGTTGTATTAAAGTTCCTTTCCATTGACGGTCATATGTTTTGTCTTGATGGGGCAGATGGCAGAACCCATTTGTAGTGGGTAGGTTTGGGGAATCCGGGATGCCCCTCACCCTGTTCTGTCACATAACAGATTGGCAAATAAAAAATCATGACCCCTATTCTCGTCTAGAGCTCTTAAGATTCTGTAAGCTGCTTCCATTTCTCATTATCCTTGCCTGTTAATCATGGAAAAAAAAAAAAAAACAAATTCAGATGGTGACAGTGACCTAGCAGCATAGACGCAGCCTCGGCCCAACCATTACCTAGAGCACAACAGGTCACTGCACCATCTTAACTACATCAGATGGTGTATGATAGAGGGTTAAACTTTTATATTATTAAGCTACTTAGATTTTAGGATTAACTTGCTGCTGAATTAGAGGCTATCACATATTGCCTAATACAGTAATTAAGCTGAAATTTAACCAATATTTAGGATATTAGGAGATTAGGCACAAGCCTTGGCTCTAGTACTTGTTCCTAACATCCTAGAGAGAAGACTTTGGAGCCTTACCACAACACTGGAACTCTATGTTGTTACCGCTCTGAATACCCTAGAAATAGAGCTAAGAAGCTAATATCACACCGTGCTTGGCTCTGCTTGGGCAAACCACTGTTTTCTTCCTGGATAATGTCAGAGCCCAGCTCCAGATAAATATCAGTTGGAGGCGAGAAAATTTATGTCAAAGTTATTAAAATTCCCACACATGCACAATCCCAATTATCCTTCTGGGAATTATTAACTATAAGGGAACAACTGAGGATCATGTAATATTTGAAAAACATTCTTTTATCTGAATGTAGATGTCAAGATGAACAAATCAGAAAAGAAATTGGACGGAAAATTTCCATTTTCGGCGCTGCTAATAAGTTACAACAAACTGAGTGGCTTAAATGAACATAGGGATTATTCCCCAGTGCTCCTGGGTCAGGAGTCCTGGCATAGAGTCCTGGGTCCTCAGGGGGTCACCAGATACCGTGGAGAGGCTCGGGGGCTGATTTATATCGCTATGCTTCACCGGGAAAGAGTCTGCGTCCCAGGCCACTCCTGTGGTGGATTCACTCATTTGTATCCAGAGGGCCGAGTGTCTTGGCTCTTGATGATTCTGACTTCCTAAGATCCTGAAGGTCGCAGTTCCTAGGGGCTGCGCACCCGCCCCCGAGCCCCGTGACCGGTCCCAGGACGGCAGCACCTTCACCACTCAGCATGGGGAGTGTCTGCAGCATCTACAGCCGGGAGTTTCCCACAATGCAATGCCCTGATGGGAGGGGCGGCCCAAGGGTGATGTTAGCGCTGCTGCAACTGATGCCCAGTTTAGGGATGCAGGGTCACACTGAATAGGAAAAGAGCGGACTTAGGAAGAGAGGTCTTCAGAAAAAACAGTAGGTATTTGTGTTTCCTATCATTATAAGACAAAGCAAAATGATACAAGTATTAATTCCTGTGAAAACAAAACGGTGTCTTAGGTAATTATACATGCTAAATATTGAAGTTATCAAAATTTTACAATTTTTTTTAAACTTTTTTTTTTAAGATTATTCATACAAGAGCTGGGGTACAGGCCAGAGGTGTGGGTGGGGGTGAGAAGGTTCACCAGAGACAGAGTGGGGAGCAGAACAGGCAGACGGACTGAAATACACTGCTGAGGGGAGCAGCAGGCAAGACAGGAGAGGTCTTCTCTGCCCGGTGGGTAGCTCGCTGGCCAGGGATCGAACTCGTGCTGCAGTGGCTGCAGATAGCTTCAGAGGTTGTGGCTTAACCCTTTGTGCCACCAGGGAGGCCCATATACTACAATTATTTTGGAGATTTCTCACATGCACAGGCGGGCAGAGGAAGGATCACAAGGGGTCTCTGGTGTTCCTGGTGATTGGAAGGAAGTGAGTATATGTAAATTATGTGATTGGGGGAGGCAAAAATATATTTGAATCCTCATATCCATGGTAGCAAATCAATGCATTAATATCCAAATGGAAAAATAAGGACTTAAAATGGAAAAATAAGAACATTAGTACATTAATTAACAATATGATACTTTTTAAATCAATGAAATAATTAACTGAAAATTCTTGCTGTGGTGAATAAACCGGGAGATACAGTTATGAATGTCAAGGTCTATTGTTTTCTGCTACACCTTCCCCAGGTTATTTGATTTTTTAAAGCTACGCACTTGCATAATTATAATAACAATAAAAATTAAGAATGAGTATAATGAGAACATTAGCATTTACTACATTCACCTTAGCTTTATGTGAATGTGTGTTACAAATTTACATGTCTTAAATGTAAAAAAACAAAAGAAAAGCTATAGCACCTCACTACTTCCTTCATACCTGTAAAGTCTGATGAATTCTGAGATGACAGAGAGACTCTCCTTTGAGGAAACCAGAAGAAATGGAAGAAAAATTAAATAGTTGGTGGGGAAAGGGAACCCAATGACAACAAAGAAAAATACATTTCTTTAGCTTTATAAGTTTTTTTTTAATATTTATTTATTTATTTATGCATACAAGAGCTGGGGTATAGGTCAGGTCTGGGAGGTGAGAGGATTCGCCACAGACAGAGTGGGGAGCAGAACAGGCAGATCTACTGAAATACATTGCTGTGGGAGCAGCGGGCAAGTCAGGAGAGGTCTCCTGGGCCATGTGGGTAGCTCCCTGGCCAGGGATCAAACTTGTGCTGCAGTGGCTGCAGATAGCTTCATAGATTGAGTCTCAATCCCTTGCACCACCAGGGAGGCCCAAGAAGAGAGGTTTTGTTCTAATGAGAGTCCATTAGGACTTTGGATGATGCATTTTAAAGAAACTCCAAATGGAGACCTGACTGCAGGAGTCCGTGGAAGGAGTTAGGGGGATTCAGGCAGAAGGACCTCTGACTCTTAGATGCCCAGGGTGGAGTAGTGCTTAGGCTGTGGCATGCAAGGATGCTGTGGCTCAGATGGTAGAGATGGCATGGCCCCCACACACAGCTTCAGGGAACAAAGTTGCCAATGGCTCATGCTGAGTGGCTTTGCACTACTCTACTTTTGAATGGAGCACTTTTTTTAGGGCCTCCCTGGTGGTGCAAGGGTTAAGCACAGCACTATGAAGCAATCCGCAGCCTCTGAACCTGGCCAGGAAGCAACCCACATGGCACAGCAGACCTCTCCTGTCTTGCCCGCTGCTCCCCTCAGCAGTGTGTTTCAGTCAGTCTGCCTGTTCTGCTCCCCTCTCTGTCTCTGGTGAATCCTCTCACCCCCCACACCTCTGGCCTGTACTCCAGCTGGTATATGCATAAATAAATAAATCTTTTAAAAAAATTAAATAACATTATAACATTAAAAAAAAAAAAAGAAACGCCTAATGGGCTGGTTTGGGTTGCCCCACCCACTGCATTTACTGCTGGAACAAAAGCAAGCAGAGGTGTCCTTTGAATGGTGATGTGGAAAAATCATAAAGGCATTAAAATCTCAACAGTGAAGAGATTCTATTCATTAGTCTGCTCATTTGCATGAAGAGCCTTCTGGCCAACAGTGGGTGAAATGACTAGTGATTTAGTGCTGATACAAATTCCAGCACCAGCAGGCAGAGAAACACCAGGTCTCCGACTTTCCTGGAAGCTCGTGCTCTTGATTACAGGGGATAAAATCTGCCACCAAATGTCTGGGTGTGTGTGTGCCTATGTGTGTGCTTCAGTAGGTCCCTTTAGCTTTCCAATTGGTACATGGAAAATCTGTTTAATGGATGCCTGATCACAGACAAATGCACCAGTGTTATGTAGACTTATGCCTCCATCTTTAGCCTGTTTTTAAATAACAAGATACAATATTTCTGACTCTAAATTGTCAGCTTCTATGAGAAAATGGTACAAGATTAAATCTTTTATGTATACTTGAAAACATATTTAATTTTCCATAGCAATGACATTTTACAGGAGAACTTAATACTGGAATGTGAAAGATATAGATATTTACCCCTCAAGCACTACAGTGCTGGTATTTACTGGGGAAGCAGTATGTGTGAGTTTGTGTGTACATGCATGTGCTTGAACATGCAAGAGAAGGATTTCACGTGGATGAGTGTGAGGAGCACAGGTAGACTCGATGGTCATCATATGGTCACTCAAATCACCTGAGTACTCTTCTCCAGTTTTCTTCCCATCTCCTGGGCTGGCGACATCATTTGGACATTGTTTAACCTAAAGCATGATAGACGGGAAAAGGACCAGCTGAGACTTAAAGCCTTTGTTTCGCCTGCTAGACCAGGTTAGCATTTTGCAGATGGTGGGTTTCCAAATCAATAATCCCGTTGAAGGCATCTAACAGCAGTAGCTATTAGATGATGTAATCTGGAATTTGATTTGCTTCTTAGGTTAAGACAAACGAATCTCATTTGCTGTGTAAAATATCTAACATCATGAAAATAATGCCTTCTGTTTTACCTCTCACCCAAGGGCATTTTACAGAACAGAAGACAAGATTATAGTGACACTCCCAGCACTGCAGAAAACTGCAGCCACAGACTGTTTGGAAAACCTGCTTTTTTCACTTACTAGGTTATCACAAGTGGTAGCCACGCTAGTGGCAGTATTTTGTAGCTTTATATTGTGTTAGGAGAAATAGAATCCCCCGATATTACAGCTGCACTTTTGATTTGTCATTTATTTGGAATAAATAGGGGGTGGTATGCCAGTTGCTATGGAAACCAGTTCTACTTTGGAGCAGTGCAAGACCTTTAAGCACGTTTGAAATTGCTTCCTCCTCATTATGTTTCAGCAATGAAAAAGGTGTAGTATGCAATTAAATAGAAATGAAGGTTTCATTTAAAAATTAAATTACATTTTCTGGATTGTTCTTCATGTACAATAAGCTTAAGAGAGCATCACTACCTGCAAGACAGATGGGACATGTATTTTGAAAAAAGGAATCATATCTTAACTGCTGTGTGTGTGTGTGTGTGAGAGAGAGAGAGAGAGAGAGAGAGAGAGAGAGAGAGAGAGAGAGAATGATCCTTTCATAGAACTTTATTTCAAAAATGTCAGTTTTATCTACAACATTCTGGAAATCTTGCTAAATGGTTAGATTTGTTTGTAAGTTATTAATCAACAGGGTTAAGTAGTAGGCAGAGACAAATAAGACAACATTAGTGATGCAGGTTTTAAAAGAGAATCTTTTAAGGAAAGTTAGTGAAAATAAGAGATGGTTACACAGCCAGTGGCCTGGATATAGCCGTTCCAACAACAGACGTGTGTGTTAGGTGGCCAAAATGTGATGATTTTTACATCATGAAAGCAAATAGTAGGCTACCCTAAAAAGAAAAAAGAAAGTATCGCTTGAAATGCTTTTATTCAGTCTCATGTGTTTGTAGATAAGCCATCCCTGAAATATAAAATGGGAAGATAAGAAATTATTAAAAGATGATTAAGGGAGCACCTTAGCTATATCATTTGTTAAAGCTTTACCTTTCGATAGCTCCTTACAATATGGAAGGGGCTTCTGTGTGCATATTTCATACACTGCTCAACCGTTCTGAGGTGGCAGTGGAGACCATCTATTATCTTTGTTTTACGTATAAGTGATTTGCTGCAAGCCACTCAGGCAGTCACTGGGACATCTGAGATTCAGTGTCTCCTGCCTCCTAGTGCTATGCTCTTTCCATTTCCCCATTTCTATTTAAGACTACATTTGCAAAACATGCTGTTTTCCCCCAACTCACTGAGGAAGATAACATGAATTATTTAGGGATATAATTTAACCGCTCTTCAGAGTTACAGAGTGTGTATGATGAAGGATGCTTAAAAATGGAGATTTCTTGTTCTTTTTGGCATCAAACCATATCTACTTATTTTTCCTAGGTCTAAAGTGAGTTTTCTGTTTCATCTCATCATTCAAACAGATTGGCCCTGATTTTGACTGTGTGTAATTGAAATATCCCTGTTTTATTGATAAGATTACTTGTGGGTGCAGGATGTGCCCACTTAATTAGGTGGTATTTATGTTTGGTAGTTCTCTGCTCAGTCAGTTCCTTCCTGGTGATGAACCCTGTGGCTACAGAGCCCACGCACTAGAAAGAGATTTTGTGGAGAATCAAGAAAGGATTACTCTATAATGACAGGGGCTTCCTTGGTTGACAGCAGCTGCTGGCCCAGCAGTCCTGGGACTTTCTTGAGGCTGCTCTGAATATGTTCACAGCAGGCAGGGGCTGGTTCCATGCTGTTAAAGTCCTGCATCACCAAATCCCGTCTGCTGGAGTGTGCTGGCTCCATTCTGTTCAGTACAGAGCCTTTCTAAAGATATACTTTGTGCTCCTGTCAAATAAAAATTATGCTGTCCACTGTATAATCAGAGCACTTCTTATAATCCCCTACAGAAATTAGCACTTGGGAAATATGTGAGTTCTTTGTTGTCAAGTGAGAAGTTTCTTCCTTTATCAAAAATCATCGGAGTGACTAGATTTAAAAAAAAAAATGTAGAAAGAGTATTGTTAATGTATTGCTTTTCTATTCCAAAATCTATTGTCTGAGTTTAGGAATATACAGGTTGAACAAAGTGTTGGCTCCTGATTGAGATGACAGTCATGTCAAATGTCAACAAGGGACATTTGTCAACACATAGAGTCCAGATCATTCTTTGGGTTCAAGGAGCCTGACCAAAGGAAGAGGTAGCCAGGCTCTGCACACTGATGCCAGCCCTGTGTCCTTCTGTTCTAGTGCACTGGCCTAAAGCAATGACAGCCTATTTCTCCAAGTTTTTATACTGATGGTAAAACAAACAAACAAACAAAAAAAAAAAAACCATAAAACACTAACAGAAATCTAAAAACTTTGTACATACTTTTGAATGATATACTTCTAGAAATGTGGAAAATGTATAGAAAAAGTGCACATATCAACAATGTACACAGTTCATGAATTTTAGAGAGCCAGTGACCTGTATAACCAGCAGTGTGAACAACACATTTTTTTTAAGATTTATTATTTTTATTTATTTATGCATGCAAGAACTGTGGAGTAGTCCAAAAGTATGGGTGGTGGAAGTAAGAGGATTCACCAGAGACAGAGTGGGGAGCAGAACAGGCAGACTGACTGACTGAGGGCAGCAGTGGGTGTTACAAGAGAGGTCTGCTGTGCCATGTGGGTCAGCTTCCTGGCCAGGGATCGAACTCTTGCTGCAGTGGCTGCTGATAGTTTCATAGCACTGAGACTTAACCCCTTCACCACCAGGGAGGCCCAGAACAACACAAAATTTTAATATTACCCTAGAGACTTCCTGGGAATTTCCTTCCTACCTCTATCAACCCAAATAAAACCAATATACTTCTAAAGCATAGATCAGATCTGCCAAAATTTTAAACTTTACATGAACAGAGCCACAAAATACCTTTTTCTATGTCTGTGACTCCCTCACTTCATGTTATAGTTGTGAGATGCACCCATAATTTTGTGAAAAGTTGTATGCTGTTGTGCAAGTATACCGCAATTTAGATGGCTCTTGATATTTCCAGCTGGGGGTGCTATGAGAATCTGCAACATATCTTTTGGTGAATATGTCTACATATTTCTGATGAATATGTTTACATATTTAACATGGGTGCGCACCTAGGGATCATTGAGTGGGGATGTTTGGCTTTAGCAGATACTGCTGAATTGTTTCCAGTGGGGTTGGGTACATTTACTCTCCTCTCTGCTGCGGTGCGCAGCAGTTGCAGTTACTCCATAGCTCACCCACAAGAGATTTGACTGCATTTTAAATGTAGTCATTTGAGGGGACATACAGTGTCATATTGTAGCTTTACTTTTTATTTTCTGATCACTAATAAATAATGCATTTTTTTATATCTGTTGGCCATTCAGTATATTGTGAAGTGCCTGTTCACGTGCTTTGCTATTTTTCTATTGCTTCAGCTACATTTGTTTTATTGCTTTATAGGTTCTGTTTTTATAATCTGATTTTGTTTGATTTTCTAATATATATTTGTTAATATTTATTCACACTTGGAAGTCTGCCTTTTTACTTTCATCATGTGGTCTCTTTAATTGTGGTTACCTCTATTTACTTCCATTTAAGAACTCTTTAAAAAATTGCCCTGTTTACTTCTAAAGGATATATTGCTCTAAACTTTTACACTTAGAACTGCTACTCATCTAGAATTGATTTGGGGTAAGTGGTTTAGTAAAAAACTTACAAAAGGTTCTCTATCACACTGCAGTGTCATCTTTGTCATAAATCAAACAATCATACATGTGTGGATTTGTTTCTGTGCATTATATATTTAGTTCTAATGGACTATTGGCCTATCATTTCACCAGTACCACCCTGCCTTTACTATAAATCTTTTATGAGTCTTTCTATGTGATAGTGTCAGTTTTCTAAGTCTGCTCTGTTTTTTTTTTTAAGATTGTCTAGAATATCTTATTTCTTTGCACTTTCATATAAATTTTAGGTTCAGATTGCCAATTATATAAAATAGTCTGCTGGAACATTTATTTGGATTGCTTTGATTAATAAGATAATTTTTAAAAGAATTGATACATGTACATTCCATGAGCATTTCACACATTTCATTTATTTAAATGATATCTCAAAGGAAATTCCTTCAATAAATCTGCCAGTTGGGTGGCCATGTGGATAAAAATGAATTTTGATTTCTGTATGTTAAAGCTACACACTATACATTAAAACCAAACCAGGCTACATTATTGGCCTGAATGTTGAAAGTGAAAAATCATGTTTCTATAAAGTAATATGTCTGAATACATTTATGATCTTGAGATGGAAAATGTTGAGTATTTCTTGAACAGGGTGCAAGAAGCATTAAAGAAAAGGAAAAGAATACTACAATGGATTGTATCAAATTTAAATTATTTTTATCAAAATGCAACATTAAGTGTGTATAGTTAGGAGAAAATATTATTTTGAATAGATATATATTTTTAAAGATTTATTTATGCATATAAGAACTGGGGTACAGGCCAGAGGTGTGGGGGGGTGAAAGGATTCAGCAGAGACAGAGTGGGGAACATAACAGTCAGACTGACTGAAATACACTGCTGAGGGGAGCAGCGGGAGAGACAGGAGGGGTCTGCTGCACCGTGTGGGTTGCACCCTGGTCGGCTGGGGATCGAACTTGTGCTGCAGAGGCTGTGGATTGCTTCAAAGTGCTATGCTCAACCCCTTGTGCCACCAGTGAGGCCCCATATTTTGAATAGATATTAGCAACACAGGGTTCATGTTCAATATGAGTCTGTATGAGTGCATATGCTTATGTACACATATACAAACATATATTGGGTTATTCTACATTTACTCACATGACACTATGATCATATTGCACCTATTTCACTCAATAATTTATATCTATATAATATGTATGAACAATAATATATTACATTGTCTATGTATATTATTAGTATGCAATACTAACATACATTAATAGTCTATAATATATATTAATAAACACTCACCAGATACCCAGATGGATATCTTATTAAAGGATGCTCACATGAGGGTTTATTTAATTTTGCTCTAATTTTCACAAATACATAAATGATGACAGATTGATGGGCCTCCCTGATGTTGTAAGGGGTTAAGATCCAATTGGCAGCACTATGAAGCTATCTGCAGCCTCTGCAGCACAAGTTCGATCCCCAGCCAGGGAGCTGACCCACATGATACAGCAGAACTCTCCTGTCTCACCACTGCTCCCTTCAGCAGTGTAGTTCAGTCTGCCTCTTCTGTTCCCTACTCTATCTCTGGTGAATCTCTCACCACCCATTCTTCTGGCCTATAGCCCAGTTCTTGTATGCATAAATAAATAAATCTTTTTTTTTTAAAGAAAAGTCTGTCCTTTTAAAAAAAAGAATATTGAGGTCCATTACCTTTATGAAGAGTGTGAGAGTATGTATATCCACACAGCTAACCCTCACTTGATAATTTTCTGTTTCTTTTTCATTATAATAAATGAATGTGTCGGCAAAGTGAAATACACTATCTTAAGGACGTGATTCAGTGAATTTGTGTAACTGTATGTATACCCCCTTGACACCATTGGAATTACATGAGAGATGTTTCCACCTTTTCAGAGTATACCTCCTACCAACTGACTTCTATCACAATGCAGGTACTTTTTTGTTCTACCTCAGCTATGTGGAATTGTAGAATGTGTCCTTTGTGTTGGCTTCTTTCATGCAACATGATGTTTCTGAGATTCATCCATGCTCTTTCTTTGTACATTGTGTTTTTTGTTTATGGCTAAGTAGTTTCCTATAAGAAATGAAATGATTTTTTAAATTTTCTTGTTCACAAATGGACATTTTTGTGATTTTTCAATTTGGGACTATTATGAAAAAATTGCTATAAATGTCCTTATATGTGTCTTCTTGGGAAAATATTTCACATCCTTTAAAGAACCACCTAGAAGTAGACTTGCTAGGTCATGAGTGTTGAATTCTAAACTAAATTGTCACCATTTGCCAAAGTGGTTCCAACCAACAACTTTCAATGGTTCCTGGTTTCCATTTACAAAAACAACAAAAAGCTTAGATATTCACTCAAAAATGACTTTAAGCTTAAAGATGACAAAGGTTACATAAATATTCAAGACTTGATAATTTTTAGAAGTATTTACCTAGACCACAAAAAGCATATTTTTACATTTCAGTGAAAATGCCCTCTTAGCCAACTTCTAAAATGAATCTTATTAGACGATACTTACAAAGAATTCTTAAAATTTTACATGTCACCTCATAATTTTAAATTTGATCTAGTTGTTTTTGCTTTTATAGGTCTGTGCAGTTTTATTTTATTTTTTAGGGAATGTGTTTGACTGACTTATTCAAATTTACTTCAAGTATTTTTGTGCTATAATTACATTGTAAGTCGAAAATAAAATGAGTAAAACAAAAGAAATGCATCTTGAATTTTTGTCCTAGTAACATTTTTTTAAAATAATATCAATTATTATAAATATATTTTAAAACACTTAAAGGATTTGAAAAGCCTAAGAGACTTTTATGATAAACCATAAATTTATTCCAGCATGTATTAATCATGAGTCAAATACACATTAGAGTATGGAACATATATGAGAGAGCAAATGACCTTTAACTGCCAGAAGCAATATAATGTGTTTGACGTGTTGGTTGATGCCGTTTTTCTCCATAGCTTTGATCTACTTAAGGAGACTAGTTAACCAGTATTCACTATCCACATGGAAGCTGATTTAAGAGATTCCCCCATGTTAGTCATAGAACAATTTAAGTTTGAGCTCCAGGCTACAATTGTCAACCCTGTAATATTGATACCTTGCTGACCTTTCAGTGAGATGTAATTGGGCTATGTGATTTTTTTTTTCCCTTCAGATTGCATAGATTTGACAAATAAATAGAGGTGATAAGATCTTTTAAGGTCATAGATTTTAATGGGGAAACATTGGTGTAATAAACAAAGCATTTTACTTACAATAATGATCAATGTAGAGCACTAAAAGATAGTTTTATAATAATGAGGGAAAGAGATATCTTTTTACTATCACCTTTAACGACTACTATGGAGAACTTAGTTTTGAGAACTTTTACATTATTATAACAACTGCCAGAAAAATCTTTATTTATAATTATATATCTGGAAAAAAATGTAGTATGCTAGACATATTGGAAACAAAATGTTTAAAAAATAGTCATAGAGTACATAGAGAGTTCTACTTTTAATGAGGATGTTATACAACTTTCTTTTTCTTCTTCACAATCTCATCTGCACATTAGAAAGAGAAGAGAAATTTAACTGTACTTATTTATTTCTTTTTTTAGATATGAAAACTCCCAAAAGGAGTTTAGGCAAGTTTCCTAATTATAGCAGAAATTGAATAGGAATCCGAGGTACTCCAAGTCTAAATCTTTTCTCTTTTCTCCCTTGCTCTCTGTTGTCATATAGGTCTAAAAGTTTGGTATGGTGTCTTTGTTACAGAGGCATCTTCATGAAAGGGAGGTGCCATTTTCTCCAATGCCACTTACAGGCAGCCACCTTGGATTACAGGTCCTGGTGTGCCATGAAGCAGTCTTCCTGAGTGAGGGAGCTACTGAAAGTGGGGTGGAGTTAAATGTCTATGTTTAGTGTGTAACAGAACACATGTGGGCTTGGCACATATTGCTCTGCAACCTAATTTGAATACTGCTGCCATTTGTTAGCAGGATGGTTGATATTTGACCACCTTTTGGCAGTGAATTAACTCTCTCTCTTTCTCTGCCTTGATAAATAAACCTTTTTTTACCCTTTCAGATTCCTCTTCATGTCTGCTTTTGTGTTTTACCCCAAAATTCTTAAGTGTTGAGGGAACTTTTGGGATCTCTCTTATGAGGGCATCAATCCCATTCATGTGGACACTGTGCTCATGACTTAGTCATCTCCCAAAGGTATCACCACTAAATACTGTTACAGTGGAAGTAAAGATTTAACACAAATTTTGTCAGGGCACAAACATGGAGTCTATAGCAGTAGGTTTCTTGGTCTGCTTCTAGTTTGTAGAAGTTTGAGGTTTCAAGACCTATTTTTATTTTGTACTATTTCTGCTTTATTTTGTCTAAGCCAATGCAATTCTCTTTAAAAGTCTGTATGTCTCCCTTGAATAATTTTTCAGTTTACTCCTTTGGACAAATTGCAACCTTAACAAATCCTCCCCAAGGAAAGCTCTTCTCTATCTTATTTTTCTTCAACCTTAGGGACAACTGTCCTGACATTCCTAGCTGTATGGTATGAAAGGAAAGAGCTAGGTGGTTCACACACTTAAATTCCTTAGAGTGCAGAGGCATTGCTTGATTGACTTGTTTGTTGAAATTGTTCTTTTAAGAAACTCAGGTGAAACGGATTTAGGTAAAATATATTAGGTGAGCTAATTCTCCAATACCAATGCATAAATGATTAATAAATAAACCTATATAAGGAGTATACACATTTGACTGGAAATATGAAGTTTGAAAATTGAGGAAGAGGGAGTTTCTTACGCCAGGAAACCATGTGTGCAGGTATGTGTGTGTGTGTGTGTGTGTGTGTGTGTGTGTGATTTGTAAGCGCACGTGCATATGTGTTCATGTTGGAGCATGTTGTGGGGAGGAAATGGTGAATTAATATTAGAATAGTCAGAAACATACTTACCAAGAGTTAATTTTTTATGTACATTTTTATCTATAAAGCTTACTAGAAATTTTGACTTATGCGTTATACGCCAATTTAATGTGGGGATACAGGTGCTATAATTTACAGCTAAACTTAAACCACCAAAATAAAGGAATAATTATTCTAATTTGTTGACCCAAATCTCTCTGAATTAGATATCTGTACTCCAAATGATAGTAATTAAAATTATCAGTAAAGGTTTTATTTGTATATCTGGTTTTGAGGAAAATATGGACAATAGTAATGACTTATTTTAATCTAAAGGCATTTCAATGAATAATAAAAAAATTTCCTCCCCTGTAATTACTATGAAAAACCACAGAAATTGCAAATGAATGGATAAATTAGTAACATGGATTAAGCATGAAAACTGGTTTAATAACCTTAGCTATCAAACTAATTGTGAATAACTGGAAATGTTTCATTCAGAACTGTTTTATAGAGTGATTACGTGTGATTTGCATAATTTTCTTTTAGAATAAAAATAGATCTAAAATATTTTGTAAAATGGAAGGAGAAAAGCACATCTGAACAAAGTATTTTCATAGAGCAATGTGGGAGAGTTGACATTTAGATTTTATTGAAAGTATATGTGAAATAATTTACCCCATTTATTTACCCACCTACTCATCAAATTATCCATTCATTCAACAAATATTTTGAATTAGATTTTGGTCAGGTTTGGGCATACAAGTTCTCATATAATTGCCAAAATTTATTTTTTTAAAGATTTATTTTATTTTTGCATACAAGAGCTGGGGTGCGGTCCAAAGGTGTGGGGACTGAGAGGATTCACCAGAGACAGAGTGGGGAGCAGAACACAGGAGGATTGACTGAAATAAACTGCTGAGGGGAGGGGCAGGTGAGACAGGAGAGGTCTGCTGCGCCCATATGGGTCACCTCTCTGGTCAGGGATCAAACTCATGCTGCAGTTGCTGTGGATAGGTTCATAATGCTGAGACTTAACTAACTCTTGAGCCACCGTGGAGGCCCATAATTGCGAAAATTTAAATTGGTCCTGTTGAAAGAGATAATAAACAAATAAACATTCTACATGTAACTAAAATTCTGATAGTGAACAATGCATGGAATAGTGCATTTACAGAAAATGAATATTTTGTAGTTAGAATTTCAAAGCATTTACTAGATTTCTATAAATGTTAGCATTTTTTAAATTGTAAAATCACAAACACTGAGAAGAGAACAGATAGCATCAAAGTAGGAAGCACCTTTCTGAATCTTTTCAGATCTTTGATGCCATTTCAGTGAGGGAAAATGAATGAGCAAATCTATTTCTGCATGCCAATTTTATTAATAAAACAACTTTTCTCCCAGACTCACTTCCCCAAGCAGAAGAAATATTTTGAAAAGAGTAGCTAGAATAGATAACAATTTTTATATGCTCAGGAAAACAAGGCTTATCATCTCTCTGTCTCAGAGGGGACTCTAAAGGATTTTCCTGACATCTCACTCATTTTTCTTAACCTGGCTCTGAACTTCAGTGCTCAGGAATATGGATCATTCTTTTCAGAGTTGCGAAGGAATCATTGCATAGCAGGAAGAACTGGAAAGCAGCAGGGGAGAAATAGAACAGCAATGAATCAGACAGTCTGCCTTCTCTCCTATCTTTGCCTTCCTGATATGACCTTTTTCAACAGCAGGGAGCTGGGTTAGTGCAAGGCCGAGAGTAGTCATCATAGGGATTAGTGTTTCCATTTTCTAGTTAGTAATATTTACACTAACTATTTTTAAGTTGCTTGATATTGCTAGGATCCAGTGTTGGAAAAAAAATCTGTAACCCATTCAATAACTTCCTTTGCCGGGGGTGAGAGGATTCACCAGAGACAGAGTGGGGAACAGAACAGGTGGATTGACTGAAATACACTGCTGAGGGGAGCAGTGGGTGAGTCAGGAGAGGTCTGCTGCGCCATGTGGGTCAGCTCCCTGGCTGGGGATCAAACTCATGCTGCAGTGGCTGGCGACGGCTTGATAGCACTGTCTTTAATCCCTGCACCACCAGGGAGACCCCTATGAGAGATAATTCTACCACAATGCAATCCTCATTTTCCAATGAGAAAAAGAATCTTTATTGAATTTAGTATCTTGCCCAGGTTTACATGGAAACACATTGCTGATTTGGATTTGAAATTAAGGCTGAACCCAGAACATATGGTTCCACTTAGAGACAATTCTAGGTTGTGTGAGACCTGAAGTTGAGAGAACTTTGAAGACCACCTACTGAAATAAAACCATGAATTTAATACAAATTGTGAATATTTAGAAAAAACACAACAAATGACAAATTTTCCAAAACTAACAAATGCTATAAACATCACAATAACAAAATATATTTAATGGTAAACTTAATGTGGTATATATGGTAAACAATATTTATTTTTAATGATGTACACCTGACATTTATATGCTGCTATGATGCAATGTTACTTCAATAAAATAATTTAAATAAAAAAGATTTGTATTAATGACCTTGCAAACATCTATGATGATTTTTTGCAAGTATTTGTATAAATGGAAAAGAAAGATTATTCAGTCTATTCTTTGATATAAAATTTCTCATTTATTATTTATTATTACTTTAAAGTAAGCTGACTTACTATAATTTTGTTATACTTATGATAAATTTCATTTTGCATAATTTCCATACAGTTAATTTATAATTTGGTGCATTGATTGTATTCCTAACAGGAGAATTTTCTGATTTTGATGAAGCCTGGATGAGAACTAAATTTTCCACTTACAATTACACATGTGTGATGATTGAAAAAACTTCAATAGATCAGCTTCTCTTCCTACATACCTCTCACATAGCTCACACAGTCATGGGTATGCCACCTGCTCTGACAGGTCTTCATGCTGAGCAAATAGTCTCAGTGGGCAGTGGGAGTATTACTAGAAGCCATTCTGTCTTTGGGAGGATGAGCAATTACACAGGGATTCATAGACATCACTGCAAATGACTTTGAGATTTTCCCCTAAACCTAAATGACTATCCACCCTGGTGTTTTCTGCACAACTCTTGTTTTTGTGTATTATGCCAATTTGTTTATTAATTCTGTCCACTTTAATTATCAAATGTCTCAGAATTTGAATGGGTCAAATGATCACCAAATTGAACCAACCCTAACTCTCACCTTAAATGGAGACAACATTCCTTCCAACTGCAACAAATATATAATAATGAAACATAACCTGTGTTGAATTCTAGGTGTTTTTAGTGCTTAGAAATATGCTTGATTTCCCCAGAAAGATGGAAGAGCAATGATAAATTATTGATGGATTTAATGGAAGAGCAAACAGTTTAATCCAGAAATTAAAAAAAAAAAAAAAAGCTCAGTCTGCAAGAAAAATGAAAGAAAAAGCATAAATCTTCAGTCATTAGGCTGTACACTCTGAAAAATAGCTGTCAAACTAAAAAAAAAAACAGAAAATTCAAATCTGATGAGACACAACTCCTCATCCTGTGTCCACTCTTCCGAGGTGAAAGCAGATTTAGTGAGTGAATCAACAAAATTCAACTCTTATTTCCTAACCTTTCTTGTTTGCATAGGGGTCAGCTGCAGGGTAAAGGACTCAGCCTGGGGCGGGGCAGGCAGGGGTGGGGGGAGCCTGAAGAGAATTTCTAGACCAGAAATTTATACCCAGCGTCGCCATACCCCAAGGGAACAAACTGCTAGGGGATTATAATTTTCCAGGGTTTTCTATTGATGCATGGGAGTAATTTAGAGTCAGCCATATTCCAACATGACTGAATCATTGAGCCCCACAAAGTGGAATGAGCTTCTTCACTAAATTCCAGGGCCACAGACCCAAGACCTACAAGGTTGCCAGCAGCTCAAATCAGTCATTCACCCTTCCTTTTAGTTGCACCAGGGGTTCAAAACAAGAAAAAACATCTGAAACCAAACACAATCTTTATCGGGTCTCATATTAAGGAAGAAATTTTTCATGTGGCATCTGGGGCAATGTTCTTTGTGTGATACTTTAACAATAAATCACATGGCTACTGTGTGATTGAAATACAGCTACAGACAAGCTAAAAATAAAAAGTATGCAAGAGGGAAGTGAAAATAGAATTTTTTAAATTGAATTTTATCAAATGAGCTGTGGAATAGAAACCAGCAGTCCTAGTTTTCGTCATACAAGAAGAAACACACTTAAGGAATGGTGGGTGTATCTCAACGATAACAACAGATTAAATGTTAATGGGCTTCCACACTGACCATCCAATTTGCATATCTAATAGAATAATGGTGATAATGAATCATAACACACTCCATAACAAAGAATCCACAAGTCCAACATGCTATTCCAAAAGGAGGTGGATGAGAAGAGAAAGCTAGATAATATTGTAGAAAGCATGAGAGGTTTATCAAAACTACCATCTTGTAAACACATTCACATGGATTTAGAGAAAGCTCATTGGAGGATATTAAAGTATTATATAAAAAAATTGGTAGAGAATGCGGTATTCAGAAAGTTTAAACCATCACTTCATAGATTCTTTAATCATTTCACAGTGAAAGGACATTTACAAGAGAGAAATTTAGCAGGTACAATCCGGATCGTAAAATCAGACCTGGAATGAGGCAAGGTGAAGGATGATGAGGCAGGAAGCTGATTGCAAATAATACTGAGTCAATTTATGTGGAAATATGTCAGAATGTGGGATATTCTACAAGAAAGATTGTCTGGTGCTTCCAAATATCAAAGTCATGTAAATGAAAACAAATGAGGTAATCTATTCTAAATCAAAGGAGATCAAGCATAAACACTAAATATAATCTGTGCTCCTTTTTTGTGCTGTGGGCAAATAAAAAAAAAATTAGAAAAAGCGAACCAGCAAAAAATTGGGAATAAATGAAGAAATTTGATAATGCATTGATTTAAAAATTATGTTATCTAAAATATTTAACAACATTTATTCAACAGCATAGTGGAACACAAAGTTAAGTCTCTTGAGTGTGATGATTTCCTGATGGCTTTACAGAAGTGTATCACAGTTAGGGAGATTCTATTTACTACTGACTTCTTTGTAGGGAAGCTGCTTGTATAGGTTATTTAGAAACAGTATTTGGTTTTAATTCTCTTGCAGGTGACTCAAGATAACTGAAAAACAACCATTATTGATGACACACACATCACCTCTTAGTGCTTTGTGAAAAGGAGTTGTTCAAAGAAAGGATTTGGTAAGTTCCTAGGAAAACAGAAGTAAAAATGTCACTTTTTGTTGTTCATGGGAATCAGTTACATAGAAGAATACTTTAGAAAGTATCTTGTCTAACTCTTGATTTCAAACTGTTGGGGCAAAAAAAGAGAGAGGTGGATAGAGAGGGAGGTATTTCTTTCAGTGTCTGCTTGGTAAATCACTTTTCTCAAGAAATCTGTATTATCTATATTGTTAAATTTATGGGCTCTATCCTATAATTTTATAAATAAATTTTTGGATGCACTGTCTTTTTATAATCTTTTAATAAAGGATCTCTGTGATATTCCGTGTTTCATTTCTAATCTGCTTTCTGGTTTTTCTTTTTTGATTAGTCTTTCTTGTGGTTTATTAATTTATTAATCATTTCAAATAACCATATTTGGCTTTTTTGGCCATATGCCTAGTTAATATGTCATTGATGTATGTTTATTAATTTATGTTTCCTTCTCTAGTTCTTTAAGGGATAATTTGTTGGATTTTTGTGGTTTCTTGAAATTAAAGCATGTATCATTCATTTTGACTTTTATTTTGCAATGAGTATAACTTAAAGCTAAATATTTCTTTACAATACTACTGATCTACCCCCAAATTTTGGTTATGATATATTTCATTATCATCTGGTCACCTCACTTTTATTTTTTTTGTGATGCCTTCTGTAATCCAGAGATTTTTAGAATGGATTTGCTTAATTACTAAATTTTTGAGGATCATTCTACATCTATCCTGTTTTGACAAATGTTCCTTCTTCATTTGAAAAAAAAATCTGTGTTCTCAAATGTTTAATGCAGCATTCTATATGTCTATTAAATCAAAGGATGTGTACTATAGTGGAGAAGAGAGTTAAAATATCCAAACTTGATTATGAATTTGTCTTTTATTTTTAGATTTCTCAGTTTGTTCTTCATGTATTTAGAAGTTATATGAATAGGGACATACACAGTCAACCTTCAAAGAAGGAAGCATTCAGCAGATGACTTCTGTGGGATTCAGTAGACCTCCAGATCTCTGGAGACCCAAGTAGACCTTCCAGACTTCCACAGAGACTCAGCTTCTGTACCTGTCTCAGGCCATGCCTCTGAAATCACTGCCAATGAGCACCCTTGACTTGGGTCCAATGTCTCAAAGAGTTGTTGACTATTGGTTCATACCAATAACTCAAAAACAGCTGTAGCACCTGTTGTCTCTGACACCACCTCTTGGTGACCAGCACTGAGTGACACTACTGATTGGTGAGCAGCACTATGCTTGGCCACCTTGGAGAGCTGTCCACTGCCTCTGGTTATCTGGCACCACCTCTTGATGCTGTTGAGTCTGTTGCTGTCTGTCCTGTATTTGGTACTGTCCAGCCTGGCTTTCAGACTGTTGCTGTGGGTTGCTGGGGTGTCATCTGAGCAGCCCTACTGGTGAGCACCTCCAGCTGCCACCGTGAGTAGGACCCTGGTGCCTGGCTGACCAGTGTGCCACTAGCTCCAGGCTCTTGTTGATGGAATGGTGACATCTTGCATGAGCAGAATTTGTTTGGTCTACTGGAAACTGAACAATGTCTAAGGTGAGACAGTGGGCCATTTGCGGCCTTAGAAACACTTTCCTTTCTCCTCTTTGTTAAATAAACTCCATTGTTGTTGGACCCTGAGCGTGTCTTGCAATTGAATACATGGGTGAGAACCCATGGACTGTGACCCATCCCCGCCTTTGGCTCTGTCCCTTAACACTATCATTGGCTTAAGACTTTTATAGCTACTAAAATATAAGTAAGTGTGTGATTTAGATGTAGTTTTTGTTGTTGATACTAGCTGTAGACTGAATGTTAATATTCCCTATAAATTCATGTGTTGGAATCCTAATGTCCGATATAATAGATTTGACTTAGGACTTTTGGGAGCTGATTAGCCAGCATACATAGGATTAAATCCTTATTAAAGAGACCTCAGAGAGCTCATTTATTTCTTCTGCCTTGTGAAGACACAACGAGAAGACAACCATGTGCCAGGGAGTGGGACCTCCTTATCAGATAGGAGCAATGCCTTGACTTCCCAGACTCCAGAAAGGTAAGGAAAAAAATGTGCTGGTTATAAGCCATTCAGTCTATGGTATTTTCACTATAGCAGTCTGAACTTCTCAGGACTACATACCATATTATTTTTGATGACTGTACTTATAATGATTATAGTACATAAATGTTTACTGTTAACACTATATTTATTTGATGAGGCTAAAGTAAACTCAGAAGAAACTAAGTGATGAGAAATCCCACTGTTTATTTTCCACTGATAATGTGATATTTAACAAACAGTCTTTTATGGGAAAAACATCACAGGGTAACCACATGTATGATTTACAGGATTTTAAAAATAGCACCATGTTGTGATTTGAGTTATAAGAGAATCTCCTTTTTAAGAAAAAAAAAAAAAACCTCAGTGGTACTAATTATATATTACATGTTAAATCATAATTTGAGTTACTTGACAGCTTTGATTTCCCTAAGATGTCAATTACTGTAAATTCATAGTGTTTACACTCTGTTTTCAGTGTGGAATAAATGTGTTCAGTATAACTGTCTTTTGGATAATTACAGGTCATAAAAGATTGAATTACCTTCTGGGTATTTAGGTTTCTGTGAACACACAGAAATTTTAAAAATGATCTTTGAATCACTCAGAATATGGTGACATTAATATATTGCATGCTTTCCAAAGAAACTGGGAATATAACAATAAAATATACTTGAAATATACTTGAGATTAATGTGAAGTTTACGTTCAAGTGCTGATGAAGACTAAGGGTAACCTTTCACCATTAAAATGTAAAGACAGATGGGCTCAGGTTGCAATGAGATTCTCTTGGAATCAAAGGAGGCAACCAAGTGAGACAAATGCTTATCTATTAATAGTTTGCCTTTCATTTCTACCTGGTCTGTGTAGAAAGTCAGAACCCAGGCAAGGGAAGCAACATTGATTATATGAGATGTGCTATGATATAGATATCAGAGAATGACACCGCTTTGCTTTTCCTGAGGTGGAAATTACAGTCCCCATTTCTTCTGTGTGTTCTTAGTAGTTTGAAATTATGATTATTCTTTTTTGGAAGGAAATAAAAATGAAGGATGAATCACAGAAAAATTGGGGAAAGAAGATTATCAACAATAGGATGAAAACAATTGATTGAAACATAAATAAATTGAGGATGTAAGGTCTGGCAGGGGTAGGGTTTTTCACTAAGAGGAGTCTGGAGTCTGCTGTTAGAAAATAAATGAAATAACAATAACTGGAGCTGAATATGTGCCATTCACTCTTCTGGGTATTATACATGAATTAATCAAATTTATCCTCACTAAATGTTATGAGGTAGGGGTAATTCTATAAGCTCATTTTATAAATGCATAAGCTGAGTCACAGTGAAATTAAGTAACTTGCTCAAGGCCACATACAGTAAATGATCTGGTTGAGTAAAGATTCTCTAGAATCTTTAGTCTTCACTGTTTTTCTAATGAAAAATATTGAGCATGAAGATGGTTAACAGATAGGCCACATTTTCATTTTAGCGTAAAGGAGTAAGGCACCCTTCACTTGTAGGGAGACTAATCCTCAGCTTGATGGTGTCAACCAGGCTAAAACGAGATCATTTAACAATGTTAAATTAATCAAAGTTATTACTTCTTTTTTATGGAGCTATTCAAGGGGTTTTGAGTATCTTGAGTCCCTATTTCATCAAGCAGCTATCAGTTACACATTTAAGAAATATTAACAAGAAGTATGCCCGCCCCCCAGCCAAATGTGTAGATGCAGAAGTGGAACATGAAGATTGCTCAAGGTCCAACAGGACAGGCATCAGGTGTAAACTGACTCTCATGCATGGCTGACTTTGTGATGGAGGCACATGTGCAGTGACATCGACAGTCACGGAGCACTGATTTGCATACAGGGACTCTGAATAGCACACCCACACGGTGCGTGTGCAGCTCTGGGCATTCCCCACCCTGACCGGCTCCCACTTCGGCTTTCCACTCGTTTGATCAGGGCAGGTTTTATCTTTAACAGGTTTTATATTCAAATTCTCTATATTTTTAAAAATTTACTTATTTTAATTGAGGTAATATTTGGATATCCCCATCAGGTATTGCCCCCGTAATGCATCAACCACAAAAGCACCCATGTCCACCACCAGAGTCCTTTGTGCTTCCTTCCCTCTTGTTCTTACCACCCCTCCCACCGCCACCTTCCCTCCTCCATCTAGATGCTTCAATTATGTGGTCAACAGTCAAGGGTTAGTTTTCAAATTGTACACACAGTTTGTTTGAAGATTCTTAGATAAGGTTAGAAATTCTCTTATTTCAAAATCACACAGATAACAAAGCCAATGATTCTGCCTAAATGTCGTAGCTACAGATCATGATTTTCTTGGTTAATTCCATTTCTTAGTATATATTTTCAAACACTTATAACGAGAATACATGAATACAAAATTCTACATACCAACCATTCAGTTTAAGGTGGAAAATGTTGCCATTATAGAGGTTGAGAACTCTATATATCCTTTTTGATTTTATTTCTGGGTACTGTTAGCTGAATTTGGAGATTATTATTCCTATGTGTATCTTCCCAACAGTATGCTATACAGTTTTACTGAATTTGAATTTTTATAGTACGTTTTATAGTACCACATTGTGTTGTGTTTGGTTTTATGGCATCTTGCTGTCTTCAAATGGTTTTCTGGCATCTTGCTGTCTTCAATTGGTTTATTTTATGAGTTCCATGCATGTTGACAAATGTAGCTATATTTCATTCATTTTCAGTATTGGCTAGAATCCTACTATTTAAAACTACTGTACTTTATTATTTATTCTCATGTCAATCTCATATACCTATATGTTATATATAGTGATGTGGCTATGTTACTATCAATGTGAATAATATTTTGATGTTATATGTGCACATATGTGTATATGTAATAAATAAAGCAGTGTGATAGGAGAAATGCAGAAATCTGACATGGCCACAATACTTCCAACTCCTGGTATCCACATCTTGTGCAAGTCCCTACTAGTGACTGGGGGTAGCTCTCTCCAAATGATCAAATACACTCCTATGATTAAGTTGTGTTATTAGTCAAAGGTGAAAGAATTTTGAGATGTACTTAGAGTGGAAAAATCAGCTTTGAGTTAATTAAAGGAATATGACTCTAGGGGACCTGAGAGAATCAGGAGGACTCTGAAAAGGAGTTGAACCAGGGCCTCCCTGCAGGCAGCTGAGTGCAGCGCTGTGAAACTGTCCACAGCCTCTGCAGCACCGGTTCGATCCTGGCTGGCCGGTGAGGGTCCCACATGGCTCTACAGACCGCTCCTGTCTCGCCTGCTGTCCCCTCAGCAGTGTATTTCATCAGTCTGCCTGTTCTGTTCCCCACTCTGTCTCTGGTGAATCCTCTCACCCTCCTGCACATCTGGCTTGTACCCCAGTTCTTGTATAAATAAATAAATAAATCTTTAAAAAAAAAAAAAGGAGTTGAACCAGCCCTGAAGGAAGGAATTCAGGACATGGAAAAAAATGCTTGTGCTGGTCGCAAATAAGTAAATCACCACATGTGAACTGTTGATGGAGAGGACCAGTTTCTAGAAGCTAAGGACGTCAGGCTGATATTCACAAGAAACTGAATCCTGCCAACAATGGAAGTGAGCTTGGGATAGGATCCTAGGCTCAGGTGAGGCCCCACCCAGCCCTAATAGTTGGATTTCAGCATGGGAAGACCTAAGGAGAAGACCTAGACTTGGGCAATAAGTTTGTGATAATGTGTTACACAGCAATAGAAAATTAACATAGCAGCTATAAAAGTTGTGCTATGCCTTTCTTCATGTACCTGCATAAGCATTTCTCTGGCATATGCATTTAGGGCTACATTTGCTGGGTAGTCAGTTGTACATGTCTTTAACACCACCAGATCTTGCTAAATGGCTCTCATAAGGGTTAACCCTCTTTACTGCCAACTGTGTAAAAAATAGCAGCTGACTTTCCCAGGAGAAGAACTAATTATCCAATCATACATCTTGTAAACAAGATTTCTTTCTGGCATTTCTTTCTTTCTTTTTTGAAAATCCTTTACTAATAACCTCTCAGAATAAAATACTATTGACACATTTTTTTTCCTTAGGAATTCATATTGTAAATTTGCATCTCATATTGCATAGTTAGCAACCATGTTTTTAATGTCAGAAATATCACTGACATCATAATTAGGGATGCTAAATTTTAATATGCAGGAATGTTTTTCCTTTGTTGAACTGAGCAATGAGGGACTCATTGGCTGATTTAATTTATATACTGAGAAATAACACATTATAAATCCATGCCTAGAGTGCCTTCTAAATTTATGAGTAATACCTAAATAATCAGAGATCCTTTTTACACATAGAGGCAGGCACAAAAAAGAAAGGTCACTAGTTTTGCTTCTGCAGATCTATATTTGCACATGTTGCTAAGCAATGGAGGAAAATCACAGCCCTCATGCTCTAGATTGCCTTTTTTTCTGACATCTATTATTTACAAAAAAACCAAAAAACAAAAACCCAAAGCAAATATATGCAGTGATGTAATTTTGCATAATTGTTTTTGGAATGTTTAATTAAGCACTAACACCTAGCTTAGACACCAAAAAGTTAAGTTCCCACAGTTAGAAAAGGTGAAGTTTTGTTTTTCATTTTTTCTTGCTTTCGTTGGGGTGCAATTTAGATCTACCCTCTGTTATATAATGCACAAACAAGACAGTTTTCATCTAAAGTTCCAAAATAATGGCTCAATAATCTTTTGGCATTTACAGATCTAATATGTGGGACTTTAACTGTCATGAGCGATATTGTTGATTATGTATATTCCTTCATTATGATGCTAAGGCATGCACAAGTGAGACAAGAGACCACTAGAGTATTTAGCATGCAAGCCTTATCCATCTCTGCATTGGCTTTATTCTTCTGAAACAGGAAAAAAAAGACAACTGTTTGTGAAATTACCACCCTTCCTACCATACACACACATTATTTCAACTCCAATGGTGGGAAAAACAATGAGGTTTGGTTTAAAACATTTATAATAATAATAATAATAATAATAATAATAATAATAATAATAATAATAATGATAATACAGACGTTGGGTGATGATGACCAACTCTGACTCTCTGAAAACCCTCAGGAGGCATCTCCCTTGAATTTTACAACCTTGTAACATTTTATGTCACTCATTTTGACATCCATTGTCCCATTCACACTAATAAATAGAAAACATGTTATCATACCTTACTTAGCTTTCAATTTTATGAGTTTACATTCCTTAACATCTTGCTTTAATTTTTTAGTGGCTTATACTATTTTTAAGAATCCATTGGGAAGAGCAAAAATTTGAATATTTGCTGTGTTTTAAGTAAACTTCGTCCTCAAGAGCTAACAATTATTATATCCATTCAGCCCCCTATATTCTGTTTATCCTTTATGCAAATTATAAAATCATAAAGCATTCCATGGAGTTGTTAGTTATGCATGTTTCATGGTATTATTAATGCATCTTTGCATATCTAAAAAGAGACATTGGTCAAAAATTGATTTACTATTCTATACTTTACAAATTGACACTAATTGTTTAATAGAATGGATTAGTTTGTACCTGTAAGACTTCTGGGAGCACATACTGAATTTTTTCCATGCCATTTTCATTTTATTATTATACATTTTTTGCAAACAAATAGCTTTAAAAAGAGTGCATCTCAATTTATAGGCAATATGAGTATGTCTAGTTTCTCAAAATATATGTTAGAACTAATAAAAAAGGCAAATGAATGGGTTATTACACCTTTTATGGTGCACATTTTTGCCAGGCACATTAGTATAAAACTAGTTCAGGGACTTGCAAATTATTCAAAATTGTGTATAAAAAGTTTGCTATGACTATACTCATTATAAAGTTTGACCTTTTCTCCCCTCTCTCTCTTGTGACTCTAGCTCAGGAGGAAATAATGAAATTCACTTAGTCACTTACATTGCTATTATGCATCCTTTAATGCTGCTCACGGGTGGATTTGCCTTGAATTTTGCAGTGGTGATTTCCATTATGGTTGTCACTGTGAGAATAAAATTTTCTTTTTCCTTTTTTTTTTTTTTTGCTAAGTTTCCTCAAGAGTAGTCCTGCTAAGATTGAATATGTTCAACCTGAATATTCTTATATGGTAAGAAATCTTAACCTTGACAAAACTACTTGAATCATATTTTTCAGAACCAATCTTATGTACACAATGGAAACATGTTTTATTTTTAAGAACATGGTCTAGATATTTATAATCTCTGACATGGTTACCAGGAAATTGTTGTATTTTAAGTTTTTTTAAGATGTCAGTTTTGCCATATTATGTGTATGCCAATTTTTCTGGTATTTTCAATTTTGTGTCTTTGTATTATTTAGTGCAGAGACCAAGTTGCAGTACTTAAAAGACCACAAGTATAGCATCTCAAGGAAGGCACAAGATTAATTTCTCTAGTAAGTTTAAGCTAAGCAAGTGGCCCCGGGTAGTAGGCAGTGATAGTCTACATGATGATTCAGAAATTCAGGCTCACTCTCTGTCATTGCTCTTCCACTCCCTAATATCTTGCCTTTCTTCACATTTTAGCTTTCAGGAGAAATAATGAAATAGGGGCAAGTAATATCTTTAAAAGTAGGGGAATAATGATCAGTCTGCTATCTTTCCTTTTGAGGAAAGGCAGGTTGATTTTACTATGATTAGTTATAATTCTTATTTTCTAATCAAACCTCTTGCATCACCTCATTAATAATAATCATTACCAAATGAAAATAAAATATTATACATAATTCTCAAATTACTTATTAAAATGCTAATAATTTCTGAGAATTTGCATAGATCAGTTTGCAAATCAATAACTTTTAGATATAATAAGTTAAATTTATTAAGAAGATTAAAGACTAGATTTTTTTCTCTAGATAAAGGAAACATATTTGTGAAGAAGCAGGCTGCATTAGTAAAAACTGATAACTCAAGCTTTTGACATTTGGTTTAAAAAAGGAAAGAGAAAAAAATATGTGGGATTCAATCAAGTTTGCATATGCCGCTGTCTAGAGAATGTGGAAGCTCAAACGCAAATGTGGGTTAGATGACATCAATGGCACATTTTTTTCCTTCTGACAAGTGCTCCTAATACATGGTATTCAAAGGAGAAATATACATAAAATGTCTGGAACTGTTAAGAGCAAAATTGTTTGCTTTTGGGGAAATATGTTTTGAGGTTATATTGAATGATTTCTAAATGTGCAGGAGTTAGACTAGTCTTTATATTCCAGAATTGCTATTGGATGCACTGTGGGGAAGGAGGGGGCATTATTATTTGTGAGTCTGGAAAATAATATGTTAAAAGCATTTTTAAAGCTGAGACTTATTTTTTGGGAGGTATAATTTACATACGATGCTACATTAGTTTCTGGTGTATAAAAATGGATCAATTTTTGTTATTTACTAAAACATGGCTGGAACTTGAAGGTATTATGGTAAGTAGAATAAGTTAGACAAGAAAAGACAAATAGCATATGATTTCAATCATAATTGGAACCTGAAAACCAAAAAAAATATTAACACACAAAAAATAACCTTACAGATAAAAAGAAGAGAAAGGCAGAGAGAAGGGCATTGGGGGTGGAAGAAATGAGTGAATGGGTCAAGAAGTTCAAACATTCATGATGTAATAAATGTCTTGGGATGTAATATACTCATCTGATTATTGTCACAATATGGTAGTGCATATTCGAGAGTAATCAAGAGAGTAAGTCTTGAAGGTTCTCATCACAAGGGGAAAAAATATGACTTTGTATGGTGATAGTATCTGAACATATTGTGGTTATCATCTTAACACATCCAAATCATTATTCTGGGAGATTTCTTAGTTCTTTAAGATAATAAGTAATAGTCAACATTATTGAGTGCTTGCTCTGACTCAGGACACTATCATAAGACCTGCCCACAATCATCCCAACAGTCTTTTGAGGTATTAGTATTATTTTCTCATTTTGTAACTCAATATATTTAGATATAGAGAGATTAGTTAGACAGTAATTGCTAAAGAAGTTGTGGAAGAGGATTATGAACTACTAGAAAACACAATATATCACCGTTCTTCATCAATGTCCACTCATAATCTCCAATTATTGAATATAGTGTGCTGTATTTATCAAATTCACTGCACCTCAGATCTTGTATTCAAAAATTTTCAGTCTTCCTTTGTTACACAAGTCATGTTGTATTCATTTTTCATTGCCATCATGCAACTTCTAGCTACATTATTATTTTTTGTTTAAGTATTTTTGTTTTCAAAATCAAAGAAGGATGTGACATGGAAGAAGGAAATTATGAATGTTGCTCATGGGAAAATTAGAGATGGAAGAAAAAAATCAATTAGGTTGGTAGAGACTAGACTATTGATTCTGTATTTGGTTGATAAATTAAAGTGAGATCTTCATTATTATTGCTATTAAAATCATTACTAAAAATAGTCATTTGTAAAAGTTTATTGCTTAGCTAAGTATATAGAGCCTGATACAATTTACTAAAGAAAGTAATCTCAAGAAGTTAAATAAATGGACATCAAGGCTAAAGATGTTTCCCTGCTGCTTTTTTCCTGAAAATTGTAAAATAACAAGAGGACCGGAGAGGGTTTTGAGTAAACCCCAGCGTGTGGTATGCAGAAAATATCTTCCTTGACCCATTTAAAACTTGTAATTTCAATCCTTTTTCCAACTGCTTTCTCAATCAAGGGATAGTATAGAGCAGTAGGGTGGTAAAAATTAATACTCGCATTGCATAAACGAGGTGTGTGTGTCTCTTGGACCTAAAAAGAGCAAAGTGTATCAAGTTCAACATAAAAGACCAAATGAAAAACATACTAAATTATTTATTTTGACTCATGGTAGTAGCATAGCAGAGGGTATCTGCTCTTCAAGTACATTTATTTATCCTCAGATTGAATTATTCATGGTTGGTGAATCGTTCAGCAAAAACCTATCCCATTTCTCTGAATTTTGCAAAAAAAAAAAAAAAATACAGATCAGGTCTGCTCTGCAGGGCTCAGAGTTGCTTCAGAAGATCAGCTGACTTTCCTCTAATGACGTTTTCTCGTATTGGGAACTGTTACAGAAAAACATCCATGTCTATGATTTATTGGTCTTTGATGAAAGAGCCCTCAGAGTGTCCTCCATGTCCACCTAATTAAAGGCCTTGTTTCAGGCAGGGTTTTGGGGACCCCAGAATGAGTCACATGTCAGTGATGCTCCATGTTCTGGCCAAATCTGGAAAGAGTCAGTGTGGACAATTCACGGACTGAAGGGAAATCTTAGAAAACGAATACTCTTGGAGAGGTAATTCACATGAATACAAGAAAATTGCTCAGGTTCTAGTTTTGATTTAGTTGAAAGTGTAGGAATGAGAAGTCCATAGAAGTAGAGGGAGCTGAACAAGGGAGGTTAGTAATGTTTTGGTCCAAAGTGAGCATGATTTACAGATACAAAGTTCATAGTCTAAGATTTTATTTTCTTTGATATTATGTTGTATTTATGGTGATTTTTTTCAACAAGCCAAGCCTAACTACCCATAGTCTAGATCAGACCAGTGATCATTCTGAACACAAGTGCCAGGTAGGCTGCCTGAGAATCACTTTGGGTACCACTGAAATGTAAAATAAGGCCTCAAGACATGCTAATTCATCAGGTTTGGGGTGGGATTCAAGGAGCTGAATCAAAGCAACAGAAAACTCCATAGATGGTTCCGGTGCGTTGGCAGCCACCCTTGTCAGACCACATAAAAGGGAAATAAATGAGACACAATGAAGCAGAAGCAGGAAGTGCTGAGTCACTCAAGTAGTTGTTTAAGTCTTGGAAATAAAAGTGGGTCAGTGAGTCAGGGTGATGGATTCTCCTAATAATAATTTTCCCCTCTTTCCTTTTTAGTAGAATTTCTAGATCAGTAGAGACACAACAAAAAGTAGTACTGCATATTTCAATCTTGTTGACTCTGTGTGTCTTGACACAGGCATGCAACCATGTACCTGAACTATGGCTATTGGGAGGTCAGAGGAAACATTATACACCTGTTTTCTAGAAAAGTTTTTGTCCCATTCTTTCATCATTATTCTGTCTCCTTTGTTTGTACTGTAGAAGATTCCAAATTAGATCATAAGGAAAAGAGCCAATCTTGAGGCTGTTTTTGATAGTAGTTAAGTAAACTGATGTCAAAGTTGTGTAAAATGGTTATAAAATAGCACATCTTTTCCATGATTTGGAATGAATGCTAGCAAGAAAATTGAAATATTATCCTCCAAGATGTTTTGATATGACTGAATCTTGTAACTGTCTTCTTCAGGTACATTAAAAAATTAATTATGATTTCTTACTCTAATATTTTTTTCTTTATTCAATCAGTTTTTATAATTTATGCATTAGGATATTTCAGAATACTTGTCCTAAATACCTTGAACTTTCTGTCCTTTTGTTTATCTTTATGTAAAATACATATTGGTATACAATAGTGGTATAAAAGCTCAGTATCATGAATATACACAGAGCATTATGTGAAAAATAATTGTAAATCAATATCAGATCTAATTTTCTTTTAGGGACTAGAAAATTATACATTTTGAAAATATTCAATATCATATTGAATATAATATATATATTTTCATATATTTTGTGTATAGCTTGATATATATCATATTGAATGCATATATATGAGACATGATATATATTTAAAATGACCATACATATTATGAGCAAAATTAAATCTTACAAGTTTTCTGAAGAGGGCCTCCTTGGTAGTGCAGGCAGTTGAGTGCAGTGCTGTGAAGCTGTCCACAGCCTCTGCAGCGCCGGTTCAATCCCAGCCGGCCAGGGAGATACCCACATGGTGCGGCAGACCTGCCTCGCCTGCTGCTCCCCTCAGTAGTGTAGTTCAGTCAGTCTGCCTGTTCTGTTCCCCACTCTCTCTTTGGTGAATCCTCTCATCCTCCCACACATCTGGCCTGTACCCTGGTTCTTGTATGCATGAATAAATAAATCTTTAAAAACAAAAAAGTTTCTTGAAGAGCTGAAAAGATAGACAAATGCTTTCTTCTTCTAAACGGAAAAACTTAGTGACAGTTACACAGCCCATGGGCCACTCTGTGATCTATCTGCTGTTAGTGTAAGATATTATACTTATTTGGTTTCTTCCTTGCTTTGATGGCCTTGATATAGAAATATACACTTTTAAATACTGCTCACTAAATGTCTGCTATTGTGAAAATTTAGAATCCCCTCTTATGCCTGGGGACATTCTAGCACTATAGATTAGAGCCACTGTCCATTTCCTAGCTTCCTAAAGTTTTTCCTAGACTGGTAGTTAGTCAATCCCTTAATAGATAATTCCAGAGAAGGTTAAACCAGTCCAACTATTTGAAAAGTAATTTTTGTAACAGAACTCTGGTAACCACTGTAACCCTTGAGAGAATTTAGGACTTTATAACCAGATATTCCTATTCCAAAGTATTTGAAAGCAGTTTTTCCCCTACACATCCTTTGCTCACAAAGCTATTTACTACTTAGCATCCTGAAATGTTGTAATGTGTAACAAGAAGATAATTTAAACATAAATACACCTTCAGGATTAACATAGAGCTGAACTGCTTCTCCCTTGTAAAAGAGCAGGTGCATTCTGCCAGACCTTAAAATAAACTAAAGATTGCAGAATTTCCCATAGAAGCCAATGTATCTGCCATAAATGCACATGACAATATTATACACATAAAATATAATAATTACAATTACAGACATTTTTCTGGAATTGTGGCTTTCCCTCTGGAGTTAGTATTTCTTTAAATAGCATTACACTCTTTTTAAACTATTAAAGTTTGTAGAGCTCATTTAACTGGATGAGATATTGGACTATTAAGTATCATTAAGAAAATAAATTAACACTGATATCAGCAGGCAAGTGTTTATAGTTTCCAAATGATATATAGCTTTTAATAAAAATGAAAGAATTAATTTTCAAAACACATTAAAACTTCTAAAATTAGAGTGCACATTTAAACCTTCAAGCTTATGGATATGAACCCTTGTTTTATCATGGTTTGATGGTTCAGAACCTCCTTTTAAAACAGAACATCCTTCATATTTATTGTCTAATTGCTTTCACATTTGTGTATTTACAATCTGTCTATCTAACTATTTATTTTTCTTCTTTTGGGGAAAACTGGGGAGTAACACATTATGTCCATTACCTGCTGCCCTTAAGCATCTGCAACACAAATCTCTACACCCCTCTCCAGAAAAGATACAATTCACACAATTTTCCCAGAGTTCTCATGAATCCTCTGGTCAGAACTGGTTTTTTCTTCAGATTTTTCTTCAATATTGTTATTAAATTGAATTCATGGACCTTATCAGAGATGAATTGAGTATTGACCAATTAATTCTGCCCTTAGAGAGGTTATAAAGGGGGTGTCATCTGTTCTGACTCTAGGTTTCAAGCACAGCCTTATCTTCCTGGAACACCACACCCCCCCCCAAAGTGAGGGAGCTAGACATGTTTGCACATGTGATCCCAAAAGTCACAATTTCACCAACTAAACCAACTGTGGTTCTATCTGAATGCTACTTTTTATATTTTTCTGCAGTAAATAACTGGCTACTAGAGTAATTTATTGTCTGTGTTTTAGATATGGTTTTGCTCTGGAATATCTTGCTTCATTGCTTATCAACAGGAACTGAAATTATAAGAACTAAGAAAAGGAATCAAGTTCTGATTTAGAGAATACTTCATGTAATGTACAGGTTCTCCATGTACAGTTGTTCAAGTTCACTGCACACAGCACTTGGAAAGAAGGCAAGTGGGGACTAAAACTCTTCCTGGGTGCCATGCTTCATGTCATTTGCCCTTGAAAGCAAATGACAATACTACAAAATAAAAGGCATTTTTTTTCTAATCAACCGAATGTGCTTTTGAGTTACAGTGGCTATTGGGTTTGGGAAATTCAAATTCCATAGTTATAGAAAAAGTGATACTAATATATCCTAAGAGTATTTCACTAGTAAATACTAAAAATAAGCTGAGATTTAGCCCTGAGGAACATAACCTTGTGTTTGTTGTAGCAGACATATATTACTTTAACACTAAACATATAAAAATACTTTAAAATTTAGAATAAACAATTTCATCTCTGTGTTTCAAACGAAATCCTTAGTGTGGTTTTTGTAGGACTTGCACAAACACAACCAGGAAAAACTATCGACAACTCAAAGGAGTGAAATTGATGAAGCAGTATGAAATATCCATGAACGGCCACTAAGAAATCATCAGGCTGTTACATGAAACTGCTGTCTTAGGGGTTCAAAGCAGTCAAATATCATTATGCTTTACTCCAATAAATATTTTGCTAATTAAACTTCCTTCAAGCCATTTCCTGGAACTGTCATCCCATCCTATATGTCATGCTCATCGATTAAAGGTATAATTCTACACACACCCTCACAACTCCTTTTTGATTGGCGTGTTTTTCTGGTTTTGTTCAGGAGTAGGTTTATCTTTTTTCTTATTCAATATATATATTTTTTTTACTAAATACCTCCCCCTTACCAATCAAACCATGATTGGTGTATATATTCATCTTTTAAGAAATGTTAAAGTTTCTTTTTGTAGGATGTGATCATTGGTTCTAGAGTTTCTGTCTTAAATATGTGATTTTGAATGGGGGGTTTGGTAAGTGTGTATAAAATGATAACTCAGCTTTTAGGATAAAAATGAGAATGGGGATACTAGAGCCAGTGGTGTGTTTGGACTCAGCTGACTGGACCATCTTAGACACATCTTTCTGTAAAAGAAAACAGAAAGTTAAGAAACCATGTGTTTCTTTTCCCTTGAAGAGAACACCTAGCAGTTTTGTAAAAATACATATCACACAATGCTCACTGAATTCTTAGCTCTCATTGTGCATCAGAATCAAGTGGGGATTCTTGAAAATCTGATTTTTCTGATCTTAGGCTCTCATATGAATATTTTTTCTTTTTTAAAGATCTATTTTTATTTATTTATGCATACAATAGCTGAGGTGTAGGCCACACGTATGGGGATAGGGGTAAGAGGATTCACCAGAGACAGAGTGGGGAGCAGGACAGGTGGATCTACTGAAATACACTGCTGAGGGGAGCAGTGGGGAGATAGGAGAGGTCTGCTGTGCCATGTGGGTAGCTCCCTGGCCGGGGATTGAACTTGTGCTACAGTGGATGGCAATAGTTTCATAGTGCTGACACCCAACCACTTGTGCCACCAAGGAGGCTCTCTCATATGAATATTTTAAAATTTTGCATTATTTTTATTGAGGTGATTGGTTTGCAAGGCTGTATATGATGGGATCTGTGGGTTCACACCTCTTTATAAACATGTTAGCACCATGGACCCACTACTGAACCACCAATAATCGTCTACCATTCTCCACTGGGTCCTTTCTCCCCTTTGTGCCCCATCCCATGTTCCCACTCTGAGAACCTTACTTGTCCTGTCATAATCCTAGGTCTGTGGGTTTGTTTTGGTTTGGGTTTATCTGTTTCTTCATTTTGTTTCTTTATATTCCACATGAGTGGAATCATCCAGTATTTGTCTTTCTCCTGGGATAGTTCCCTCAGCATCATCCAGCTCCACAACATGGATATTTTTTTAAAGTTCCCAAGTTACGTTAATGTGCAGAACAGGTGGGGACAGATGTTTCTAGAGCAAAACCAATACAGGCAGAGGGCACATGCCTTTCATTAAGTAAGGCAGGGAAATATCAGGAATCTGCTAGAAACACTTCCTTTGACACATGAAAATTGTTGATCAGACTCTATTTGTTCTTATAAAACTGCAGTAAAGATTGTTGTTGTGCTTCTATTTGGAACAAAGTTTTAATGAAGAGAACCTAAAAGTGTTTTAAATATATGAAAAGGCATGAAACAAAATCAAAGTAATTTAAATAATTTTTATAAGATAAAACCAAGTAATTCATTAACTGGACGTTTATAGGAAGATAAAAAAGACTGAACTATCACTTATTTGTATGCAAAGATATATTTATAACATGATTTATGAACTTTTTTTTTTAATAGAATAAGTATTTTGAGGATTCACAACTGTTAGAGGAAAGATTCTTATAAGCCTCTGTGGGTAAAGTTTCAGGGATGTGGCCAAAGATTCTATCATGCACAGGAAATTCTCCCACAAATTCTGCCCCAAATGTCAATGGTGCTGAGTTTGAGAAAACTTAATAGTGCAATAGTTTCTAGAAACACTCTCCTGGTCCTACTTTCAGTTACCGTTCTTAAGAAATGCTTTTGTGGCTCCAGAGGAGGCCATCTGCAAAGCCACCACTCCAGCTTTAAACAGAGAAGCTCTTAAAAATTTATTAAATGTTGAGCTGCTTTATCCTGATAAAATGTGTCCACTAACCAACCAATCAGCAAAAATCAAGCCCCTGGGAATCACTTTAGTAAAGTGGCCAGACTCACAGCAGCCCAGAATGGGCGGGAAGGTGTGGAGAAAGGGTGTGTCCCTGAGCTTTCTAGGCCACTGCAGCCCAGGACTCTGGTTGATTAAAGGAGAAAATAAATTTATTTAAAGGACATTGGGTAGCTCCTGAATCAGGGAGAAAGTGGATTAACAATGAATGAGAGGGCTTCTAGACCAATATTCCTCAAACATGTCACAACATTTTTCTGATAACTGCGCCTTCCAGAAGCATTGCAGACTGGAGATTGCCTGGGCGCCTCTCAATCAGGCTTAGAGGCTCCATGCCCGTGGGCGACTCCCTGAGGCTCCCCGAGGCAAGGTGGCCTCTGCTCTTGCAGGAGACAGCTCCTTGAGCCGGAGGGGAGAGAACAGAACCAGTGTCTCCCTCTTCCACTTATGTCCTAGTTCATGACACAAGGACAAGTTGCATCTGCTTTGAAAAAGCTCAAGACGCACGTCCCCAGTAGGAGAGGCTGGGAAGTAAAGCACCTGGAATTCCCAACACTATGGGGCTGGCCATTTTCTCTCCTCACTCAGGCTGAGGCCGGAGTGGGCCTTCACAGCCACAGGAAAGCAGCCCTCCAAAGTGTCCACCAAAGGGTATTAAGAAACAAAATCAGTGTCCGATTGAAACAAGAACATGATTCAAATAAAACATACATTTGATCCTTTTGTTGATAAATAAGAACAGCAACTTTTTTTTTCTTTTTCTTTTAGGTTGTCTGATAGTAAATTTCTTTTCTTTTTGGTTGTCCAATATTATATTTACTTACATGCTTAAAAAAAAAACCTTTAATATTACAAGTAAGGAAATAATTTAAGTAACCTATTGCCACTTTTTTCCCAATGTGACTCAGTTTCCAGAACTGCCTGGAATTTTCGCTCGTATTTGCACAGTGCGCCCATCTTGAAGTATTGTGCAACATTGTACTTTAAAAATGATTAGGAAGAAAACTTTAAATTATTTTCTTTTAATTCAGTTAACACTGGTTTAAATTGTTGTTTGTATTGTGGAAGTATAGGATTCCCTCTTCGCCAGTGGGGCTGTTCCCATAATGCTCCACCGCCCAAACACCCATCCTGTGCCCCATGGTCCATTGTGACCCCCCCCACCTTGGTGCTTGCCCCTCCCAAAGGCAGCAATTTTGAATTAATGCTTATATAGAACTAACTTCCAAGAAAAGATGGTTAAGCTATAATGATGATACACCTACTCTATGTAATTTAAAAATTAATGTAAATGAATTATTATTCACAGCATTCTCTCTATGCTTAATTTTTTCTTTCCTATGTTAAGTTAATCACAGGCATTCAAATAGTATTGTATTATTTTTACGTCACATCTTCAGATGTGAAGATATGTAATTGAATTTGACCTCCTTTAACAATAAAGTATTCTGTAGGCTTTGAAAAGTAGAGACTGCAAAATTGCCTGCAATTTCCAGAGTTATTACGTCTAGTGATATTTCTGTACTTGGGCTTAGGTGTATAAGGGAAGAAAAAAACAAATCATTTTCTTTGTTGGAGGGTTGAAAGTTTGAATAGATCTTGCAGTCAGCAGATTTAATAGTGTATGAGAACATAAAGTTTCAAGGATACATCCCTGAGTGTATACATTGAAAGGTGTGGCAATTTTTATGGACTAAAAGAAAGTACCCTAAGTCTTAAGTGACTCTTTGAGAATATATTCCCCAGAGATTGTTAATTTTCTGAAATGGAGAAAATTTCTTTTAAATCTGCTATTACCAGTGGCAGCTTGAAGAGCAATTCACATTTAAATAGCTGTTTCATAGCATCTCATTCTTTGCCAGCTGCACGATCCTGAATGTCTAATGTGCACCCAGGAAGAGAGACGGATATTATACCATCACCACCCTAATGCACTTTGAATGCCATGTCTGATATTTTTATTGAGATGTCATCAGTTACTGCATTAGCTAGCTAAAAATATCGCAAGAGACGGTAGAGCGGGAAAGCCATTTGAATGAAAATTTTAGGCCAGCCAATGACTTATCCAAAATCTATATTTTCTCTCCATGATACCCATATTCTATTCCTTCAAATATAATAAATACTTAAGTTAATGATATCCTGCATTGAATGCGAAGCATGTTGTTTTCCAGATGCTTTTGACCACACATAATTAGAATTATGAGACATTGTTTTTTTTTTCTTTATTTTTTTAAAAAGATTTATTTATGCATACAAGAGCTGGGGTACAGGTCAGAGATGCAGGGGGTGAGAGGATCCACCAGAGACAGAGTGGGGAGCAGAACAGGCAGACTGACTGAAATACACTGCTGAGGGGAGCAGTGGGCAAGACAGGAGAGGTCTGCCTTGCCATGTGGGTTTCTCTCTGGCCAGCCAGGGATTGAACTCGTGCTGCAGAGGCTGTGGATTGCTTCATAGTGTGGTGCTTAACCCCTTTTGCCACCAGGGAGTCCCTGTTTTTTTTTTAATAACTAACATTTACTAAGCATGCACTGTGTTCCATGCACTGTATGTTTTACCTGTCTTTGTTCATATAATTCTCAGAACGATTCTACAAGATCAAAAGTATTATTAGTCTCATTTTCCAAAAACTATTAATATTAGGGCCTCCCTGGTGGTGCAAGGGCTTAAGTCTTAGCACAATGAAGTTATCCATAGCCTCTGCAGCACGAGTTCAATCCCTGGCCAGGGAGGTGACCCAAATAGCACAGCACACTTCTCCTGTCTCACCCACTGCTCCCCTCAGCAGTGTATTTCAGTAGATCTGCCTGTTCTGCTCCCCACTCTGTCTCTGGTGAATCCTCTCAGCCCCCTTCACCGCACCTCTGGCCTGTACCCCAGCTCTTGTATCCATAAATCAATAAATCTTTTAAAAAAAACAAAAAAAAACTATTATTAGAATAGTTATTATTAGCATAGAAATTATACAGGCTTATTATCATTATTAATTATTAGTAACACAGGCTTCTTATGTGTATATTTTATGGAGGCATAATCAACCAGGTTTTTTAAAATACCCTCTATTGAGTTCATATTGCTTTACATTGTTGTCTGCATAACAGAAGTGTAGGATCCCACTTTTGGGCACTCTTGACTTAATGCACCCACCCTCCAAAACCCCTATGCTCCCCCCTTCTTTGTTCTGCCCTGTCCCCTTCTCTCTCCCACACCCCTCCAGACCAGGTCATTATATATATAGTTGTTAGAATGTAGAAATTCTTAGTAGTGGAAATAATGTTAGTACTATTATGGTGCAGAAATTATTACTGTTACTGTAGTACAGAAATTATGACAAAAATACTATTATTATAACAGAAATTACTGTTAAGAGATCCCTTTCCTATATGTCCCAAGTGCACATAAACCTGTCAAATATATATATGTATGTATGTGTGTGTACATGCACACTAGTGTGTCCTTCCTGAGTGTGTAGGACACAAATTTGTTTTGTAATTTATTTACAAATTACTCTACATTCTGCTTTATTTATTTATTTTTATTTTGGTAAATTGGTTTATAATGTTGCTTGTGATTTACTGGTGTAGGGCCTCCTACTTTAGGAGTTTTTAATCATACCATACCCAACACCAGAGCACCCATACTCTTCCACCATAGTCCATTCTGCCCCCTTCCCTTCCCCTCTGATAGCCCCAATTCTACAGTTATATTTCTAGGGTTTATTATTGGTTTGGATATTTTTTGACTTTTTGGGTTTTTTCTCTATATTCCACATACAACATATGTTCCACATATAACACATAACACCCAATTTTTTTATACTAATCAAATTAAGATTTTTTTCCTAATGTCTATAAATTATCTCATTGTTTGAATGAGTTTATTGAATTATATATCTTTTGATGAATTTTATAAATAAGTTCTAACTTTGCTTTGATATTACAAATTTTTCTGTTATTAACATTCATATCCATCCCTGTGAGCCCTAGTAAAAATGCTTGTTAACTACATGTGCAAAAACAGTAATTCAGAGGTATGGCCTTTCCAAATTGTCTTCTGGAAATACTGTGCCAATTAAAATTCTATCAACATTGTGTAAACATTCCTGATTCTTCACAATCTTAGTAACATGAGATTTTGGAATGATTTGTTATGCAACAGTGTAGGTAGCTAGAACAGCAACATAACTAATCAATCAAGAGGTGAAATAATCAAGAGTAGGAGTTCCACATGAGACGTAAGTGACATTGGTAAAGAAAACATTATAAAATAAATAACAGAAAGATTTCTACAGCTGACAGGATAGATATATCTTCAAATTTAGAAGAAGATGAAAGGAAAACAACCATAATTCAAAGCATATCAATTGGACATTTATCATCTTATAGGAAGATGATAAAAGATTTAGGGTGGCATGTGCAAAAGAGATTTACTAATCTGTAGATCAAAAAATCAATTTTACCTCATTTCTTTTAAGAAGTCTGTGAAGTAGAATGCTTTCATTTAACTTTCACCTTATTCAACCAGTCAAAACATTAATCAATTGTGAGGGCAGACTGTAGATAATTTAGGATTCATAAAAAAATTTTCACTCATGCATTTTTAGGAAATTACTTGGGAAATTGATCCTGTAACATGAGGGAGTGAAAGTCAGAGTGTTTAGTGGCTTCAATGCAAGAGAAGGGAGAATGAGCTTCCAGGATCTACAAAGGCATAAATTCAACATAGCACTGAGAGACAGACTCAGAACTAAATGTCACATATTATAATAAATAAGAAGAATTTTAAAATTAAGACCAATGGCAAGAACAAAAGATGCTTTTAGAGATTTCAGAAAAAATTCAGTTTAAAAAAATGTATTTCCCAAAGATGAAATATCTTAATCAAAATATGATACCAATGAGTTTTACACCAGAATCAGACTGAATATCAGCAATTACTAAAATAAATAACCCTCAAAATATTAGTTGTATGGGCCAAAAATACATTTATATCTAAAAAAAGAATTGCTATTGGATATTTCAGGAAAATCCATTTCAAAAGCACAAACCATGGCCAGTCCAGATATGTAGCAGCTCGCATGTGAACTGGTGTTAAGGATCGGTACAGCGTAAGAAGAAATAAATCATTTGCACATTTCCTTTGAAACTGCACACTGATGAAATGTTGGAACTATAATGTAGTGTATGTGATTACAGTGTTTAACTGTTACAAGATTTTTAAATTGTCCCATTCATTTCAAACTTATATAGGCGAGAGTGTGGGAAACTTAACTATGTGACATAAAAGAATGCAAGTGTCCAGGCCCAGTAGCGTGAAATCCAATTTATTGCCAGTAGAACTTGGGAGTTAGCAAGCAAAGAAAGAGATGGAAGGGTTGGGGAAACATCACTCTATTAAAGATAGAGTGAAAAATAATGTTAATGGAAACAAAATTAAAAGCATTTCCTATTATTTCAAATTATAGAGGTAACTGATAGAGAAACAATGATATAATTGGGCAGTTGAGTATATTCAGGGTGGTAGAAGTGAGATAAATCTCTATCTTTTATAGCAGGAAATCAATTGGTAATTTATGAAATCATAAATCAAAAAAGAGCTGGAGAAATGTCAGCAGCCACTAAGGCACTACATGTAGAAACCATGAGGTCTCCTTTGCAGAGAGAGAGATGGTGAGAATGATTGGGACAGAGATTAAGCCTTTTTATTAGGAAGCTTTCTGTACTATTTGACATTTTAAAACTACAGACAATATTAATAAAAAAATAAGAAAAAATTCTTGAGGATCAAAAACTCTAACTACAAAAAAATCACATTACACTTGATTTGCTTTTTTTTTTTTCATTTGTATACAACTAGTAAGTAATGAATCTTCAAATTTAAATATAACATGTACTCCTGCACCCAGAATTCAACTTGTTTCCTTCCAAACGTTAGTATGTACAACAGAGACCGTGGTGATAGGTGGATGTAGCTGCGAGTATTAACTGTGCTGGTAAATGAAGTGTGCTGCATTGGCTAACCATCACCATGAGAAATTATTACCAAAATCAAAACCAAAATCGAGACATAATACCAAGAACCCCATCCAGACTGAATGAAATTAGGTAGGCTGTACATTTGCCATGTGGGGCCTTAGCTATTAACAATTCATGTATTCCATGTCTCTTTCAGTAGAGTATATGTTTCACGAAAATAGGAGTTTTGCAATAAAACTATATTCCTTAATTTTAAGCACACTGATTTGGGCCTATTAGAAGCTCAAATATGTATATTGAAGTGAAATAAATGACAAAGTATGGGTAGTTGAAGAACCTAGAAAACCTGGGAGGATTGATGAAAGTTCACTGAATTAATTCTAAATGAAAACTTGGTGAACAAACCATTTTTATTGTCATCTACGCTGCTCAGAAACTTCTGGACTGACCCTTATGGCAAAGAGCAGTAGCACCGAGAACATGGCATCTGGAGGGGCTGTTTCCAGCCTCCATCTTGGGCTAAATGCACAACTTCCCTGAGCCTCAGATTATCTATCTGCAGATGGATGAAGTTTCCTTCAAGAGCCAATATCCTGCCAGTCCCTTGGTGCCTATGTCCTGCTATTGCTCAGCCTGCACAGTGAAATAAACTCCCATAGACTCAATCTATGCTGTGCCTCCAGATACTTGAAACTTCGTAATCCTTAGCTGGAGGAACTACTAATTCTCCCCAGAAGTGAAAAAACAATCTTGAAATTTGTTGTAAGATATCTGTAGTAAAATAAAAGTAACTGTTGAGGGCTCACTTATAAAAAAGTCCTCAGGACTAAAATGACATTTATACCCCAAAGAAATATATGTAATAACTGCATATCAGATATTTAGCATATTAAATGTTTTTGTTGTATTTATACACATCTGCTACATATATTTCTGGAGTGAGAGAATCAAAATATAAAATTTGTTGATAGCAATGAAAGGACAAAGTTTGTCATATCCCCTCCAGTCTAGTAAAACATACATACATATATTTACAAATATAAGTATGTACGTCTGTATGTTTGTTTTACTAGCCAAAGCAGTGACTGCACATGGATTATATAATGATAAAAGATTTCATTTGTATCATACTTCCTGTAATATAATAAATACTAGATAATCTTATAGGCATAAATGATCTATTGCACAATATTTACATGTTGATGTCTTTAGGAAATGTGTGTCTTTTAATAAATAAAAAGGATAGACATGTAATTTAAAAAATATGAGATGTTCAATAGCACACTCTGTAGTCAATGATCTTTTAAACGCACAATACGAGAGATAAAGTAATATTAAAAACATATAATCATTGGATATAGCACAGAATATACTGTGCTATATTTTAAAATTTAACCTAAAAATGGTAGTATTCTTTTATTCATTGGATTACATGTTTAAACTACAGGACCTTAAAATCACAGAATTAAAATTTGGATAATGAAATATCCTGAATACTATACAAATGTTTTTATATATATTCCCTTGCAATTGAAAGGGGAAGCATCACGGTTCAGAATATATAGGCTATAACTAAGTATGCATGTATTATATTTCAAAATTTATTCAAGGAATCAATATTACCATAATATTCTTAATATTTTTCTATAAAGATTTTGAAGCAATTTACATACACACCCAAAAAGTTTCTAAACCGCTAATACTTCTGATTTCTGAAGTCAAATGACAGAAAAAAAGAATGAACAGTAACAAACAAATCCATTCTGACTTATTTACCCATCAAAAGAATTAAAATAAAAAAAAAAAAACAACTATCCAACAAATCTAAGTTCAATTAAAAGGAAGGAATCTGCCCTCTTTAGTTCATTAGAGAGTTACTATCTGATATTTTTCTCCTTATGTCCTTGTTCTCTGCATCCTCATTAAACTAACTTTTATCTGGTTTGTGGTGGCAGCAAAATTTGCTAGTAGTTCCCTGGGCCTAAGGAAAGGTGCTACTTTGGTTTGGACTTCCTGTGTCTTCAGCTGGAATGAAGCCTTGGGGGACTCATGTACATAGGTGAGGGGAATTAGATGGCCGTTCAGCTGGCCAGAGCTTTTGAACAACTCCTGACAATTAATACAGCGACAGATGCCAGCGCCAGCTTGTCCTGACTGCTATTCCCAGCTTGGGAGTGCTTCCATCGACTTTGCAGTGGAGAGGTCTTTTAGAGTTTCTCCAGTGTCATCTGTTTTGTGACTGTCCAGAGGCGAGATCTAATAAATTGAAAGAGACAGAAGTGTTGTATTTCACAAAGGATGTCCTTATGCTTTGCAAATTGAAAAATGCAAAGAAAGAGTGACTTATTTTAATAAGCTCCATGGCCTGAACCCATTCCCCTAGTATTCTTGTTTGCTTTTTAACTTTTAGAGACAGGAGAAGGTAAACATCTAAAAGCTGAGAGGAGTAGAAAAAATAAGGAAGAACAGTTATTTAAAGTGGTGTGTGAACATAAAGGCAAAAGGAAAATAGTGATGAGGAATTCTTTGCATCACCTGCCATGGACATTAGCTGCAGATTCAATTGTAAATTTAAATCATTACTTAAGTAAACTTTGTGTACTTGTTAAATGAAAGGAGGAATTGGCTTTCAGCTTTCAGTACCCAGATACACTTATTTACTTATCTACTTGTTTATGTCTTCAGTTTCTTCTTTTTTTGTAAGTAAACGAAAAATACATTTTTTGTGTGTGAAAAATGCCTCAAACTCTTTAGAACATAGAAAAAAATCACTAGAAACTGTTGTGATTAGATGTAGCAATATTGGTTCTCTGAATGAATATTTGAAATATGTACATACCCAGTATACCCAAAGATGAAATATTAGCAAGAATTTTACTATTAATCTTTTTTTTTTTTAAGATTAATTTTATTTATTTATACAAGCACTGGGTACAGCCAGAAGTGCGGGAGGGTGAGAGAATTCACCAGAGCCAGAGCGGGGAACAGAACAGGCAGACCGATGAAATACACTGCTGAGAGGAGCAGCGGGTGGCAGGAGAGGTCTGCACGCCATGTGGGTCCCTCCTCTGATGGCGGGGGAGCAGCCGGGGATCGAACCGGCGCTCCAGAGGCTGCGGGCAGCTTTGCAACCCAGCACTCAACCGCTGCGCCACCGGGGAGGCCCTACCATTAATCTTTATATTGTACTTCTAGATGCAAATATAAGAACTTTTTATATATGTTCAACTTGCAGGATCGTTAAAATGATATAATTCCTATTTCACACAGACATATTTTATATGATTTCTGAGTGATTAGTTCACAATTAAAAAAAAATATTCTGAATTGGATGAATAAGAATTTCCTGATTTCTTCACTGCAGAGATGTTTAAGCTTCCTAGTGCTGCTATTGTTCATACTAAGTTTTGTCCAGGACGTAACATAAATGCTGCAGGACCCACAGGATGGCTGGCCCCCTACTTTAGAGCAAACACAGTAGCAAACAGGAATGCTAGGCTAGGGAATAAAAAAAATACATTGTTTATTTTTATAAACCTTATAGTCATGTTTTTCTCATATAAATTATTCACATGCCACACAATCTCCAGCCATCAAAACAGCATCTGCCCATAACTCTGACCTAGTAATTCTGCCCGCTAGAATCTCTCCTAAGGAAAGACAAATAGACTAAGAAGTATATCCAAGTCATTTCATGTGAAATGGTGGTTTTGGAAGAATAATTAGAAACACCCTAAAAGTTCAACAGTAGAAGATGTATGTAGACTGCATAGAAACTGGAATATTATGAAACCACAGAAAAGAATGAAGAGATAACTAACACAGAAATTTGCTGGGTGAAAAGAACTGGATCAGAATTAATAGTAAGCTTCCACTTTACTTATTAATGCATTGAATGGCCACAAGAACAATCCAGAAACAGATTAATGGTTCTCACTTCTGGGCAGAGGAGCAGAGGGACTGAAATCCCAGGGAAACTAGCCCTTCACTATAAACCTTATGCATTATTTGCAAGCAACCCATGCAATTAAAAAAAAAAAAAACATTAAAAATAAAAAAAGGAAAGCCCAGAAACTGTGTTACTTAAAACAATAAAAATGTATTCTCTCGCCATTGTGGAAGCTGGAAATCCAAAATCAAGGTGTTGGCAGTGCATGCTGTTTTGGAATCTAGGGGAGAATCTTTCATTACCTATTCCTAGCACTTCCCAGGGGCTTGCCAGCATCCTGGACATTACTTGGCTTGTGGCTGTATCACACCCCCTCTGTCTCTGTCCACATGGTGTCTTCCTTTTGTGTCTGTTTCTATGTCCAAATTTCCATTTTCTTCTATGGGCCTTTGTCATTTTGCTCTTAAGGCCCTTCTAATCCAACTTGACCTCATCCTGATCAACATGACCTCATCTAATCAATATGACCTCATCTTGACTCACTCCATTGCAAAGAGTGTATTTCCAAATAAGGTTGCATGCTGTGGCTTGGCGTGACATGATTTAAAGGCGAATGCTATTCAGTCCAGTGGAGGGATATAGAGTTTAATAAGTCTAAGGGTATAATTATGTCTTATAAACAGCAATATGAAGTTTTAAATGATAATTCATGAGCCACAGAATCATGAATTATTATTTAATGAACACAGTTCATGAGCCACAAAGGTTGAGATCTGCTCAAACCAGAGAAAACTCACTTATCTAAAACCAGAGAAAGAAAAGTTGATGTAGGTATTTGAAGAAGAAATTTTATGCCAATTCTCTTTCTGGTAACTAAGCCGAAAATGATAGGGAGTTTTTTATTGAGGATTAGAATCAAAATTATGTTTACCTTTGCATTGCTTGAATCTAGCTTAGAGGAGTGTTAGCTGTTAATCACCAGTGCTCTCAGAAAGGACACCTACTCTAATTCTTTAAAAATGAATTATTCAGAATTAGATCAGCAAACTTTTGAATGAAAATACCTAAGGTATTTCATGTGTGGTGAATAATTTCACAAGCTGGATATCGAAATGTACGTGTGTGTGTATTTTGATATTAGCTCGCTGTTTCCCTTTTATACTAAAGCTAGCTCTAGATGGCAAAATAATTGTGCTTCAGAGGGTACAGTCAGGAGGAAGGAGGTGGTTTGGTGGTGGCTAAGTGGAACATGCACATGTGGAGGAGCAAAAATGTAAACCCTAAATTAAAACTTAATAAAGAAAGCAGGGAAATAATTAACTGTGTTCGTCAAAAAATTATTATGAATAATTAAGTCACATTTATGGGTGGTGTATGACATTGTTGAATCAAAATGTATAAAATTTTTTTTCTCTGATGGATAGGTTAAATAAGTTTCCTTTGTGTTTAATTTCTGTATTCATGGTTAGCTTGCCAGATTTCCACTAGTATCTGAGATGTTGTTCTCAATATCTTTTTAATATCAAAATATGAGATTTCTATTGGAAAGCTTGAATAGTATCTCCAAGAACAAATTTTGCAGGTACTGTCTGTCTTTCATAGCTCGGCCAGCAGGAAAAAAAAATACTTTGGGACCATAGGAGGAAAGAGAAAATAGGAAAAAAAAAAAACTGGACCCATTTCAAGTTAAAAAAATAAAGATTCTAGGCAGAATCAAAGGCAGAGGTTATATCCAAATATCAAACTCTAAAACTGGAAATTCTCCTATAAATCATTATCTACTCCAATTATTTCATTGAACAGATGAGGAACCTGAAAGGCAGAGAGAGAATTAGTAGCATCCTTAAGGCTTCCCAGTAATATTCAGGAGCACTGGGACTCCAGGGTACAGATGAGTAGATTAGGAGGCACCGAGCTCTCCCAAACACATCCATTAGTGACCTGAGTTACAGTCTAAGGTCTGCAGTATTAGCGTGTGCTGGTGTCATTACTGGTCACTTCAGATACTCATCAGAGGAGGGAGGAAAGTGAATGGTGATGGGTGAGAATCGCATTTATGCAGCATCTAGTTTGTCCTTACACTGCCATTTTGTGTCTCTTTAGATAAGTATTCTAAATAGTTTCCTAATGGGAGTATGGATCGGTGGAGGACTCAAATGCAGTTTTGAGTTTCCTGAACATTTGTGGATAAATGTATAGTAAATCGTCCCTGGAATAAAAGTGAAATATTGAAAAATTTCTTTAACTTTATTTCTTTGCAACACTCCGGACACAGTTTTCTACACCAGTTTCGTTCTTGGGTATATTTTTCTAACTCCTACTTTCTACCTTGGTGTCTTCAAGCCACACAGGAACTTTTTATCTAAGTTCTTCTTTATTTTCACACACACACACATATTAGTTTTTTTGAACTGAAAATAAATTTTAGGGACATTTCTCTTCAACATGCATTGAAGGAGAATAAAAATCGATCATAGGGATTTAAACTAAAATCCTGTAAAAGGGAGTCCTTGCCAAAGCTCCTCCACTGACTGCTTTACATTCTTATCTGCATAGTGGAAATACTACGTAAGAACAGCTCAAGACACCCCTTTTATCTTTATAGAAGCAGGAAACAGCATTTTGAATGGAGAGAAAAAGAGATTAGTCTCTAGTGGGACAGCCTACTATATTTGTTTTATTTATTCTTGTAAATATGAGGCTAAGAAAGTATTACAACTTGACTTAATAAACAGTACTATTTGAATGAGATAATGTCTTTAAAATGTGACACGTTATCTGTTTTTGAACAGAGAAAACAGCAAGTTGTCAGGGAATGTTTTCACAACTTTTTTTTCCTTAACAGATTATTTTTCAGATCAATTTTAGGCTTACAAAAAAATTGAGCAGAGAATACAAAGACTTCCCATACAGCAAATTTCTGTAATTCACAGTTCTCCTTTTGACTAACATTTTGCAAAATGACCATTAATGTTCATTTTACTCTACTTATAGGTTTTTTTTCCCTTTGCCAGAATGTCATATAATTGAAATCATACATTATGCGGTCTTTATGAACTGACTTCTTTAATTTAACAGTATGCATTTAGAATTCCTCCATGCCTTTTCATGGCCTGAAAACATTTCTTTTTATGGTTGAATAAAGTTAAGTATTATGGATTTGCCACTTCTTTGGAGAAGGGTCTATTTATATCCTCTCCCAACTTATTGTATGTGGTTGTTGTTATAAATAAATTATGTGAATTCTTTATGTATTTTGTATATTGTCAAAAATTATAATAAAAATATCATATGATCCAGCTATCCCACTTCTGTGTCATTTTTTTTTTTTTTTGCATAGAAGAACTGGGGTATAGGCCAGAGGTGTGGGGGGTGAGAGGATTCACCAGAGATGGAGTGGAGAGCAGAACAGGCAGATCAAATGAAAAACACTGCTGAGGGGAGCAGCGGGTGAGACAGGAGAGGTCTGCTGCACCATGTGGGTCAGCTCCCTGGCTGGGGATTGGACTCATGCTGCAGTGGCTGGCGATAGCTTGATATCGCTGAGACTTTAACCCCTGTGCCACTAGGGAGTCCCCCCTCCCCCGCTTCTGTGTCTTTATCCAAATAATACAAAAACACTAATTCAAAGAAAATGTGCACCCAATGTTCATTTAGGCTATTTCACAATGACTGGAAGTGACAAACTAATGGCCCACCTGTGGATAATTAGGTAAAGAAGTTGTAGTGTATTTACACAACCACTATTCACCCATTGAAAAAATGAAATTCCCTCATTTTCAGTGACATGGAGGAATCTAGAGGATATTAAGTGAAGTGAAAAATAAGTGAGGCATCCATTCCCTGTAGCAATGGATGAGTGTTCCTGTTACTCTCACGGCTACATTTTACATATGGAATTCTAATTTCAGTAACAAATGATTAGGAAAAAGAGGGTCTATGCAGGTGCAGATGAAAAAAATCTAGAGGATGGAATTGCTAGGTTCAATTTGATTGTCACTACCTGCCCTCTGTTTCCTTCAGGGGTGTGAATTCAGTAGTCTCTGTTTCAATTATTAAGGTGTTTCCTATCACGCATCTTCTGAAATCCACATGGAAGCCATGATCTTCCCAAAGCAATGCATGCCTCGTTACATTGAGTTTTGTGGATATCTTTTCCTGCCTATGTCCAATTGCAAATTTGGCTAAAACTGTTTGGACTATATTATCAAGCAAACTCCAAGTTAGTTTTATTATAAAATACTGTCTTTAAAGTGAGCCTTAAATACATATTTTTATTAGTGAAAATTATTAACTTTTAAACTAACTCATACCATGATTTCCAGTTTTCTTTTAATGTCTGTTTATTTAGAGACACTTTTTTCAATAAATTATGGAGCTCTCTAATGTACGAACGCCATACAAGAATATATTTATAGCTTGACATTATACATAGAGTAAGTGGGACTTTTTTATTGTTGCTTAAACAGCAGGATAATATTTAAATATATGTCTGAAGTTTTAGTCAATGTGAAATTTGGAGCCTATTATTTTCTTGGAAATATTTTCAAAAACATAAATCTTATAACAAAACGACACACACAGCATGTAAGTAGAATGACAATAGTACATTTGTCTTCCTATATTAAAATTTTATCTTTCTTCCACTTGCTATTCATCATCTCCTTTGGGATATCTCTGATGTATTCTTGCATGAATGCTCAAAGACAAGTCTTAGCATCAGGTGCATGTAACAGCTCAATTTTTCAAGATCACTTTTTTTATTGCATTATTTTTTATTGAGGTACTGTTGGTTTACAGTGCTGTTTATGATAAAGGGGAAATTTATCTTTATTGTGTTCATGAGGAAATTCTTCTTCTCCAGGAAGGGATGGTATTGCTTTAACACATTGTTGTTGTGGGTGTTTTTATACATTCTTCCTCATTGGAAGGAAATCATTCATTGGTTTGTCCCCTGGCAGGAGTGCAGCTCCCCCACCCCCCATTGGAAACTGCCCCTAGGGGTGAAGGCATGGTTTTTTTTTTTTAAGATTTATTTTATTTTATTTATATAAGAACTGGGGTACAGGCCAGATGCCCGGGAGGGTGAGAGGATTCACGAGAGACAGAGCAGAGAACAGAATAGGCAGATGGACTAAATACACTGCTTAGGTGAGCAGCAGGTGAGATAGGAGAGTTCTACCGCGCCATGTGGGTATCTCCCCAGCTGGCTGGGATCAAACCCATGCTGCAGAGGCTGCAGACAGCTTCACAGCACTGACCTCAACTGCCTGCACCGCCAGGGAGGCCCTGGAGGCATGGTTTTTGCGGTGCTATCATCACCTGTGTCTTCTGTGCTTTGTGTCTTCCTGCCTCCTTGGTGGGTTTATTCTGTCCAGCTATCAGGAGACTAGAGCAAGACTTTTCTCTGAAACCAGGTGGGGAAAGACTCTCAGGAAGGCTGGAAAAACAGGAAAGTCCACTTAAATACAGATCCTAGTTGTGTCTCCAAATCATCTTTCTCTCAATCAAGGCGATTATTTGGTACCCAACTGATGCATATCGTTCTATATTTTCAATTATTTTCAATTTGGAGAAAGGGTTGTGATTTAAGTCTGAGGGTTCTACCCCAATTTGAAATAACTCTCAGGAACTACCCATTAACTAATTTTGACAGCAAATACTCATTAAGGATGGGGTGCACATATTTATTAATCCCTCTGTATATGCTAGGAACTTTAAAGCAGTTATGTACTTTGATTTCTTCTCTTTAATCTTGACTAGCAATTGTTTCACAGACAATAGTTCTAAATTTAGCAGTAGGGTCATTGAAGCATTCTTTCTCATGAATGTGTGATTTTTAGAGGTTTTCAAAATATCAAGAAAAACAAAGCTTTAACCAAGCTTTTCAAGCAAGCTCATGATAGGAGACTTTGATGGTGACCTCTATTCTAACAGAGAGTAGTCATGGATCAAAATAAACCATATTCCTGTAGACTCAGTGTAAGCTATTTGATAGATTGAAAGAAATTTGATTCAGCAAGCCTGGAATCTAATTAGAGATCTCTCACCTATCTACCTATCATCTATCTCTCCGTCTGTCTGTCTATCTATCATGTAGATTACATCATGTTGGAGGAAGACCACCAATGAGTTGTTGCTTCAAATTCCATGCACACATTTTAGGAGTCTATAGTACATTGTAGCATTATCTTTTGAAAGATGCTGCAAGTTCAAGACCTCCCTTAAAGAACACCAAGCACAGCCACTGCTTTGTATATAAAGTTATCTTGTGATGTTAAAAGTTGCATCACTTCACACTTGAAAAAGAGTTTTTCTATTGTCCCATATCTTCATTTAAAAATTCACAGAACTTTTCAGCATTTGCCTTTGAATATAAACTTTTTCCCTGGTAGAAATTCAAGTTTATTCAAAATGTGAATTTATTGCTATATATTCTGCTTTTGGCAATTCTCTCAAGTGAATGAAGCATGTGCTTTAGGGGAAACCAGAGTATTCCCCCATAACCCTTTTTCTTCAAGACCAGTGCATTCATTCTCATGCGCTGCTGGGAATATATGTTTATTTTTTATTTTACATTTAATTTTGTTTACTTAGGTAATATTGGTTTACTATACTATATATGTTTTAGGGTGCAGATTATACCTCTATTAACATCTTATATCACACCCACCACCAAATATTTGAAATGTTTTAAAAATATTTCTATTTCACATATGTCACTTGTTGTAACAAGTATTATATTCTTTTATAATTTGAAAAATGAAAAGAAAAAAAAAAACAATGATTTTCCTCCCGTCTCCAATTCTATTTCTTTGCAATAGCCATTGTTGAATAGTTAAAAATCCACCCACTTTTTAACATTGTAGTCCTTTTTTTCAGGTGCTATTGATTTGCCACTATTTTACATAACTGTAATTCTGAAAATACAATATCACACCATAAATGCAACCTATAGAGTGGGAGAAGATGTTTGCATACCACAATTCTGACACCGAGTTAGTTTCCAGATTATATAAAGAACTTACATAATTCAACAACAACTACAAACAAATAATCCAATTAAAAATGGTCAAAAGACCTAAGTAGACATTCTATAAAGATGTTCAGATTTCTTAAAGATGCATGAAAAAATGCTTAACTTCATTTATAAGGGAAATGCAAATTGAAAACATAATGAGATATTATCTCATCCCCAGGAGTGTATGTTTTTGATGGCTCATTACTCTGTTACACAAGAATTACCTTCAACTTCAGGACATTGCTTTGCCTAACATTACAGCTCTATCTGGGACACCTGTGTCAAACAATGTATTCCTGGGCCTAAACTTGAGTTTTTCACTTCTTAAATGGTATGTCTGCCAAGAGCACTCCTGATAATAACTCTTGCTTGAAATTTTCCATCTTAGTGTCTATTTCTGGTTAGTTCAATCTAACGATGTTTGATATCATGATGGTATGTAAAGAATAAAATTTTAAAGTTTTATCACTCACCTTTGGACTGGCACTGGATATTCCATCATTGAGGGGAGGTGAGATTTGAGTAACATCTGGCATCTTCTAGCAGTGAAATTACTGAACTGTATTGTGATGAAAGACTTAGATTAAATGTAAGTGGAAAGAAACTCATGTGTTGGTGCAGTATCTCTGGCATTTGAGAAATTGTATTTATAGACAATGGAATTAGGTGACTCTTGCTGAGTACCACTGATTCATCGAGAGCAAAAATGACAGATTCCGGGTCCTAAATCACCATTTCAAGAGAAACTGAAAGCAGAAAGAGGTTTTTGGTAATATTTAAGGAAACTGTAATTTCTTGCAGCTGGAACACAAACAAAATGAAGGACTTGGCTCAAGATTTAGTCATAAATAGCAGAGAATAAGAGATAGTTGAGTTCTCAGCCATAGCATTTTGAGGCCAAATTCAAGGTCTTAAGAGGGAGGGAGCAGAGCTATGGAGTTTGAGAAAGGGGTATTTGGGTAGATGCATTTGAAATGTTTTAAATTCCACTGAACCCATTAAAAAAAGGATTAGAGCTATGAATATAAGCCTTAATTGGATATATAAATTAGGAAATTCTTTGTGTACAAATGGTGGTTGAACCATAGAAGTGTATGAAGGAGAAGTGAGCAGGGCCTTCAATCCAGCATTGAGGAACTCCAGTATTAAAATTTTGTGCAGAAAGAATATTAACCTGCAAAATGACTCAGAAGTAACAACTACAGATGTAAGTGGAAAACTTGGAGTCTAAGGTCATGAAGTGAAGGGAAGAAGGAATTTTGTAAAGAAAGAAGCAATTGAGAATATCATGTATTACTGAGAGCTCAAGTAAGATGAGAATGCAAAATGTCTCTTGCTTGCAGTGAGTTTAACAGTGACAATATCAATTAGTTCAGTGGCAAATTGAACAGATAGCAGACTGAATTGGATTGATGCCTGTATGTGACATGAAATGGAATTTAATAAAAACATCAATTCTCTTATGATATTTGGCTGTAAAGGAGAAGGGGAAAAAAAAATCTCTGGAAGAAATATCCCAAATTGAAAAGACATTGTTCATGTTGTTTCTTTGCTTGTTTAATTGGTTTTTTAGATGACCCTGTTTTAAAGTTGCAAATAGCTAGTACATGGGGGAGCCCTTTTTCAGCCTAGGAAGTAGAATGCTGAAGAGAGTGTGACTCCCACACTTCTTGAACAAACACCACCAGCCACAGCAACATTACAGCAACTACAGCAGCAAGAGCTGCAGCAGCAACAATAACAATGGTAACAACAACTGCAGCAATGACAATAACCATAACAAGAGCAGCATCAGCAACAACAAAAACATTAATAATAACAACAACACCAGCAGTAACTATGGCAACAACAATCATCATAACAACAACTGTAACAGGTGGTAGAAGCCAAAGACTGTTACAGGTGGTGCCTCCTGGAGGGGCTTCCTGGTGAGGATAGATAGCTCCAGGGAAAATGCTAAAAAGTATTGCATTTTGGGGTGGAGTGACTGATAAGAAATATAAGGGACTACAGAAGCAGCCGTGATTATTCAGTGTTTGGGATTTAGCCGTTTGGGATTCCGCGTTTTTTTGGGCTCAGCAATTTCGGCCATGATGATCTTGCAGAAGGCTGTTGCTGGCCTCTGAAGGTGGAGAGGCCTCCAGCAGCCAACCTAGAGAGGAGAGGTTCGGAGACTTTGCGAGTAGCTGAGAGACTGAAACTGTTCCCGGTTTTGCTGCTGTTACAGCCTGTCAGAGAAGGGGAAGACCTGGAGCAACCCCTTGCTAAGCTGTGAGTGTGGCCGTTGGTCAGGTCATTCAGCTGCTACAGCTGCTATTTTGAGTGTCACTTATCTGGTGCTGCTTTGGGGCATCTCGGCAGCTCTGGGTGCGTCTTCTGATGTGTCTCTGTGAGTTGGAACCTGGTCTCAGTCTGGCTGCTATGTGCTTTAGGTCTTCAGTGGCATAAAGATACCATCTTAGATGTTTTTTGTTTAGGACTTGAAAGCACTGGACATTTCTTTGGGTGAGATAAACAGCCATTTTTGGCCTCAGCAAGTCTTTGTTTTTCCCTGGTTTGCTAAATAAATCCCACTGTTGTTCTCTGAGCCTAAGTAGTCTTGTGATTGTGCATGCAGGTGAAGAACTCAGGCAGTGACCAGTAGACTATTTGGGCAGTGTGCTCGGCCGTGTATCACAACCATAACATCCTCATCATCAACAACAATAACAACAACCCCTCTAGCAGCAACAAAAACAACAGCCCAGTACAGACAATCGCCAGGTTTCCAACTAAGTTGAGCCCATCAGAAGGTTGAGGTGCAGAGCTACCAAATAGTCCAGAATCCCAGTGGAGACTGAAAGTGAGAGCTTGCTCCCATGTGGCAGGTGCAACCAGACGCTAAACTAAAAAATGTTAATTACCAACAATTTGTTTTACCTGGTAAGGGGAGACAGACACAACAAAATGAATTAGTTTTTACTTGTAAGATTTTCTTTATAAGATTAAGGGCAGTATAAGCATCCGGTATAGAGTCCCTCCCTTCTTAGCAAAGGGCTGTAGAGGGAAGGTGTAGCAGGTGTGAGGAGGGTACAGAGTATCCTCTCTGTCTTCTCTCTGTCTTGCCGACAAACTAGAGTTCAAAAATACTTTGTGAAGAAAAACAAAACTTGTTATCTTTACAGAACAATGAAAGTCCATTTCACTGGAAAAATCTAATAGAAAAGAAAAGCGAAACTACCGGTGGGAAGTACAAGCAGGAAGGCTGGGCCCAGAGCTACAGCTCAGCAGAGGGCAGGACAGTCAGAAGCTCCACTCTTTCCATCCGGGGACTCGTGAAGATGAAGAGAATGACAAGATTTCCTCTCTGCCAAAGCTACTGCCGGTCACCAAGCAGCAAGTCGTACCAGTTTTACCTGTGGGAAAGAAGATGTATAGGGCACACAATGCAAAAACAAAATAGAAACAAAAGAAAAACCCTAAAACAGAGTGGAATGATCTTGGGGAGGGAGTGGCACTCTTGAAAACCAGTCTCACCCCTAAATATGATATAATGTTAGAAGAATTTGCAGCCAGTGTGATTTTTGTATTGTTGCTATTATTGTTGTTGTTTTGAGGTAACACTGCTTTACAACATTGTATGGGACTTAGCGGTATAGAATCACACCTCCTTATATGTCAGCCTGCAGTTCTTGAGGGTGACAGTAGCAAGAAGAAATTAAAAAAACTTTAATTTCTAAGTACCTTGACTCAGACTTCCTCACTACTGGTTTAACAGAAGGAAAAGGATGCCCTTATCAGTAGTTACAATTAATTTACATCAATGTCTAGGTGAGATAAGCACTTTCTACAAAAAACTTACAGAGAGGCAAAAATAACTTAAGAAATTAATCAAGAAACCAACCAAAAAACAGGAAGAGATATGACAACACACATGAGATTTAAAAGAATTCTAATAAATATATTAAATTTTTATGTACAAAAGGTAGGCTGATTGTATGTCCTAATGGATTATAGCAGATACCGAAATTGTAAGAAAGATCCCAATGGAATAACTCATTAAAAAGATGAAGAATGCCTTTGACTGACCAGTTGACTTAACAAAGTAGACTTTGTCTATACAAATTGACTATACAAATTGAAATGTAAAAAGAAAATTGTGAAAAATAAAATAATATCTGAGAACTCTGGTACAAAATTCAGCCATGTAGCTGCCTTCATATGTCACTTAGGAAGTTAGACTCCAAGACAAGAAAAAAATACTGTGGTATGTATCTACAAAAAGTGCAACCGTAAAATGAAACTTCTCTGAAGAGGAAATGCAAATGGCCAACAGTCATATGAAAAAATGTTCAACATCACTTGTAATCAGGGAAATGCAAATCAAAACTACCATGAGATATCATCTTACACCCGTGAGAATGGCACATATTAAAAAAACTAGCAACAGCAAATGTTGGCGAGGGTGTGGAGAAAAAGAAATTCTCCTGCACTGCTGGTGGGAGTGCAAACTGGTCCAACCACTATGGAAAGATGTGTGGAGACTCCTCAACCTGCTAAAGATGGAGTTTCCATATGATCCAGCAATTCCACTTCTAGGTATTTACCCAAAGGACACAGAGACATCCATTCCAAAGAGCACCTGCACCCCTATGTTTATAGCAGCACTGTTTACAATAGCTAAGCTTTGGAAACAACCCACATGCCCAAAAATAGATGACTGGATCAAGAAGATGTGGCACATATATACCATGGAATATTGCTCAGCATTCAAAAAAGATAAACACATGCAATTTGCAGCAACATGGATGGCGCTGGAAGGGATCATGCTCAGCGAAATAAGCCAGAAAGAAAAAGAAAAATACCGGATGGTCTCACTCATAGCAGGAATCTAGAAAACTTAAATAAGGGACCAGGAAAATGAATAACTATAAGAAAGTGAAAATCAAAATCAACAAAAACTATGAACCAGAGACACTTTTTGGGGGGTGGGGGGCGGAAGGGGAGGGATTGGGGTCAAAATAAGGGGATTGCAATTGTATGGGGAATATAAAAATAAAATTTATTTAAAAAAAAAAGTGCATCCGCACAGTTTAAAATAAACTGGTGCTTTAAAAATTACAAGGGATGAAAAGGGCTTTAAAGGCTGCTGGAAAAACAATTTAAATAATTTGTAAATAGACTTTCCATGTCAATGCTAAGGTGTGTTGTAAGAGAGTGAAATCCTCTTTAGCTGCTATTATCCTTTATCTTTTTGAAGAAAAATGAATTTCAGATTATTATTTAAAAGGGGAGGATAAATACTGGCTACTCGGGGTCAAACACTGCAATCCTTCAAGGGAAGGTGTGCGAAAATGTTTTGTTTCGCTGGCCAAGGTTAACTCTATTGTTAGTTACTCGATGACTGAAAACATGAATGTCAGCCACTACCAGTGCTCCTAAAGGACTTGCAATTTACAAGGACATTTGAAAGTGGGCAAGTGTATAGGGATTTCCTTATGAGATTATTTTTCCATTAGAAAAAAAAAGAGAAAGGAATAAACTAGAGAGGGCGAGCATATTTCACTAAGTGCTCTCTTAGGAACATAAGTAAAACCTATTCTTGTCCATAATTATTACCTGCAAAGTGTGTTAACGTACAGTGCTACCAGAGTCAATGTTAATAAGAGACAGGATTCACTTCTGTTGCAGCAGCTTTTAGGATAATGGGCTGGTGAGAAATAAACCTCTACTACTGATGATGCAATAAAGACTCGGGAGTCCTTGGCAGCTTAGGGTGTTTGAATGCAGCTTTTCCTTATTCAGTGATGATTTGAGACAACCATACTCTTCCTTTCCTTGAAAAATGAAAGAGGTGAGAGGTAAAAGTAGCCATGATTTGTCCTCTTAAGTATCAGCCACAAGCAATGTGATTGATCAGCCTGGTAAACAACATCAAAAACAGAAAAATAATCTGTGCAAGGCAGGTTTAAACTAAAATTTTTGTTTTACATGTCTAGAACTTAAGAGAACAGATTTAATAAGGATGCAGAGAGAAATTAGGGAGGAATGAGGTCTATCCTTATTATAGGGGTTGAACTCTCAGCTAGTGAGGAGAAAGTTCTGGATTTCCTTGGCTTTTCTATTAGCTCCTATCTTCCTCAATAGAGCCTGCATTTCCAATTATGTTTTATATCATCTGCAATCAAGTCTGGGATTACCTCTTTTATTTCACTGAATGATAACCTTCCAGAACAAGTAGGTCTAATTTTCAAAATGAATAGGAAAGATTAGTTAGTATTTTTCACTCTGAAGTAAGTATAAAGCAGGCCCTCATTACTTCATTTATTTCAACAAGCATTAGGTGAGCATTTACTTTATGCCAGACTCTCTTTTAAGTGTGGGATTGCAGCATTGAGTCAAACTCATAAGGGCTTCGTAGGGCTGGAATTCTAAGCATGGGTGAAGATAGCTTATGGGACTAAAGTGAATAAGGTGTTCATGATGGAGAAATCAACTTTTCTTTGTTATCCCAATAGACCAGGGAGATGTCAGTGTTGAAAGCAAATGATTTGACATGACTTCTTATACATGTCTTGTATGGAAAGCAGAGATGTGAAGACTGAAATATAGTGCAGTAAGGATTCAATTCAACAATGTGGTTAAATAAAATTCTGAATACCAACAATAGAATTGTTACTGCATTTTGAAGATACTGTTTAAGTCATTATTGGGCATCAATTTTTATTATTCATTTTTATTTTTATTGTTTTTAAGATTTATTTATTTATTTATACATACAAGAACTGGGGTGTAAGCCAGAATTGCAGGGGGTGAGAGGATTTTCCAGAGAGAGTGAGGAGCAGAACAGGCAGATGTACTGAAATACACTGCTGAGGGGAGCAGCCAGAGAAACAGGAGAGGTCTGCTGAGCCATGTGGGTTAGCTCCCTGGCTGGCCAGGGATCGAACTTAAAGCTGTAGTGCCTGACAGTAGCTTGATAGCGCTGTCTTTAACACTTGCACCACCAGGGAGGCCCCTATTTTAATTTTGATTGAAGCAACATTGGCTTGTAGCACTGGATAGACTTCAGATGTACCTCTTTGTAATACAGTATTGTATAAACTACATGGTGACCACCCCAAAATTCTAGTTTCCACCTGTCATGTAATTGACCCATTTTCTTTCTGGTGACCTCATTTTATTACAATAATCTAAGTATTTTGTTTTGAATCTTCCATATATGAGTGTAATAATATATTATCATTCTACATCTGATTTATTTATGTAGAGCAATTTTTAATGTATAGCATTGTGTTTTATGTTGGAAAGAACATAAAAATGCAGTGCAATGAAAGCAGAAATACAGAGATAGATTGAAATGAATGTATATAAATCACTTATAAAAATAGATCTAAAATATGCTCTGCATACATCAGAACCTTCCCATGAAGGCCTCAGTCTCCTCATGTCCTCTGATCACCCCCTTCAGGGGTCTTATACATAACTCCCACTTTCTCATTCTTTCCTGAGTAACAAGCAAAACCTACAGAAATTGATGACCCACCTTCAGATTCTAGAAGTCAAGGTTGAAGTTCTGACTTCTATCACATATAAGGAGACATAGTAGATACAAAAAAATGAATTATTATTATAATGTTATTATCATTATTGATTTTAATATTTTCTTCCCTTTCACATGGTATTTGAATCATTAACTTTTTCATCTTATTTCTGTGTCTGAAAATTCTAGACTTTCAATAAGTTTTCTGAGTGAATAAACAAATGAATTGAAATAGTATCCTATTTATGGATGACACAAAGTTTACACCTCAGTGGTAAATAATTTGAATCAAAGAACATAGTTATAAAATGTTACTTGTTTGGCTAGATATGATAGAGAAAGCTATTATAAGAATAAATTTATGAGTATTCATGAATGTTCTGGAAAAAATGGAACCAACACAGGATGGAAGACATATAAATTATCTGCAAAATGGTGTTCATTGGAACTGAGGATATGCTGAATCATTTCAGTCCTATGTAGTTGCCTTAAGATAGATAAGGAGTTTAAGAGGGGGGGAAATGGTTAAGTTCTTAAAAATATAAAGCATGAAACTCTATTCTTGGGCTAAACCCTGGGTTTGGGGAAATGTTAACTTGCCAATGACTGCATCAAAGTCAAGCATGGATTATTAGACACAGATGTGTAGCAAGAAAATAGAAGCAGCTGCTCTTGGGTTCCTGGCCCAGCCAAGGCTTTGGCAGTATGACATTTTCCTTTTGTTGGAATTCTATGAAAGGATCCCTGGAAGGCAAATAATCCTAATATGTTACTTCTTGATAGATGATTTCTACAAATGGATTTTCTGTCTTTGATTAACGAAACAGGCCATACATGGAGACAGCATTTGAGAAATTCTAGAGAATAAATCTTACATCCAAATTTTTTGTGTGTGTATCTCTTATGACTGTTTTCCTAAAATATCTCAGTGTTGTTCATAGATCCAATCTCAGATTCTGACTGTAAACTATTATGTGAGCTTCTGCACAACTTCAACTCTATGACCATCTATCTTGTATGTGACATACAATAGTAAAAAGTAGAAATAAAACTACAATTTTCATAGAGAGTAACTGAGATAGATTATTGTCAAAATTAAATCAGATAATGGAAGCAAAGCTTTTAACTCCATATCTGTTGCAAAGAATGTTCAAAAACATTATCTCTGCATGCCTGGATTCTTCTCAACAATGAGGGTGATGAGGTGATTCTGCCAGGAGGGTTACTTATGAAATAAAACTCTTTAAAAGTAGAGCTGGTTGAAAGTAAACAATTACAACTTTAATAAAGGATATTTTGACTAAAACAACTTCAATGCCTACAATATGCTTAAAAAGGGGGTAGAAAGTGAGACTGTACTTAGTGTAGAACAAAGAAAGGGGAATATAATTGGAATCTTGAAGAAGAACCATTAGAGAGATGAGATCAGATATTTTTCCTTCAAGGAAAACTGGTTTATGGTCCTCACTGGGATGGTCTTTCCTTTGCATGGTCCCCCAGGTGACTGACATCACTGTGTCAATGTAAAAACAATCTTAGAATTTTTATTAAAAAATAAAGTATCTTTTAAATTTGTTTTGAGAAGTGTTTTAAATTTTTAGTTGTCCTATCTGAATATCCCATCTATTTGTTCATGTATTTAGATAATATTTTATTCTCCTTAATACAATTATGTACTTTGTATCCAAATCCTTGGCAAGCAATTGACTATCCACTGTTTATACTAAATCTTTTTATTTGTGTGCAGGATATATGAATCTCCTCATTATTGGTTCTGATGGTTTTTAGGTTGATTCCTTTTCTAATTCTCTCTCTCTCTCTCTCTCTCTCTCTCTCTCTCTCTCTCTCTCTCTCTCACACACACACACACACACACACGCACACACACAAACACACACACACACCTTTCTCTGTCAAGCATTATTCTAGATACTGGGGGATTTAAAAGTGAAATGAAGGGCCTCCCCGGTGGCACAGTGGTTGAGCGCTGGGTTACGAAGCTGCCCGCAGCCTCTGCAGCGCCGGTTCGATCCCTGGCTGCTCCCCGGCCATGGGAGGAGGGTCCCACATGGCGCGCAGACCTCTCCTGCCGCCCGCTGCTCCCCTCAGCAGTGTACTTCGGTCCTCCTGCCTGCTCTGCTCCCTGCTCTGGCTCTGGTGAATTCTCTTGCTCTCCTGCGCTTCTGACATACCCAGTGCTTGTATAAATAAATAAAAATAAATAAATAATTAAATCTTTAAAAAAAAATAAAAGTGAAATGAAAAACTGATGGCTTCACTAGACAACTATTAGAATGAGCCCCAAAAAGTGGAGGGACCCAGTCAATATGTGGAAGGTTTAAGTGTGCTTTGGTACTCAAGAGGTGTGACCCTATATCTCTAAATCATATACAGCGTCATAAACCTTTCCCTAAATAAAAAAATAAAGCAATTAATAATAAATAAATAAATAACTGTGTTGATCAGTGCTAGGAAAAGATTTTAACCAAATGTGCAGTGATAAAATACATGCTCTTTCAAATCTCCTCATTCTACCCCACTCTCCTTTCATTGATATCTTCAATAATAGGTCCCTGTCACTAAAGCCATCCTTTCTAATGGTGTAGCTGATATAAGAGTTATATTAAGACTATACAAAGTTGTCTGAAAAATGAACAAGGGAGTCAAAAGTCCAATCAAAATAAAACTGTGCAAAGACTGAATTTTTCTTGCTGTGAGAGCCAGAGGCAGGATTACTTTTTTGGAGTTTAGTCTCAATTCCAATGAAGCCTACACTAGTGAACTTAAGGATGAAGTTAGTTATCTTGGAAGAGTACTGAGGAGCTATTAGAAATTAAAAAAAAAAAAAAGAACAAACCTGAAAAGCCAGTCCTTGATTAGACTAAATAATAAGGCAATGCTGGGAATGTTCAATCTGAACTGGATTCTAACCACTTTCTAACTGTGTTATTCAGACAGAGCTTCTGACTGCACCAAGGTCAAGTCTGCACCCCAGGGAACTTGTGACTGACCAGCTCTGCCCGATGTGCTGGAATGAGGGGGCAGCTAGTGCCCCCAAGAAAAACATGTTCATACAGGTGGGGGAGAGAATGGCAAGGCAATAAAACAAGAGAACCTGTTCTACTGACTGCAAAGAGAATCTGTTATGGGACAAGGTGAGGGAAACCCTGGAATGCTCACGCCTGCCCACTCTAAATAGTTCTGCCATCCCATGCGCTGCATCAAGACAAAACATACTCTAGTACCTAACACCTTCAATGGATGGGAAGTTTTAATACAATTAGTGTGCAACAAAGAAAAGACAAAGAATAAAGTTTTTAAGAAAAGAACCCACAGTTACCCATCCTCTTGTGGGTAAATGCCCAGCAAAATAGAGTTGGCAAAGCAAGGTCACTGAGGCCTGAGAGCCTGCCACACATCTAAGACACCTCTTGGTGGGGACTCATGGGAAAGAGGTGAAAGGGTTCAGCACGTTTGGGACAGAAGGACCAAAATCAAAATCAAGTTAAAGGCTGCCATTGTTAACCTCCCCACAGGTCTCTCACCCACATCTGTCTCAACCAGTCCAGGACCCAGAAGCAAGCGCAGCTTCTACACATCTCTCTGCTCCACATGCCTCCTCCAGGTCTCCTTCTGGCTCTCCATCCTGCTTCCTCCTTCCCCAGTCTCTTCGATGTCTCCTCCTCCCTGCTCAGCTCCACCCTCCCTTGGGTGGGGCAGGGAACTTAGAACCTCCCCCTTTCCTGGGGACCACTCTCTTACAGAACACTTTTGTTCATAGAACTGAAGCTATAATGCCAAAAAAACAGGATTTGACTTTTTTGGTATTTGTTTTGTTTTGTGTTTTTTTTTTTTTTGTATTTGTTTGTGCTTAAATGGCTGATGATTTTCAGATCTCAGAAATATCTATGGATCTAAGGCAACCTAACATCATTCCTTACCACCAACTCAGGCAACTTGAGTTACCACATCACAATATTCCTGCCCTTTTGTGTCATAGCCAATATCACAAAGCTGTGTGAGGAGAAAATGATTTCTACTTGGTTCTCCCTGAAAGAGGCTTGTGTGAAAGAGGGAAATGTAAGGATGTTTTGTGTAGGTTAAGTCTTTCATAAAAATCATAATGAAAATAGTCCTTCCTGGAGGATATCTCTTAGAATTTGACAACTTTGGCGAATTTAATGACCTCCCCATCATATTCATTCTCCCATTCTGAGAAAATATAGTATTTTTCTGCTTACATTTGTCATTACAAGGTACTACTCTTATGTTTTTGTATTTGCTTTTTTAGTGCATGTATTGTTATAGGGAGAGATCATGTTCTTGATAGAAATGAAAAAAAATCAAGTGAACCTGTTCCTATATTTATGGTACTTCCTCCCACTGTCTAGTTTATTTATGTGAATGTCTATGAAACAGTTTCCTTGGTAACCAAAAGGAACCTGGGCCTGAGTGGTTATACTGCAGGCTCACAATTTTGGATATCGGTTGCTTTTAAAAATTAACGTGTTCGATGGAATATTGAGTAAAAAACATAGAAAAACAAACACCCATTTTGATAGAGAATTAGTCCTGCTAATGTATGCCATTTGGGCATTTTAGCATCTTGTAAAATGCTGGATACTTGGGTAATTAGTGATAATTCAGGGAAAAATTATTTATTATAAATCCATTTGAGGGAGCTATGATAGTGAGGCAATTTTCCTTTCCAAATCCATTTATGATTAATTGCCAAATTCTATAACTATCATCTGAATAACAGTGAACACTCAAATGTTTTATGATGGCAAATCACAGAGTAAACAAAACAAGGCTGAAAGTGCCATCGTGTCCCCTGCTGTCATAGGCAAAGGCTAAAACAAATGTCAGAGGTAATGAAAAGACAATGGATTTTAAGAGAATCAAACATGTTGTAAACAGAAGCTGGTTATCATTGCTCATTATGAAACCAGAGCAAAATGTCTTGGTTCTGATTTCTACCTTATCTATGTGGCCCTAATTCATATTAAAATTTGCAGAAGCATCTCTTGCTGGATTCATTTTTATTCAACTGACCCTGCTTTCTTCCAGCTGTTCCCTGACTACCTCAGGCTCTTTTTGTCACATTCTGTTTACTATCTGAAATAACTGGTTTTAATGAAATTTTATAGGCAAAGCTATCACTTCAGAAATCAATTTATATCACAATTTTGAGATCATAAGCATATAACATGCCACAGCAGCTAACCAAAGCTAAGAGAGAGGTTCCTTGATGGGACCTGATAATGCAAGTTTATTTGGAAGTTTTGTTTTCCTTTTATTTGCACCTTCAGAATCAATTTTAATAATTACATTGCGCGTCTTATCCAACTTCTTAACATTTCTGTGCAACTCAAGAAGGGCATCAAAAGTCCATCAAGTTTCATATCTTCCTGTTTTTTTTTTCTGGACAACTCCAAAAGATTACAGTGAAATGGAGCCTGTTTCCCTTGCCAGGAACATTGGGGTGACAGCTTTTCTGGTGTGTCTATTACATCATCAGTTTCTCCTCCCACCCCAGCCCTTTTCCTGCCATGTGTTGTTATTGACAAGCCTTGAGTAGCTCTGTCAAAATTCCTGAATCACTTTGTCCTCTCTCTCCTCCTCCTTGCTTCTGAATTAAATGCTTAGTTTAAATCACAAGCAATGCTTTCCTTCTGTAACACTGACTTTCACATAATCTGCCACTATCCTTCAAGATTAGCCATCAGAATTTAAGGGATGAAAAACACTCACTCAATTAAACATCCTTTCCGATTCTGGGTCTCTCACTTTCTTTTTAAATCTGATAGTTTGAAAGTCCGTTAACACTGACAAGGATTTTCTCTATCCTTACAAACACCTCCCTCGACTGGAAATCTGCGAAAAGATTTATTACCCAAATAATGGCCTCTGGGTTAGTGCGTATAAAAGAAGTTTCCTTACCCCTGATTCTGTAAGATCCAAATGTTCAGGCAGATTTTATCTGCCATGATCTGGCAGAAGCTTATTGTCTTACATATGTTTCCCTCTTCCCTTCACTCACTGGCACACCAAATAAACACAAATTTAAAACAGTGGCATATGCTGAGGTGTATTTCAAGAGGCCTCCAAATTCCATGCATGAAGTTGAAAGGCAGCCACCTAGATGATCCAGATTATTATTACATAATTCATTTAGAATTGCCTTACATCTGAATTCTGCCACGACTCCAAGCCTTCTTTCTGACTTGAGTAACTCCCTGGTTTGTCATACCATGTAACCCAACTGGGGAAATCAGTGTTGGTGTTGAAGTGTCTACAAGTGTCTTTATAGTTAGATAGAGATGACAAAAGTTGTACTGGGTATATGAGTCTAAATTTCATTGAACTGTCTGGGTTGGGTAGACTTAAGTTAAGAAGGATACAGCTGTAAATGATAGTTGATAACATGTGAGTGAAGGGGATGATGAGGAGAACTGTGAGGAAGGCATAACAGAAATCCAAATGTACCAGTTGGAACAAGAATGAAGAGTAAATAAAGAGATGGCAAGACAGAAGGCAGACTAGGAACACGTCACTTTGTGAAAGGCCAAAGAGTAGATTCCAAGTGAAATGATCAATGGTGTCAAAGGTTACTGAGAGATAAATAGCAGTGAGAATAAAAAATAATTCCAGTGGACGTGGAGCAAGCAGATCATGGAGCTGTCTAGAGATAGTGACATATATCCTGAAATTCAATTGTAAAATTTTGTGTGGAAGTCACATTTAAGGGTGAATATGTGAGAGACTGATGATTTTGAGTATAGATTACTCTTTTGTTCAGGCCAGTTTTGAGATGCAAAAGATGAAAGAAGGAAGATAAAATTGTAGCTATTCAGTTAAAATCTTATTTATTAATCATGAGAGGGTATTTTTAGAAGAGGACTTTTAAGTCCTATTCTACTCTTAAGCATAGTTGATTCCCACATGGAAATTCTAGAAAAGAAAGAGACTTATGATGTAGGTAGGAACACATATAACTGCAGAGATGAAATTATTTGGCAAGATAGAGAAGTTTGGGTCCAGATGGTCCTGAAGAGGTTATTGAGCAAAGAGAAGGGGTTGCATAGGCTCCCTGAGAGCTTATGGGTTGCATACTATCGTTAAGTGGAGGAGCAAGGAATAAATAAGATTGTTAGTTGAGTGTATATGTGTGTTGGGGGGGATATAAATGTAGATTTTAAGGAGAAAAAAGGAGAGAGAAACAAAAGAATTTCCAAGAAATACTAAAACTCTTTTGATGTTTTTGGCCAAGTATTTAAAATGAAACTGCTCAGTTAGTTGCAGGATTTTGCTTAGAAATGTTCAAATACTGTCATGCAGTAAAGGAAGAGATAAAATGATGACTTTTAAGTTCTTTTCAAACCTTTACATTGAGCATTTGGTGATTTGGATTGTCTAAGACTGACAAGAGATCACTGAGATCAAGTGGACATTTTCACTTGTTTGATTCAAGTGCATCTGTTTTGAAAACAGATTGAAATTCAACAAATTCACTCAACTGTATGGGTGCCTGCTGCATGCCAGGCTTGGTGCCAGGTAATGAGGATTCCAGGATAAAGGAAGCATATGCCCTGCCCTGGGGCTTTTTATAATCTTGTAATTGAGATTATCATGGCCAATAAATACATGCATTCTATCTATAAAATGAAGAACATTTAAAGTTTAGACACAACAGATAGAAATATATCCATGTGGAATTACTCTGCTTGTGAGGTGGGAAAATGTTCTTAGAGAAGGATTTCCACAGAGCAAAATGAAATAATATTATAATTCTAATCACCAGTGTGTTTTTCTACCCAATTTAATGAGACACTCAATTTTGTATCCAGAGTGTTATTATTTTTAAGGATTTGAGGTTCTGACCATCAGTTCTAACCTCCTGTAGTGATGTTCAATGTCACCTTTAGTCTTGTCTTGTTTTTTTCAACAAAGTGCAGTAATGTGTTAGAACCTCCCTCTTCATTAGTGGTAGAAAGTGAATCTTGCTCTGCTAAAATTCACATCTAGGGCCTCGATATAGCTAAGGACAAACACTTTTCCTTTAATCTCCCCTGAAGTATTTTCGTCCACGTGGCAGAACTTGTTTGCATATTCTTTTCCATCTGCAGTTCCCAACAAGGGACTAGACACTTGCTGTAATGAGGCATCCATTACTTTGAATCCAAATCGACTTTCTGACTTCTGCCAGCTCTCTCCTTGATGACAACACAATTCCCAGAACTCTCAGCATCTGTCTTATTCCTAAAATTATGGGATCATTCCAAAATAAAACAGCACTTCCAAATTACCCTGAGCCTCTCTATTTCTAGAAAGGTCTGTTCACCACCCCACAATATGATATTGATCCCATGTAAATGTCAAGTGTGAATTCATTACACATAATTTATTGGACCCTTTGGGTATGAAGTTCAAGGTCACCACACTATCTAGGATATTAATATGATGTGTTGATCATCATGATGCAAACAGTTAAATGCTCCCAATTATGATTCATTGTGGACTTTTTCTTTCTCTGACCTGCCTCTGAGTTTCTAGCATACACCCAAGCAGCTGTGTATGCACATGTAACAGCAAGAATTCCAAAGGAACACATTCAGCCCTTATCAGGTGCAAAAAATCAGGGTAGTTCCAAAATCATTCTAATAGGTCAAAGTATGTTAAGTGACTCATATACTCACTCTGCCCTTAGTTTATAAACAGAATAATAATTCTTGAATGCAAAAGAGAAGTTATAGATTGTGATAATTATAGTAACGATTTGAATTTTGGGAACTTTATAAATCTTGTGGAAATAGAAATCAATTAGGTTGTGAGCAAGGTAAGTTTGTTATTTGTTCTGTTTTTGTTTAACACATCCTAATTCCTAATGTATTCTCAGCATGAAAGATGTTTTGAATTTACGTTAAGATGCTTTCTTGTTAGTGAAAGCATAACCAATAAATGGTGTAAAATAGCAGAAAAACACTAGATTTGCTATAATGAGATTCTTTTTTTCTGCCTTCTCAATAACTTAGGGGTTATAAAGTCTTTGAGAAGTTAAATATATTTATATTTCCCCCTAAAAATACATGTTCTTGGTGAGAATTATTAAGCCATTAGTCTTTCAGCTCCAAGCCTACCATCTACACCCTACCCTCTGTCCTGCCAACTGTCTTCCCACCACCCCTTGTCTTCATAGTTCCCAAGATTCATTCAAGAACTCATACAAAATATTCAAGATGAATGAGCTTAAGCCTTATCTTCCTCCTCTTCCTCATCCTGGTTACTGTGGAAGCAGGCAATTCCTAACCCCATGCTGATATAATCACATAGATTATTCTTGAAAAATTTTTTGTGAGATATTGCAAATAACTTTTGGACAAAGTCCCCTCAGAAGTCATCATGACCTTCCTCTTGCTCCATTCATTGGTCAGGACCGCTCCACCGAGGTATCCAGCTTTCCATTCTTTGTGTCCTGGAGAAACTGCACAAAATGTCAGCCTCCATGATTCCACCTCCTATATGGTTGGTGCAATTCAGAGTGAACTTCGGGTCCTGCTCCTTGTATTTTTACTTTTCACCACAAGTTTCTCATGGCACCATGCAGAGGCAGAGAGCTGTGTTCCCTGTGGCTCTGCCAACAGGCGGTGTTGGAGGGAGGCTGCCAGGCTGGAGGAAGAAGAGACATTGCTTCCTGTTTGCCTCACGTGGGCTTCCTGTCTGCCTGTGGCTCCTACATTTCCCCACCCTGAAGACAGCAGTTATTTTCATAGCAGCAGCTGAATCCACTCAGCAGTTTTATCTCCAAAATTAACCTCTTCCTGCTCCCATCCAGGAGTTTCATTCAGCCCCACCTGTAGTTGTTACCTCCATGGTAGCTGGTGTGGTTTCAGTCAACTGAGGCTTGACTGAGATACTTTCATCCAAATGGTCTTTTTTTTTTTTAATTTTGGGGAGGTTAGTTGATGCTAATTAGAAGTGCTCAGCCAGCAGACCTCTAAATCTGTTTAAATATTAAGCTGGTGATTCTCAAAGACCTATGATTGGGGACACGATAAAGACAAAAATGATCAATGAAACAATTAATGGAAATGTGAGATAATTGTGAAGGTGAAAATAATCATCTAGTCCATTCTGTACCTATTTTGAACCAGAAATGAATGCTAAACAGAAATAATTATTTATAGGGATGTGGAAGAGAAAAAGGAAAATTTTTCTGGGATGGAAGTGGAGGAGTTGTCTTGGCAGATGGTTCGTAGGAATAAAGTACAGATTTTGACCAGCTGAAGCAACAGGAAGCAGATGAGTAAAAAGCATATCTTTTCAGAAATTTGTTTTTTATATGCAAGCAATAGAGCTGCAGAATAAAATTACAAAAAACCCACAAACTAACCAGTTACCTGTAGCATCGCTTTTGACATGGACCATGTTTCTTATCACAGCAACACAGTTGCTCAAATTGAGAAGCTCACATGGATTTCCTGCTAGATTCTGGCAGTAATTCCCACACATCCATAACTGTCAGTGGAGTAATTGCATTGTCACTATTAGGAGGTCCTATCGGCACGTTGCTCTTATAACAGAGGAATTGCCATTTGTGACATGTCAGCAATTCTAATCCCTTTATCTTCCCTGCCAATAGGAAACAAGTCACCATAGAGGTTTAGGGTTAGGGTCTTGAAGTTTCAAAAACTAATGAAAACAAAAAAGACCGGCCCCTTTCTCCAGAGAACCCCACTCCAGTGAGACAGTCTCCTGTCTAAGAAGACCTGAGTAAGCCCCATGTGTAGTTAAGGGACAAGGCAGCGAAGGGCTGGAGGGCAGGCCAGTGCACATCAGTGCCATCTGTATGTGCCTTACCATCTCATTCCTCTTGCAGATATGCCTTTATTCCCGGGGATAAAATGATCCTTGAATCATCCGTCTCCCTGGTGTAGCTCATTATATAAGCCCATTTCTGCCACTGTGTAGTGTTCAATGGGAAAAGAAAGGAACAGATTAGGCAAATGAAACCAGCCTCATTTGGACCTTTGGTCCAGGTTACTGAGGAGGAGCTGAGTGATGAGGGATCCTCAAGACCATCCTCACGTTCACATAATCCCAAATGACCCTCACTGACGCGTCTTCTCCTGTAACAGTGAGGCAGGTGGAAAAAATAAAACCCTGAAAATGAGAAATCCTTAGAAGGAAGACTTAATCAGTTTACACATTATCTACACGGAGAATACTCCACTCCTCAAGTGACAATAGATAGGATTTTATTATATCAGACACTGCTTTATTTCCTTTCATTTCCCCCTACTGAATGGGCAGAGTATCCTTTCTTGCATCCTTTCTTGTCCCATTTAGTCAACTCTCTTTTTATTTCAAAGATTTGTTTTTATTTATTTATGCACAAGAACTGAGGTGTAGGCCAGAGGTGTGGAGGGTGACAGGATTCACCAGAGACAGAGTGGGGAGAACAACAGGCAGATCTACTGAAATTCACTGCTGAGGGGAGCAGCAGGCAAGACAGGAGAGGTCTGCTGGGCCACGTGGGTCACCTCCCTGGCTGGGGATCGAACTCATGCTGCAATGGCTGGTGATAGCTTGTTAGTGCTGAGACTTTAACCCCTTGCACCACCACCCCGCATTTAATCAACTATCTTAAGCCATAATTTTAGGTCCGTGCTTGGCAAGGTCCCTGTCTCATGATCCAATATGGCAGCCTCTAGCCTCCTGTGATTATTGACATTGAAGTTGAATTTAATTAAAATAAAAATTAGGTTTTTTTTTTTTTTATTGCACTAGCTGACTTTCAAGTTTCAATAACCACATGAGGCTAGTGGCTGCATGTCAGACAACACATCTCAGGGTCTCCTAGATCAATGTCCTCATCTCAGAAATAGTGTAGAATCTAGAGCACTCATCAGTACTGTTCAGTTAAAGTGATTTTCTTCTGTTTCTTCCCTATGAACCTAGTGTCATGAAAATTCGTGCTTGTAACATCTTTTTTTCTAGCTGGCACAGCAGGTCTGCTCTGGGAGGAAGGCCACTTCTGGAGGTGGCGCACGCAAAGCCTTGCAGCTGAAGGTGGATGCACAAGGGAGGAGCTGGCATTTTCCAAATCCTCCAAGCAGGAGATTTGGGGAACTATTGCAAGAACTCGCCTTATGAAGTAGTGGTGCCACCAAGTGTTGGGTAAAAGGGGTACAAATTTTTGAAAAATACTTGATGAAAATTCTGATATAAAAGAACGGATAGATCTAACCCTAGTGGCCAGGAAGCCTCCATAGCTTCCTGTTTGGAAGCCTTACACACCATTATTTACCACAGATTTTTTAGAAGACAGAAGAGTTATGCTTACAAATACGTAACATTTAATAGCCCTTTTATTCTCACAGAGAGAGATAGAACATAACAATTTGAGATAGCTTGCTTTTTCTTTTCCTCCTTTGTGTTGGCTCAAGTAGTTGAAGTATTCTGAAATGTGCAACCCTGAACTGTGCTTTGCAGGACATGCGTCTTTGAAAGAATTCCTGCAGGGGAGGAGGAGGGAGAGAGATCAGAGGGAGGGAGAGAGGCACACAGGGACTGAGGTGATGGTCAGGGGTGCCTTGGGAAAGGAAATTCTGTGGGGACTGCACCTGAGGGGGTGGGGGGACAAACATTGTTTAAAAATGAACAGTGATGTAAAAATATATATAAAGAAAAAGAAAATTTATAAAAAAAGAAAGAAAAAGTCTTGGGGAAAGAAAAAGAAAGAAAGAAAGACTCTTCAAACAGTGTTGTCGCCCCAGACTCTCTAGATGGCACTGGCTCCTGGATTCCCCATATTCCCCGCCTCCCTTCCTCCGACCCCCCTTTTCCCTCCCTGGTAGGTCACAGTTTGTCTCTGGGGAGATTTCACACAAAATATGACGTGCATGGTGTGACTAGAAAAACCAGTTGACGGAAGAATGTCTTTAAAACACTTTCTATGTTGTCTTTCTCACAGATTGAGGGAGGAAGAGCTCTCTGATTCCTCTCCCTTATTTATAACTGCAGCAGAAACCTACTTTACTTGTCCTCTGTTGCCATGGTTACAAGCTTTCCCATTTCAACAGGTCAATACAAGCTTTTGGTTTACATAAGATCATGGGTAATTCAGCTCAGCCCTGCACAAACAGCAATGACAAAAATTCAAGCTCTTCTCTCCTCCTTTAAAAAATAATCTATCAACATCCTAGAAGCACGATTAGTGTTGATTTCCATCACTTATTATTCTCATCTTCGTCTCGTATTTGTGGTTTTGTGTTTATGTTCAAACACTGGAAATAAAAGGCTGGTTTTGATAGTATAGAAATCTTGACAGTTCTAAGTACCAATAAAGTCTTAAACTGGCTATTTTGCTCATAATTCTCCATTTATTTTATGATAAATATACTCAACAGTGTTAGTATAAAATTGAATTTCACTTTCAAAAGTATAAAATATGTCACATGGGAGAAATTTGGCCAAACATTAAGACACTTATTGGTATATGTTTCTCATTGTTTACTGGCTGCAGGTGTGTTGCTGGGTTTCAATACCCTCAGTAAAAAAGAACAAGGGAAATCATGATAGTCTCAGCAAAGATTTTCAAAGATTTATTTATTTTTGCATACAAGAGCTGGGGTGCAGACAAGAGGTGCAGGGTGGTGAGAGGATTCCCCAGAGACAGAGTGGGGAGCAGAACAGGAGAACTGACTGAAATACACTGCTGAGGGGAGCACCAGGTGAGACAGGAGAGGTCTGCTCTGCCATGTGGGTCAGCTCACTGGTTGGGGATCAAACTCATGCTGCAGTGGCTGCCGATAACATCATAGTGCTGAGACTTACCCCCTTGAGACACCAAGGGGGCCCAAGATTTTCAGTTAGAAAAATGGAAGGGGAGGGAGAGTCTTTGTCATGAGAAGAAGAGGGAAGATTGTGTTTTATGTAGGAGAACCAATGTATGAATATTACAGACATAAAAAACAGCCTCACTTGGAAAGGGACTGGTGTTATATTCATACTCTTCTGTAGTCAACAGATTAGGTGAGTGACACAAGAACTTGCGATTGTTCTTTCTCCATGGTAATTGGGTAAGAACCCAATCTAGATTGGCTAAATGGATGACAAAATAGTTTTCTCCCAGAATATCTAGATTTGAGTCTCAGTCCCATAAATAATGAGATAACTATCCATGCATTCATCACTTCTTTGCACTCCACTTAACCTCCTCTGAAGAACGGGTGTGTGACTAGCAGCAAATGAACACTTAGAGCAGCATCTAGAAACTAATAAGGACCTAACTGATCTCATTATTGGAATTACTTGGATATTCTTCTATTTTTTATTTCACATCTTACCTTCAACTCATTTTTTTGTATTAAAAGGAAAAAAAAAACTACAAAAGTCATACACAACTTTTTTTCAGATTTACATAACTTCATTTTTTTTACATAAGTTTGATATAACTATCATGCTACTAGTAATCAAGATTCATAACTGTTATGTCCTTTCCTGTTTGGTGTTGATTTGTCATAAAAGATGAAATCCTATTACAAATAGTACAGAAATACCTATTGACCATACTCTAGGCTTCACTCTCTTTCTCTTTAATCCATTCTTTAAACCTCTCTTAAAATAGTGCTCCCTAACTACTATATTTTATGAGCATGTCACTGATTAAAGAACATTTAAAATATTTTAATTTCCTACCAAACAAAGCATAAACATCTCAGCATGGATGTCAAATGTAATTGCAATAAATTATTTAATAAAATAGATGTTGCTATGCTAGTAGGTGAATAGCATTGTCATTTGGTGTGAAATGTGAAATATATAAACATCTTATAAAGTTCTTCTTGATACCTCAGGACAGCATGAGCTGTTTTTTTTTTTTTATGTCAGTGATAGTTGAGCCATTTGTCTCTCTGATATATAATCAAAATTGCTTTCACCTTTATGTATTACATGAGTTTTACTTCCTCACAAGGTCAACCCATTGCTTTTGTTTTATTTCTGTTCCTCACAGCATGCCAATAGATGCACATTTCATCGAGGAAAGACTATTCTGTGTAATGATATATAGTAGATACACAATAAATATTAAGAATGAATGAATGATTATTTTACTTGATTCAACCTGTGCTGCTTGTCCTACACCCAGATAACTGCAGGTTTTCTAAGAAAGAGAGAAACCCATTGCATAATTTCCTATCTAGAGACTCACTTAGTCTAAGTATAAAAGAATCGGATGTTGTGTCTTGAAATGCAGGATGGCAAGTACAAAGCGTCACATCCTTACCTGTAGGATTTCACTATTTTCTGAAACATATTTCCTAGGTATCATTCATTGTAAATTTGTTCCTATCTTTAAACTGAAAAGTTGTGTGGCATATATTTGGCATAGTAATTGAATACAAAGACTAAAATCAGAATGACCTGGTTCAAACTCTGGATCTATTTGTTATCAGCTGTGTTTTGGGTATATGTTTGTAATTCACTAATCTTCATATGTAGAATCAACATAATAATGGCAAATAAAACATGAGGTTGTTTTCAGTAAGAATGCATGCACAGTCCTGAGTAAAGATCTGGAACATAGTAAGTATATAATATATGATCATTATTGCATTTTTACAATTTTATTTAATTAGTCAAATGTTTTCAAGAAAAATTAAGTATAAGTAATCATTATACATCCAGAAACATCCATTATACATCCAGGTAAACTTTTTCTCTTATTAATTTTGTTGTAAATGTAGGCATAATCAAAATTGATTTTGATCTAAACTTCAAATCAATGTTCCCATAAAATTGCTTCATTAACCAATGCAATCCTATTGACATTAGAAAGTTTCCTTTTTATTTATTAAATAACAACATGATATCTCTCTGGACTATCAACTTTAACCTTTTCATCTTCTTGCCCCATCTGTAACACATTGATTAATATGCTAGAATATTTTAAAAGCCTGATTTAATATATAATAGAGCATATTTATTCATTAAACACATTATTTTCAAAATCCCTTTGTCTTGAATTGAAGCTGGGATATTTTTATGAAATTTTTGAAATAATAGACTTCATTAGCTGTTATTAACTTGGGAATATGACATTACATTATTCAAATTTCTTATTTAAAATCATGAATATTATTCATTTAGTACAGACTACTTTTATATATCAGAAGACTTTCTGAAAGACTTGTTTTCTTTTGTTTTACTCATTTCTTGTGATAGTTATACAAACATATTTTAATCTATTTGTTTTTATGTATTAATTTATTACTATTATAAATTGAATATTTTATTACTCTTCTTACAGCTCATAATATATGTGTAAATATAAACATAAGCAACACACAATAGATATAAACAAAACAAGATCAATTCATTAAGGGAAGATGTACCTGCCTTGGAGAACTTTGGGAAATTTTTTTTAATATTTTATTTTATATAATTTTTACATCATTTTTCATTTTTGCACAATGAATGCATTTTCATTTTGGTTATATTCCCCATACAATTGCATCCCCCCTTATTTTTACCCTAATCCTTCCTCTCCCGAACCCTCCCCGCCCCTTAGTATGTCTCTGGTTTATAGTTGCTTGTTGATTTTGATTTTTATTTTGTATTAACTAGTCTTTTTCCTGGTCCCTTATTTAGGTTTTCTAAATTCCTGCTATGAGTGAGACCATCTGCTGTTTTTCTTTTTCTGTCTGACTTATTTTGCTGAGCATAATCCCTTCTAGCTCCATCCATGTTGCTGCAAACTGCATGTGTTTATCTTTTTTGATTGCTGAGTAATATTCCATTGTGTATATGTACCGTATCTTCTTGATCCAGTCATCTATTTTTGGGCATATGGCACATATTAAAAAAAACTAGCAATAACAAATGTTGGCGAGATTGTAGAGAAAAAGGAACTCTCCTGCACTGCTGGTGGGAGTGCAAACTGGTCCAACCACTATGGAGAGCTGTGTGGAGATTTCTGGACCTACTACACATAGAGCTTCCATATGATCCAGCAATTCCACTCCTAGGTATTTACCCATATGACACAGAAACATTAATTCCAAAGGGCACCTGCACCCCTATGTTTATAGCAGCACTATTTACAATAGCTAAGCTACGGGAAACTTTGGGAAATTTTTATGTTTACAACAAACTTTCAGTGGGTGGTTGATTTTAATTATGAAATGAAAGTTGAGTAAGTACTTTTTAAACAAAGATCAGATTAGTAGCTGAATTTGTATTTAAGTTTCCAGGTGAAGTTTGAATACAAGTTAGAAGTATTCTATTTTACTATTCTAAGTCATATTTGTTAAAAAAAAAAAGTAAACTGCAAACAAAGTTAATATGGAAAGGTATCAAACAATCACCAGTTAATTTTAAAACCCAAGACTACATGATTAAATCATTTGCCCATCAATGAAAATTTAGAAGCTGACAAATCTTAAAGAAGTATTTTAAAACTTAAAGTTTATAACTTCTTAAACATGCATTAGGTGTTGTTTTCAAATAACTTAGAACATTTGACTTTATCACCTCTGCAAAATATGTCAGTCCTCAACATTAGTTCCCTTTTACAGACAATTTTTTCAAGACAAAAAAAATCAACTCTTTTCTGTCCTTGCATACTCCCTATTGCTACTAAGCTCACCTAAATTCCTAGGTATATACTCTTGCTCACCTCTTTTGAAACCACTTTCTGAACTGGATTTGAAATACTACTTACTGCTAACATACCTTCATGATGACTACATCAGTCTCTAGTCATTTTAGTTGAAAATATAACACGTTATTAAGCATTAGTGACATTTAACTCTCTCAACACAGATTTTGTAGTAGGTTTCTCCAGGCTGAGTCAGCATTCAGCAGCACCCCCAAGATTTAACTTCTTTTCAGCCTTCTGCTACATCATCTTAAGAGTGATGATTTATTGTCCTGTTTGTGCCTCATCGTACAAGAAAATTCCTGGGTTTCCAGGTGTTCTTATGTCATCTGAGAAAGCAGTAGCATTAAGATGTTATGCTATGCACTGTAACTTGGTCTTGCCTCTAATCAGAAAGCAAAAAACAACAGAATTCTTAGATCAAATTGAACAGATCTTGGCTACATAGCCAATTCTGAGGACAGAAGTCAGCTTCATATCTCCTCCTTATTGCTGTCTCTAGTTCATGGACAAATTCAGAGTTCAGTTGTTAAAGAACAGGAATTTGCCCATTAGCTAAATAGCTATATTTCCTGCTAAACTTTTTCTCTTAGTCTGTTACTTCTGGGCACAAATTATACAACTCATGAGATATAGAGTTCAAAAAAATTTTCTGTGATATTATTATTTGTAACAAAGTTGGTTTGATTTTATTTGAACATAACTTTTATGAGTCAGGTAAAATGGAGCAAAATACAAAATTAAATGCAGGAAAAGATAAGCATATTGTTTACCAAGGAAACAAATCGACCAACACCAAGAGGGCAGTATGGAAGGACTGCTCAGACTTAACTAATATAATCTAGTATTTTGTCCTATGAGATGCTCAGAATGTCTTTTGAATTGATCCTGTTGCAGGACAGAAGTCCTACATGCCGTGGGATTATAGAGGAGACCACAGGATCTCTTCCAAGGCAACTGCAGTATGTTGGGTTCCTCTTAAATAGACCCTGAGACAAAGTCATGAGAAAATTATTTATGAAGAAAAGTTCCAATGAAGTGGAAGTAGTGGAATGAAATAAGAGATGAAAGAATGTCAAAAGAAGGAGTGATTTTGTTACAGAGCAACCGTATCTGCCCGACTGGGTTCTCACCCGCATGTTTAAAGGAGACTTACTAATGGCTAAACTGCAGGCACACACAAAAGGTTAATAAAAGGTTTATTTACAAGGGAAGGGGAAACGAGGTGGGGAAATGAATAACTCAGGGAGAGAAAGAGGGAGATAAGTTAGTAAATGCGTCCTACCCATTCCGCTGACCTGGAACCCCAATGACTCCCAAGCTGGCGAAAAATCACGAGCCCCGTCAGGCCAAGAGAGCAGACTACCTTCTCCTTCACCCACCACATGGTCAGTTAAATACTCAAACAGAGAACCTGGCTGCTTAACTCCGCCCTCAGGTCCTCAGAACCCTCCCTTTGGTGATCATGGAATTTGTAGTTCCCGGTGTCTTGGTGGAGTGGGGGTGGAGTCTACAAAGCCTGTATGGAGTTTTCTCAGGACATACTTTCCCCCCAACAATTTCAAGTCAGATCCATAGAAGGAATTTTTGACTCCATCTCATGAAAGACTACATGATAGCCATGTGTCAGAGGTGCCAGAATCAGGGGAGGGAAGTTAAAATTCTTAGCCCAACACCCTACCCTGTTTTTGATAAATGAAAGTGCTGGAGGGAGAAAGGTACAAATTTTCAGAGACTTTGGGTCTTTGTTTACCCAAGAAAGGTGAGATTACAGGATGCCCTTCCAATAAAAAGATTCAGATCCAGCTGTTGGAAGTAAAATATTAAAGGTCACAAGGCAGGAATAGAAAGCACTGGTAGATTTCTATAGCAACTGGAGGTCACGGGGTAAGAACTGCTTCAGTTCCTACTTTTCCTCCAAAATGCCATGATTATACCTTGTTTGCATTTCTATTATTACTAATTGGTTTACTGTATCATATACTTTTTTTTTTTTATAGAGGCATGTTTTATTTATTTATTTATTTGTTTGTTTGTTTGTTTTTGTTTATACATGCACTGGGTACAGTCAGAAGCGCGGGAGGGTGAGAGAATTCACCAGAGCCAGAGCGGGGAGCAGAGCAGGCAGAAGGACCGAAGGACACTGCTGAGGGGAGCAGCGGGCGGCAGGAGAGGTCTGCGCGCCATGTGGGACCCTCCTCCGGTGGCCGGGGAGCAGCCGGGGATCGAACCGGCGCCGCAGAGGCCGCGGGCAGCTTCGCAACCCAGCGCTCAACCGCTGCGCCACCGGGGAGGCCCTCATATACTTTCCATTATAGTATTTATTTATATTTATAGTTGGCTCTGCTGTCAGCACTTTGAGTGCAAAGAGAGTATCTGAGTTATTTGCAGTCACAATTTTAGGGAAACAATGAATTTCAAACCTCAGAAAATGCATATTGAAAGAAGGTATAATTTGAATAAGTAAATTAACAAATCAAGAATGAAACATAAATTTAGGAAGTTCAAATAAATCATGTTACTTCTTTACTCAAGAAGTTTCTATAACTAGTCTCAAATTCTGTGGCAATTTTGTGACTTATTCAGCTAATATTAGTGCCCGCTCCAAATAAAGAAATATTCAGCGCAAGAATTTCAAATCTGTTGGAATGAAAAAACAGCAACATGTTGACACAAATATTATTTTCTCATCATAATACTTCAGGATGAATTTCCCATATTATATGTATATCATATTGAATTACCACCTTACCTTATTGAAATTTTCTTGTGTTTGTAGCCTTCTTTTTAGCATATATTTTGAAGGCTTAATATTATTGTGTTGTATATAAAAAAACTGTAAACAACTTTTTCAAATTATCAGTCAAATTACAGAAAAAGATTAATCAGAGAGAATTATAGGATAAATATAGACACAGACATATGCAGATTCAATTCTTCCTTTTTCTTTATATAAGTCTCTTCTCTATAGACTGAGTAAAAGGAATAAATGACTGGCTCTTATTAGGCAGTAGAGAGTAAGGAAAGCTATTGAGCAATAATTTAAAATAGCAACTATCTGGGAAATTCTAGATTTTTAGCCTTTCAACTTCAGTGTTTTTTTAAATAAAATTTTAGTAATTTTAAAGATTTTTTTTGGTAGGGTGGATTGAAAAACAGTCACATTATTTTATATAACTATTATAGCTGTAGATCAATAGCTAACAAATACACCCTTCTTAAGTCTTACCAGAAATTCTGCCTAAAAATACAAGTTCAAAAGGGTTACATAAACTTTTTGAAAATCAACTCTATCATGACCTTGAAAACTTCTTTCCCTGGAGATGCACAAATTATTTAATATTAAGTCTGTTAATGGGATTTGTTACAGATATTAATCATAAAATAAAATATGAAAACTTCTTAATGGAAGATTAAACTACATGAATTTTATCACAACATTATTTAAATAAAATATTTCAAACTCATAATAAAACCTCAAGAAATGTCTCAACATTAACTTTATTGGTGAAGGAAACAGGGAAATCCCTTGTAAAGTGAAAACAGGAGGCCTCATATAACTGATATTATTTAATTGTGTGAGGCAGTGCTAGTCTATAAATTCACAAAATCAGTAATCTAAGACATTGGAAAAATAGCAGTAAGAGTATTATCAAATCCTAGAATATATTATTGTCTTCTTATAAAACTCCGGGAATAAACTCAATTATTGTTGCTAATTATAGAGATTACAATAAAGTGGCTAAGAACAAAGCAAACATTCTTATTAATGATTTTCTTTTTAGATTAATTGCCAGGGGTATAATTGAATGGAAAAATAAGCTATTGATAAAATGAATAAAAATTTAAATTGCTTTGAATACATTGATGTGTGTGATAAATGCACAATTTTCCACACACACACTATTTCTTTTTTTCTATCTGCCCCATCATGATTTCCAGAAACCAAGGAAATTATCAATCTTTTTCATTGTGTATGGAAAAATAGGACAATGTCTAGTCGAAAGCAAAAGAATACATGTATAATTTTTTTGTATGAATGGTGTATGGAAAATGGATATGTGAATGAAGCAAAAATGGAGGACCATGATAAGGATGGACAAATAAGAATAAAGAGATAAATTGGTATATGAGACAAATATAGCCATATGAAATAATTCAATTAAAAATGTTCATTATTGCAAAAATGAAATAACAAACATTGGGCACTTCTCCATACAGAATTCACTGAATTTTATATAGAAATCTGATATCTTAAAAGAATTTATCAAGCTGGAAAGAGAGTGAAGCAATTGCACTTACATCATGTCACCTGGTTTTAAGTATCAGGATGAGATAATGGATATAGGAAAAGCCAAAATGTAATTTATTGATATGTCCCTGTTGGTAACCATTGACTCTAAAATTATTATTCTAACCAAAGATAAGACCAAGCAATAGCCAACAATAAGCATCTTTCAGAATACAAAATAATGTAAATCAAATATTTCACCTCCTTATGAAATATTTTTGTATTCCTAAATTGTTAAATGGTGCCTAAGAATGATATCATAATTTCATGTTGTATACAATAAAAAGGCATATACATTTATTAGTCAATCATGTCTTTCTTTACCTTTACTTAATATGTTATCTAAGATGTACGTCTTACACTAAATTTCTGAAATAACCCCAATATTGTCTTTATGTATGGATCTATTTTCTATCTTGCTAGTTCATTTTTGAATGGGCTTAATTCTAATATAAAAACAGCATAAAAACACAAATTTAATATAACCTGCTATTAAGAAGACTTTCCTAGCAACTATCAACCACCTGTGAAGAACTCTCCATCAATTGACCAAGGATAACAGAAAAAGGAGTTATGTGCAAATGTCATGAGGAATATTACCATCACAAAGCTAGATTCAGGAATGTCTTTTTCCAAGAAGTTAGGTAGTGTTTCAGTGCCCTTACAAATACATAGCATCTTCACATTCATACGATCTTGTAATGATCTCCAATTTTCAATTTTGTAAGATAAATCTGTGAAATAACCAGGTAATACACAGGACAATGGTAAATAAGCTATTTATGACACTTGTAAATAAGAAAATGACCTCCCCAATATTGAAAGGTCATTTTGGGAGGTCATTTTGAAAATCCTATTCAAAAGGGAGGTCATTTTGAAAATCCTATTCAATCTAATTTTGTATGAGTTTACACAAAATATATTAGGTTGTGTGTATATATATGATTATATATACACACATATATTTTGAAATGCAACTCTGTGTGAATGCAAAAATGATTTTACTTGCTTGGAAATAAACCTTTGTTATTGAAAAGTGGAAAAATCTATTAACTGGCAAACATTAGTAATTTTATCATCTAATTTTATCAGATGATATTTCTATGCATTCAACACTTTCATTATTAAACTGGATTTATTTTAACGTATATTAGATAGTATGTCAGCTATGAAAATAAACCCATTATTTGAAACATTCCTTTTTCCTAGCTCTTTCTTTAAAATTTATTCCACTTCTGTTGCTTTAGCTTAATTTAAAATCTGTGCTTGTTAGTCCCCTGAATGCTATACAACCAATCCCTAATCCCTTGGGTTTTTACCATTCTTCTCCCTTCAGGCTTCCATGCTATTTTCTTCAGGAATGAATACATTGGTGGAAAGGCTTTCCTTTAATTACTGACCTTGAACTGTGGAATGCATTAGAGAATGAGAGAAAAGCTTATGTGTCTAAAATGTTGCACAGCTGTCATTTTCTTTAGGATATATTAATGAGCATTGCTGCTTAGACACCTGGGTTATAGCTCCTGCTCTGTAACCAACTAGCTGAGTGACATTGACCCAGGTCCACATGGGGCCTCAGCGCCTTCATCTCTAACATTAAAGATTTGTACTAAATTATCTGTAAGATTCTTAAATTTTTAATGATTTTAATTATCAACTTCATTCATTTTTTAGTGTCCCCTCTTTTGTCTGCCTTGCGGGTTTTGACACCTCATTTCTGTATAAATAGCATTCAGCTCAATTTTTTTAAAGTACATAAAGCTCAACTTTTTTTTTTTTTTTTTGGTGTTCAGGGAGCTCTACAGTAAGTGTGGAGAATATTGAAATTAAAGGATGAAATAGCCTTTGTATTATCATGGATTTCATTTATCAAAGATAATTCTTGCTTATAATGCCAAATTATGATAGTGAAATTATTTTACTATATTAGATACATATTTTGTCAGTTTATTATTGTCTCCTCACCAAAAAAATTAAATAGACCAGTAATATAAGGCTTCCAGAATTTTTTAATTCTTTTTGAATTTAATAAAAATTAAATATATCATTTGTCTTACTTCCAATACATTCATTTTGTGCACACTTACAACATTACATTGTAATTATCCAATTTCTTCTTGACTCCTTCAGCTGTGTTGAAAACCTAATGGTAGACTCAGTGTCTTATAATCTTTGTTTCCTCAATATCTAGTGGATCATAGATCCACTGTGATCATAAATGCTTATTGAATGGATAAATGAAACCTTCTTTATAAATAACTCAAGGACATAATTCTAATCTTATTTTAAATATACATTAAAAAACACATGTGAATAGCAACTTGATTTTAAAGACAAATTTGTGTAAATAAGTGCTCTTTAATAAATTATTAAAATACAATAAAAAATAAAAATTAGTAAACCTTTCTAGCAACCCTTTTAGGTGCTGGTTATTGCTCCAAGTGAACTAAGATAGATATGTAATAAGCTGGTATAATCCTTCTACAAATTCTATGAAGAGAGTGTTGCTGTCATCTACATTTGACATATGATGAAATAAAGCACAAAGAGGCTAAATTACCCACCCACATTTATAGATCTTACAAATGAATTGAATTCAATTGAGCCCATCAGGATTTGTATTATTATAGTATGCTGCTTCTCAAAGAAGTTATTTTTTAAATAAACATTTAAATAAATATTTAAATAAAATGAGAAAACAAGGTGTCTATTGATTTTAGCAATTAAGTCATATAGTTTATTGTTGTTTAGCATTACTAAGCTCTAGATGTACATAGATGGAAAAGCATATTTTCCACTCTTTAAGAAATTAATAGACTTTTTTTGATCAAAACAGGGGAGGGACAATGGTGATGGTGCACAGGTGAATTGGTGGTGGGAATTTTATAGGACTATACCTGAGAGGAGAAAGCATACATTGTACAAAAAGGAAGAATGATGTAAAATATATTTTAAAAAAGATGTGAGGATGTTCCCCAAAAATAAAAATAAAAATAAATTTATTAATTAACAAAAAGACACTGATAAGCCTGTCAAGATACAGTCAGTATAGATGTTAAGATGTGTGCCTTGCAACAGTTGAGGTGTGCGCAAGTTTAACAAAAACACAAGGGATAAGTCCATAACTTGCATAGAAGGGACAACAGAAGTTTCAGAACGTGATGTTAAAACTGATTCTTGAAGAGCGAGTAGAAGATTTCTAAGTGGAAAAGTACATCCAGGAAAGCAAATTAGCTCTGCAAAGGCCAGAAGGGGAGAAACAGAGTACATCTAGAGGTCTTGGTAAAAACAAAGCCAGAATATTCATTACTTTTCTATGTTGTTGGAGATTCTTTATGGAGTTGAAAGAAGTGATTAACAATAGATTTTCAGGGCCTCCCTGGTGGTGCAGTGGGTTGAGCACAGTGCTGTGAAGCTGTCCGCAGCCTCTGCAGCGCCAGTTCGATTCTTGGTCGGCCAGGGAGATACCCACATGGCGTTGCAGACCTCTCCTGTCTCACCCACTGCTCCCCTCAGCAGTGTACTTCGGTCCTTCTGCCTGTTCTGCTCCCTGCTCTGTCTCTGGTGAATCCGCTCACCTCCCACTTTCTGGTCTGTACCCCAGTTCTTGTATAAATAAAATAAATCTTTAAAAAAAATAGATTTTCAAAGTTACATGTTAAAAGTAGTTGCACCAATGTGGGCCACCTGGAAAGAATTTATGGAGAGCTCTTGCAATATCAAAATTGATAAGAAAAGAAATAATGAGCCGCTGAATTGGGGTGGTTTCATGAGAAAAGACGAAGATAAAACAAAGAAATATCAGAAGTGGAATAAATTGGAGTGAATGACTGATATGATGGAAGGATAAATAAAGTTAGTCAACATGACTCCACTCTCTTGTCTGAGTAATTGGTGAAAATAAACTCCACAATAAGTCTCCATCACAATGGGAAATTAGTGATATTATAGGGTTTGTGAGATAGAGAGAATGAGGCAAGTCATTGATGAGAAAGTTATTTTCCTCTCTTTGAAATAGAAACGCTATTTTAGTGCTGATATTTTTCCTTCACCTGTGTACGCAGCAAGGTTTCATTGAAAAATATTACTTTAATATAAAAATTGTTGCAGTACTAAATAGGCATAATTACACGAAAATTTTATTTTATTTCAAGATGTTCTTGCTTCCTTTCTCCAAAATTGCAGTAAATTGACACATAGATTAAAGTAATAAAAGATTTAGAATTATTTTAATTTCTTTTTTATTGCCTTTCAGTGGGAAATGAGCAAAATTATCTTTCTTCTACTCATCATTATGTATCTGTTGTCACTATATTATGAATATCACAGTGTCATGATTTAGATGATTTTAATTATATTTATAAAATGTTACAAAATGTATTAAAATGTTATTTTCTTAGGCAAAATAACTGTGAAATATGTGTATTAGAATGACTCTACATGACAAGTAAATAAAATAATTTTCAGCACATAACAATTACCTTCTGTGACTCTGGTATACACTGAATGAAACTCACAGTATTGTAGATTTCATTCCAAGTATGTAAACAGGATTTTTTTTCCACTAGTTACTGATGCACTCTTATGTCAGAGTCCTCTGTTGCTTTCTGCTCTTGCTCTACCCAACTGTTTGCCCAAAGGCTCAGAATTTTGTTTTTGTTTAGTTATTTGCTCATATACTCCTAAAAATCATTTATTATATGTTTATTTCATCACCTGGATTTAGTTCATCTTATTCCATTTTTCACTTAAAAAAAAAAATAGTAGCTTCCTGAAGCTGCCAGCTCACAGTTTCCCAGTTGGGCAAACCCAGACAAAGAACATGCATCTGTCTGAATAATTTCAACATGTCTGGACATCAAGGCTCACCGCCTGGCCTAGGTCTTGTGCCCACGCCTTGGTCCCCGGCTTCATCTGCGGGGCAGAGCTGGGGAAAAATGACCGGTGGACAGGATGCTCTGACTCCGGCCGTCTGGGTCACAGGTCCCCTCCGTGTGCAGAAGGGCAGCTCGAGCTCACCTGAGGCACATGCCCGCAGAGTAAGCGGCAAAGGATTCCACAAAGAAAAGCCGAGATGCTATTGCCAGGAGGAAGTGGCTGGACCGTGGACCACAGCCAAGACGCACAGATCGAAGATGTACCGTGAAGTTGGGATTTGGCTCCCACCCTTTATTATATGTGTTTTAATAATACAGAATTAATGATAAGACAGACATCAGACATATTTTGAAGAAGTACACATTATTAGCATAACAATGGTTTCAGATTAAGATATATGTATAGATAATCTAAATATTTACAATTTTTAAACTTTCTCAAAGCAGATGATAAAATGGACTAACCAATCACAAATATTATTTAATCAATTAAATTGAATAGCTGAACCCACCTTGCCTAGACATTGTTTTTTTACCTTAAGTAAGTTATGCTTACTATATGAAACTTTATTAAAATGTCTAGCCTATAAAATTGATGCAATGGTTTAAAATTCGCCCTGGTGATTAAGTGTACAGAACATATTTAAATTCTGCCTTTATCACTTACCAGTGGTGTGATCTTGGAGAAATTAACCTCTCTGTTCTTCACCTCCCTGACTTATAAAATTGGGCTTATTTATAACAGGACCTGCATCATAGAAATGTTGTAAGAATTAATGGGGTGATATACATAAAGTGCTTAAAACAGTACCTGGAACTTAGGGAGTGCTAGATCACTATTAAACTTTTGATTTGATGAAAAAAATAGACTAAGCACATTTTCATTCCTGCAGTTGATGATATAAGCTTTATAAAATTTTTATAAAAATTCTAAGAAAGAAGCATTTCCTTTTTATCAATGAGAAAAGTACTCAGCTAAGTTAAGCAATTGGCCAGAGATCAGACATCTAATAAGGATGAAAGCTAGAATTTCTCATTATGTTCTCATTCCAAAGTTTGTGGTCTTACCAATTGCGATATTCTACCTCTGAAATAAATAATACACGGTGACTTCATCTCTAGTAAGTCCCTCAGGTACAAACTTACGTTCCAGCCATCTTGGAAATTTTGTTTATGGAAATTACGTTTATCATCTGATTTTAACACAGACTATTTTTTCTTAACATAATAAAAATGATTCCAAATGAAAAGACTGAGATCTCAAAAGGGGTATATATTTGAGAACACAAAATCTAAAAAGTTACTGCATGATAGAACATCATCACATTAACAGTACAGAAATGTTAGCAGATTCCTCTAGGCGGTGAGATTATTTCTTATCAAAGGACTCCTCCAATCACCAGAAAAAGAAACGAATCGAAGAGAAGGAGTTGATAGGAACAGTCCTGTGAAGGTGTGTGACCATCTCTGGGCTGGAATGTGGGTCCTCAGAGCCAAAAAGAGTCTCTCCCTTGGAGACAGAGTATAACCCACAAATTAGCAAAGATATGACTCACGTTCTCAGGATTTCAATGAACCACTTTAGCAAAGAAAATCTTTTGTGCCTATTTAACATAAAATATTGCTAGACTCTGAGAAATCTACTGGTTACCAGTGGGATTGGGGAGGGAGGGAGGAGCATGTAGGGGAAGGAAATGAACCCCCAAGGTTACGTGGTACGAAAATGTACCCCCAAGTTTACATGAATATGTATATGATGGACAAATCAGTGAAATTTGAAAAATTGAAAATACATGTCCTTTTAAAATATGTATATATATATTTATAGTGTATTCACTTCATATATATGGTCAGAAATTATATATTTTTGGAGCTTCCTATTTGGAGCGTGGGATACAGGCTCATATGATTTAATTTTTAAATGAAAGAATGATGAGACAGTCTAGAGCTGGGATATGTAAATAACACACACACGCACACACACACACAGAGGCAGTGGTAGGGTGGAGAGTGGACAGCTTGGTGGATCAGAACAGCTTGTCTGGGGGTGGCCTTATATTTCAAGGCAACACTGCTCAAGTGGTGAAGATGACAAACGGGGAAAACAGATTGTGAAATCTAAGCTCGAGGGAGAAGACTTTTTCACAAAGGGAATATAATCCATTATCCAGTTTATGGCTTCCAGCTTGGAAAGAACATTACATTTTGACTCACCCTATATTTTCATTTTTTAAATGAGATAAGAAGATGAAGCTAAGTGACCTCTTCAAGGTGACAGTGAAGAGAAAGGGCTGAAGCTTAGGTCTCCAGCATCCCAAGAATCTTTTCTCTCCTAAACCACTAGGCCCGACTGAGCTTAAATATGACAAACACAACTATGCTGGGAAGTGCTAATCTCCCAGTAGGGGAGGAGTAGAAGGAAGAAGAATCTAAGTATTCCAGAAATCTAAACAAAAATTAGAATAACTAAATCCTTAGATTCTTACCAAAAAGGTTATAATTTTGAAAAGGTTGTATGTTTTGTTATTTGTACTTTGTCTGTCCTAATGGTAACCAAGCATGGTGTATTGTTGCCTTCTTATAAAGAATGTATTGTAAAATCCAGCACATTTTGTTTTATTTAGAATAGAATTCAGAAGTCATCTAGCTGAGCAAAGAAGATAGTTTCTTGCTTTCAAAAGTGGATGTCTTAGTAGTCTGTCCTATCAGCTACTGATGTCTCCCATTTGATACACTGAAAATGTCTTGTTGCTACAGGGAAGTAATTATCTGGGGGCTGATATAAAGATACAAAGCCCCAGCTGTCATGCCTCCAAGTGTCACCCAGCCGCAGAACAAATGAGTCCTCCTTCGCCATGACATTGAGAACTAGCTTCTCTCTCTTGGCCCATTTCTATCTTCTTTACTTCCAAAAGGGGAGCGCTCTCTCCACTTAAATCTCTGTACTCTGTCTCCTCAGTTTGTTTCCAGTGAAACCTTTTCAGTGAAGCTGACACCAGGAGTGAGACCCAGTAGTTCACCATAAAAATGGGATTTTATTGCTGAATACTTGCTGCCCAAGCAGTAGCAAGGACCACATCAGCGTCGGAAGACAGACAATGGAGGGATAGTTGCTCTGTGTTCTGTAATGATGCAACTGATGGAACATTTAGGAGAGAACTGGGATGGCATACCAAGGAGAGGCATTATCTGGTGCAATTTCTCTGGCACTGGACGATGTTGAGGCAAAATGGACCTGCAGGGACTGTGGAACAGGGTCGCTGTTGTTGGGTCTCACGGATTCCTCCAGCAAGTGTGACAGGCAGAATTTCCTTTTTCTATTTTCATTCTTTTGTGGTAACACTGACTTAACAATACCATATATGATTCAGAGATAAAGGATCACAACTTTTCAGGTGTGTGCGGCCACACCACACCTATCAGAAAAGTCCACGTCTAAAATGGGGCACCAGTGATGTTCAGTCATAATCCCAAGAACCTATGGACATGAAAAAGTATCACTCCTAAGACACTGATGTAATCATAGGAGCCCTTAAAAGCAGCTGATGGCCAGAGTCGGACGGATTAGAAGCTTGGAAATGACTTGATGTGCCCTTGTTTGTTTTAGAGACCAAGGAGGCCCTCTGAGAAGGAAGGTAGGTGGCCTTACAGCTCTAAGGGAAGCTCCGGGCTGGCAGCCAGAGGGGAGAGAGGAGCCTTAGCTCTACATAGCAAGAAGCTGGATTCTGCCCAAAATTTGAATGAGGTTGGAAGCAGATTTTGTTTTTCGCCCAGAACTTCCAGGTGAGAGCCCAGCCCAGCTGAGGGAGGGCTTTTGGCATCGTGAGAGACCCAAGTTGAACTCCCAGTCAAGCCCACCCAGACATCAGGGCTACAGAGCTGTGATAAATGGGTGTTGTTTTAAGCTGCAAAGCTTCTGGTAATTTGCTGCAGCAGTGATTAGAAAACTAACACCAGCGATAACAACAGGTACCGGGTGTTTAATCATCAGTTTAGGCGATTGTGTCAGCTTTCTCCTTATTTTTGACGATCTGTAATTCAGGCACACAAACTCACAGGCTCCGTGGAGTGTGTATCAGATACATGATTTTCTCCCTGTGATGTTGTAGATAACGATTTGAAAAAGAGCATTTCCACAAGTGTTAATCTCTGCTTCCTGTCTCCTTTAATGCCCCTCCCTACCCTCAGCTCCTTCAGACCAATAGGGATACTATGAATTGGATGCAAACGAAATCTTGCTGCGTCGAGATTTTAGATTTTTAGATGAAAATTCCAGCTTTCATTTCTTTTTCAGAATGTGCAAATCAGGATTGTAGTTCCCTGGATTTGCTGGGTGTGTGTTCCAGGGCCCCCATGAACTTGACAGAGCTGACCTTATCCACATGGCTATAACATCCATCGTGCTCTTAAGTTATTCCTCATGCTAATGCTGACACCAGGGGCATATTCTGATGGGAAGTGTCCAGGGTCTGTTTGCAGTAGCTAGCTCCTTAAGCGTTCCAGAGACAGATGTCTGAAGATCATTTCCCAACCCTGCAACATAGCCTGCATCTTAATGACATATTTGAATGAGGAGATATATGAAATTTCAGCATCATTTAAAGGAATATGACTTGAAATGAAAATGAATAAATGGACAAACACAGCAAAAAGGATTGAGCTCTCATTATGAAGTCAACTACACCTTAGAAGGGAGGAAATCCATTTTTCTTTTTGTTTTGAAGGTGCCAAATATTTGTTTTGCATGAATATAATCAATTAGATTTTTCTCATCCTTCCATAATGTTTTCCTTTTGCTTGCTTATTCCATTCCTGAAAAAAAAAAATCCTTTATGAACTGTTCTTTAGAATTAATTGGTCATATTCAGGACATTTGATTTCTTTTGCTATGATAACATAACTCTTGATTCTCAATGGTATGCAGAGCCACGCAGTAGAGCAGTGAAAAATAAGCTTTCAGAATGAAATGCAAAAACATTGCATCTAATCATATGCAAATTGCTACTGGGGTGTCATAGATGACTTGCTAAAATGAGGGGATACAGTGACGGTTATTAAAAGGAGATCTACCATGATGGTTTTTAAAATTGTTTGACTTGTATTATAGAAGAGCTGCACATATCAAGTAGGACAGGATGCAGAATCTGCTTTCTGAGAAAGTGGAAAGTTTTATTTCCTTCACCACATTCTTTTGAACATAGACTTTGCCTAAATATTCTGCATCTATATAAAGTGCATTTTTTCAGTTATTTTTGTAATATGGTATGTTATTATGAGCAGTTGTTCAATAGGTATTTTTTTCAGACTTCTATACTCAACTTCTATTTCAACTGATCTTTAGGTAAGGCACATTTTGCGCTGAGGTTAAATTTAAAACTATCTTCCTTTTTAGATTTTTATATTTTCTACCATATGGATTATCTCTGAGCTTATTCCTGATATGAGGAAATATAATTTTTAATCATGGTAGCTTGGTTTTGTTCACAGTGAAATTTATACCACTGTGACAATTTCACTTTCCTCTAGGCACAAATAGGCTGTTACTAATTATAACATAAAATCTGTTTAATCAACTTTAAAAATACCAGTTATACAGAAGACACTAAGGAAAAAGTCAACTCTCTTTTACTTTTTCCATTTAGATTACAATAACTAAAGGTATCATCTTAGAAAATTTGACAGTTTTGAGCTGCTGAGCCAATACCAGTGGATTTTTAACTTTGGTCTTCTTGTCACATGTAATATCCTGTTGTTACGTATTAAAACATTATAGGGTGAATACGCTTTTACATGTAGATGAAAGTCTTTATGAGTGAGAAACTGTTAATATCAACAAATCCCTGGTATCCAAATATACACAAAGCTGCCTTCATGAATCCATCAATTCATTGAATGAATATTCATTAGAAACCTACTGTGTGGGCAGGCACTCTCTTAGGTGTTGAAACTATAGTATTAAAAGAAATTGCCTACCCAGATTGCATACTGACTAGTAATTGATCTAACATGATTAGTATATTTTTGATAATATTGATAAATATTTGATACTTCTAGATAAGCTAATAGCCTTAATTCGTGGCTAGATTAGGGAGAACCAGGAATCCTACATTCTTTACATTATTGAATTATAAATATCTTATTTATAAAAAATGATGATCAAAAGATGTTGTAATGACAAGCTTGGTCAGTGAAAATATGATCAACATTACAAAAAATAAGACTGACTCATTGTCCTTATTCAAATTTGTTAGTCAGGGAAGTTTGGAACATATAGTTAAATCATTTAAGTCTTTTCTACCAATTTCTGACTTTTGATTGAATTTCTGAATCCATTTACATTAAATGTAATAACTGATAAACTAAGATTATGTTTGCTATTTTATTATTTGTATTTTATACATTTTAAAAGCAAATAACACGATAAAATTTGTCTAGGTTTGAGTTTTTCAGCTTATACTACTGAGAGTATTCTAAATGCCTAGACATTTTCAAAGTCCACCATGATTTGAGATTTTTGGCACTGTTCTTTTAATCCATGATTGGTATCGCTATCTCAGACAACTGAATTTTAGCTTACTGGTTTCAACAAATTGTTGAATACAACAGGGATTCAGCTGTACTCACAGAACAAATTCTGGGGCAGATCAAGTAAAGATGGGTTGTAAGAATTGAGATCTTCAAGAAACACCAGGCTGACAAATCAAGATAGTTCTTTAGGGTTGGGCTTTTTGGAGATGTACATATGCTTTCCCCTGTTCAGTGACTGGCTGTGAGTTTTCAGAACTACTATAGTTATGAAACTTTTTATTTTCAAAACTACCATGTAGCTGGGAAGAGAAGATCAGAATTGGTCAAATGAGATGCCACAATGTTTACTGTACTTACTGAAATTGAGTTGTTTTTCTTTAATAAAAAGTACTTTGATTGCTTCAAGTATTTGGTTAATATCTGTAGGACTGAAAATCTTGGTTTTCACATATTTTTATTTTTGTAGAGAAGCAGTTTTTTTGAGGTTCTTACTTTGCCATTCCAGAATCACATCTCCTAATGTTGCTTATCACTTTACTGTTTGTTACTCAATGTATCAAGTCATGTCATTTTCTTTTGCATTTTGAAATAAATTTCTGATGTTAATAGATAGCTCCCTTGAAATTTATACATTATTAAGTAGAGTCGAATATTTGTTTACATTTTTATTTTCTTTCAAAAATCCAAGTTACATAGGATGTGTAAATCTTAAGTATAAATTTGCTGAGTTTTGTCAAACACATACATAGATGTTACCAAACACTAAGAAATTGTTGCAGAAAAAATGACAGATAATAATGTAAAAAATGATTGAACCAAAGATTTAACAACTTTTTATAAAATTATTCACTTGCCATATGATCCAGTCATTCTTGTATTTACACAGGATAATTGGGGAAAAAATGTGTTCACAAAAACGTCTTATACATAAATATTCATAGCTACTTAATTCATAGTAATTAGAACATGGACGCGGCATAGGGATTATAAAATAGGTTTAAATATGTGATATATCCATGTAAAAGAAAATTACTTAATGATATGAATACAGACTTACTGAAACATGCAAAAATGTGGATGAATTTTATAACACTGTGCTGACAAGAAGCCTTTTACCAAAGACTGCCTATAAAATGCTTTCATTTACATAAAGCTATAGAAGTAGACAAATTTAATGTGCTTGAAAAATATCAGAACATTAATGACTTCTCGGAGAGAGATTTAGATAGAAATTGCTATTACTATTTTCGTCACTGTAGTCATTGTTATTATCATTGCTGTAATAATATATATGATATATTTTACATATATTATTAATAAAATAAATGTGATATTATTGATAAAGTTCATATTATACCCTCTGTTATTTGTTAGGTATAAACCACAGTTTATGTACACTGATAAAAATTATTTTAATTATAAAGTTGTTTTGTGAAAATTATAAATCGTTTCAAATATTTCATTGCTTCCCCCTCCTCTCAGAGTGCTTGGCTATCTAAATCAATTTTCCCCAGTAGGTAAGAATCATTGTCTATTTCCCCTATATTCTCATGTAATTATACAAATTATCCAAGTTTATGTTGTTGAATTGATCATAAAATTATTCAGTTGCATAGCAAAAAAGACAGGGTATTTAGATGAAAAGAAAAATAATTATCATAGTAAATGTAAATGGCATAATGACATGTGCAGTGTACAACATTTGTGACTGTAAGTTATGATATAGTATATGCATATATATATCCAAATTTATTTTGAGATTCTAGTGTATGACTTCCTGAAGTTTTTCCAAATTTTACTTTTTAATTGCTTTGCTCTGCACCATTGATTACAAATTGGAGAATTCTTTTCATTTTGTTTTTTGGTTATAGTTAAGAGTCTTTTTATTATGAAAAGCACTTTGAGTTTAATTTAGTAAAACCCAGTCTATTTCTTTTAGGACATGTTGATAAGAATTTGACACATGACAAAGAAAAAAGTAGAATGTCTTAGTCATAAAAAATGAAAATGTGTAGTTGGGATATTTATCACTAGCTTTGTATCTACACAGAAACATACTCAAAAGCAAGTAAAATTAAATTTGAAAGAAAAAAAAGTTAAAACAGATATGTGGGTGCATCTTACTTTATTTTTTTGAATATTATTTTGAAAGAAAATGAAATAGCATTTTATTTCAAGTCAAAGTCAACATATAGAAAAAAAGTAATTCAACCACATATATACTTCAATTAGGATTTTGAAGAACAGAAGCTGAAATGGTTTCACACCATCCCCCACCCACTCTAAGTACAACCTTGGTCATGCATTTGTATGTGTCCACTAAGGACATGTGACAGATGGGGAAGTAGAAATTGATTAGTGGTGGTAATAACAGAAGTGGAAGGCAGAACTCCCTTGGTACCCTGCCTTCCCTTAAGGCCCCAGAATGAATCATACTCACTGTATCTGATAGAATTTATAATCTCCTAGATAAAGTGTTAGAGTTGTAAGTCTCCATTGTTATGGTGATGTAATACACTAGGTGTGTGCATATGAGTGTGTGTATGCATTATACATGTAGATGAGAATATTCCACTACACATATATAATGACATTCTATTACATATATCATAATACACATTTACACATCTTTTCACGTGCAAAAACCATGCAGTGTGCCTTGGTATTGACACATAAAACTAACTATCATTTTTGAAGGTTTTTTTTTTTTTTCTTTCCCATCATATAGAACCCATTTGACCAAATTATTATGTTTATACAACCAGATGGCTCATAAATAAATCATGATAGGATTCTGGAGTTCAGGTTCTTAAACATTAAGTCATTTCATTCGCCTTACATTTTTACTGCCTGGGTGTGACTATGTTAAATTCATGTAACATTAATGAAAGTTTAAAATTAAAAATATTCCTTAAAAATAATACAATTTACTGGATAAGTTATTAGGTACATTACTCTAAATAGCAATCTTATGCTCTGTAATTGAAAACAAAGACATTAAAACAACTCTAACATACTTTTTGAAAGTGTGGTTAATTTTCTTATTTGAATCTATCATCTTTCTCTATATCTATTAATATCTTCCATCTACCTCTATCTTCTACATAATTGAAAAGTCTTATAAATAGTGAAATGTAGAAAGATGTTGAATGATCTAATTTTCATCATTTTTTCATTAAAAATGTATATTTTTCCAAATACCATTGTAAAACAGCAGTAATAAAACCTACATTATGCATTATTCTGTGTATTAAACAAGAATATATATAAAACTGGTGTAGTATCTGTTGAAGAGTCTCAATATTAATTCCTTCCCTACTGTCCCATAGAAGAGTATAGAACTTAAATAGGGCTATGCATATAAGGCACTTAGAATTGTTCCTGGTGCTAAATAAATGATACTTTCTTCTGTTTACCCCTTTATATTTTTCAGGCAAACCCTCTCTCATCCTTTAAAATTCAATTAGGATGTACTTTCATCTTCAAACCTCCCCCTAGGCCAACACCCCTGGCTAAGACACAGTTACATATTTCTCTTTTTGTACTTTCATGGAAGCTCACATGAATTTCTGTTAGAATATTAAGCATATTATATTACAAGATCCACTTGTCCATTCATATATATGCAGATTCTCAAAATATTTTATACATATTTACATTTTACCATCCTCTGTATCAAGGTCCTAAATTTTCTCAGAGCAAGTCTCACTTTCCAGTATGGTTTTCAATCCATTTATCTTTCCTACTTAAGATGGATAGTCTAATGGATTTTTTTCCTCCTAAGAAAGTACTATGCAATATGCAATTTTTGATGTATAATAAACATTTTTCTATAAGCTTTCTATAAAATCATACAACAATGCAAAATTTTCTTCACTGAATTTAGAGACTAGATATAATCAATTTATCATAATATTTATTGAGTTCATTCTAGATTCTAGGGTAACATTACACATTATAGAACTTACGTTTTAATATATAAAATGCATTAATCAAATACACATGAATCTGAAAGTTAAGTGTCACAGAATACAGTTATGTGGTATTATGGCAACATAAATTGGTAGGCTATAATTAATCAAAGCAATGTAAGAAAACTTTTGAAGGAAGTGAGGAATGAGTTAAGCATCAGGAATACTTTGTGAGATAAAATAGAAGATAAAAGAGATATGCTGGCAGACATAACAATTGGTAGAAAAGTCTGAAGTGTGGAAATATGTGGGTAATATAGGAAGACACTAATATCTGCCACTCCAGTGGGATGTGTTATTTTTTTTGTTGTTGTTGACCACCTTTTTTAGGATGTGAATTTCAGAGGCTTCAACCTAAGTTTTTCTAATGAAAAACTCTTCCCCACAGGCCAAAACATTGACATGGGAATTCTGCCAACTGCTTTCCAAGTCCACTTCAGCAATTCTTTGGCAGTGAGAGAAATTACCAACTGGGCATTGTGGTCCCAGCAGACCACGCTGAGTGAGCCCGCATCAGGAGCTTATTACTTGTCCTCCATATGTCCTTGATCTCACAGGAGATTCATGACGAGGCTCTGAACCCCAGAGAATCTATATCAACTTTATTAAATCTTTGTTTATGTGGATATTCTCTTTCCTTCTCTATACCATTACTCAAGGAAGTTGCCAAAGGTCCTTTGGGGAAAAGACAAGGTTTTATTATTATTATTATGATGATGATGATGATGATGATGATGATGATGATGATGTCTCTGTTGTTACAGGGTCCTAAGATTGAGGACATGACATGTCCCTTACACAATGGGTTTTAAGTCTAAAACTTGGTTCAGGGGTCTCCTTGGTGGTGCAAAGGATTAAGCATCAGCCCTACAAAGCAAGCCTCGGCTACTGCAGCACGAGTTTGATCCCCAGCTTGGGAGCTACCCACATGGCGCATCAGACCTCTTCTGTCTCACCCACTGTTCCTCTCAGCAGTATATTTCAGTCAGTCTGCCTGTTCTGGTCCCTGCTCTGTCTCTGATGAATCCTCACTCCCCTCCACCTCCGGCCTGTACCCCAGTTCTTGTATGCATAAATAAATAAATCTTAAAAAATAAAAGCAATAAAACTTGGTGTAGCTCCAGATGTTGGCACGAGGTCATAGTTTTTTTCTAGGTTAAGTGTCATTAGGCCCCTGATCATTTTCTCAACCTCTTGGTTGTTACTAGGATGTTGATTTCTGTACAATATCTCCTGTCCTCAGACCTGCCAGGAAACAGCCACCGCCATGGCATTTCCTGCTGGCACTGGCCCCCCTATCACTAGTGCATCCTTATAGCTTTGGCCAATAAATGCCTATTGACCCATTCAGGGACTATAAATGTCACCTTGAATAAATTTCTATCGCATCTCATCTTTCTAAGTACTTTTACCCTTCAATCTATTGTCTACCATAAAAGGTCAGATACTGTTACTTCAGACACTGTTACTTAGTGGAAGCTTAGTGCCTAAGCTTCTTTGACCATCTTTGTGACTATTTATTCCCGCTTCCAAGGTTCTTGTCAGAACTTTAATTCCTATATCCCAGGAGATACTGGAAACTCTAGTTTAGAAAACTCTTCCTTATCTAACTCTAATTTTATTCTGCCTTTTCTGGCACTCTCAGTATGCAGACCAGATCTATTCTTTAATCTCCTGCTAGCACTTAGTGCTAAGATCCTGTGGTTTATTCAGAATATAGTTCCTCTCTTTATAGAAAGATCTATGGTTTGTCGAGTCCTGGTAGGTCATGACCATATGAAGAAATGTGGGAACAGACAGTATCATCTTCCAAGAAGAAAGTTCTCAATATTCCATAACAGGATGGGCTTGGGGATACCAGATCTTATAGGGCACTAAGCCAGATGCTCCATCCTCTGTATCAAGGTCCTAGTCTATTTCTTAATCATAGTCCTGACCTCAACAGAGTGGGTTGGTTTAATTTGAGAATATATCCCTTTTTGAATATTCTATGTTGAGTTCTAAGTGTTGTCTTTAATTTTTATTTCTCATTTCAAAGGATGAAAATCTCTTCCCATGCTGAAAAGGAGGCTTTCTAATGTTCAGGAATTTTTATTAAATAATAATTAATCACCCTGCAGAAGAGCCATGAAGTTCAGTGTGTGAAACTCCTTCTACTCTAGTTTTCACTACACTCATCTGTGCATTTCATGCCTCAGGTATGCAGCCCCAATTCATCACTAAAAAAATATTGTGCCATCCCCCTTGTTCTGCCTGAGACTCCATGCTTTGTGTACTGCAATGATGAGGTCCTCATTTACGATAGGGTTGAAAAACAAAATAACAAAAAGCAGTTTTGGGTAATCCAGCTCCAGCTTCCTGTTGTTACACCTGCTTTCTGCACCCATCCTGGCACAAATTATTGCGGGTTAGTTTCCCTTGAGACTTAGAGACATAGATTAGAGTGCAGGGGATTTATATGGTCGTATCCCAGTCATAACAATTCCTGAGGCAAAAGTAGAAAGTAGAGGTAAGAGCAGAAGAGTTGTGACGTCATTGCCATCACAATAAAGACTTAGATCACTGACAGTGAGCACTGAGGCTAGAATCACAGTCCCTGTCATTTGGAGGTGGGATGCATTTTTAGTCTCATATTGGCCAGTCAAGGGGTCTGTTCCTGGTGAAATGCATGACTTGGACATGACCATCATCTGCATCACGGAGCAAGCCCTGTAGAAGATCCAGTTGAGGACACACTGCAGCAGTGTTCTCATACATGAAGATAAGTCTTTAGGCCATAGAGGGAGAGCTGTGTGGTGCAGTTAAAAGCCCAATACAACCCATTGAGGAGATACCATCTATCAGAAGAAAGTGGCAGATTACTGGAGCTTTAATGATAGGCATGGTGTGGTTATGTACACCTGAGTAGGTGGGACCCTAAATTATATGCAGTGCTGTAAACCAATAAAAAAATGATTTAATGAGATCATTAAAAATGAATGAATGACAATTACGCAAAAATAATTTTTTAAATATTATTACTTATTGTTCTGTAACAAAAATGATTACGTCAATAGAAAAAAAAATGAAGATAGTGGAAAGAAATGATGAATTTAGCTTCTCCCAGGCAGAGTCAATTTTATTAATTATATTTGGACCAACATTTTTCATTAGATTAAATGCAAATTGTAATTGAATATATATTTTTTCATATATAGAGAACTCAATGCCATTTTCTAGGAATTATTTTATTGATTTCATATTGAATCAAATTACAATGTCCTCAAAATATTACACAGGTGATGTATGTAACATGTATTATGTGTAACACAAACTAAAATATAAAATATATAATTCAAAGCATTATGTAATAGGAAATAGTACATAGTTTTTTGTTTGTTTGTTTTTAAAGATTTATTTATTTATTTATTTATACAAGCACTGGGTACAGTCAGAAGCGTGGGAGGGTGAGAGGATTCACCAGAGCCAGAGCGGGGAGCAGAACAGGCAGAAGGACTGAAGTACACTGCTGAGGGGAGCAGCGGGTGGCAGGAGTGGTCTGCGCGCCATGAGAAGCCGGGGATCAAACCGGCGCTGCACAGGTTGCGGGCAGCTTCGCAACATAGTGCTCAACCGCTGCGCCACCAGGGAGGCCCAAGAAATAGTACATAGTTTTAAACATCTTGTCTGTCTGGGCCTCCATGGTGGTGCAAGTGGTAAAACACTGCACTGTGAAGCAATCCGCAGCCTCTAGAGCACAAGTTCGATCCCCAGCCGGGGAGCAACCTACATGGTGCAGCAGACCTCTCCTGTCTCCCCGCTGCTCCCCTCAGCAGTGGATTTCAGTGGATCTGCCTGTTTTGTTCCCCACTCTGTCTCTGGTGAATCCTCTCACCCCCCACACTTCTGGCCTGTACCCCAGCTCTTGTATGCATAAATACATAAATCTTTAAAAAAAAAAATCTTGTCTGTGTGTGAACTGATCTTACCTCTTACGGTAAATGTTTTGCAACTCTAATTTGGCAAAATTTCTAAGCAATAAGTTAAAAATTTTATAATCTTTTTTGCCAAGTATTTCCAAAATATAGGAAAAGAAAAGTAAAATCCTTTAAAATGTCTTGCCGAAATAAATGGAAACTGGGGTGACACTTATTTTTTTCTTTAAGATTTTTGCAATGGGATTTAAAAAGACCTTTCTGGCTTTATATATTACTTTATAAGTAATCCAACTAATCTGAAATACTTTGATCGTATAGAGACAACCAGAAACATTTTAAGTTTTTGAATTGATTGCTTTGGATCATAGGAACCTGAAAAAGAACTCACATCTTAATGCTCTATCCTATTAAACTGGTTGACCTTCCCAAGGAGAATGAAGGTGAATTTCAGTTCATTTTCTTTCATCAAACTTGAGAAAGAAAATTTGCTTCTGCTCTCTAGAATAGCATGAAATTCTATGAAATAGATAGAAGTCAAGCAGAACTGGAACCTAGTATTTCACTGCAATAACCAATGCAAAGTAAAATTTTGCTTAGGGAGCAAAGGTACAGGCCATAGGAGCTGCTGTCTGTCGGTGATTTATTGAGGACACAGAAGGCTATTAAAGACTGTCATGTGCATAAGGCCATGAAATGCCAGGAAAGTACCTTTCTATCATGCTTACATATATATCGACTGCATTTATTTTCCGGCAATGTGGAAAGCATTCTTTATGATTTTAGACACATACTCTCAGATAGTTTTGGAATGGTGATGGTGTGCTTGATTCTGACTAGAGAATATGTGTTCAGAGAGATTCTGCTATCTAAACTCTCAAAATACATGGGCAGTCGAGGCAAAAACAAGCATGACAAAGAGATGGGGTAGGAGGATGGAGACCATGAGAAGTCTGAGCATAGATAGAACCTCAAATGGAATTTCCTGTTGAAGTTAGCAATGGTTCATTGCTTCTGCTTGTGTATTGTTTATGTGAAACTGAAGCTAAATAAACCGATCCATGACCTGATTTATCTGCCAAATGGATTGAACATTTACTCTCTCTGCCTCAAAGGCTTGTCATTTCAGTTTAGCCTTGCAGATGGTATATCCATTTCCCTGAAACGCAGCCACTAGCTCGTGGCTTGCCAACATTTCCTGTTATTTAAAGTTCACCCTCAAAGTCCACATAGCTAGTCTTCCCTTTCTCGGCCAATATTCCACAGCATCAATCCCATAATTCTTTGTCTTTCAGGTCACTTTAGCAGAGTTGGGTGCTTAGTTAGCAACCATTTCTCTGAAGTGTGCTGCTGAGAAAATTATAGTGTCAAGAGAGCTACTTCTATTTCTGAGAAATGACTTTATCTAGGAAACCTACGGAATCTTTGGGAATGTGCTTGACAGTACGTATGGGAGGAGAGTTTGTTGGCATTTTTCTAAAATAGTTTATGTGTTCAAATGCCACATGAAAGAAGCAGCTTTAGCTCCACTCAGATGCTTTCTCTTGAAATACTCTTATTATAAAACACAATGGATGACTTAAAACATAGACTAGCAAGGCACCTCTCCATGGGTGTCAACAACTTGAAAAAGTAAATGTGTCCTTTTCTACATTGAACAAGTTTCTATTTTGTTTTTTTTTACAATCATTTTCTTCTCTCCATCTTTATATTTCATAACAATTGCAGACTCTCTCATATGTGCCAAGGCTTCCTGAGCTGATATTTAAGTGCCAGCTTTACCTTTGCATTAGCTAAATTTCTTCAATAGATTATAGTGTTGTAAGATCCATTATCCTTAAGCACATCCATTGTCTGGATCATTCGCTCTGCATTCTCTATCTTAATTTCTGAAAACCCTGCATGTCCTAGCATTACACACCTTCCCAGTACTACAGGACACTACACGTTGACACCATTCAGGTGCTAACTGGTGTCAATGTATTTCCCTAATGGTGACTAGAATTTTCTAGCTTGTGAATTGTTGCCCATGTGTATATGTTGTTTCTATCTGAAATGTATTTCTTCCCTCATGTTTACCTATCAAAATAATATTAATTCATTAAGAAGTAATTTAAATATTGCTTCATTAATCATGTGCCCTGGGGTCCTTGCAATTCACTTTGAATTCTGCCTTGCACTTGTCTGTAAACTTTCCTTTACCCCAATAATTTATATTTCCCCATAACATTTAATAGAAACTGGTTATATTCTGTATATCTTCCAGAGACAATAGCTCAGAATCAAGGGCATGAGATTACCCAAACAGTAATTATTTATTTAAATGTGAATACATAACTTCCAATTTCAAAGTTAAAAATTTCCATGCTCCCCAGAGAAGGTTTTGACAGATAGAAAATATGGAATACATTTATTTGGTAACTCTATCCCCAACCCATTATGGTACTGAAATATATTACTAGGACCATAACAAGAAACAACTGGGTTTTAACTATGAAATATTCTTATCTCCTAAAAGTAGTTGACAGGAAAAAAAATTGTCTTCAGGAAATAGTCCTAATGTGAAACACTAAAACCCCTTCCACTGAATGGAGGTAACATTATCCTATACTCTTCTGAAAATTTCATTGCTAATTTCCTTGACTATTTCTAAATGTAACCATTAGAAGTCTCAGGAAATGACTGCAATTTACGATAAAATAACAGCTAGTGTCCCTCCTCATAAAAGTGTTGTTATATTTTTGAGATAAAGAGAAGTCTTACAATAAATAAAGACATTTAACCTATTGTCTTAAACCGTAATGAAAATTTTCTCTATTTGTCTACTTATTTTCAGTTTTCATTTCAATAAAAACAATTCAATATTATTTTACTTGCAAACATACATGATCCCTAATAAAAACTTTCTGTTTACATTTAAGACTGTGTTTTAGTCAGTCTGCCTGTTCTATTCCCTGCTTTGTCTCTGGTGAATCCTCTCACCCCCCCACCTCTGGCCTGTACCTCAGTTCTTGTATGCATAAATAAACAAATTTAAAAAAAAATACATTTAATACTGGAGCAAAGAAGAAGTAGCCAATTGTTGCCAATAGATTGATAATCTGAAGGAAGTTTGGTCAGCACCAAGCAGCTGGGTGAGACAGTGTCAGCATTGGCACTATTCTTATCTTCATGTGCCACGTTTGGTAAACCAGCAACATTTTCTCCATCTCTTATATTCCTTCCCCAAATCCATACATTTTACTCTATTTGAATTATTCCCTTATTACATATAAATATTTAAAGCTTTTTTCATTCTGCACAATGTCTTTCTTCCTCCCAACAACTTGAGTGTATATACACGTGTGTATATGTGCATATGTATAAGTACATGTATATACTTAAACTCACCATAAGATCGTTTTTTTAGCCAAAAATAAACTCTATAACAAACTAATAAGGAAAGATCTCATACAACTTTACCCTTTGTTCCATAATGTGTTTTTTAAACAAAAGCAGTTCCTCTTATATAAAACAATTGGCTGGCCCAAAGAGAGTCAGTACATGCTATGGATTCCACTTGAACAGCACGTCTCTTCTGAATCTCCTAAATCTTCATTGAAGATTTTACCTAAGAAGGAAAAAAAAATGTTTCCACCTGGTGAAACCAGTGGTTTTATTGAGTTGAGAATTAACATTGTAACCTGGCCAATTTATGGTTCTAACTCGCTGAAACATGAAACAAAGGGCAGGAGTATCTTGATGAAGGTCACAGAGAGATAGAACTGCTGCTGTGAAGTGGGGTCCCCAACCGTGTGACCTCAGAGTCTATAAGTGATGAGAAGCTGCAGGGATGGAAGTGAGGACCCAAGCAAGGCCACAAAACCACAGCAAGTAGTAAAAGCCGAGAGCAATCCTCTAGCTCAGGGATGATGAAACACAGAGACAGGATTTGATGGATTCAAGGAAAAAAATCATCACTGAATTTGGAATTGTCAGTGATAATGGAGAGATCTGTGCTGCCTTCTCCACGTGAAACTTTGGTTTTGGTTATATAAGGGAGACTTGCATTATAGGCAGAGCATTTCTTTGAGAAGCAAGAATAAAAAATGGAGGGGTGTGTGTGTGTGTGTGTGTGTGTGTGTGTGTGTGTAAAAATGGAAATCTAGCTTCAAAGTGGATTTGACATTCATTTAATTTGAGCTTATACTGTGCCTACTTTCTATATTAAGAGACCAAAATTTCATTGTTTTGTGTTTTCATGGGAATCAGTCTTCATTTCCTATTAGGGAGGCTAGACTTGTGCTCGTCATGTGTAAGGGGAGTTTATCTCTAGAACATGGTCACTAACCTGCATTTAACCAATGAGATGATGCCATTTGCACTGTTTAATCTCATTTGAGTGACTCAAAGAAGCGGAATTTTATTGGTAAGTCATTGGCATTGCAACAGCATCCTGTGCTTTAGTAGTGGATCCAGCAGTTTCTTGAAGCACTGAATGGTGCATCAGTCCCACCACGAGTGGGGTTCTTACTGCTGTGGTTCCAGACAATCTGTCCTGGATGCTGTTACTTTTCTCACTTTAGTTCTCTAGCCTATTGTCAATTCAAGAATTTCCTGCTCCGTAATTTCCAAAGGCTCTTTTTTGTGCTTTAAATTATGCTTTCACATACATACATATACATTTACACATTCTGGGAAAAATTATATATATACATACACACACATAAGATTTTTTGAATCTAATATATATTTATTTAAGATTTATTTATTTATGCATATAAGAGCTGGGGTGCAGACCAGAGATGTGGGGTGTGAGAGGATTCACCAGAGACAGAGCGGGGAGCAGAACAACAGATCTACTGAAATACACTGCTGAGGGGAGCAGCAGGAGAGTTTTGCTGCACCGCATGAGTTATCTCCCCAGCCAGGATCAAACTCATGCTGCAGAGCCTGCAATAGCTTCATAGAGCTGCACCACCAAGAAGGCTGTAAAATATATTTTTTAAATGTGGTAGATGATCACAAGAACTATTAAATTAGTACACATAGATTAGGAAAGTTGAAACACATCCATGCATCACATTGTTAACACTGAGAAGGTGAGTTAACTCATCTGCTCTTGAGTGTGTAAAGTAACATGTTCTCATTGAATCTATGGAATTATTTCCCTTTTCTATGCACCATTGGATGAAAATGTGTTGAAACAGTTTTCCATTAATGTTGTTCCTTAGCTGAAAATAATATTTAATTAGAAACTGTTGCTAGAACAACAATTTGTAAGCTTTAAAGTTACTGTATTTTTAAATTTGAATGGTTACTTTCTACCTGAGCAGCTTATCACCAAAAACTGAGCATTAAATTGACAATAGTTAATGGCATTCATTTAGGGGAAAAGAATCTTTACCAGCAACATTGAGAAACTAATTTCCTTGAAATTCAACTGGAACTCTTCCCAGACTAGAAGTCTATCATCCAACCAAAACTTTGAAGATGTGTTTCATTCATACTGCCATTGCTAAAAATTTTAAACAAAATAAATGTGCATATTCTTCTATGTCACAAAAAATAATGAATCCATGTTTATTTTGAATTTACGTTTTACTTGAGTCAACTTAAATGAGAGACTGGGAGTACTGTGATTTATAATAGAAAAACAGTAGCACAAAATGAGGACAAATATCTATGCAAGTTGTCTATTTATGATCTGTTTACAGATAAGCTTTAGGGCCTCCCTGGTGGCCTCGGGGTCAAGTCTCAGTGCTATCACCACTCCGGACTGAGTTCAATTCCCAGGTAGAGAGCTGACCCACATGGTGCAGCAGACCTCTCCTGTCTTGCCTGCTGCTCCCCTCAGCAGTGTATTTCAGTCAATCCACCTGTTTGTTCCCCACTCTGTCTCTGGTGAATCCTCTGGCACCTCTGGCCAGCACCCCAATTCTTCTATGCAAAATAAATAAATAAATAGATAGATAGAGATAAGCTTTATTGTCATAGGTATTTTAAAGAATTAAGTTTTCTAAGCAGTCTGACTAGATAGGGCAGGTTGGTAACTTCCATTTCAGAAGTAAGCTGTCTCCAGGTGGGATAAATGGCTTATTTGAAAGCAAAACATAAAAGTTGATTTTGGGCAGCAGGTGTACCAACTTAGTAGGGGTAAATACTAGTTGAACTAGCCTTTCTCAAGGAATTTGAGTTCTGTGTCTTCACAGGCTCTACAGCTGAACTTATAGAGATAGAAGCCTTCACTTTGGTATGCTTAGTGGTGTAATTAGGTTCTGCCACTGGGTCTTAGATGCTTTAGTTACTGTCAAAATCTGTGCTTTTAATGGAAATACTCCATGAGGGAAACCTTGCTGTGAACTGAATTTTGGTCCACAAATTTCATACGTTTGAGTTCTAATCCCCAATATGTGAGAGGTGTATAACTCTTAGTGATGTAACTTAATTGTTAGTAATTAAGTTAAAGTGAGTCCATTAGCTGAGCCCTGATTTAACTTGGCTATTGTTCTTCTTAGGTGAGATGAGGACACATTCGGGCAGGAGGGGCGACCAGATAAAGACGCGGGGAGTAGATGGGCATTTAAGACCAAGAGAAAGCCTCGGAGGAAACAACCTGGCCAACAGTTCGATCTGGGATTCTATCCGTCAGAATTGTGAAAAAATAAATCTCTATTAGTCTGCCATCTGGAGTCATGGCAACCCTAGGATCCTAACACAAGAACACAGAACATGGGAGTTCCCGGGCCAGCAGGCCACTCACCAGAGATTTTACCTTGAATAATTAAATTTAAGCTTACTTGTCTCTCAACGGCTCTTCTGTAAGAGAAGAAAATTTAGAACAGACTTTCCGCATTTTTTAACTCTGTGGTAAAACAGTGGGTCAAAACTGCAAAAAAAATGTTTGAACATATTTTTTATCTAACTTTCTATATTCAGGTTAGTGTCATATAACTGTGAATTAAAATAAGAATATTTTCAGATACACAAGCACTGAGGAAGCACATGATGTCGATAAAACATTAAAAAAAAAATCTAGTTATAAATAATTTAACCACACACGAAAATGTGGAGGTGGAGAACTTAAAACACAAGAAAAGGTAAAGTGAAGTGCCTTTAAATGATGGTAAGTCTCAATAGCATGCACATTTATTTCATTTTATAGTTAATTATGGTATTCATCATGTAGAATAAGAGACTGTCTGTCTATCCAGCTGTCCCTGATCTGTCTCTAGGTGGACAGGCGTGCACTGTGGTGTTTCCCTTTAGTATCACCTTACAAAGGACGTAGGCAGCCGACGAGTTTTGAGGGGTCCTCTAAAGGGTTCGTGCGCATGCATGTGCAATGTCTGGGGTTCCAAGGCCGGTTCCTCAGTCTAATCCCATTGCTTTCCCCCGGCCCCAGGCGCTGTGTTACCAATCCTGAGTGTCTAAACCTCAAAGCCTCGCTTAATGTCTCCATTTTCACATTGTAGAAGCTCTCTTTTGCAATGCTCCAGTTCTATTGATAGTTTCTCTACCAATCAAGACTTTTGTTTTTTAAAGATACATAATTCAAATTAAGAAGAGAAGGAAGTTGAGTGGGAAGAGGCTGGTGTGCTATTGGCTGCAAAGAATGCAGAAATCACTCACGTGTGGCAAATGCAGGAACCAACAGCTCCAGCGACGGCCGACCCTGTAAGCAAGGACAGGCACAAGGGCCAGACCTGCTCCTTCTCGGTCTTTGCTGCTCTTTGATCTTGGCTGTGTTCTCTGTAATAGAAAGTAGTCGTTTTGCATGTGAATTAATCAGTTCCACGGAAGTATTAGAATAGAGAGCTTACCTAGATCCAAGGACAAGGTGCAGAAATGAAGCTTTGCACAGCGTCCTTGCATCCTTTTTCTCTGAGGAAACACCAGCCAGAAGACCTGGATGAACTTGAAGGAACTTTGGCTGGACCTGTAAGGTCATGGAACTGGACAAAGCCTGGTCTGCCCAGAACACCGCAGAAGCCACTGGCCAGCTTCCTCCTCTGCAGCAGGTGTTTCTTTTATTTCATTGTGCATTTTGAGTAAAAAGCTTTTTGTCCACTGACCAATTTAAGCATGAATTTTTCTCAATGCTTTTTGCACTTCTGCCTGAATATTTACAGTATAGAGACAGAAATTCCCTCTAAAGCTTTGCTTTCACTATTTTCATCAAATGCTAACTTCTCTTAGAAATCAGAGGTGGTGGCAGTTTTATTTAGGATAAATTCTGTGCCATGTTCTTAAATCTTTATAATCAAGGTTACAATTTAGGAAAAACACACATAAAAAATAAAATACAAAACAAAGGGAAAAGTGATTTTTAGGGGTATTTGGCACTTGAAATACTAATGGCATTTAGGTAGCTGTTAACTTTGAAAGCTCTTATTTACTTAATTTTCTTATCAGGCAGTGAAAACCCTCTTGCCTAGGGCAAAGCAGAGAAAGAAATTCATCAAAATACCATCTTCAGCTGCTCCTTGAAGCATTAATGACAGCTTGATATTGCTTGTAGATTTTAAGTTCACAGTTACTCAATCCTTACTAAATGACAAAGGCTAGGATAAATGTGAAAATAAATGAAATGCAAAAACACTTTATTTAGGTCACTTAAAATGTGATGTTAAATGTGCTTATCCATCAACCTAAATTTTTAACCTGTTTCTCTCTGGTTCTGTGGACAAAAAAGTTGAAAACCACATGCAGAAAATTAATGTCATTTGAACTGAAATTCTATTTCAGGGGTTGACAAAGCAAACAACCCCCACCCATTCATTTTCTCTCCCCTTTTATGGGCAAAAATCTAGAGAAGAGAAAAGAACTGCCAGTGATAAAATATGAAGGTTTTTGATTCTCTGGATGCAGGTATGTGGACCCCAAGTTAATTGGAATTTTTCATTCAAGAATTTGGAATTCTTTCAAGGCAACTACATGATTAATCCATTTTGATTTATGGCCTGACCAAATTCCTTAAGTCATGCTTTTAAGTGATTAAAAAATTCCTGTCAGTGTCGATTATATGAAAGTGAAGTTAAAGAGAAACCTTTTGTGTGTGTGAGGGGAAAACAATGGCTCATTGATAAAATCAGCAATGGACATATAGGCTGATAGGGTGACTTACGATTTCTAGAAGTCAGGGTCACCCACCCAAGGAACATCTAATCTACCAGCTTCCCAGCATGTTGGGTTTGAATTTTCAGCAGCATATATTGGTTCTGACAGAATATATTTTTTAAAGATTTATTTAGTTATGCATACAAGAACTGGGTACAGGCCCGAGGTGGCGTGGGGGGTGAGAGGATTCACCAGAGACAGAGTGGGGAGAACAGGCAGATCTATTGAAATACACTGCTGAGGGGAGCAGTGGGCGAGACAGGAGAGGTCTGCCGCACCACGTGGGTAGCTCCCTGGCCCTCCAGGGGATCGAACTGGTGTTCCAGAGGCTGTGGATAACTTTGCAGTGCTGTGCTTAACCCCTTGCACCACCAGGGAGGCCCATGTCAGAATATTTTTCTTTGTCTTTTGGACTGAAAGAACAATGTGGATGATTCTGAATCATATTTATTCCTCTAATTAGAATGAGAGACTCATTTCTTTTCCCTCCATTTTACTCTGAACTGCTAACATCCAGGAACTTTATCTTCTGACTTCTTTATCCCACAGGCAAGGCAAGTGCCCTTTTTCCTTCTGTCCTTTTGGTCAATGGGAACAACAACGTCAAAGAATGTTTGTGAGGATGAACGTGCTGTGGTCTATAAGGAGTTAGCAAAGGGCTCACTTGCATTATAGATTCAATGTTTGCAGTTGTTACCATGATGTACTTCATTCGTTCCTTATCATGTAGCTTCTATTTCCATGGCGGATGAAAGATAGTGAAATAAACTGCATTTATTTGAAATGAGAGTAAGAAAAGCATTCATGGCCCATTTTAAGCTAGCGTTCACTTTCTATTTCATATCTAGTGAGGATGTGATACTACACAGAAATTTGAAATATAACAAACATTAACTTATATAATCCTATATACACTAGTTTAATCATCTTTTAAAAATTACAACAAAGATTTTATGATTTTAATCTTCTTATTTTTAAGAAGATTAGTATGTTTCCTACCCTTGCATTTCTCAAAATTCCTCTGATACTATCTTCTAACTGCTGAGGGGCTACATAATTTTTAACTTGCTTAATCACCTTTTAACATCATTTCCATGCATGTAATATAATCTATACTCAAAAATAGATACAAGTATCTAACTACAACTTTTGTGTTATCTCCATGCTTTTAGTATTAATTCCAGAGTCCAATAAATACACAATAAAAAGCAGTCTGCCTAAATGAGAAAATCTGGCAGAATTTTTTAATATGTCATTCACTCTCCCATGTCATTATTTGTTGTTAAATATTCATTTATTTAAATAATCCTATTCTAGTGTGGGGCAATTTGAGAAATGAAATTTCAGAGGCACATTGAGAACAAAAGATTTCACTTTATTTTGATAAAGCTGATGGAGAAAACATTTATGGATTTATATCCTAGGCAATTGGAGTTGTTAGCACTTCACTCTGAATTAGATGGAGTTATCCACCCAGGTCTTAGCAAATTGGACAACAGGAAATTTTCTCTAGGGAGACAGAGTCTCACCGCATCTAAGAAGACATGTCCTTGCTGCAGTCAACTGAAAGAAGGAACTTGCTCAAAACTTCCTTCCTAGTTCCAATCAAATGCCACTCCTCCTAAATGGAGGAAAAGAGGTGAAGATAAGTCAGGCTGGGAGGGTTCTCCCCTTACATTACTTTTTTGATTCTCTGTCATGTACAGATGCACCAGATGCAGCCAGGGGCTCCTGCCAACTGTAAATAAGGCAACAGTGACTTCAAGTGAGTGGTTCTTTTCTACAGATTTTTGTTGAGTTCTGCTCCCTTCACACTTTACAAAATGATTGTTTCCACTGTCAAGTAAGTTGGACAATTTCCTTACCTTGTTGTCATATTTAGGCTCTTGTTAAGTCATTTGCACTGCTTTTCACTAGATGGTATGCACAACTCCATAGTCATTTCAGGAATATTCATGACTAGAAATCAGTCTATTCTGCCAGGCACATTCGTAATAATAATGTAGCAGAAAGTGTAGCAGCATTTAAAGATTTTGAAGATGATCAAAGCCTGAGTTCATTTGCAGATCTACTTGATTTGCAGCTTCAACCAATGCACATATTGTGAATTACAAGAATATGTAAAAAGGATGGAAAGATTTCTTTCATTCTAAAATCACGTGACAATGATTTATGTACAAGGCATGGATTCAGAATCTAATTTTCAAATGAGTTAGTTGGCTTGAAATTTTAGGTAAAGACTAAAAGGCAGTTTGAAAATGTGATAAGTAAATATACTGATCTCAAAACAAAATCAAAGACTGGTAACTATTGCTGCAAAGTGTACAGCTTACCAATATTTATGATGTCAAGATTTCTGATAACATTTTTCCTCTGATATAAAAGAAGTTTAAAGGAATTCGGAAGTAGGGAAAAAATTATAGTACTTATACTAGGTAATCTATATCTGTAACATGGACACAAATATCTCATTTGACAATATTCTACCAGATGGAATACATATTTTTTGGAAAAATACTTAAAATGCAAATCTATGAAGCTTTGAAAGAAAGGCTGATAATTTGGTTTGAGACAAATGTACTGGGAGATTGCCAAAAGAAATAATTGAATTTTTTATCATTCAGCATATCCAAGATTTTATATATATCCATTTCAATTCATTTGAAATTCAATTTTGGAAAATCAAATAAGTGACTGCTTTGAGGAAGTTATATTAATTTAGCATTGTTAAACACAGTGTCAGATTGCAACCATCATCTCTGACGCCAAGTGTATTGTTCGTCCCAGGATTCCAGACCAGTGATTAAAAGCAGATATTGACCTTGAGAGCACAATGAATTGATTATGGATGAAACCAAAAACTGCACTTTAGAAAATGTATGATGGTCAGAGAAATTTTAGACAATCTTAAAAATTAAAAAATTCAAGTGGGCTTCACACTTCAAGGATGTGATTCATTTTATTCTGTTTGCAGAATATATGAGTATATTTCATTTTCTTACAAAATCTGCCCATAAACAAGGTTTACTGATCTAACATAATCAGGACTGACTGACAAAAGCAGCAGGGCCTCCAATGTTCTAGATGACTGATGCTTGAGTTTAAATACAATAGGAATTAACAGAAGGAGAGAGTAATTGTGACTAATATTATAGACTTATGTGAAACTATATTAGAGGAAATATATTTCCAGGTATTCATAGGGAGGAAATATGTTTTTCTCTAAATTTCCACTGAAATTTTTCAATAATAAACTTCTTTAACAAGATAAATTTTCCTTGACTATATTTCTAATCACTCAAAGAAATTCTTAGTGAGGTTTGCTGACAGTTACTCCAAACTGAGTGTTCCACTCATGGAATCATAAAGGCAAGTTATAAAAAAAAGGATCATAGATTTAGGGAAGGAGTGATGATTATCTCTCCAGCTGACATTTTATAGACGAGGAGACTGGGGCTGAAAGGGAAAAAATGGCCTCCCCAAGTCAGAGTCAGCCTCAGGTTACCAGGTCTCTCTAAGTTGGCTTATTCTCCTGGTTCGTGTCCTTGGGCGCAACATGATGTAAAGACAACACCTCCTAGGTATGAGATTATGCTTCTTAAGTTTCCTCGACCCACTGTCTGATTTTTGCTGAAATGAATTACATGAGTGGAAGTGTGCAGCTGTCCTTGGGTGCTTACCAACATCTTGTTTGCAACATTTATTTGTACTATGATCTTTTAAACCATAATAGCAATTCCTAGAGTACAAGAAAGACATTATTTCCAGGAACAAGGAAGATATTCAATACTGTACCAAATCAGACACGGCAACCTTTTCTGAACTTCATATTTTGCAAGACCTACCCATGTATACATGTTCTTTGAAATAAGTGAACCTCCTGTTCTAGCTACTTTGGAAGGATTATTATTTGATAAAAAAAAAATTATACCAAGGAAATGGATGTGTTGCATATATAAGCAGTCTGTATCCTTCGGTTACTGTCATCTTTAATTCTCCTAAAAACAGGGAGTCAAGAGCTTTATTTTAGAGTTTTTGAATTATACTATCCCAAATACTTTTATGCATGATTTCTTAATGAAGCAGTGTTGCAAGTGATATCTTGAAAGCAATGATGTATAAAATCAAATGGTGTAAACATGATTCTTTAGACAGAAAGGGAGAAGAGAGCAATTTTTTTTAAAGATTTATTTATTTATATAAGAACCAGGGTACAGTTAGAGGTGCGGGAGTTTGAGAAAATTTACGAGAGACAGAGCAGGGAGCAGAACAGGCAGAAGGACAGAAGTACAGAGGCTGCGGACAGCTTCAGAGAGTTACACTCAACCCGCTACACCACTGGGGAGGCCCAAGAAGAGAGCAATTTTAAGCATTTTCACTAATTAGAGTCTTCCAAAAGGAAAATCACTGAAATTATAAAAAAGCAAGATACGAGATAAAAATTTCAATTACATGTTGACTGACGACCATGTGCCAGAAACTGTGCTAAACAATTAAAAACCATGTTGTAAACATCTTGAAACAACCACAGGAAGTAGCTGTAATTATCCTAGCTTTATAAATAAGAAAAATAGACTCAGAGCTGTTTATTTTTTATCCATTTATTTACTTAAGAATACTGAATATTTGCTCTGCTTACTACAATAAGACATAAAACTGTGCCTCCCCACCGTCATCTAGAATTTATTAAATCTTTGCATTTTCTTTAAAGGAAGTATGAAATAAAATAATGTAAAATATCAAAAATAGAATAATCAAAAAATACAAAAACAGAAATATGAATACATTTCCTAGGTCTTGCTAAGGATTAATGGGAAAGTTTAGGCAGAGTAAGAAATAGTGGGTAATATCATAAAAGTTGGCAATGCTATTTTAAATATGTGATTGGAGCTGGCAGCTTTGAGATGTAGGTATCTGGTCAAGTGAGGGAGGGGACCAAGGTGATGATTAAATAAGTGCATTTCAGGAGGAGAAAATGCCAAGGGCAAAATCCCTATGGGCAGATTACCCAGGGTGACTCATCTGGTGAAGGAATGATGGTGCCCTTAAGGATCAGAGCCTGTGTTCTTGGAAGTTGCAAAGTAGCTTTTTCTGGAAAGTTAGGGCTTTGACAAAGACATGCATTAAGGCTCTGAATATTATGAAGACTTACTGTAATATATAGCTGTTATAATGCAGTGTGATATAATGTATATTTGCCCATGTTCTTAAAAATTTATTGTAAGTCTTTGCTTCTAGTAATAAGCATTCTATATTTGAAAATACATTAAAATGATAATTTTGTGGTTTTCTGCATTTGTACACTAGACCTGCATTCTACTCTAAGAAATTCCAGTTTTGATTACTAAAATTTACAAAATAAAAAAAAAAAAGACATCTATGCTTGTTTAAAATAGAATTTTCAGAAAATATTCACTCCCTTGGTACATTTTTCGTTCCTTTTTTTCGTCATTAATTGACTTCCTGGACCTAAGATCAATAAGCGTTTTGGAGGGGGTGTGGGTGGGATTTGCCCACACTTCTGATAAGCAATGTTCAGATAGCAGTTGGTGTTCAACAGCTGAACTCAATTATGACACTACTTGCTGATAGCACCAGATCCCACAGATTAATTATTGGCCCACAATTCTGCTACTCTCCACTCCCACTGTTTTTTACGGAGACTTCATTGATAACAGAGGCACGACTGATTAACTAGCCAACCTTTGGTATAGACCTCAGTCTCTAGCCTCTGTCCCTTCTCCAGGGGAGGTCAGAAGGTGAATTGAACTCACAAGGTTGAGTTCATTGTCAACCAGCCCTATGTACTTTCCAAAAGCCATCCAAATTAGGAAATTCCAAGGTTTTGGAGAGTTATAAGCCTGAAACCATGTGCAAAGTCCAAATATATAAAAAAGAAAATATATAAAAGATATATATATATATATATTTATCTGAATGACCAAATGTATTATTTATATTATAAATCACATTGTCACTATCATGATTCTATAATATTTTCTATGTGAAATGTGCATGGTGTATGAAGTGAAAAAATTACTTTCTCCTGGGTGCTTGCAACTAATTCTCAGAAGGTGATCATTTAAACAGACTATAACGTATCTTACAGAATACCGTATAGAAGATGTTGATAGACATAGGATGCTAATTGGTCTCTAAAAATGATTATCTTAGGTTCCTTTCCATAGAAAAGCTTGTCTGTTTTCACATGATCTCCCCAGTACTGGATTATTTCAGTAATTTTACGTTTTAATAATTTAAAAAAAATTACTTTTTTCTTTGTAACGCATAAATAGTGAGTTGAGCATTTTTATAAATATGAGTCATTTGCACTTTTTTGTAATTGCCTATTCAAAGTCATTGCTTTTTATTTTATTTAGTTATTTAGTTCATTAAATTTAGATTTGTGTTCACAAATCTAAAAATGCATACATACATACACATACACGTATTACAAACACTTGCCTAAGTATGACTTTGACATTTTAGCTTATTACTTACATTAAAATATCAGTATTTTACTTATTTGATGTGTTTATGTTCTGAATTTATAAATTAATAAATATTTCTATTTATGGTTTAATCTCAGCCATTAGAAATTATAACAGAAAATATTTTCTTATATTTCCTATATTTTAGAATAAACTTTCTACTCTCCTCTGCCAATCATGATAATGATATTTGTGATCTTCACTCTCAGCTGTAGACCCTACCTTCATTTTGAATTCATCTTTTCTATGGAAATAATTATATGTGTTATATTTTTATGGATTTTTCACATTGTCATCATTTGAAATATATCTTACCATTTTCTTTAGGGGCATGTCTCCAAGTGATTTTATTTATTTTTCCAAAGTGCTAGTGAGACATCTCAAAAAAAAAAAAATAGAAAAGAAAGGCAAGTGAAAAATACATTTGTTCTCTGGTCAAATAGGTTGAGGAAATACTGTATACTTTGTTTTCTGCCCTATTCTAATCATTCCCTGGGACACTCACAAGTCACATTCAAAACTGTGAAAGTTTTGAAGTAGAAAAAAATGTTTACCATGCATTTTGCTTGATGTCAAAAGCTACAGATTATTTATTATTATTATTAGAACTACAGACATCCAGTACCGAACTAGTTGGGAAAATTTAATCTGAAAAGAAAATTCATTAGCATTACAGCAATTGTGCTCTCTATTTGGCCACATAATACCTCTCCATTTTATGCTATCTTCCATGGTCCCAGTATATAACACAGTAATTATAAAACCACCTGCCCTTCCTCTTGGCTTTGAGGTTTTATTGATTCTGCAGAGCTTACTTGGTGCTCCATTCTCCATGACACCATGTTGGAAGGACCTTTGGTTGTTGGCTGTCCTTAGGGATGTTTCCTAAAAGGCAGACCACAGAGAAACATACTTAGCTTCCTCTTTTGAATAATTATCTCACTTCCAACATGTGGGACAATTTTGAAATTTCCTGGCACCTAAGCAGTTTTTGTTAGTAAGATTCTCACGTACTAGCTAGTGTTATGCAGTCTTTACACTATGGCCTTTATCACAGAGCTTGGTAGATGCAGAATGGATTCTGAGCTCACATGGTCTGCACACTAGGAGATAGATCCGCCTTGCCGTCTCTGTGAATTACCACTTCCCCTCAGTTACTGATTCTTCTTCTAATTATCTGATGTGAGAACTGATTATTTGATGTGAAGCCTTCTGATGTGGTTAAGTGCTTATTAGTTCTAGTTAGTTTACTGAAGGACAGATAGGAGTGAACTTACTTTTTTTTTTCTGCTGAGAGTGGAAAGTAGTCAATAAATTAGTCAATTTGGGTCATGATTAAATGGGCACAAACTCTCCATTCATTTATGTGTCCAAAAATCAATGATTTTAACAATGCCTTGGATATGAGCTAGGTGGCCTTTACTAAGATGAATTTGCTACTATATTGTGGAGACTGTCGTGGGATAAGCAGATTATCTTCAGTGTTCTCTTTGAATTGGGAAGTCATAAACATCAATTTAATGGCAAATGGCTCAGGCAAAAAGGATTCATTTCTAATATTAGTCAGTTGCCACGTTTTGTTTCTTCTGTTCCCTTTGACTCTCTTTTTTATCTCTCTGACTTGATATCTATTTTATGTTGGCAGAAAGATCTAAGGATGGGATGATGATACAATATATGAGACATGTATAATTTCTTAATAATTTTACCATTTAATGATAATGCAAATAAAGTTTAATCAATTAAAAATAAAGATAAATTTTAAAAGATAACATGCCCAAAAATAAAAGTCATGTTTCAATATAAGTATAAATCACTAGAAAAGGTAGTATCTAAGTCTCCTACCATATTAGTGATTCTATGTAATGTAAATAATTTTGTATATGTTTTAAAGAAAACAATGAACTTGGCAGCAATGCAAGCAGGAGTTATGAAATTAAACCTCTAGTATTACAAAAATCGCCTTTTTACCTCTTATAACCTAAGCAACAGTGGATGTGCATCTTTATTAGTATAAAATTAATCATAGTAAATCTTTATGATTCATTTAATGTCTTTAGGCATATCCCACTGTCATTCCTAATAGTAAGTTATGACTTCTCTTTATCTTGATCAACATGGAAAGACATTAATTTTCTTATTCACGACAAACAACTATTTTTAGTTTTATCAATGATTGGTTTCTTTTTCATCTTCCCTTTCATTGACTCTGATCTTATTTTTATTTAATTTCCTCCCCTTGGCTCAAATTGATTATAATTTGGTCTTCTGCTTTTAGTTTCTTAGGATGGCAACTTCGAAGTTTAAGATATTTATTTTCCCCTAATTTAGCATTTAAATCTAAAAATTATGAAGTACAGAAACTCATTCTCCTTATTGAGATAAATTTTAATTTCTATTTGATTCAATATATTTTAAAATCTCCCATGTGATTACTTCTTATTTCAATTTTTTTTAGAAATGTTATTTGATATCTCAGTCATTGTTGTTATCCCAAATATCCTTATTTAATTAATCTCATTTATTGTTCTCAGGGAATATGTTTATAAAATACCAAACTTTCATATCAGTTGAGACTCATTTTATAATCCTGATTATTGTCCATCTTAGTGAACATATCATGGGAACTTGAAAAAATGTTCATTCTGCAGTTGTTGAGTGAACTGTCCTATAAAATTTATTAAGTCAAATTGGTTGATTGTGCTAAGTCTTCTCTATCTTGGTTCTTTATATATTCTATCAATTATTGATTAAAGTTGAAATCTCCACTTAAATTTTGGATTTGTTTTTGGATTTTCAGCACTCTAATATTTTACTTTATGTACTTTGAAGCTCTGTTATTACATCTTCTTAATTAATAATTAACCCCTTATTCTTATGACATTCCCCTCAATATCTATGATAGTACTGTGGATTGAATTTGTTTCCTGGTATCCATATAGTAAACCAGATTAATTATGAATAAGCTTACTGTTATGATTTTTTTCTTTCTTTTAACATATTTTCATTTCTAAATTAAGAAATGGTTTCCTTTGGTTCCTTTTTAGATAATATGTAGTTGGATCTTGGTTTTTAATTGTTTGAAAAAGTCTGTCATTTAGTTGGAGTATTTAGTCCATTTACACTTAATGTAAATATCATATGGTTGAATTTCAACTCTCCATTTAGTTGTTGTCCATTTGTTTTATTTTATTTTATTCTTTTCTTTGGATTTGTTACTAAGTATGTTTATATTCTCCTTTTCTCCAATATTTCCTATTAACGCTGTTTATTTTAAATTTTATTGGTTCTTCTAAGACTAATAATATGCATTTTAACATAGCATAGTCTATTTTCAATTGGTAACATAGTTCTTTATATGTTGTGTGCATACACTACATTATACTTCCATTTCTCCTCTTCCATCCTCATATAATTTTTATGTTACATTTTAGTTCCATGTTATATATCAACACATTGTTATTATTTTGCTTTATGATGTAATTTGCCTCTTAAAATATATTTAAAAATTTAAACCAATCTTCTTTTTCCTTCCCCAGAAGCTTGCTATTTCTAGAGCCATTTTTTTTCTGATATTCCATCTGGTGTTATTTTTCTTCTGCATGAAGAACTTTCCTTTAACACTTTCCATAGAGCAGATCTCTTGGCACTAAATTTTCTTATAGTTTCACCAAAAATGTTTGCATTGGCTGAGGTTGTTCTTTAGTAGTTACTGAAAAAGAAAAGCTTGCATGTTCAAAACTATGGAACTCTGGCATTTGTTTTAGAGAATTATTAAATTTGTCCTTGTCTCAGATTTTTGTTTCTTAATGTTATTATAACTATTACACCATTGTCATTAGTTTCTGAATTTCGCTATGTATTCGCCAGAACCTGATCTTTTTCATCTTTAAATGTGCCTTGATATTTTTACCTGGCTGCCCATAGGATTCCTTCTATAACTCTAAAGTTTAAAATTTTAATGCTTACCCCAGTGTTCACAGAGTGAATCATTTTTTCCTTCCCTTCAGATGCTGTTTTGTGGCATTTCGAAGTATCTTTAATTTTAGAAAATGTTCCTGAATTACAAATATTTGTTACATTATAGTACTTAGGTTTAATTCCAGGGATTCCAATTATACATATATTGTAAAAAAATGTTTATAATATATTTTCACATTTAAAATTATTTCCAACACATTTTGTTCATTTTTCTCATTTCTAGCTTCTCTGTTTCTTGTGCTTTGTAAATGACTTGTAAATGACGTTTAACCCACAGTTACTTTAACTTTATTCTATGATAACTTTGCTTTTTCTTCCAATTCAAATTCATCTGTGTCTGTTGTCTTCTAACTCATCCATGCAGCCTTGTGTTTCTACTTTAGCACTTTAAAATTGGTTGTTTTAAAATTGGTTGTTTTATATTTCATGAGAAAAATGTTGTGACTTCAGTTGTTCTTTCATACATGGCAACCCTTATCTGGCAAGGACATCTTTATTTGTTACTAGGTCATGCTCTTTTTTTCCCTTATAAAATATTTTATGTTGTTATTTTACTCACTCTTTAATTGTTTTTATTGGGCACAAAGAGTTTCCAGGAATAGTCATTTGTTACAGGTTCTTTTTTTCCTTTTTTTTCAAGATTTATTTATGCATACAAGAGCTGGGGTGTAGACCAGAGGAACGGGGAGTAAGAGGATTCACCAGAGACAGGGTGGGGAGCAGAACAGGCAGACTGACTGAAATACACTGCTGAGGGGAGAAGCGGGGAGACAGGAGAGGTGTGCTGGGCCATGTGGGTCAGCTCCCAGGCCAGGGATCGAACTCATGCTGCAGTGACTGCTGATAGCTTCTTAGTGCTGAGACTTAATCCCTTGCACCACCAGGGAGCTCCTTTTTTATGTTCTTGCGATGAAAACAGGAAAGTGTTAAGGATGTCTTCCTCACAATGCTGCAGAACAGATTTTGTTCTAACAGGGTGATTAGCATGGTGCTGTGTCCTCTGCATTTGTAAACTGGACAGGCTCTAAGGGTGTGCCCTTACTCCACTTTCCACACTTATTTTGTGGACGCAACACAGGGCTTTGGCTCTGTGCTTTCTCATGTCAGGGGACATAGTCTTGTTAAAGTTTTTTCATTTTATTATTTTAATTGAGGTAAAGTCAGCTTACAAGACTGTACATGATTTATGTTTATTACCACCCCACACCCCACACCAAAGCACCAGTAATCCAGTAGAGGCACTGGCCTTCTTCCTGCATGTCTCCTTTCCTCCTACCAAGAGCTCCTGCAGAAACTCAACTGAATTTTATCATCCTGCCATTAATTTCAAAATTTATATCTCGTTTTGCCAACATTTAAATATTCATGTTTTGTTATTTTTTTCCCTTTCTTTTGTCCTAAATAAAGGGTAATACTGAAAAGGAATTCATGTTCACATTTGAATTATCCTTTAAAATACATATGAAAAAAGAAAAGAAAAAATAATTACCATACTCATTTATTTATTTTTTTCTATTACAAAGTAAACACATTGATATAATTTATGATCTCAAAAATATTGGAAATCCCAAATGTATTTTCACTGAATTTTCCACTATTTGACCTTTCATCATGTACTTTTTGGGAAAAGTCTCCAAATACAGAGTTAGTGGCAATAAAATCCCAACAGTTTACAGAATTGAGTTAATTGCTGAATCTAAAGTCTAAAGTCATTGTATCCCATTCATAAGCATTGCACTGTCTTCTTGTATTGCATTATTTTTTCTCAGGCATAATTAAAGTTGGGATAATAAAATGTTACTGTAAAGTTATATGAGGTTTTTTACCCTTTTTGTGTTCTAGAGATCCACAGTACACTTAACTCTTTTTGAGTTGTAGTCAGAATGGTCACCAAATGCCAAATATATCAGAAGTCTTGTTTTTTACTTCAGAAATAGTGAAGATAGGGGCTCTGGGGTTCTCTTTATCATGAGGTTAAGAACATACAGATATTGCTTCATAAAACAGGCTGCTAAGAAAACCATATTTGAGAGTCCATACTACAAACCTCTTCACCAGGAATAATTGATTGACATAAATTCTAAAATGCCACAAACAAAATAAGCATATTTCATAGATTTAAAAAAATACATAACTTTATAATAACTTTGAGTTTTACAAAATTTTTAACTTTTCCTTCTTTCCATACATGCATATTCATGTATTCTCTGAAAATATATATCTCACTGAAGGCATATTTCAAATTTGTTTTTCTGCATAGAATTTAAAAGGTATAGCAAGGACTGGGTCTTAAATTTTGTCTGACAACTGGATATATCTTGTTTCCATGGTGACTAACACAGCCCAGTAGTCAGCCTATTAAATATCACTTACATTCAGCTACTGGAACTGAAGTCAGATTTTTAGTTAACTGTAGTTCTGCCAGAAAGAAGCTAAATGAGATATTTCCTGGTAAGACTTGGTTTACTGGGAAACACTTGGTGATAGCACTTTTTCTTCTTTTGCCATATTTACTCCTGCACTTCCCCACTGCACATATCAACTTCTTTATTTATAATGGGGTCTGATATGCAGCAGTTCTCAAGATTGTTACCCAGATCAACAAATGACCTTGACCTTTATTTCACTCTTCATCTTCCTTAGATTTCTTGTCTAACAGCTTTTTTGTATTTTCTGAGTGGCAAACATTGTTGTAGTAGTTGTTTTCTGTTGCAGATTACTTTTGGTTTACAGGGAATGATTAAGTGTTCATTTGGGCAAAGATTTTTCTTTGACATGGAGAAAAATGAAATAAAGGAAAGTTTATAATTTTTGCATGGCCTTTTCAAATATTCTATAATAAGAAAATGATATGTAGTTTTAGTGATGGAGCCAGAGGGATAGATTTGAAATAATTAAAATAGGTGAGTTATTGATCCACAGAAGAAAACAATTGCATAAGAAGTCAGTTTAGGTTTGTATGAAAAACAATAAGTTTCCATTTGGGATATGAAGAAGAGGACAGAAGTTAGGAAGTTAATTACACTTTTTTAAACCGAGTGACATCATATATGTCTGAAGATGTTTGTTCCTATAATTCAGCTGACAAGATTGAAACCCAGTGGACTTCAAAAATTTTATTGTTCCAACTTCAACATATTCCACAATGTAGCTCAGAGAGATTTTTGAAATGTTATATAGGTATGCATATATTTTATTGACATTGATATATAATTATATTGAAATTGAATATAACTGAAAGGTCATAACTTATTGCATAATAACTCTATAAAGTAATCTGTTCCTATTTTATAAGGAAGCTCAAAGATGTAAAGTGGATTCCAGATTTTATACCTTAAGCTCTTACCTGTGACTAATATCTCCTTACTGATATGTCTTCTTAAATTATTTAATCTTCTTTTAACCATGCTGCCCCATCCAGTTACTTCTGCTTAACTCACATAGAGATACAGGAAATGATCTTTTCCAAAACCTCATTTATGTGACCTATGAGAAAAACTAAACTCTTGTGCAATACTACTGGTCTAGAAGTGTCATGGAGTTGCAGAGACACAAAACTGAGGAATTTGATGCCTTGTGCAATATTTTCACAGTTTTGTGTGTGTGTATGTGTTTGTGTGTGTGCACACAGTCTGGATGCTGGGGGAATAGTACTGGAACTGGGAAGAAAGTTAAGCTTGAAACAGCACCTACTTCATCATTGGTATTCTCCATGAAGTAGATAACAACAGCTACATAAAATATACATTTCTGGGAATCTCAAGGCAAGAGGGAATTTCCCTCCCTCCTGGACTTTCTGCTTTTCCCATGTGATCACTTATTCTTTAGATTTTGAATGAGAATTTCACATGTTCCATCAGCTGTGGCTGACTTTGCTAGAAGTTTTAATTGTTTTGGAGACTTCCCTTTACAAAAAAGGAGAATGGTCCCAAGGTAACAGCTTCAGAACAAGAGTATATATTCCCTACCTTCAATATTAACAATTTCTCATGAATGAATCCAAATAGGCAATTGAATTTTGGGGAGCAGAGTCTATAATGTAAGGAGAATTTTATCACCAGGATAACAAGTATATTTTATATTTCCCTCTGTTTTCTTCTGAACTTAGCAATGTGCTGTTTTATTTATGTGGTGTATCAAATTGGGCAGGTGGTAGTTGTCCACCCCAGCAAGAAAGGAGATTCATTATCTGTAGAATATGCAGAAAATAATGAAACAGACTATAATCTCTGTGATCTTTAACACCATGAACTGGCAATTTCAAACAATGCAATGATAAAATACATCCCTGTGCCAGAACAGAAAGCTCCCCCCATTTGTACTCCATCAATACAGTACTTTCTGAGAAATGATTCACCAGTCTTTATGTTGATGGTTTCCTGATCATTTCAGCCATTTGAATTATGAAATAGATTCATCAGGAAAACTCATAGTAATAGAATTATCTGAGTTATTTCACTTTCAAGCATGTTTGCTTATTTACTTGGCCTTCATAACTAGAGACAGTTAGCTAGGTGCAGAATCTGTCAGTCATCTTTATCCCTACCTTATCGTAAATGTGTATGTTCATTGTTTCTGGAAAAGAGAGCTGCCCTTAAAGCCTAAGAACCATCTTAACTTTTCAGTTCTTTTTGCTTGTGGTTTTTTTTTTCCAAGATTTATTTATTTATGCATACATGAACTGGGGTGTAAGTCAGAGGTGTGGGTGTTGAGAGGATTCACCAGAGACAGAGTGGGGAGCAGAAGAGGCAGACTGACTGAAATACACTGTTGAGGGGAGCAGCAGGCGAGGCAGGAGAGGTCTGCTGTGCTTTGTGGGTCAGCTCCCTGGCTGGGGATTGAACCCATGCTGCAGTGGCTGGTGATACTTTGATAGCACTGTCTTTACCCCTGCACCACCAGGGAGGCCCCCTTTTTGCTTGTATACCCAATTAATTTCTATGTTTTGAAAGGTGGGTCATGTTTATTTTTGTTTTTCAATTAATAGATTTTTTGGGGCGAATACATTTAGGCTTACAGAAATAGTGAAAGTACAGAGAAATCCCACCTACCCCCTGACCCCACTCCTGCATAGAACTGAGGGTGGGTTGTCCAGTTTTGTCCTGGGGACACCCTTCTGTCTCCTGTATTGGGATTTGCTCCTGAGGGCGGAGATGGTTGCATAGACAACTTTTTAAATCCCTACTTCTGAAGCTCACTCAGGTTTTGTTTTTTGGATGTTTGCCAACCAATGAGGACAGGCTTCTTTCCCTGCAGTCCTTTTCTCATCTGTGCCCAAAACTGAACAGCAGCTTTTCTTGCAACACACCTGCACCACTTTCCGTGACTCACAGCTCCCTATGTCATTCTGAGCATGTGTGCTTATTCCCTCTTATTCTTCTAGCATGTTTGATAGTTAACTTTGGAAGAACAAATGCTAAACTTCCATGCATCTAATTTGTAAGACTTTATAATGCCAAATCATGACACAGCAAAATTTACTGTTAAAAGCTGAAGGCAATGGTCAGAGACCACCAAATCTGTTTCTTAACAACTCAGAGGATAAATACTATGGGATAATACAAAGTTTTGGGAAAACCCTCTTAACTCTATCTTTAATAAATTCTTCAAATAAGCAGTTACAAATGATATAACCCTGACTATTATATTTGGAAACCATCAGATTTCCAGAAATGGAAAGGATAGAAATTACATAAAACAAAGAACTGAAGAACTTGCAATGTTAAATACTCTGTCACAGTAAATTATATTCACAGAAACTAAATTAAAACATTATGAATTTTGTTAGAGTTTGATTTAAATCCTCCATCTTAACTTTTTCCAAAAGCATAACTAACAATTTCAAAGATAGCTTATGTGCTAGAATATAAAATGCCTTTGAAGACTTGGCTTCATTTTACTAAGACTTTTAATAACTTCATGTAATTAATACAATATTAAAGTCATTGATAAAAGATTGGATAAAAAACTAATTTAAAAATCTCTTTGTTATGATACCTGCAAATTGCCTACATCTGACTGTATGTTTGTCCCATTTGCATTTCCATGTTATTTTAATAATACCATAAATTTTACATTGAATGTTTCCATGACCTTAACAAAAGTAGTATGTTGAGGTGAAATCAGACAGATTCGTGTTGCAGCTCTCACCATCAACACAACTTTCATCACAGTATTAAATTTTTTCCAAACCCTATTTTTCCAGTCTGCAAATGGAAATTGACTCTGAACTGAGCCCATGACTTGCTTTAAGCACTAGAAATGGATAGAAGGGGCGCTGGGTCAATCCATACCTAAATCTTCGGAAGCCCTGAAAGTTGCTATTCCACAACCATAGTATCTGATTTCCCAATACGACATCATGCATTTCTCTTTAGCCCCGAAGTCTTGGGTATAAGTCTCCTTGATCACATCAGCAAATTTGCTTTTAAACATACCTGTTTTTTCCCCTGGGAAACACTGCACCTAGTCAGGGGATTCTCTCCGATGTTTTTTGTGTATCCTGGTGTGAAATACCAAATCCTATTCTGCAAAACCTACAAACCCTTTGCCACCTGTTTCCTTTATTCTCTTCTAGTTTTTACTTGTGAAAAAGTGGAGATTCTACCTGTATCTCTTGTTTTCTGCTATTTGAGAGTAAGAGCTCTAAAGAGTAAATACCATCTCTTCTCCCATCCCCAAATTCATCCACTGGAATCAAATACATATATTAATTGGTGTCTTTCCTCACCCACGTTGAAATCCTCACGATGCCTCCTGTGCAGGCTGCAGAGAGCCTTCCAGTTATTCGTGTCAGGGCATCAAACTACTGATTCTGAGGTGCTCAGGCATCATGGAAGCCCAGGGATTGGGGGAGGGGGCTGACAACAGATATAATGTTTTTCTTCTTAAATACATTTCCCAGAAGCGGCAGCTTAAAAAACAAAACATTGAAACAATGATGGTTTTTTTTTAAAGATTTATTCATTTATTTATACAAGCACTGGGTACAGTCAGAAGCGCGGGAGGGTGAGAGAATTCACCAGAGCCAGAGCAGGGAGCAGAGCAGGCAGAGGGACCAAAGTACACTGCTGAGGGGAGCAGCGGGCGGCAGGAGAGGTCTGTGCGCCTTGTGGGACCCTCGCCGGTGGCCGGGGAGCAGCCGGGGATCGAACCGGTGCTGCAGAGGCTGTGGGCAGCTTCGCAACCCAGCGCTAAAACCTCTGCGCCACCGGAGAGGCCCAATGATGTTAATTTTGAAGAAGAAGAAAAAAAAAAAAAAAGAGTCGTTAAAGGTCTCATAAAACATCCAGGGAAGATTTTGAAAGAAGTGCCTCTTCATTTAAGTGAAGGAAGCAGAAATGGGCACATCCTGAGATTCACAGAAAAGGCTACGAAGCTGGCCCCTCTCCCCCTGCAGGTCCCCTTCCACCCGCATCCTCACCATGCCATCCTGCCCCACGTGACGGCTTGCCTTTGCTTCCTCCTGCTGTTTTTCTACTTTAGTTGAAGATTTCTTACCAGAATGTTCTCCTCCAAGTATGCTTTTCCCTCTAGACTGTTTGCTTAGCTTAGACTTATACCTCTACACAAAACCTGTTCTCATGGGAAAGATCTTTGTGCCATTTCTATGATTTCAAATGTGTGTAGATTCTGTTCTTTTGACTTGATTTCTCGTCTCTGTATTTCTCATTACTAGCATCTTTCCTCAACTAATTCTGATTACCTTTGGATCCAAAGACATTCTTTTTTCTGCCCTCTCTCTTAATTAAGGACTTAGCTGAAAGGGAATCTAAAAACCATCCAAGCTCTCTCATTTGAAGAAATTGAAGGGTAGAAAGGTTAAATGACGTGCTCAGAGTAACCCAGCTAATTAGTAGAAATTGGAAGAGAGCCCAGGTTGGTATTACTCAGGGCTCACCACTCTTTAACTATTAAACCGTGCTCTCTAGATTATTTTATCAAAAGAGTTCAGAAATATTTTACTTTTGAATTCATAGAGAATAAAGGCAAGAACATAAAAACATATCACTGAACTGCTCAAAATTTCTGGTAAGTATGGGAAAAAAGAGGAGAAACATAACCAACATCCTCCTGGGCAAAACATTTGCTCACGGTTTATACTTCCTTAACCTGCAGGGAAACTCCAGTTACTATACACCTCCTGCTGAAACACCAAGGTGAAATGCTGCAGGTGTTGGCACCTGCTCAACAGATATTTTTGAGACCTGGGCAGGGGGGATTCTTGGGAGAACTGTTCTTAGTAAACCTGCTCCAGTCACTGTTGCTCTCTGTTTGTATCTACTCATTTTTTCAGACAGTCGATAATTAACAATGTTTCGTAGCATGTTTAGACTCTTTTACCAAATAACACATCTTTTTTTAAAAGATTTGTTTATTTATGCGTACAAGAACTGGGGAACAGGCCAGAGGTGTGTGTGTGTGGGGGAGAGGTTGAGAGGATTTACCAGAGACAGAGTGGGGAGCAGAACAGGCAGATTGACTGAAACACACTGCTGAGGGGAGCAGCGGGTGAGACGGGAGGGATCTGCTGCACCATGTGGGTCACCTTCCTGGCCGGGGATTGAACTCATGCTGCAGTGGCTGCTGATATCTTCATAGTGCTCTATCTTAACCCCTTGTGCCACCTCCAAGGCCCCAGAAATAACACATCTTAAGAGTATAAAATGCCCAAACAACCCAGTCTTCCCTCTTACTCTTGGCTTCTATACTCATGTTGGGATTAATCCATTGCATCTCAACAGATGTTGTATCTATTGTTTTCATGCCCTCTATTTTCATTTGTTTAGGAATTTACTCGATTTTCATGTAGCATAAACTCATGGTGCAGTGGATTTCAGGAAATTTCCTGTTCTCAGGGTGGACATTTTGTCTACTTCCTCATTGAATACATAGGTATTGATTCTGCACCACCCTGTCTTGAGATAGAGGCTGGAGAAATAAATAAATACTGAATAAGACTGACCATGTTGCACACTTTATGCAATTGTCAGTATGTCAGGGATACATGCTTAACAAGCGTAATAAAATGTTGTAATAACAGAAATTAAAAAGTAGTGGTAGGAAAGAGAATGGTGATAATTCACCTTGTGCCAGAAAATTCTACCTAGACCGTGTAGTTTCCTGACAAGACCTGAGATACTGTGGGGACTGGCCAACAGAGGCAACCATACCATTTTTGCAAAATGGGGGCCTTTGTTCAATAATTATTGTGGAGTTCCAGACAGTAACAGCAGGCTCTTAAAACAGGTCTGTGGCCCTTTTGAGTCCCAAACCCTGTGTGACTCACAGGGTCTCCCACTCACAATTTATACTTCCTTAACCTACAGGAAAACTCCAGTAACTATACACCTGCTGAAACACCAGAGTGAAATGCTGCAGGTGTTGGCACCTGCTCAACAAATGTATTATTTACATTATTTACATTTCTGGCCCCATTAGCCAGAAAAAAAGGAACAGGAAGATCTTCAGAGGAAGTGGGAACAGCACAAGTGATCAGACAGAGGGCACTGGGTGTGAAGATTTGACAAGGCCCCTCTTGGTTGGAAGAAAGAGAACAAACAATGAAGAAATACAAATATCTTGAAGATGTCCCCCACCCACCGCAGTAAAACTGGTCTATTGAGTGATAGTCTAAGAAAAAGCCTTTCCCATGGACTGAATCATGTGTGTCTACAATGTCTTTACACAACAGACTGTGTTTGATCCAGAGACCTTGAGGCTGAGAGGTTGAGTCTCACTGCCAAGTTCGCTTGGATGCCTCGTGGCTCTGGGCTTCAAACCAGGACCAAGCAATTTCCAAGTCGAGGAGTGCTGCCTCCCCGCTGTGGTACAGGTTTCGGTCTGCATAACCTGCATGGGCTTAGCTTTCACTTTGCCTGCATGGGCTCATCTTTAAAAATTCCCTAAATGACTTTTTCTCCTATGTGTGGTGACACATCTTTCCAGTGACTTTGATTTCTGCATTCACTGCACCCTGCTTTTCCCCGCCATTGCTTTGTCTGAGGGCTTACCCTGCACTCCTTAAGGTGACACTATCTCCACCTGTTTATCCAGACCCCAAGTTTTGGCTAACTCCCTTCAAACATAAGGGAAAGCCTATTAGGAAGAGTTGGGGGGTCGGCGCCGTCATTTTGTAGTTAGGTGTCTTGGGAATCTGATCAGTTGAGTCTACATTGTTCTTTCAAGAACTGGCTGTTTTCTTCTAAACCCCATTGATGACAGAGTCCCCCTCAGGCAGTAGGTGTGTCTGTTTAAAGGATCCTTCTTTTCTGGAATTTACTTAGATTTATGATGTGCATCTTATCTGGATTGTTTGAGTAGTCAGAGTGAAATATACTGAAATATACTGCAGAGCAGAGCAGTGGGCAAGACAGGAGAGGTCTGCTGCGCCATGTGGGTAGCTCCCTGGCTGGTCAGGAATTGAACTCATGCTGCAGTGGTTGCGGACAGCTTCATAGTGCTGTGCTTAACCTCTTGTGCCACCAGGGAGGTCCTCTGGTGAACATCTCTTAACTATGTTTTTTAGCAAAGAGCTGCCAGACCATACATCAAGTTGTCTTCCCTGGTATTTTGGTTGGTATCCCCATTTCCAGAGGGGAGGTATATTCAAACACTCAGCGGTGCTAAAGCTCCTCTGTGGAGAAGCTCTATCTGCCTGTCACCATGGGGAGAGTTGCTTCAAATCAGATGGAACAGTGGACAGATAGAAAGAGTGCCAGTCTTGACAACAGCATCAAGGACTAGATCAAGCCACGCACAGTCTATGTCTGGACTTCTTACTAGCAATGAAATAAGCTTCTTTTGCTCAAATCTTTGTGGTTTAAGCACCCTGATGCAGAAGTGATTCAATGAGGTGTGTGTGTGTGTGCATGTTTTTTGAACACAAGGAAAACAATATCTCGGGGACATTATCTATAAACTCTGAACACGTCTTGAGATAGCTAAGTAACATGTATAAGGAGAGCTAGAATTAGAGAAATGCTGCAAAGGGGCTGGGATATTTAGATGATGCGGGTGGAATGTAGGGACATGACGAAGGAAAACTGTAGAGGAGGAGGTTGACTAAATGATGTGATCCGGTTGACAATTGCTTATGTAAGTAACCATCATGCATCCAGACAATGTCTTTGGTTCAAACAGAGTCCCTGTGTCAACGAAATTATGTAATAGGTGGTTATTTGCAAGCCTTCAGCAAGTGATTTCTGTGAGAATAGTGAGACTATGTCTTATTCATGATTTTACTTGTTTCTATGTGTGTTTCAAAATAATTAATTTAGTTCGTGATATATACATGTCTAGGAACACCAGTAACTATAAAATCTCTGAAGTTGCTAATGAGCAGATCAAGACAGTCTTGTCTGTTTACAAAAGCTGAGGCATATTTCCAGATCAAGAATTCTAAGGCTTTTTCAGTGGCATCTGAGAACATTCCCTCTCATTTTCTTCTGTCTGGAGAGCGATAGCATCCTTTTCATGACTACTAATGCTGACAACACCTGGAAAACAGGGGCGTCTATGCCACCTACTGGAGTTTTGAAAGAAATGCATTTTCAATACAAGATGTTGCCTTCTTTCAAAAAATTTTATAGTTTGCCTATAATCCGAAATATAAGCAATTTTGATTTGTATTTAGTGTAAAAAGAAATCCCTCGAGTTCTCTGAAAATTTGAGAAATGCCTCCTCACAGATAATGTTAGATGCACAGGTCAACTTTTTCTTGTGGCAGTCAATCTAGAAGTTGTAGAATAACAGGCCTCCTGATACCATTTGCAAAAGTAAGGCTCTGCCTAAGTTATGTCAGGTGTTGCTTTGTGTCCATGTTAAAATGGGTACCTGTGAAGTCATATATCTTTTAACTTGCATCTCCTTTGCATACAGTGAGGTTAACATGTGTACTGTGATTAAATATAATCTCCCTTCTTCTGCGTGTGAGTCCAGTTCACTCTAAATACATTCTTTATGATGATATGGACATCAATTATATCCCCCTAGTTTGCAGATTGCCATTCTAACATGTAGCTTTCCAATAATTTTCCTCCTTACAAGCTTCTTTCCACTAAGTCAAATTAAAGGTCTTCTCTGTGCATTTTTTTTTAACATTTACTATCAAGATATTTAGATCAAGCATTATATATCAGTATGTTTTAGATAGAGGTGATATACATACATATACATCAGAATTAACATCTTTGCTATGTGAAAGGCATTATCAAGAGAATGAAAAGATAATGAAAGATTGAAATGTTCAAATCACCTTTCTCACAAAGTACTTGCCTTCAGAATAATAACCGAAAATCAGCAATAAGAAAACAAACAACCCAAATAAAAAATGGAAATCTATCTAAAAAAGACATCATCAAAACTTTTTTAAATGTTTATTTTTTTTGATGCTAACAATAATGAAAAGATGGAGAAGATACAGACCCTGTGGCCCTTTCTCATACATTAATGCTGGGGATACAAATCCCATCCATTTTGCTGAAAGCAATATGCTGCTTGATCATACAGCTACACATGTACCGTCACATGACCTAGAAATCCCACCTGCCCATTTGTATTTACCCAGATAAATGAAAACTTGTGTTCACACAAAAATCACATGCACATGTTTATAGACACATCAATAATCATAATCATTATTATGCAACATCACAATTAGCAACCATCGTACAGCGATAATCATAATCAACAAGAAACTCTGCAACCTGGATTGTGTATGTTTGGTGCATGGATCAGCTATTATTTCCACACATGAAATGTTATTTAGCAATAAAGGAAATGCATTATTGATTTATCAAAGTATTAATCTTAAATTCATGTCGCCAAATGAAAAAGTAGAACCGAGAGAGACTAATTGTTTGATTCACTTTGTATAACCTTTTGGAAAAGGTAAAATTGTAGCAAAAGAAAAGAGACCATTGGTTGTCAGAGTAGAACAGGGCTTTGATTAAGTGTGAGCAGCAGAAAGGAATATGTGTGGTGATAGAACGATTCTCAAAATAGCATACGTCCAGTGGAGAAGTTTCTATGTATTTATACCACCACAAAGAGTACGTTTGACTATATGCAATTAAGTAAAAAAAAAAAAGAATATAAGAAATATAAATATGTGACATATAAAGAAACATGATATATTGAGGGTGGAGAAGAAAATTACTGACCAAAGTAGTTTGGAAACCATAATTTTAATGAGATACCTAAGACTGAAGACAGAACAGGCAGACTGAGGAAATACACTGCTGAGGGGAGCAGCGGGCACGACAGGAGAGGTCGGCTGCCTCATGTGGGTAGCTCGCTGGCCAGGGATGAAACTCAGGCCATAGCAGTGATAGCGCTGAGACTTAACCCCTATGCCACCAGGGAGGCTCACATGTTTTGAAATTATTTTGTCTTTTAGGTTCATGATTCTTATAGTACCTTAAAGAATTGCTTTCTTTTTTTTTTTTCTAGTCAGACTTGAATTAACAAAATTGGCTGAGTATCGAATTCTAGATAAGATTTTTAAAATCTTTTTTTCCTCCTGGCCTATAAGGCATTACTGAAAAGAAGTCCGATACAAATCTCGCTCAGTGTGGGGAAATTTATTTTTCTCCTTGGAAACTCTTTGGATTTTTTCCTCCCTCTTATCATTAATGCTTGAGAATCTGGTAATTGTCAAGCTGCTGGTTGCTTTTATTTTTCTATCTTGCTTCATCTTCACAGACCCTTTCAATCTGAGTATTCAAGCCTTAGTTTTTTGGAATTCTTCTCTCTGATAATTCATTTTTTTACAGACCCTTTTCCATTCCTCTCTAATTTCGAAAGGAGGCAGATGTTAGCATATCTAAGCATACTTTCTTCATTCTTTTTTCTTTTTAACTTTCCTTCTTTTAATCATTTTTGTATTGCATTCTTAGAAATTTCTTGACTTGGTCTTTCAGTTGATATTATTTTTATTTTTATCCAGTTATTCTGATGACCTGTTAACTTTTAATAAGCTAGCAATGCATGTGTATGTGTAAAATTGATATATAATTCCTAGGTTATTTGTAGTTGTGAACCTTATTTCATGAAGGTGATATCCTCACTTATATTTTTAATTAGTCTCAAACTAATGTTTACCCATTGTCTCAGTACTGATTTCTTATGGATATAGGTTCAGCTCCTAGTTGAACTTTTTGTACTAATTCAGCATTTTTGGCTTTGCCTGAATATCTGTTGGTCCTTGAGTGTGTCTGCATGCTTGTGTGAGATTGTTTCTGTTATTGCTTTTGTATCAGTCTCTGGAAGTATTTAGAAGCCTGTTATTGTTTATGTCTTTATGTGAGTTGTTGTGAGTACTTTTGTTATTTTCATGGTTCATCGCATATCAAGGACAATGTCCCATTCTCTGATAGAAATTTTTTAAACCTTAGTCTCTAGCTCCTGTTTCATGTAGGACTGCTGCTGCTGCTGCTTCCTGGACCAAGAACTCGAAGGTATTCATCAATTCATCATATTGTTACGTGACCTTGGGGCTTCTCCAATATTTTGCACCCATTGCCTGTACATGGTGAATATCTTTGCAGCTGTGTTTACACTTAGCAGCTCTTATTGACTGCCATTTTAAAACAATTACTTACTGTTCTGTATTATTTTTCAGATCCCAGTTCCCATTTCTGGTTTGCTAGTTTGGCTTTCTTTAAACCTATGCATGGTGATGGCTATAGGTGTTCTTATAATTCATTATTGTCACTAATTTTTTAGGAATAAAGAATTTACCAAATGTGTTCAGCAATTCATCTTGAAGCAAGAGAGGATTTTTTTTCCAAACCATAAGAAATTACCATTTTTATGGATCAAAAAATTGATCTTGGTGATTTCTTTTGCATCTAGTGCATAAGTTCTGACAGCTTAAATTTTGTGCACACTTTGCTTTTTATCCCCATTATTAGGTAACAAGAGCAAGTGGTAGCACTGTATTTACTGCTCGCACTATATTTTCTGAGATGGGTAGTTGATCCTTTAGCCCAGCAATTTCTCAAAAGATCACAGCAAAGTTACACAGGTTCTTGAAGGTGTCTTGTGGATCTGGCCATTAGATCTTCACATTTGGGATAAGGTTTCTCCAAATGAAAGCAAATCAAATAGGTGTGGGCTTACTGCTGATATCTGGATGGAGTAACTGTTACAACATGTTATATGTTGTTGAACCATGACACCTGCCAGAATATATCTGCTTCAGTTTACTATGTATTGTGGCTATCACTATTAGAGGACTCTACTTTTCAAGGATATGCTATGATTGCAATGACTATTCTTAAGGTAGGAAACTTACCGATATTCCAACTTGCAAAAATTCTGGATTGTTCCGAAGACAGTTCTTCTGTCATTTCCGAAATGATTTGTGCTATCGAAGATGTAAGTCCTTTGTTTCTTCCTCTGATAGCCTCAGTCAAAACTCATGTAGTCTCCCATATAAGAAGCTTGGTTCAGGATATTTTCCCAGCTAAATATTCCACATCCCCTTCCAACCACCCCAGAGTGTTCTTCACTTGCACATAACTGATACTTTCTTCCCACAATTCCTCACTGGGTCTTAACTCATTCACTTCTCGTTTTTCATAATTTCTTTCAGTTTCTCTGGGACTAAATAAAGATTCAGAGCCTGGGAACATTACACATCCTAGTGCTTCTTCCTCCTTCAGCTCAGAATGTGAGGTCCTGGCTTCCTGATTAGACTCTTAAATAGTGAAAGCAGAATAATCACTTTATTTCCTACAACTCATAGCCTTAAAGAATAATATTCTGATATTATATTCTAAAGATTCATTAGCATTTCTCTTTTATGCCAGTGGACACCCAGTCAGCTGGGAACGAAATCATTCCAGAAACAGAAACTAATCCTTTAACATTAGAGCATTTTAATTTGAATTTTTTAATTCTGTCATGAAAGTAACTGATTTTTCTTTCTTGTTTTCACTTTGAAATTAAAGTATATTCTGTAAGGTTAAATTGAACCTAATAAGTAAAATGGTTTGAATGTATTCTATTCCAGCAATTCATTATAAATACTTCCATGTTATTTTAAAGAGACATTGAAAAATTAGAAATGTTTTAAAATCAATACTCAGGGCCTCCCTGGTGGTGCAGGTTGTTGAGTGCTGTACTGTGAAGCTGCCTGCAGCCTCTGCAGTGAGGGTTTGATCCCGGCGGGCCGGCCAGCCAGAATTCCAAGTGGCGCAGCAGACCTCTCCTGTCTCGCCCGCTGCTCCCCTCAGCAGTGTATTTCAGTCAGTTTGCCTGTTCTGTTCCCTGCTGTCTCTGGTGAATCCTCTCACCCTCCCGTGCATCTGGCCTATACCCCGGTTCTTGTATAAATAAATAAAAAAATCTTTAAAAAAATCAATACCTATATGAGTTCAATATGTGAAAGCAATGTGAGGAGAATGTCTAAATGGTCACCCAGGAATGTGAACACGTGACACCTAAAATTCCAGGTCCTTCTCTCAGGGTGTTGCTGTGCTGTGTCTTTGTTGGACACACTGACTCCACCAGAAAGTCACTTACTTTTCATTTTTTTTTAAGATTAATTTATTTATGCATACAAGAACTGGGGTACAGGCCTGAGGTGTTGGGGGTGAGAGGATTCACCAGAATCAGAGTGGGGAGCAGAACAGGTGGATCTACTGAAATACACTGCTGAGGGGAGCAGTGGGCAAGACAGGAGAGGTCTGCTGCGCCATGTGTGTCAGCTCCCTGGCTGGGGATCGAACTCAGGCCACAGTGGCTGGTGATAGCTTCATAGTGCTGTGCTTAACCCCCTGTGCTTAACCCCCTCACTTATTTTTCAAAGAGAAATTTGTTTTGCAATATGGAGCTCTGAATGTACAGCTTTTATTATAAGAAGTAGACTTTTTGATTATGAGATACTAACAGCAGCACGACTAATAATACATGGGGTGGATTCAGGGTTTGTGACCAGCTGGAGCTCACACCTGATCTTAGGCACTCTCCTCCAGGAAAAGAATACAAAATGACAATCACAGAGTTAGATTATCAATGAGAATATTTACTTTAGAACTTATCTGTGAAACATTGACAGACAAAACACCACCGAATTTGAAAAAGTACATAAAAATAACACAAATTATTTTATTCATCACTGACCTCTGCTTGCTTTCTTTCTCCTTGTTCTTTGGCTCAACACTCTTTCACAACCTTTCACATGATCATTAGCATCACACCTCATCAGAGTTTAATTTTTATTATTGCTGGTTTAGAATATTTTCTTTCACCTTCACACTTTTTTATTGGAAATGTCACATATAACTTTAAAGTGTAACTTGAGACAACCTCTGTGAGGGCTTTTTCCACTCACACCTTTTTCCACTGCAGGTTTCACAATTTCTTACAGGAATTCTAATAAATTCTGTTTCGCAATATAGCCATCAAAAAAGATTTTTAAAAATGTCTGGCACATGTTTTTAAGTACCGTGCTTTAAATGTATCTCTTTGTAGGTGCCTGGGTGGCAGGCATGGTGTGTAACATACATCTGTAGAGGCACAAATCTAATCTATACACCCCAAACATACACAGTTTTGTAAATCACCCAAACTTCAATAAATAAAATTAAAAAAATAAAAGGTATTTCTAAGGGGACTGAACTTCTAATTTGACAAGGTTTTACTGAGAAATTTCACCAGTACTTTTTTATATGGTTGAGAGTGGGAAGAACTTTGTTTATCTAACTCTGACTCCTTGGCTTCTGAGTCCTGTCATTTTTCACAGTCCCCACACATCTGGTGCCCAAGGTTCAGGGCAAGTTTCACTTCACAGAGCATCTTCGGGCCCACCCCTGCATTCCTGTGCAAAGTCAGCTGGTGCAGGGAGGAAAGGCATGCCCACAAAAGCCTTTTCACACTGAGAAGACATGCAAGAAATTAACTATGCCCAAAGTGACCGTGAACCATGTACACAGACTCCACTCATCCCAAACTCAGTGTACCCCCAAGTTAGCCTCTCTATTGCTGCATTTCTGTAATACTTGTATTCATGCCCACAGCAATGGACAGGAAAGGAAATATGAAAGCAAATGGGGCAGTGAAATGGAAGAAGGCAAAAGGTATAAAATATTATACTTTTGTAAATTTACAAAAACACACCTGGCTGTAGAATACCCACCTCAGATCTCTCCCCGGGGCCTGGAGAGGAACAGATAGAAGAAGGGATAATATTTGCTGATGTCATGACCTTCATGACAATGCCCTTGAGTTAAAATAAAGTTACTTAGAATTAAAAGTAATCCCAAAACCTTTAATTTTCCTGTTCCTTTGTGCTGTACCTCTCCAGCTTCAATCTCCTTTATTTGGTCTTTAGAAAGAATTGTTTCAGTAAGAGTTAATCATGTAGATTATAAAATATTCAGCCAAAGGGAATGTAATGTGAGTTATTTTTGTAGGCAGCAGTTTACATGCTTCCAACAATTCTCTTCCTATGCTGGAATTCTTATATTACATGGGCAGGCCCGTAACAAGGTATGAGGGGTTTGTTGCTGTTGGCTAGAACTGTGGTCTGTTTGGAGAGCTCCACACTAAGGCCATGTCTTTAATAGATTCTAGAAGGTTTGAAAGAACACCTCAGGAGGTTGGGAAAATTCAGAGGACAACAGTGCCATCTCTTTGAATTAATCCTCTGTGTGACATCTGTGGTTGTTATGAAGGTAAACAAAGAGTATTCGTTTGATAACTGTGGTGCTATTATCACAGGCCAGCATTATTATTCCCACTATAGTCAATTTTCAGTTATTATAATTATACTCTATTTGACTGCCAGGATCTTAGAGATGTAATTTAACAATGCAGTTTGCTGGCTGGTTCTAAACTTGAGAAGAACATCATGGTTTGTAAACAGCTTGGTGTGAGGTGATTCTTGATAGCTTGTGGCAACTTGAAATGCTTTAAAAGAATGTGGAAAACACACGTATCTAATTTCCCAACTGAAGTTTAACATCTGACTGCTATAATTTTTTTTTTTTCTTTCCCATTTGGATTGCATAGTGATCCTCCCAGAGTTCTTAAGCCTGTGGAATCTATTTTTTATTCTAACAGAACCTGCATTTTTGCAAGATCTGCCTTGCTAAGGCTATGTTCAAAGAAGGTATTTTTGTTTCATTTGTGACACAACAGAAATTGAATTATATCCCCAAATAACGAATATCTATTCTGTCCAAGGTATGCTTTGTAGTAGGGAAAATTTGATAATCATTTTTGACCCTCAAACTCTTTTAACCAATAGGAAATAGATAATAGCACAGAGAAGAACTTGTTAAAGGAACAATAAGGAAAGTGTGGCTGATAATATTCAAAATAATTCCTCCCTTTTTCTACACAAACCTCATACATGCACGCATGTTCATGCCTGTATATTCACACACATTTACATACAATACCAGAGCCATAAGACAACACTCACTGATACCACTGAAACTTAACATTTACTAGAAGTAAACATCGGTGTAGTAGAACTAAAGTCAGAAGTGAAATGTTAGAAAAAAAGAAGCCAAATTATTGACTGTATTTACTTTCTTTTATACTTGTAAATTGCTTAAAAAATACTGCAGAGGAGTAGAAGATTACCAGAATCAACAATGTAATTCAAACCAATAAGAGAAGCCAGTAAGATAATTGGATACAAATCAACATAAATATCCTTTTACTATTATTATAGAAATAACAAACAAAAAATCTGATGGAAGCAATATTTCTACATAGAATGATATTATGATTAATGAAAATATGTCTACCAAGACGTAGGTAAAACTTACATGACACCTAAAATATATTTGAATAGTTCAAAAAATAAATGAAAAGAGCTTGTTTTTAGACAATGAATTTCATGATTGTGTTATTAGGTCTCCTTGATTAATCTCTATCTTCCATGAGACTCTAAAAATCATCTGAAATAAAAGCTTTAATACTAAAATAATCACAATGCTATGTGAGAGATAGTAGTAAATTGAGATTTATAGCAGGAAATAATAAATGTGAAATTACTGTGATTAAAATTTTTTACTACTAAAAAAGAAACAAATATATATTTTGATGAGTCATATGGAAGACAATAAATCTACATAGCTTTAGTCTGTAAAATATTGTCATGTCACATCAGTAGGGACATATAAGTTGAATTACTAACTTCCTCCTAAAATAAATATTTTAAAATGAGTTCATAAATATACTGGAAGAAAGAAAATGATGAAGAGTGTGGAGAGTTTTTTAGTGGTGTCACAAAGTGAGGATAAAAACCACACACACACACACACTCCATAAAAGGCTGATTTTTAAACCTAAACACTGTACATAGCAAAAAGCACCATAAGCAAACAAAGTTAATTTGAACAGCTGCTGTTTCCATAGTTTATCAATACATTAGTGTAACCTCATGCTTATGTGAACAATGCAAATAGAAATAATTTTCAAGTAAAAACACTGCAAAAAATATTTGCAAGGCATATGAGAAACACAATAAAATGACTTTTATTTCTGAGATTCAAGTTGATCAGATCTATAGTCTCTTCGGAACAACAAGGTCATATGATGCAAAATTCATCCTCTTCACCGCACTTTGGAGACTCCTTTGTGAAAAAAATTTCCAAAAAGACTATCTCCAAAAGCCCCCATTTTCTACATCCCACCTTCATCTTTCATGAATCTCCATCACTTGATGTTACCTGTGTGAGCGGCACTAGGTCCTTAAATTCTCCCCCATTTCACTCTGAAAGGTCCTTTTAGGATGAAATGTGGTTGCCAAACAGCTGATGATATTCCCATGAGACATCCTGGTCTTGTGGTCCTTAGAGCAGTTTACATCTGAGCACTGATGAATAACATGGGTTACTTACTAACAACATGGGTTTCAACATGGGTTACTTACTTAACCTGGGTTACTTACTTTTTGACTCTGCATTCTCTTGGAACAAAATCTCTGTATTCTTATGAATCCACATCCCCAAATCAGTGCTGACTGAAAGCCCTCGTGTTTGTCCAAGTGTAGTTAAACCCAGTCTTAATTTACTCAAACTGGTTGGTTTATTGGAATTCTGTTTATTTTCCTTGCTCATAAAATCTTCCTTATTGCTTGTGTTAAAAGGTAGATCTGTTGACCTCAGCTAATATCTAGAGTAAAGCTCTAAATTAATCTTGACACTCAGAGATGTCGATTCTTTATTTTTTTCCTTCTGTGTTTCATCTGCCACAGATTTGAAATTTCTTCTCTGCAGCCAAGATTTACTGCAATATATTACTTCTCAAAGTGATGACAGATAGGATGGAAGTTTGATCAAAATAAAGGCAAACCAATATTTTCTTATTAAAACATAAGTGGTAGGGCAGTTTCTCACTTATTAAGTTACTACTTATTTTTACTGAGATAATTGACATATATACTATTATATTAGTTTCAGGTGTATAACACAATGATTCGGTAGTTGTATATAGTGCAAAATGACCACCTCAGTGAGTCTATTTAATATTCCTAACCTATTTACAATTTTTTCTTGTCATAGGAACTTTCAAGATCTATTCCCTTCACAACTTTCAAACCTGCAGTACAGTATTTTATTATCATTAACTCTAATCACCAGGACTTAATTATTTTATAACTAGAAGCTTGTAACTTTTCACAACCTGCACTCATTTAATCTTTCTTCCATTCCCGCCTCTTAACCATTCGCTGTTTGTTTCTGTCTACGAGCTCAGGTTTTTGGTTGTTTTTGATTTTGTTTTATGTCCCACATACAAGTGAGATCCTGTATTATTTGTCATCTTCTGTTGAACTTATTTCAGTTAGCATAACACTTTCAAGTTCCTCATTTTTGTGACTGAATAATGTTCAATTATGTACGATATACATACAGATGCAGATATACATATAAATATAGACACAGATGTAGATATATACAGATATAGATATATGTGCAAATATACAGAGAGATATAGATATCATTGTCTATAAGCACTACTTCTTTATTCATTTATCTATCAGTAGACAGTTGTTTCCATGTTTTGCCTTTTATAAATAAAGCTGCAATGAACTTGGGAGTGAAGGTATCTTTCAAGTTTATGTTTTCATTTCTTTTGGATAAATACCCAGAAGAGGATTTATTGGACCACATGGTAATTCTATTTTTAATTTTTTGAGGACTTTCCCTACCCTTTTCCAAAATGCCTGTACCAATTTACATTCCCACTATCATTGGACAAAGGTTTCCTTTCCTACACATTCTCATACCAACTTTTGTTATGTCTTTTCTTCATAATAATGGCCATTCTAATAGGTGTGAAATGATATCTTGTTGTGGTGCTGATTTCCATTTTCCTGATGGTTAGTGATGTTGAGTACATTTTGGCCATCAGTCTGTCTTCCTTCAAAAAATATCTCTTCAGACCCACTCCACATTTTTTAAACAAATTGTGCTTTCTGTTTCATTATTGAGTTGTATGAATTCTATATGTATTTTGTAAGTTGACCCCTTATCAGTATATGATTTGAAAATGTTTTCTCCCTTCCTGTGTGTTACTTTTACATTTTTTAATTATTTCCTTTTCTCTAAAGAAGCGTCTTAGCTTAGTGTGGTCCTACTTGTTTATTTTTGCTTTTGTTGTTTCCTTTGTTCTTGGGGTCAAATCCATTAACAATTGTTGTCAAGGAGCATACCACCAATTTTTTTTAATTTTTTCTTTAATTATTTTTTAGTTATTTTCTTTAATTATTTTTCATTAATTTATTTATTTTCACTTGAGGCAATACCTTCATCAGGTATTACCACCATAGTGCACCGACCAACAACAGAGTTTTATAGCTTAGTTCTTATATCTGTCTTTTTAATTTTGAGTTCATTTGGGGGGTTTCTTAATGGTTTAAAATACTTAGGGCTTGCTAAGTGGGGATTTTCAGGACAGAATAGAGATTGCATTAAAAGTTCCTTTTCCCATTAAAATATGTAACTCTCTCACAAGTATGTTATTGAATTTTGCCATTTCTTGCTCAGGATGGTTGTAGCAGGCTGGTTTTTTTAATCCTAGCTTTAGAAGAACTGAAATACAACATAAAAAAATACAACCCAATGTTCTCAAGTTGATAAAAAAGGATATTCAAGTATAGTCAGCCATTGTATCTACAGCTCTCCCTCTGAGGATCATCCAATCACCATCAAAATGTTATGCTATGGAGTTAGGCCCACTGTGGTTGAGTTTGTTCAACAGATCTTCACTAAGCCTGTCAATAGTTTCTTGAATATTGCAATTTTAAGCAATATGACATGTGATGGATGTAGGTCCTGCTGTTTAGTTCAGTTTTGGGTCAGGATATTTTTTATCATTAAAATTATACAAAATAACATCATCTTCTTGTCATTTTCCCTAAACAACACATGTAGTGGCTATTTACATAGCATATGAATTATGTCTGGGATTATGAATATGTAGAAATTATTTAAAGTATACAGGAAGATGTGAGTAGGTTATATGCATAGACTACATCATTTTATATAACAGACTTGCACATCCTTGTATTTTTATATCATGCCAGTGTCCCAGAGATTCTAAAGGGCTCTAAGGGAAAGTGAATTATAGAAATGAAACAGACATTGTGCAAGCTTTTAAATTCTACCTCTTCCCGTTTTCTCTTATTTTCGTTGTCTTGTAAGTTGGGCATTTGGACCAGATTTTTATTTTTGTACATTGTTATGAGTATTTCACAGCTTAAGATTGAAGTAAACACTACTTTCTGTTCACTGTAAGCATTCATTTTCTAAGTATCACATTAAACAAAATAGTGAAGTAATAACTAGAAGTAATATTTTCTTCATACTGAATTAGCATTGATCTCTACTGCTATGGAAAAATCTATAGATTTGAAGCATTTTCTGTCTAAAAACCAAAAAGTGGCATGAGGTAAGATTGGGAATTAGTTGAAAAAGCATCTTGATTTAATTATCAATGTCACTGAGAAACATTTACTTGAGAGTCACAAGTGAACACTACCATTTGAATAAAATAATAATTTTATATTTTTTCAAATATTTTGTGCATATTATTTGTAATAGATTTTTATTAAATCATAAAGTTATCTTAATTTTATGGTTTCTTCCTGAAGCACTAAAAAGTAACCATGAGAATTTTTTAATGAATTACTTGACCTCACGTTCAGTGAGATTGTTGTCAGTCACATAGGAATTCTAAACACTATCTCTCTTTCATTTTCAGGAAGAGACTGTCTTAGCTGCTAGTGCTATCATAAAGCACCTAATCACATAAATTGAACATAAAGTATCTACCACTACAGTGATAAACCTTTATAAGACCTGGTATTCATAAACAGTTTGAAACACTATGCAGTACAGTAATTTGTGGGGCAAAACGCTACATTTGGTTTGCAAATACTGTCCATGACCTTGAAAAGACATTTGCTTTAATCAAAGAAAGTGTATGGGCTTATTGAATCCCTTATTGAATCTGAGCTCTGCAGAAAACTAATCCCATGACCTTGGAAATAACAAAACCTACCCCATAATACAATAGTGAGGTTTGATTTGATAATGCCTAGAAATTCTCAGAGCACTGTGAAAATCATAGTTGTTTCTTTCCCAATACTATAATCTCGATTCTGATAGCCAGGAAAACATTCTAATAGTGAATAATTCTTGATGCTTAAGATTTTTGTTTCTTTATTTCTTTGTCAGTAGCCTTTCTTATTGACAATGTAGCATTGCATCCTCTGACAGTGGAGGTAAAGAAGGAAATACTCTAACCATACGGGTGTGGTTTTTTTAAAAAAAACAAAAAAGTAAATTTACAACATATCTATTATTTCTGCCTTCAGTATAACCATTCCTATTATAAAATAGTAAATTATCAAATCAGGGGAGGGAGGAAGAGAGAGAGAAAGAGAAAGAGACGGAGAACGAGAGAGAGAGAGGAGAAAAATCCAGGAAGTTGAGAGAAAAAATATGACATAATATTTTATTGCATGGAGCAAATGTTCCTTAACCCTTTCTAGGCAACAAGGAAACAAAACAAAAGCTGGAAATTGTGAGATATATATATATATATATATATATATATATACACAATATATATATATAATATATATACACACACACATACACACACATATATTCTTTATATATACATATATATTCACTATAATGCTCTTTGCATAAATATTATAATTCAAATTTTTACAAAAAAATCCCAGAACAGGGGCCTCCCTGGTGGCGCAAGTGTTATGACACGACCTATGAAGCTATCTGTAGCCACTGCAGCAGGATTTCGATTCCCAGCCAGCCAGGGAGCAACCCACATGGCGCAGCAGACCTCTCCTGATTCACCCTCTGCTCCCCTCAGCAGTGTACTTTGGTTAATCTACTTGTTCTGTTCCCCCTGGTGAATCTGTCTCTGGTGAATCCTCTCTCACACACACCCTGCTCGTCTGGCCTACACCCCAGCTCTTGTATGCATAAGTAAATAAATCTTTTTTAAAAAATCCCAGAGCTTGAAGTCTGGGAGTGTGATGCCTCCATTCCCTTCTTTTTTTTTCAGGAGAGCTTTGGCTATTCGGGGTTTTTTGTGATTCCATATGAATTTCATCAATAATTGTTCTATTTCTTTGAAGAATGCCATTGAAATTTTGATTGGAATAGCATTGAATCTGTATATTGCTTTTGGTAGGATGGCCATTTTAATAATGTTTATTCTCCCAATCCATGAGCAGGGGATGTCTTTCCATTTCTTTGTGTCTTCTTCTATTTCTTTTAACAGCGTTTTATAGTTTTCTTTGTATAGGTCCTTTACCTCTTTTGTTAGATTTATTCCCAAATATTTGATTTTTTTTGTTTCAATAATAAAAGGGATGTTTTTTTTTTATTTTTTCTTCTTCAGATTTATTGTTTGTATGTAGGAAGGCTACTGACTTTTGCGTGTTGATTTTGTAACCTGCCACTTTACTGAACTGATTGATGAGTTGAATTAGTTTTTCTGTGGAGTTTTTGGGGTTCTCTATGTATATTATCATATCATCTGCAAAGAGTACAAAGCCATAATCATCAAAACTGCATGGTATTGGAACAAGAACAGACATACAGACCAATGGAATCGAATAGAAAATCCAGAAATAAATCCACAGATTTATGGTCAACTAATATTTGACAAAGGAGCAAAGACTATGCATTGGAGCAAAGAAAGTTTGTTCAATAAATGGTGCTGGGAAAACTGGGTCGCTACATGCAAAAGAATGAAGCTTGACCACTACCTCACACCATATACAAAAATCAACTCAAAATGGATTAAAGAACTAGACATAAGACCTGAAACCATAAAATACATAGAAGGAAATATAGGCGAAACACTACGTGATTTGCATATCAAAGACATCTTTACAGACACATCACCCAAAGCAGTGATAGTGAAGGCAAAGATCAACAGCTGGGACTACATCAAATTAAAGAGCTTCTGCACAGCAAAAGAGACAATAACAAAAACAAAGAGAAACCCCACCAACTGGGAGAACATTTTTGCACCCAACACTAATGATAAAGGACTGATCACAAAAATCTGCAAAGAACTGATGAGACTCAACAACAACAAAGAAAATAATCCAGTCAAAAAATGGACAGAGGAGCTAAAAAGAAACTTCTCTGAAGAGGAAATGCAAATGGCCAACAGGCATATGAAAAAATGTTCAACATCACTTGCAATCAGGGAAATGCAAATCAAAACTACCATGCGATACCATCTTACACCAGTGAGAATGGCACATATTAAAAAAACTAGCAACAACAAATGTTGGCGAGGTTGTGGAGAAAAAGGAACTCTCCTGCCCTGTTGGTGGGAGTGCAAACTGGTCCAACCACTATGGAGAGCTGTGTGGAGATTTCTGGACCTACTAAACATAGAGCTTCCACAGGATCCAGCAATTCCACTCCTAGGTATTTACCCAAAGAACACAGAAACATCAATTCCAAAGAACACCTGCACCCCTATGTTTATAGCAGCACTATTTACAATAGCTAAGCTTTGGAAACAGCCCAAATGCCCAAAAATAGATGACTGGATCAAGAAGATGTGGTACATATACACCATGGAATATTACTCAGCATTCAAAAAAGATAAACACATGCAATTTGCAGCAACATGGATGGCACTGGAAGGGATCATGCTCAGTGAAATAAGCCAAAAAGAAAAAGAAAAATACCGGATGGTCTCACTCATAGCAGGAATCTAGAATACTTAAATAAGGGACCAGGAAAATGAATAACTATAAGAAAGTGAAAATCAAAATCAACAAAAACTATGAACCAGAGACACTTTTTGGGGGGTGGGGGGGGGAGGGAGGGATTGGGTCAGAATGGGGGGATTGCAATTGTATGGGGAATATAAAAACAAAATTTATTAATTAAAAAAAAATAAAAAAAATAAAAAATCCCAGAGCATGGGTCAAAAGCAAGAAGACAAGAGAGTTGTTGGTATTCTGATACCATTGCCAACAACTACAACCAAAAAACATCCTTGAAATGTTAAGAATGATATTATGAATATGAGAAAATTCGTATTTCAACATATGAAAGTATATTACAGATATTTTTCAATAGGATGTGTTAAAATGTCAAGATTGAAGAATACTAGATGATGTTGTGACTGCAAAATCATTTATAAAAGCTGCCTTAAAATTGTAGTTAGAGTAAATGGATCCTTTAAAGAACAAAGACACCAATGCTTCTATTATGTCTGACATTGAATGAGAAGATTCATTTGAGAGAGAATCTCATTCTTGATGCACATTTCTACATTATTGTTCTGACAAACTCAGCTTCTGTCTGTGCTTTGTATGAGAGAAAATGCAAACGTAACACATTATGATCATTGGATTTTAGATGAGAGCATCCTTTACAAATGAGAGCAGCTCAGAGCATGCTGCCCTCTGGTGTGCATGTCCTGAATTACAACTAGATTCAAGTGTAATTGAATATTATACATGATGTACAGCATCACACTATGTGTAAAATTTAAATGTCAGATTTAAATTTAAGATATTTAAATTTAGGGCCTCCCTGGTGGGTCAAGCGGTTAAGCACTGCACTGTGAGGCAATCTGCAGCCTCTGCAGCATGAGTTCGATCCCTGACCGGCCAGAGAGAAACCCACATGGTGAGGTAGACCTCTCCTGTCTCACCCGCTGCTCCCCTCAGCAGTGTCTTCCAGTCAGCCTGCCTGTTCTGTTCCCCACTCTGTCTCTGGTGAATCCTCTCACCCCCCCATCTCTGGTCTGTGCCCAGCTCTTGTATACATAAATAAATAAATTTTTAAAAAAAGATATTTAAATTTAAAAATGTAAAATTTATACAACATGGAAGTTATTCAAATAAAGATTAAAGAATGAATAGTTACATTTTTAAATGAGAATAATCAAAGCATAGGAATTGTTTTCTGAAATGACTGTTACCTTAGACCTTGTATTAGTTTGCCGTGGCTGCCATAACAAAATAGCACAGACTCAGTGGCTGAAACAACAGAAATCTATTTTTTCACAGTTCTGGAGGCTCAGAGTTTAATATAAAGATATTAACAGGTTTGGTCTCTCCCTGTCTCTCTCCTGAGCCTGCAGGTGGATCCTTCTGGCTAAGCCCTCACATCCTGACATGGTCTTTTCACTGTGCCCCCATCCATGGTGTCTCCTCCTTTTCATTTAATAATAAGGGTGATCCTAAGGACTCCATTTTAACTTCATTACCACTTAAATACTTTATCTCCAAATACAGTAACCGCCTGAGCTACTGGGGTTAATTCTTCAAGATATGAATTGTAGGGTAACATATTTCATTCCATAACAGTGTTCACATTGAAATTTGGGATGGCTACATAAAGATCAATAGAAATCATACTTAGTATTTTCAAGAAAAAAACACTTTCATCATCCATTTCTTTTCAGGAACTTAATCCAGAGGGAGTGAATTGAACTTTTTAAGTCTCAACCAATGCACAGCATTCCAGGCACATGATTGAGTCTCCACAAATGTTTGTGAATGAATGAATAAATACTACAAGATGGGATTATTTAAATTTAGCCAGCTGGCTCCTAGTTCATTGATAGCTTCCTCTACTGCCATTTCCTTCAGCTGCCAATTTCATGCCATTTTCTGAGTCTGATAAAAGAACCTTTTCAAAAGAATTGGAGGCATATGAAACTAATGAAAAAGAGGAATCAAAAAATATATGAAAACATCATCCTGATTTAATTAGTCAAGTAATATAAGTACTATGGAAAGTATAATCAGCATACAGAAATTCGAAATTAAATTTTTCTTTCATGATTTTGAAGACAATATATAATAGAAAAGAATGTGCTCTTTCATGAATAGGAGTTATTATCCTATTTTTCTTCCTTTGAATTGGATTTGTGTCAAGGTTTTCCAAAGGATTTCTAATTGATGTGTAACAAAAAATAAAGAAAAAACAAAATAAAACATATTTTAATTACTGATATTTATGATTACTAATGCAACTCAATGACAAATAAACAAACACTTCAATTAAAAAATGGGCAGAGGAAATACACGTTTTTCCAAAAGGACATACAGATGGCCAATAGCTCTGTGAAAAGGAGCTTGGTATTACTCATCAGGGAAATGCAAATCGAATATTCAGTGAGATACCATCGCACACCTGTTGGAAAGGCTATTTGCAAGAAGACGAGAGATAATAAGTGTTGGCAAGGTCATGGGGAGAGAATAAACATGCACATAGTTGATGGATATGTGAGTTGGTGCAGCCACTATAGGAAAAGAGTATAGAGCTTACTGAAAAGTTAACACTAGATCTACCACATGATACAGCAATCCCACCCCTGCGTATATTTCTAAAGGAAGTGGGAAAAGGTTATCGAGATCTCTGAACCCCATATTCATTAGAGCTTTATTAGCAATAACTAGGATATGGAAACAACTTGAGTGTCCATCAATTGATGAATGGATAAAGATAATGTAGTATTTGTATTCTTTGGATGGATACACAGTTTCATATGTAAAATCCATTTTTAATATTTTGAGAGATCTCCATACTGTTTTTGAAGGGGGTCTGGGTCAGTCTATATTACAACCAACATTGTATGATGGTTCCTTTTTCTTTCAGTACTACCTAACTCATGTTTCTGGTCTTTTGGCTATGGGCCATTATCACAGGTAGAAAGTAATTTCTCATTGTAATTTTAATTTGCATTTCCCTAATGACAAATGATAATGAGCATTTTTTTCATGTGCCTAATCATTATCTGTAGGTCTTCTTTGGAAAATTGCCCATATAGATTTTCTGCCAATTTTATAGTTAGGTTGTTTGGTTTTTTGTTGTTGAATTCTGTGAGTTCTCTGACGGTCCTGGATATTAGCCTCTGTGGAATGTAAGATGTGTGAATATTTTCTCACTTTCAGTAGGGTGAGTTTTCACTTTAATGAAAGTCTCTTTCACAGTGCAGATGCTTTTTTGTTTGATGTAGTCCCATTTGCTTATTTTTGCTTTTTTGTTTTACCTGCCCTTGTATGAGTCCCCAAAGATATCACTGAAGCAGTGTAGCAAAGTATTTTGACTATATTTCCTTCTGTGTATTTTATGCAGGTCTTATATCCAATTCTTTAATTCATTTTCAGTTAATTTTTATGCATAATATGAGAAAAATTTTCATTCTTTTACATGTTGCCATCCAGCACTGAACTAGTATTTTTGTTGAAGAGAATTTCCTTTCTCCATGTGTATTCTTGGCCCCTTTGCCTTTGATCAACTGTCCATGTAAATTTGGGTTTATTTCTGAACTCTAAATTCTAATCCATTAATCTGTGTGCCTATTTTTATTTTAGTGACATACAGTTTTGATTGCTATAGCTTTGTAGTATACTTTAAAGTCTAGGTATCTATCTGAAAAAAATACAAAAACACTAAATTGAAGGTATATATTCATTGTAGTACTATTTATAATAATAAATCTGTGGACACAACTTAAGCAACCAGCAGTGGATAAATGGATTAAGATGTGGAATATGTGTACAATAAACTACTATTCAGTTATAAAAATGATTAAATAAAAAAATTCAAGGTTCTGAGGGCCCAGATCTTGGTGGCATGAGGGACTCCACACATGTGACTGAGGACTGTGGCAGTAGGAAGACACCATGTTCGTGTTGTGAAAAGTTTTTTTTGTATTTATGATATATCTGTTATTGACTATATTGTGTTTTCAATTTGTACAGAACAGTCAGAATGTGTGTGTGTATAACATGATTTTTTTTGACTGAAATTAAAAAAAAAAAAAAACAAAAGACCTGAACATATGACATAGATGGGGCAACTTCACAGATATTTTCATCTCCCATAAATTTACATTACTCCACCCAGTGTAGGCCTGAGCTAGGTCAGTGCTGGTCTCTGGAGCAACCATGATTGATTTTGGCTAGAATGTGGTCACAGATATGCCTCGGGTTGCTCTGCCACTCCCAGTTTGACCTAAGAGAGCACATTCACTGCTCAGATACTTGGGAAGAAGGTCAGAACAAATCCCTGTTTCACTCCTCTCCAATTCCCTGTAGCACAAATGAGTCTAACTAGGCTATTTACAAACGTGTGCCATGGTGGTTCAGAGAGTGTCATAACACAGAGAAACTCAGGGATGCCTTTCAGTGATGTCTGCTTTACAGAGATCTCAGATGCTGCCACTGTACTTTACCAGCCTTCTTGTTCTTAGAAGGTTATCATCTGTGCAGAGGACCTTCTCCATCCACCCCTCTGGTAGGCATTTCACATTTCTAGAATCTTAAGAGCCTAGGCTCAAGTGAGAAAGCCTTTAAGAGATGAACCCTTGTATCTCCACTCCAGCTAAGGGCACTCCCTGCTTCCCTCCCAAGCTCCATTCCCTTCCCTAGGATTTGCATTTTCACAAGATGTCCAGAAAGTCATCCTCAGGGCCAACCTCAACCCTTTCCAGCAGATTGAGTCCCCCCTTAATTGCAGCACTTCACTTTGTCTCCACAAGGACTTCTCTTCAGAACTCAGTGACATGATTATGAGAGATACTCTTCTGCTAATGTGTTACACCCCCTTTTCATTTTTTAAGACCCTAAGAGTCTGGATTGTTCAAAATCAATACTACCATGTAGAACATATCGATGGTTTAGTCTGAGCCAAATCCTGAACGTTTCCTTTCTCCTTGTCGCTCTTCTCCAGGTGGTGTTCCTCCTCCCTAGCTCTCATTCTTGTGATGTGCATGTTCTCCTGGGCTGGGAGATGTTCTCATCAGGGATACATCTCTCCACAAATACCAGTTTGCTCAGACAGCATAGTCTATATGCTACCTTTAAAAGTGTGAAAATAAACCTATGTCTCCAAAGTCCATGGAGACCAGAGATACACTCTGACAACCAACGCATACATTTTTCACATCATCGCATAGAAGAGTTTAAGACACAGGACTTTCAGCAGCTCTTTTACAAGCTCTTCTGCTTCACATTTCCAAGTCTCAATGACATTTTTGTGGCTCTCCCCAGTAATAGGCTGTTGCACTAATGGTAGATTTAAGTTGCTGGATGAAACCCTTTTAGGTTTGAAATTTGCTAGATTTCCCAGCCTCTTTCATGTACATGAACGTTTCAAATATCAAGGGCTAAGATCAAGGCCTAAGCCCAAATTGTCTCCCCTCTGTCTGCCCAGCTGTCTCTAAGAGGAGTAACTGCACATGATAACAACCAGACCCAGAAGTATGGGGGAAGCCTGGAGACAAAACCAACAGGGTCTGCTTCCCCTCTGGCCAGCAGATTGCAAAGAGGCTTTCTTTCCTTTGTCATCTTTGCAGCAGCTTTCTGCAGTGTCCACAGGCAGTTAGAGCCTGGGCTTATCTGAGCTACTGAACTGCAAGGGAAAACATCAAATATCCACATGCATATATATCATCTTATCTCCTTTATCCTTTTTTTTTTTTATTTTTCTAACCGAAAAACTACAAGATACCACAAGAGTAAAATAATTACAGAAAAATGGGCATGGACCCACACTGCCTAGATTAAATTCTTGGCTGGCAGAGAGAGTTGTTCTGCCAAATTCCCATCATACTGGTTAATAGAGCAAATGTTGCAAGGGGAGGAGTAGGCCCCGTCACTTCTGCTCAGCCCCTTAATAATCCAAATCTTTCAATCACCAGGCTGTGATGGTTCCTAAGTAGAGGACACGCCTGTCTCCCCCAGCAGCTGAATCTTATTGAGGGGCGCAGCTGATAAGGAAAGGGGTGATTGCTGCACTGCTGGGTCATGTGCTAGGGGCTACATCTTTCTTGAGCAGGAAGTGTAGAGAATGAGTGTTGTTCAGCGATGGGAATTGTCCTAGAGTCAGAAAAGCAAAGGAGTGGGAAACAAATTCCAGGCTGAGAGAGCCAAGGCGGGGGTGGAGGAGTGGGTGAGATACATGCTGGAAACTTCTCATCAAGCTGCTGGAAAGTAGAACACTCCTTGGGGAGCAAGGGGGAGAAGAGTTGTAAGAGATGACACGTCTGGAAAAGTGACCAACCACACAACAGTCCTGCCATTTTCCAGAAAGACAGTGGAAACACTTGGAAGGTAGGAATTTACGAGACCAACCGTGTGCTGGGCACACTCTACTAGAAAAAAATGCAGACTGGCCTGGAAGAGGCAGAGCCCATTAGAAGGAAGAGCCATGTGCTTTGGGGGTTGGGTCATCTTGCTTCTTGGATACAGCATTTCACTGATTGTGACCAGTTCCCTCAGGAGAGAAGTCGTTTTTCAAATGACTTTTAGGACTTTTCCAGTTCTCAGTCTTTTTTGGGTTATTCCTTGCCACTCCTACTCTGCCTCTCTGCTATAGTGCTCATGGAAATATTAGTTTGCAAATACAGCAAATTCTCTTAGCTGAGCAGTTGTTCATTCTGCTCCCTCTGCTTTCTCCCTTTCCCTTCCAATCTTTCTTTCCCATTTCACCTGGCTGGCATCCACTATTATTTCAAGTTTTCAAATTATGTATTATTTCCTTCATAAATCAAAGCATCTCTTCACTGCATCTCTCCACTTCATTTCTAAGTGTGGTGGACCAGGTGACCCAGAGACACCCTGTCCAGTGATGGAAGGTTTTCATCAATGTGCACCCCTGGTGTTTGAACCCCAATTCACCAAAGAGCTAGAGAGAGGCATGCCTTGCTCACTCTTTCTCCCAGCATTAAGATGGGGAGCAGAGAGCCTAGTTAAACATTTGCTTAATGAACAAATTGCACTGCTGAAAATCTTGTTTTTTTTACTTAGTACATTCTCTTTATATTTATTTATTTTAATTTTATATATTTTTTACATCATTTGTCATTTTTCATCTTGGTTATAATCCCCATACAATTCCCAACACCCTTATTTTGATCCTACTCCCTCCCCCCCCTCGTAGTGTGTCTCTGGTTTATAGTTGCTTGTTGATTTTGATTTTTACTTTATTATAATTAGTCTTTTTCCTGGTCCCTTATTTAGGTTTTCTAAATTCCTGCTATGAGTGAGACCATCTGGTATTTTTCTTTTTTTTTCTGGCTTATTTCGCTGAGCATGATCCCTTCCAGCGCCATCCATGTTGCTGCAAATTGCATGTGTTTATCTTTTTTGAATGTTGAGTAGTATTCCATGGTGTATATGTACCACATCTTCTTGATCCAGTCATCTATTTTTGGGCATTTGGGCTGTTTCCAAAGCTTACCTATTGTAAACAGTGCTGCTATAAACATAGGGGTACAGGTTCCCTTTGGAATTGATGTTTCTGAGTCCTTTGGGTAAATATCTACAGGTGGAATTGATGAATCATATGGAAGCTCCATCTTTAGCAGGTTGAGGAATCTCCACATAACTTTCCATAGTGGTTGGACACGTTTGCACTCCCACCAGCAGTGCAGGAGGGTTCCTTTTTCTCTGCAACCTCACCAACATTTGTTTTAGCTAGTTTTTTTAATATGTGCCATTTTCACTGGTGTAAGATGGTATCTCATTGTAGTTTTGATTTGCATTTCCCCAATTACCAGTGATGTTGAACATATTTTTTATATTCCTGTTGGCCATTTGCATTTCTTCTTTGGAGAAGCTTCTTTTTAGCTCTTCTGCCCATTTTTTGACTTGGTTATTCACTTTGTTTTTGTTGAGTCTTGTCAAATGCTAAAAAGCTTATTAGGGAGGGCCTCCTGGTTGTAATCATCTAAAGAAATACAGCAACATTGGGCTTAAACTTTCCAGTAGAGACAATGGAAAGAAGGAAAAATGACAAAACAAGAAGATGAAAGGCAGAACGATATGCTCAGGAATGATAATAAGATGATAAACATACATGCTACTAGAATATTTTAGGCTGTGTTATGGTAACATCTGATAACATAGCATAATATGAATTCAACTAGCTAGACTTTCATAAAAATTCCTCTTGTATATAAAATTTTGAACAAGAGAAACCCAAAGCTCTGAACATATTAGACAATATTGGGAACTTGTAATTATACATTTCATTTAAAATATTTCTAAAAAAAAAAGATGGCCTTTCATAATACAATATAATATTAATATAGTACCAAACATCTTTCACTTAAAATTTTTATTTGTGACTTAGTGTTGGTATATATTTAAATCAAATTCAGATATCATGGATAGTTTTATTTGGTGACCATTGAATATTTTCAATGCACTCAAAATGTTAATCATGGAATCAAAATAAATCTTACTTCACAACTCAGGATCCTATTTGCAAAACTGGGAAAAGAGACTCGTGCATTTAGAGGCATTTGGAACCATCAAAATTAAAATGTAAGCACTTCAGAAAAAATCCTCAGATGTAACTATGGATGAACTTACATTACCGAAACAAAAAGGGGAAGAAACAGGCACACTTTTACACTTAATTAAACAAATTAAAATCAGCTAATAACTTCAGGTATGTCTTCACATAGTTTTCCTTCTTCATAAGTAAAATTCATTAGAATTTCTTCATAGCTAAAATTATTTTTCTGTAAAAATTTGATTTAAAATTTACAGGGCACTGTATTTTATACTTAGAGAATTATTCAGAACTCTTAACAGCTCTAACATTATTCTAACACTTTGTTACATATTTTTTATTCTAATACAAATAAATCTATATTTACATTTCAAAGTTTTTCCCTTAATAGTGATAACCTTTGAGTTTAGTAAAGGTTGCAATCCCCAGACATCTTTTAGCTCCTGTTAGTAGGTGTGGCTGTATGCTGAGTGCATGTAGCTTATCCATTTTGCTTTCACTTTGGCATGTGTCATATATTTAAGGAAGGGAAACTCTTGAGGCCTCTGAAAATTTTCTTTTTGGGGAGACTATGTTCCTGAAATTATGGTTAAATAATATGCTATTTCTCCTTCAAAATGGACCATATCCCCTGGTCTATATGTCATTGATTCACTCCCACAATCACTTAGAGATAAGGGATTTCTTTTTGCTGCTTTTTCTTATGACTAAAATTAGGCACACATATTAACAGTATACAGCTAGAAAGGTGTTTTTTTTTTTTTTTTTTTTCCCCCATTGCATTGTCTTTTGTGTAATACTGCCATCTTGTGGCAACCTGTGATTTTTTTTAATGTTCTATTCCTGGTCAGTATATTTGAAGGCCTATGAAAGCATCCAATTCTTTCAACCTCATGGAAGATATTTATTCTCCTGGGTACGATCCTCTTAAGAATTTCTCACTAAGGAAGATGCGCAAGGTTTTTTTTGATGGCATCTGAAAGTTTTAGAGAATATATCTGAGAATTTCCTTATTCCCTTTGATATTAAATTTCACATAGGGATACAAATATCTGTATCAAATAAAATTAAATAAATGGAAACACTTAAATACTGTCTTTACACAGACTTATTTATTTACTGTCATGTATGTACATAAACTAAAATCATTTTATATGAATGAGTTAAATAATCTCACATTTTTAGAATGGTTGCATACGGTAAAGAACAGTTACATCATGAGTTAAAAATAGGTGATATTTGTAATTATTACAGAGTAATTAAAATATTTGGTTAACTTTCAAAATTGCATAGTTCTTACAGTGAGAGTTTAATAACTTTTTAAAAAAGATTTATTTATTTATGCATACAAGAACTGGGGTACAGGCCATAGGCATGTGGGGTGGGAGGATCCACCAGAGACAGATTGGGGAACAGAACAGGCAGACTGACTGAAATACACTGCTGAAGGGAGCAGCGAGCGAGACAGGAGAGGTCTTCTGCGCCATGTGGGATGCTCCCTAGCCGGGAATCGAACTTGTGCTGCAGAGGCTGCGGATAGCTTCACAGGTTGCATCTTAACCTCTGTGCCACCAGGGAGGCCCTAATAACTTTTTTTTTTAGAATTCTAGTAGTTGAAAATTTCTTTTTCTAAGACTATATTCATGGCAAAGTTGGGAGGAAGATATGAAGATTTCCCAAACACCCCTCACCCAACATTGCTTAACACCCCCCAGAGCAACACCCCTTACAAGAGTTATTATACATTTGTTGCAATTGATACACTTACACTGACACATCCCTGTTACTAAGGTCCACAGTTACATTAGCTTCACTCTTGGTGGTGTATGTTTTGTGAGTTTGGGAAAATGTAGAATAACATGGGCCCACCACTACTGTGTCATACAGATGGTTTCCTCTGCCCTAAAACCCTCTGTCTCCGTACCCTTACCCTGGAAACCTCTGGTCTTTTTGCTGCCTCCATGGTTTTGCTTTTTGCATTTTCCTTATACACATGTACAGAAAATATTCTTCCATCCATCAAAGGAGGCAGGGTGGAAAATTGATATTTTGAGCCCAAAGTTGGCTCTACAAACATGCCTTATATTTCTAGAGTTGACATTTTGCCTGACTCGTTTTGGATTCTGTGCACCTGTGATGTACTTCAGTCTGGAAGCTTATTAACTTCCTCCTGGTGGAGTCATGGCTTGAGGCTTCTCATGCTTCTCCTAAACAGTGGGAGGAGGTTCAGTTTCTGTTCAGCTGAAACACTGTGACCTTCTGACTCTTTCAAGAGGAAGCCATGGGAATAGTGAGAGCAGTTTTATCATATTGCTCAAAATATCTACAGAGCTTTCTGTGTTTAGGTCAATTAAACATGAATATGAACCCAAAATACGTAAATTCAACAGCAGCATGAAACATAGTTAATTATAATCAACACAATGATCACGGGTGATCATTCTTTACTAAACAGGAATTCGTCTAGTTACCTGTAGTTTTTTGAGAGCCAATAAACCACACTGGTTACAGATACACATATATGTGCATATACGCATATTAGGACTCATCATGGGGCAAATACAGTTTCCTAACAAAGATGGAACAGAGCATACTTAAAAATAATGATTTGAATAAGCACATACCGATAAGTGTTTGGGTACAATTTACTACAATTAAGAAGATGTAATGTGTTTGATTAAAAAAATGAGTTTACAGAACTGTGGCTAGGCTTTGTTCTTCAAGAGAAATACAATAATCTTTTATGACAGAGTGACAATTCTGAAAGTTGGATTTCTCCAATTTGTGCGATTCAAGTTCAACTTGGGGGAAAGTAACAGCCAACAAATTTACTCAATCCATGAGCAAGGAAAGGCAAGTGGGCAGACACTTGCCAGGCTCACCTGTATCTAGTTCTCTTAGTGTGGACAAGCAGCCAGAAAGGTAACTGCTCCCTTTTATGTGACAATCAGGCAAGGCCACGCAACCAGCAGTGGCGACTGAGTCAGAGAGCCCTGGCTGTCACATGTCTGGCAGGGACTGTCCTCTTGCCTCTGCTGTATTGATCAGTGATGTCTCATCTTTCAGATGAAGCAACTTTAGCCCGCTGGAGTCTCCCTTCACTGGATCGTTTTGTGGAGAGGGATATATGAAGCAATGGTGATGATCTCAACTAAAGAATTAGCCCAAGGGCCTCCCCGGTGGCGCAGCGTTTGAGCGCTGGGTTGCGAAGCTGCCCATAGTCTCTGCAGCGCCGGTTCCAACCTCGGGCTAGGGTCCCACATGGCGCGCAGACCTCTCCTGCCGCCCGCTGCTCCCCTCAGCAGTGTACTTCATCAGTCTGCCTGTTCTGCTCCCCGCTCTGGCTCTGGTGAATTCTCTCACCCTCCTGCCTCTGACTGTACCCAGTGCTTGTGTAAATAAATAAATAAATAAATATTAAAAAAAAAAAAGAATTAGCCCAAAACAGGACTTTGCCGGGTGAAGCCACTCAATGTGAGGTGTATTTTCTTATTATAATGACCGTGTCACGTGCTGGTCATATATTTTCCTAACCATTCTTTACACGATTTGACACCCCCTTACATTTAGATAAAACGATTCTGTTCCTTTTTCTCCACCAATAATTTTTTTTAGTAGAAATTATGACTGATGAGGGCCTTTCTACCCAGCAGCCATGTGATTTACTCATTAAACACAAGTGACAAGTGGAAACATGAGATAAAAAAGGAGAGCAGACTTTGGAAGAATCAAAAGATACACATACCAAGAATGACAGAGAACAGTATTCTCTGTATTCTCAGTATTCTGTATTCTCTGTATTCTCAGTATTCTCTGCAAGAATGACAGAGAACAGTAGCTGAAGCCACTGGCTGCCCCTGGATTTCCTCACCTCCTTCAAATGTAGGGAATGTTGGGTCCCCTGAGATCCTATAGCATTTCTTTTTATTTTTAAAAACCGATTTATTTTTATTTATTTATGCATACAAGAACTGGGATGTGGGCCAGAGGTGCGGGGGTGGGGGGGGTGAGAGGATTCACCAGAGAGAGAGTGGGGAGCAGAACAGGTAGATCTACTGAAAGCCACTCCTGAGGGGAGCAATGGGCAAGACAGGAGAGGTCTGCTGCGCCCTGTGGGTCGCTCCCTGGCTGGGGATGGAACTCATGCTGCAGAAGCTGGTGATAGCTTCATAGTACTGAGACTTTAACCCCTGCGCCACCAGGGAGGCCCCTCTGAGAAGCACCTGAGAAGAATATCTTTCATCTGGGGATTATCTACAGTTACTCTTTTTCTCTTTCCAAAAGTCTCAGTTGCCTCTGCAAGAGCATTTCCTTGCCATTAAGAGCAGTAAGTCTATTTTGGTCCCTTGGACACTCACAGACATTCATGAGATCTAATGTGGCCTCAGCAAGAACTCGGACTACCCAAAAACAGTGCCAGCCTTAGTGCTTCTAGGCTGTCTATGTTGGTGCCCCCGGGGGCACACAGGTCTGGTTGAGTAGAGCTTCTCAGAGTTGCTGCGAAGAGATGGGGCTGCTCAAGGAGGATGTGTAATCAGGCCAGCCAAGGGCCTCACTGAGCACCGACCTCACCAGTTGTCTTGTGGTGCGGTGCGTGTTTTGGGCATGATACCCATAACTGGTCTTGTAGGACTCCTGGGGGGCCCAATACCCTGGAGTTTGTGTTCGCAGCACCCGGTGCCCAACTCACATGGACCCATTGTGGGCAGCGTCCCAGGAGTGCGCCCTGGTGTGACCCTCAGTGCCAGGCGCAGAGAAGATACTTGCCGTGATGTTTGTCTTTTTTCCTACGTTTTTCAGAAGCTTTCCTCCGAGGGGGCAGGTTCCTTTAAATATTTTATTCTGCAGCAGAAGGATTTCAAGTGGGATATATTAGATACATTTTATGCAAAAACAATAACAAAAAAAAAGGTTGGCTCAAGTGCTCTGTGAACAAGCATCGATTCACAATATTTTTATTGTGTTCTGAAAGCTTTTTCAAGTTAATCACAATAACAGCTGACATTTGTATAACACTTAACTCACACCAGGTGTATTTTAAGAAATGTGTGTGTACCCATCCAAAAGTTATGCAATGTTCTTATTTCTGCTTCCTAGATGCAGAAAATGAGGCACAGAGAGATTATCTTTTCAAGAATCTCAGAGCAGGGGAATATTTGAGTTGCCATTTGAATCAGGGGATCTGTCCCTGAGTGCCTCTTGCGAAGTATAAAGTTTTCCTGCTTTTATATAATTATCTTTCTCTATTTGTGTTCACCATCCTTTTACTGATACATGTTCATGTTGAAACTTAGACTGTGAGGAATCAAGCCACTTTGATTCTCTCAAATAGTTACCAAAAAGGTGATGCCATCAGTGTCAACAATGCACCGTGACCTATTAACACAACTGAGAAAGGCTTCGTGAGATCAAACTTGATCATTTCAAAAAATAAAAATATAAAAAGGAACATATTTTCAGGCTCTCACATTTATTTTTATGTTTCTCTGCCTGTCTTTATAAATAGAATGCCTTGGTTTTCTCTGCTCATACTCTGCTTCCATGTCTGGTCGAATCTCCTTCTAATTTGATGTTGGAACTTTTTATGTAATCACTAATTTTATTTGTTTTACTTTTTATATTTTTTTTGAAGTAGCATTGCATAAGTGTGAACTTTTAGTGGAGAATGGACTATATTTATTTATAGAGCCTGCCTTAAAGACTTGTAAGAGAACTTCTTGAGGAAAAAAAAAAAAAACAAAAAAAACAGATACACTGTGGAAGGGATCACTTCTGCATTTACATTCCAGAGAAAATAACCTGAAAGCGGGAACTCCCTGGTGGTCCAGGGATTAAGTCTCAGCACTATCACTGCTAAGGCCTGACCCACATGGCACAGCAGACCTCTCCTGCCTCACCTGCTGCTCCCCTCAGCAGGGTATTTCAGTAGGTCTGCCTGTTCTGCTCTCCACTCTGTCTCTGGTGAATCCTCTCACCTCTTCCTGAACCCCTGGCCTACACCCCTGTTTTTCTACATGAAATAAAAAAAAAGAAAATCTTAAAAAAGAAAATAACCTGGAAGTGTCCCCAGGGAATAATATCCTATAGAACCAAAGGGGAGTCAGAACTACTTCTATCTTGAAATGCCTGCTGTTTGAGGTGGGGGCAGAAGAGGAGCCTGACTTTGCTGGAGCATCCTGTTTCTTGAACATCCTGTTTCTTGAGCTCTAGTATCAGGTCAAAAAGCCTCCTAAGAAAAATTGTCAAGACCTTGGGAGAAACAGTGTGGCTTTGGGTCCAATGACAAGAGCTGCATCAAGGTAACCTAGAGACCACCGTGCTAATACAGTTCAGAATTAAGCTTTGAAATCTTGAGCACGCGAGCCAGGCAGACTTAGATACACCACCTTGGTTTGACCTTAAGGTTTGCGTTCTGAGGGCACATTGCATAGAATGATGATGCTGGGGCGGGGCCCCAGAACATCAGTCCTCAAGGGGAAGAATCCAGCACAGGAGGGGAAAGCATGCCGGGTGCTGGCGAATTGGTTTGTTAAAGCAGGATGGTCTGCAACTGACAGATCCTCAGGCAGGTTTGAGGACTAGAGAAGCTTAGATTACTATGACCAAACCCAAATCAAGCCTCACTTTCCTCCCTAGTAACAGAGTTCTGATTTGGAGCCTCTCCTTTCACTTGGAATAAAAGCTGCTATTTCTCATTCTCTTTGTATTTCAGTGTGACTGTGTCACTAGATGATACACAATGAAATCTGCAGGTGAATTTTATGAGGTTTCTGAATACGCTCTTAAAATGAATTTATTCCTTTTAGGAGGAGGATTTTGAAGTTTCTTTTGATGCACTTGATGGCAGGAACTTCAGCAACCATCTTAAACATGAATTGACCTTGAGAATGAAAGAAAAATGTTGGCTATGAGCAGAAACTCAGATCCCAGAGTCTCAGAGGAGGATCGTGTATTTGATATAGAAAACAATGAACATAGTTGTTAAGCCAGTTTCTGAAATGAAAAATCCTTAGGCCCCAACTGCTATAGCAAGTATCAGGTTGCTATGGAAAGTATCCTGAGGAGCAGACCAGAGGTGTGGATATGGAGACTGAGGGCCATTGCAGGAATTACCAACCAGCCTAGTCACACCCTAGAAGTAATTAATTTAACAATGGATAACTATGAATACACAAAGGAATGAGCCCCTCCCAAAAAGAACACTGTTTGAGTACGATTTCTGGCCAGAGGCAGCACTGCTGCCACCTGACTATGCAGGTGTTTATTTCCCAAAACTTGTCCCTTTGCAAAACAACAGCGACAGCTCTTGTCCAGCTTGTGACTGTGCAAGTGTCTTCTCCTGAGTAGATTTGCCGTGTGCTCCTGCAAGGGGAGCTCTGTGGAAACTTCTCAGGGGTGACCTGAGGTCCCAGTTCTCTGAACCTAACACCTCTCCAAACTGACATCGTCACCACTAGTGTTATTATCAATAGGCCTGGACTCACACGAAGGTCTCTTTTTCATTAAGTTTATCTGAGATGAAAACCGAATCACAAATTACTTTTTTTAACTTTCACAAATTTTTATTTTAGATAAAATTTAATATTTCATAATTTAAAATAAAGCGAATGTGCTCTTGTTATCCATTTTTCAGGCGATTGTGCTTTCCGTGAACATCAGAGGTCAGTATCATTTGGACACTTGACTACAAGTTGTGGGAAGCTTCTGTAGGCTTTTCTTGGTAGGAATTCTATTTTTTCTGAGTTCTTCCCTTTCTTTCAGCTTACATGCCTCATGGAAGGTAGGTTCCTTGTAGTAAAAGAGCTTTTTCAATGCAGAATTTTCTTTCTGGCAACAAATGACACTTCTGTGTTATTCCTTCTCGGTCCCCAATAACCTCCATAATATGAACCTGACATCCATGACTAGTTACGGACAATGCTGACTTCTGGATAATAGCATTTATTTCTATTTCCAAAAACTTGAAATGAAGTTTTAAATTTTAAAGAACTATAACAGGGTAATCCCCAGGGACAGGGGAGGTGCCACGTTCCCTGTCCCTCCCAGTGGAGGGTGGAGCTGAGCAGGGAGCAGGAAGGAAAGGAACAAGATGACCTGGAAGAGGCACTTGGAGAAAAGACATGTAAAGGAGCTGCATTTGCTTCTTGGCCTTGGACTTGTACCAGGGACTTGGGAAACGTGGAAGGAGACATTTGAAACACGTGAGTAAGAAATCAGTGGCGAGGCTGACAATGGCAGCCTTTATCTTGATCTTGATTTTGCCCGTTTCCATCCAGACATGCCTGGCTCCTTCTACCCCTTTCCTGTCAGTCCTCACCAAAAGTTGCCTTAGACGTGTGGCAGGTTGTCGGGTTTCAGTGGTCCTGCTTTGGGCCAACACTTTTTGGCTGGGCATTTACCCACGAGGGGATAAGTAACTGGGTGCATGATTTGGAAACTTTTTTTTCTATCACACACATATTGTGTTAAATTTCCAATGCACTGGAGTATGTTTTGTCTTGATGTGTGGCAGATGGAAGAGCACATTTAGAGCAGGCAGATTTGGGGATACTGGGGTGCCCCTCATCCTGCCCTTTAACAGAGATTATAGTTCTCAAATACACTTTTTGTTTATTTCATAGCACTCTGTATGTTAGTTATCATTTATTGTGTAAATGATTTATTAAATAAATTGGGTTATGGGTAAATTAAAAAAGTGAAAATTTTTAAAAAAATATTACATGAATTGGGTATTAATTTCACTGTGTAATTAACAAATCACTTTATGTTAAACATTTTATTTCAAACCCTCTCTTAAGAGTCATGACCTCATGTGAGATGTAATAAATTTGGTCAGTGATAGAAATAAAATGTAATAAATAATTCACATATTAAAAAGAGTAACAAAAGTAGTACAAAAAGTTCATTAAGAGTCAGCATATAATTCAGAGAAATGCAAGTATTTTACTTTATGTAACAAAAAACATAGATTTTTTTCAAGTATCACTTGTTAAAAATTTTATTTCCCTTAAAACCACAAAATATTTGAATTTTTGCCCCATTTTTTTGTTCCCATCTAGATTAATGTTTACCAAGATAAATCCTGTATTTCTTTTAGAACAACAGATAACCTATAGCCCTTTGAACTTGAAAATGAGAAAACTGGATATTGTACCTCCACTTTGCATCCCTTACCAGGACCTGTTTGCACTGACATTTTGGGATGCATTCACCAGTTGACTCCAAAAATAACACACACCGCCTGTTCATGAAGTGCAAGGCTTTGCTTTTTCTAAGAGGCCTGCATTTCCATGGAAACCAGACAGGCAGAAAAGAAAGGGTAAGTGCACGAGATCTCTGCTCTTAGAAACAAAGCTGAATGCGGACCAATGTCCTCATCTGAATTCAGCCAGTGAAAACTAGGAACCATCCTGACCCCGAATTATTGAAGGGAAACATGCTCCCTGCTGGCTTCCATCCACAGGAAACATGTCTCTTGCCTGAGCTGGATGGATCTGAAAGGCTGGAAAGACAGGAGTTGAAATCCTAGCGCCTAGGTGATTTCTACCTGCAGCCATGCTTCGGTAGTCTGAAGTTCACATTTCCATCCAGTAAAAGGCAGAATTGCAATGAATTTTTGAAATGAATTGTTTATCATTTCAAATGAATATTCCACATTATTTAAATCTTTACATTTAGCAGTGCTTTAAAATCCTTACAAAATATTATGTTCAACAATAGCTTCTTGTATGTCAGACCTTAAGCACTGGAAACTCATCGAACGTCTAGGTGAGACTTTTTGTAGGCAGGCAGTTAACTCTTCTGTTAAGAAACTATAGATCCCAAGGCAAGAAGTTTGTGCAAGTGTTTACCCTTAGAAGCTCCTAGAAGACTATGCAGTTCTGATGTGAATGATATGGCAATGCTGCTAAAACTGCATGTGCATTGTGAAGCGTAGCTGGGCTCTATTTGTTTGTAAAATTTGTCCAATCCTATCTCATTAAGACAAAAATACAAAGTTATGATGACCACCTCCCCAGGAGCCTCACACCATGCCTTTTCAGTCACCTTCCCCGATGGTAAAAGGAATATTCTGTGCCTGGTATGTGTCATCTGGATGCAGAATTATGAATACAGATGTGGGTTGGAGCCATTCCATTTGGGGTTCTCTTTTTAACCATATTGAATGTTGTAGTTGAAAGATTAGTTGAAATTCTAGTCAATTTATTATCCTCTGCGCAGAAATGAACTATCTTTTCAGAAGTGCAATAAGACATGAGTGTATCGGGGCTATTTTTCCACCACAAAATTTAGCTCTTACAATTGCCCCCCTATATTCTCTGTTTCATGTTCCAATGTTTTGGTTACTCATGGTCAACACGTCTGAAAATAGTATGCACAAAGGCTGGTTCTTTTTTTGGGGGGGTGTGGCGAGGGAGAGAGAGTGTGAAGACCTATTCCCCAAATTTTAATCACAGTATATTATTATTATAGTTGTTTCTTTTTATTATAGCTACTAGATTGTTACTGAGCCTAACTGCCTAATTTATAAATTAAATATGCAATGCGATTTATAGGAATGCATGTATACAAAACACAGTGTATATAGGGATAGTAGCTGCTACTTGCCATGATTTCTGGCATCCACTTGGGGTGTTGGGCTATGCCCTTCAGAGAAGAGGTTTCACTGTACAGCTGTGTTCAAATAAGGACACATGGAGGCCATTAGAGTGAGGTCCATCCTGAGAAGAGAATGTAACATAAATTGGAGTGGATAGTACTTTCTCGATTCCATCACAACAATTTTATAGTAGGTTAGAGAGCAGAACCAGAGAAGTCTCAGATATGACATTTCAGACCATCACTGCAATGAAAAATAAATGTCAGTGTTGGCTGGAGATGGAGAGTGGAGGTACTTAAAAAAAATACCTACCAGAAGTCATTCTTGTAATCATAAACAATAAGAAGTTAAGGATTTGAACCTGAGTGACCAGGGGTTATTGCTTGGGGGCCCCATTATTCCTGCCAGTCTGAGCATATTATCTCTATTCTAATATCTGCCTGCTGCTATCAGCAGATACTTGTTTTCCAGTTCATTCCTCATACCAGAACTTTTGTGAGAGGCCTCCTGCATGATCCAACACCTAGCTGATAATCAGGGTATTTTTTCTGCTGAAATACATTGCTGAGGGGAGCAGCGGTTGAGACAGGAGAGGTCTGCTGCGCCATGTGTGGGTTAACTCCTTGGCCAAGGATCAAACCTCAGGCCTTAGCAGTGATAGTGCTGAGACTTAACCCCTAGGGAGGCCCAGCACTGTATGTCCCATTTCTTGTTGGTAACATAGCAATCTGTTGCTATTGATTTTAAAATGCATTGAAAGGTAAGCATTTATTCATCAATTTACCCACTTATTCAGACTTCTATTCACTCATTCTTTTATTTTAGACATAAAATTTATTTAAAATTAAATGTTTGAAGGAGAAACTTTTTAAAATCTCTTTGTGATAAATAGAAACATACAAGATTCTCACAGTTAAAATTGCTAAATTAACATAATTCATTACAAGAGAGGTAATCTGACACTTTCATATTACTCATAGTATTAAAAGTTAGAATGTATTTAAAACAATAATACCTTTATTTTTTGTTAAAATAAGTTTGAAAAAGAAAAACAATATTTAGATAGGAGCAACATCCAGTGATGCATCTTGGGTGCATGTTATTTAATCTTTGGTAACTTAGAACATCTATTTAGTAATCTTCGTCCCACTTTCATACAATTTTCTTTTGATTTCAATGTGAGCACACTGATTCTTTGGAGCAGTCATCACTTTTCATCACATCATCACCACCATCAACATCATCATAAACATTGATTTTGCATCTAATCTGTTCCTGAAAACAAGCTTTAGAAGGAAATCTAAGGCAAAAGGAATAGTAATCCTACCAAATAAACTTGATTCAGAGATCTTTTTCAGAAAACTTGCTTACTGATGAAAGAAGAGGACAAATTTTATTTCATTTTAATTAATACACCATATAGTGATAGAATATTTGACCTGGGCAGGTATAAATAAATTTACCCTTTAGATTGGGAATAAGCAGATTTTTTTTCAACACAGGATGAAACCACCATCCACAAGGGTCCATATGAATGATATCAATCAGCCAGATTCCAGCCATATCCCCAACTTCAGCAAAACAACCCTTTTATGAGAAATTATGTTAAACAGAGTCAATTTATTTGGTCAAATAGATCTAGCATGTCTCAAGCCCTCAAGCACACAGAAGCCCAGATGGCAGAGTAATCCCAGGTTATCTCCTGGGAGCTGGCCTGGCTTGTTTTGAATATTCAAAGTTTGAGTAGCCTGAGGCCTGCTAAGTCAACTCATTCCTAGACACCCCTGACTTTACAAATATATGCATCTCTATGTCATGGATTATTTCTTCTTTTTAAAATTGTATTATTTCCTATTGAGATAACATGAGTTTACAGCATTGTACATGATTCAGGGGTGTAGGATCACAGCCCTTCAGATGCATGTTCCATATTCCGTTGGGTCCCCTTTCCATGTTGGCCACCCCCCACCCACCCCCAGTCCTGCCCCGCCCCAGTCTCACTGTTAGCAGCCTTTGCAGTGACATCCAGGGTTTGTTTTGGTTTAGTTTTGTCTGTTCCTTTGCTTTGTTTCTTTATATTCCACACATGAATATAAAAAGATGAAAATTTTCCATTTGTAACACCATGATTGGAACTGGAAGGGTGATGCTAAGTGTAATTAGCCGGAAGCAGAAAGACAAATGTCAAGTGATTCTTTTTTATGGGGAAGCAGAAAGGTATGCTTCTTGAGCAATGATCTAATTTTCCACCTGTAACCTCTCGTGCTTGGACCTCATCACAGAACGCTGCCAAGATGCTCAAATTTTATCAACAAATATGTGCCTTTAGCAGCATCCCTGAGAGTTAGGGCCAGCATCTATGCTGATGTTTTTATTTGGGTTAAGAACTGTATGTAAAGATTAATTCTCTTTCTCCGTACCTTGCAACAAATTAAAAAAAAAAAAGTCTCTGTCATTAAGATTATGAGATTATTTATGTGAAGTTTCTCTTAAAACCATCTGTTCATTATTGACAAGAGCAATTAAAGAATCATAAACAGAATTTGGCTGAATCTTTAATAATTGCTTCCATAATTTAAAGCCATAAACACACACCCAAAACTAACATATAGCAATGGAATGTTCTAAAACAGTTTCACATATTTAAGATTCTGTTACAGAAATTAAAAAAAATCAATTAAACATGAAAGGAGGCATTTTTCCTTAAATGACAATTTTTATTTTCCAATTAGAGAATGTAGACCATTGCCTCAAGGTCATGACATGCTAATTACAGTGATGAATTCTCTCAGCTGTAATTTTGACACATGCCAAATGTTATAATACGTGCCTTCAGCTTCTCAAGGATGCACTCTACATGAGAGCTGTGTGGTGTAAAGGACATTGAGACCGAGCTTCTGAGTCAAGCTTCATGGCCTTGTCCTACTTTTGTGACATGAGCTGACCCCTTAAGCTCACATCTTCATGGCTTCCTTTCCCACAAACCAGATACACCTCTTGGGGCAGTTTGCTTGACCGAATGAGAATATATTAGGGAAAATTATTTATTGCAATATTAATTAAAAGTTTTCATTTTATCGATGTTGCTGGCATTAAGTATCTTTATTATAATTTTCCACTTATTGGCTTATGTTATATATTTGACATTTATTAATTCAACTATTAATGTATATTTTATTAGTAACTTTAGTTTTTTGAGATTTTTTCAAATAATTTGTTTTAGTTTAATTTCTTTATAAAACTTTTTAACTTCTACAGTTTTAGATTTTTTTCTATCAGAAGTCTTCTAATCTTGTATGCACGACTTCTGTCTTATCCTTTCTTGCGATTCTTGATTCTGTTATATACACATTGCTCATTTCAGCACCTCCTGTCATAAGAAATTCTTTTTTATTCTTAAAGCAATATCTCTTAAAGTTTTTGTAGAATTGGAAGAAATTATGATTAAGGAAAATTGGCAATAGACTTTGACAATAATTTATATTTGGGGATGTGTCCATATTCTGTTAAACTAGTTATACTGTTCATTTAACTGAGAAATATCCAATGGATTCTAAATCTCATTTTTTAGTTTTGTATGGAAACCCAGGAAAAGGCATTTTTTTTTTTTTTTGTCATTTTTCGAGCAGAAGTACTTTCTCTTATATTGATTGCTGAAGGAGGACTCAGGCTGTTCAGTAGATGTCACTATAAGGCTGTTGTACTTACACTCATGTTAACCAAGCTAAAATCCAGGCATTTTCAACTGAATGTTAAAATATTTAAATGTTAACTTTCATTGGACAGGGAGACAGTGGATACTTTTAAATAATTATTTGTTTAATTTGTGAAACGCAACTCACACGTTTTCATTGAAGCATATTTTTAGAGGGCATAACATGCTTATTAACATATGGCACATCCAAAGTTACCGGTCACCCAAGCTCAAGTGGATCAATACAACTCAATAAATCGTGAAAAAAGATTTAGTGACTTATTTTCTATCATCCTCATGTAAACGTTACAAAAATCCTATTTTTATATTGCTATTACTATTTCTGAACTCTCATGAGAAAGACATCTATCTTTAAAAACAGGAGGTTTAGAGAGAAATAGCAAGTTGAGTCTATGGTCCTTTTCCTTTGGAAAATTCCCTTTAGATTTTAATTTTTATATGAGCACTTTCAGTGAAACATCACTTTTTAATTTTTTTTTATTATCATTACTTCAATATTCCATAAATCTCCCAGGCCATACCTATTTCTTGTGTTGTTCCAACAGTCTCATTTCATAGTAATATGAACCAAATTCACTTTTGGATGACTTTTATAAGGTTCCTTGGAATGCTCTCCAACTCAAAATATTTGGAATTCTTGAATTCTTTCCTTATTATTTTTAATGTTTCTCTTCTTTTTTTAAAGATTTATTTATTTATGTATACAAGAACTGGGGTACATGCCAGAGGTATGGGGGGGTAAGAGGATTCACCAGAGACAGAGTGGGGAGCAGAACAGGCAGATCCACTGAAATACACTGCTGAGGGGAGCAGTGGGAAGACAGGAGAGGTCTGCTGCACCATGTGGGTATCTCCCTGGCCAGGGATGGAGCTTGTGCTGCAGTGGCTGTGGACAGCTTCATAGGCTGCATCTTAACCCCTTGTGCCACCAGGGAGGCCCTAATGTTTCTCTTCTACATCATTTTTATAGCATGAGTTAACTATATATGTGTTTGACATATGTAAATATGTATATATATATTATATAAGCATATATATTTACAAAATCAGTCACATTGGGTCCAATGCAAATATTTCTTATTTGGTTTCTTTTCCAGGCAACTCTTCTACACAATTCAAGTCAACACAACCACTGCAACATCTGGACCTCAAAATCTCCGGCTTAGAGGAAGAAGAAATGCGGTGCAAGGAAGGTCAGGATAGAACCATGTAACTCTCTGCATCCCCTTAAAATTCCCTGGCAAATAATATTTTTGGCAAAATATCAATTATGTCTAGCACAGGCAAGAGGATTGGGGAATTTGACAAAAAGTACTATTTCCTTCTTCATGATTTATCAATCTTCATATTGCAAAACACATTGAAAAAAGCAATACTCACTTTCTTTATGAAACTTAAAAACATAAGCATTGTCTTAAGAATTTTTTGTACAAAATCATAGAATTTATACTGTATTCCATAAATACTTTAAGACTTAGACAATGTTCAACAATAATGGGGATTATCAAAAATATGTTTTCAAAAATTTCCTGTTCAAATGAGTTACTGTAAATGATTTCTTTCCATTAATAAATTTTATAAAATATATATTGAATAACAATGAAGTACATTCCTCCACTACATTGAGTAGTAAGTTTTTGCTTAAAAATGAGATAATACGGTGGCAATTATGTGAGCTTTTATGGTAATCATGCTGACTTTGCTGAAGGCACAATTTTGTCAGCAATTACTTGTGGTACAACATTTTTTAAAGTCATTCAGCTTCTGCTGCATTATACAGAAGAAATTTTTACCATTCCTACAATTTTACATATCTTTGTATTTTATTATTACTATTATTTTATTAATGTCTGTACCAAAATGTGTCTACAGTATTACACATCATTCAAAATTGCTAACAGCAGCTATAATATGTAATTTTGCCTGTTTTACCGTGAGAAGAACGAATATGAGGTAGCCGCACTTACAGAATTCATAAGTGGGACAGGTAGGATTCGAACTCAGCTCCTTCTGTACCATAAAGATTGTATGTATTATACTTTCAGGCTGAATGGGATTCAGTGGAATTGTTTTCTGAGCTCTGAACCTATTTGGAAATCCAGGAGGAGCTCTAAACACTTAGGAAAAATATTATATTTCTGCCGACATGCCCACTCACAGCGAATTGCTTGTGGGAGGACAAAAGGAATATGTGATAGAAGTACTGATTTATATATATTTTCCCCATAACAAAACACTGGAAGGAACTGGATGATCCAGAACGCTAGTGTCACATCTGAAATTATGTCTTCCGGAGTCAGGACAGCTGCAAAGGACAAGGGCACAGAGTGATATGCAGGAATTGTTTTAGACCCTTGAAGCTAGCAAAACATTTGATTTTGTATGCCTCTATCCTTTGTATATTTCATACAACCACTTCTCAAATGGGGTTTTTATTAAAAATAAATGGGTGTAACAAGTGTAATTAGTGAAGTCAGTTATTATAGCTCTTGTTCAACTAGTGTTTTAAATATGTGCATATATAATATTTATTCAACTGAGTGGGTAAATATTTCCAGCAGTTTTCTAATGATTTTAGAAGTCAGAAAACAAAAGCCATCATATACTCAGTGATCTTTCAATTTCAAAGATTTTAATATTTCTGTTGCATTTCAGAAAGGAAGGAGTCTAGAGTATTAATTTCTTCTAGAGAAATTAATAAACATTAATTGTGGGCAGCATCTTGGTTTTGAGAACTCAGATCATTAGTGGAAGCTAGAGAATCAGGACATGAAATTTGTTGTCACCACACAGCACATCCTTGAAATACACAGATGAACAGTCACATTGAACCGGAGGGCAGACAGGAAAGGGAACGTGTATGAAGCATTTCTTGCCCCTTGTTCTCACGGTAGATGAGTTTATCTACCACATATTTATTCTCTTGTCCAGGTAAATTGTAGCTGCCAGAAATTTATCATGTCAGTAGTTTTCAAAGCTTATAGGGTCAAGTTACCTGATTTTGATATCGATCTCTGGAAATGTGTTCGGGCCACCACGCTTGTCAGAAAGCCAGACTCATTAGAGGTCAGAGTCACACTGCCCTATGGAGTCCAAGGAACCTCCTCTAGGAGGCAGGAACTTCAGCAGGAGAAATGTTTCAGCCCATGGAGACCCTTCAGCAGAAGGATTCAGTCGTCTCTGGGTTCGTGCAAATGAGCCAAAATCCATTCCGAGATGCATGTTTCCTGCTTTCTTTCATCATAGTATGCAAAAATATTAACCACTATGTAAGTAATATCCTGATTTTATTACAAATCATTGTGAAACATACACACACTTTAAATTTCAGAAGTTACTACGTGAGTGTTGGCTTCCAAAATGAGTCTATAAGTGTAGTCCAAAAGTCTATTTAAATTTAAAAAATAGTCTCCATAGTTCCTTTTGACCACCATGAAAAGAACAGCTACATATTTGGCTGTTGAACAGAAATATGCAGGTTTTGATTTTTTTTCAGTAAGTGAATCTGGATTGAGGATCATGAAGTAGAATAATGACATCCCACTGAATGGCTTCTTAACTATATGGAATATTTGTCAAAATGCAAATTTCCAGACTCACAATCCTAGTCCTTTTGCATCTGGCATGCCATAGATGGATTTGAATTCTGAATTTAAAAGTACCCCATATAATTCTTATTTAAAATGATGTATCGACATTTAAGAATCTCTAGTCTATATATGTGAGATATATACATATAACGCATATGTATATATAGTTTTTATCAGTGATCATAATAAGTATTATTTGGATTACTATATCATAAAATGAATCACTTTAGGTCAACATGTAACAATTCCATAAATAATTGTGCTTACTGTAAAGTTAGTTCAAGCTAATGTTAAATTATAATTTCAATGACAGTTACTTCATATATGAATTATTTGGCAAATTACCTTACCATTAATTTCAAGGATTGATTAAATTCTTATGGAACTGATTTTAAGAAATACTTGTTGAATAAATGGGTAAAGTGGAATAAAAAATATATTTTGCATGATAGCAAGTTAAGCCTACACTATTTCCATGCAATTTTAATAAAATTTAATTGCAATTGCTTCATTCTGTTCCACAGTGAATTGACTTGTTTATAAACTGTTTGAGTGTCTATCATTGGAGTTTTTACTAAAAGGACTACTGTTTAACATTTCATATTGAATTAGCATCCAAAACTCTGTGAGCGGAGTCTGTGATAGAGAATATTATATTTCTTTTCCTTATTAAATTTTTGGATTTACAAGAATTCACATTGAACTGAGAAAGTATCTCTTAACTTCCAAATGGAGCTTCCTGCTAGACCTCTAGTCTTTGTCAGATAGATGAGGTACCCATTGTTGCTGCTAAAGTTTTCATGACTGTAGTGAGGCTTATAAAGCTCAAGGAGAGTAGTGTGTGTTGACTGAATTGGATCCATGCACCTACTAGCAGGGAAAATAGAGAAAATACGATCAGATTTTAAAAGGGCTGGATTGTAAAGGTGATAGTGGATTTTGGGCAGCAGGAGAAAATGCTTTCAACTTTTCCGCAGGAGTATATGTTAAGCACTTATAAGAAGATTGTTTTTATAAAATAGGATTCTTAATCTGTAGTGCAATTTAAATAGGTATGGGTATACTTATCTGCAGAATTTCTCAGAAAAATACGTGTCAGTAGTGCCAAGAGCTTACAAGGAAAGACAAGTTACACGAGAAATCGTGCCGCAAGGGCTGTGTCCAACAGGGAAAACATATTTTGACTTTCCCTGAACTAGCATCATTATTTTCTAACTGTTTCTCAGACACAGGTATTTATCTACCTGAGCACCAGATTGCTCAAATAATTATAAATCACGATGTGGCCACAGGGTCTTTTAATCTTTTAATTGACTACCATAGGAATTATACCTACATCAAAAGGTAACATTTCAGGGAATGTGAATGCATCTTAACATAGAGATTGCATTTAAAAATATTGTTTTATCCCCCCTCAGTGCTTTCTCATTTTGACATCTAAAATTGCTTTTTTCTAATCTGTTGACAAGTTCACATACAACAGAGTTAAATGACTTCCCTGCATTTAAGGAAATGATGAAGTTCAGTTGGCAATGATGACTAACTTGAAAGAAGAAAAATCCAGTGAACTTCCCACATGCCACAGTTTTATTGAGAACATTTTTAATGAAGGTTAATCTCAAATGGGTTCCTTTAAATGGAAATAGGGTAAAAATGATTTTCTCTTTGCTTTTATTCTTTGAATGTGTGAAGTTATAAAGAAAATTGAAACTTTGAAGAATTGTTAGCAGGGTTTAGTGGTTCACTGTGTCTTCTTTAACTTCTAGGTATTTTTCCAGGAAAATCCCTTGGTGCAGCTGAATTATCAAGCTGCTTCTTTTTTAGTGAACTTTCTGAGGATTAAAAAATGCTATCCTTCTACAAATGTGAGTTCTCTACAAATAGTTAATTGTGAAATTAATTTTGTTATCTGAATGACTAACTGAATCACGAGATTTTAAATCTCAAGCTGTCAGAAAGAAGATGCATAGAATTATTGAGAACAACAGTTATCTAAGTTTTACAGCTGTTAAGGTCATATATGTGATCCCATGCTACTTTTTTTTGTTTCATTTTTTTATAGAAGAACTGGGGTATAAGCCAGAGATGCAGGGGGTGAGAGGATTCACCAGAGACAGTGGGGGGGCAGAACAGGTGGATCTACTGAAATACATTGTTGAGGGGAGCAACAGGCGAGACAGGAGAAGTCTACTGTGTCATGTGGGTCAGCAACCTGGCCGGGGATTGAACTGAGGCTGTAGGGGTGAAAGCATTGAGACTTAACCCCTAGGGCACCAGGGAGGCCTTCCCCACTCCCATACTACTTCTTATCTCTTGGTCACAAGAAGACAGTATAGACTTCGGAACTTCAGAGTTGCTGGTTGAGTTGCATTGGATAGTGGCAACTCTGTTTTGTCAGTGTTTTTTGAAATTTATAAAGTATTGTTGATCCTTTATCATCATATTAAAATCTACAGAAATATAGTATATCCTTTTAAATATTCATATTAGATTTCAGATTGTAGATATAAGTGTTATATGTAGCTGATCTTTTTTTCATTTATCTGTACTAGGACTGATTGCTTGTTCTTACACAACAATATTTACAATTTTTCCGACAAAAACTTCCACACCAAATATAAACACTCATTCCTCCAAATTTATGAAATTCAGTATCCACAGCTTTGCAAATTTCACCCCAAGCAGAATCATGATTTGTGAACATGGACAAGAAGACATAACCTTTTGTAGAGTAGAGTCGTTGTTGTTGACTGAAAGTTTTGATTTTTAAAATTTTAACTAATGATACTTATTATGATTTCACAAATTCAACTTTTTTCCCTCACCAATCATCACTCATTTGCCTTGTTTTCCTAGCTATGTTTGACGTGAATTTTAAAATTAGATGAGGAGGGCCTACCTGGTGGCGCAGGCAGTTGAGCGCCGCGCTGTGGAGCTGTCCGCAGCCTCTGCAGTGCGGGTTCGATCCCGGCCGGCTGGTGAGGGTCCCACATGGCACCGCAGACCTCTCCTGTCTTTCCCGCTGCTCCCCTCAGTGTGCGTTTCGTCAGCCTGCCTGTTCTGTTCCCCGCTCTGCCTCTGGTGAATCCTCTCACCTTCCTGCGCATCTGGCCTCTATCCCAGCACTTGTATAAATAATAATAAAAAAAAAATTAGATGAGCAATACCAAAAACAAACATTACCTCTTGGAATTTGGCTGGGGTGAAAAATAATACATATTTTTTAATTTTGCCCCCAGCCTCTTGTTACATAAAATTTCAAAAATAATTTATATGAAAAATGTTAGGAGACTTAAAAAAGAAACAAGTAACTCCATTGCCAAGTCACTGACTCTTCAGTTTAAAGCCTCAGCTTTGAGGTTTATCAAAGGAGTGAAGTCTTTGACTTGTCTTTGAAGAGACCGCAGTGAAGTAGCCATCAAAACACTTCATCGCCATCAACAGTGAAGCCAGAAGGTGAGAAGGTGGAATGTGGAAAGCTTAGTAGCCTAAAATCAGGTTATTAACTCATAATTTTACCTGAGGACTATAGGCTATCGAGAGATTATTACCTGCACTTCTCTCTCTTCTCCCGTTTGTTACATCTTTATTTTTAGCATTTAAAGGGCATGTAATCAAGCACTTCTTGAATGAATGTTCAACACAACAGATCAGGTTATCATTAAAAATCCATCACCAAGGGAACCCTTGAAGGGAACAACATGGCATGAAATATCTCAGTGTGACTTTAAGTGATGCCATTGATGTCATTTGACAGTAAAAATTCAGGGCAGTCCCACTTTTGAAAAAAACATTATCAAATGGATTAAGTCATTTTATCTGCAAAATTTATTCATACAATTTTATTTATAAAATGTATTTGTAAAACTTTATAAAATTTCTTTTATTAAGTTGATAGGGAAATCCAAGAGAAACTTGTTTTCATAAGATAAATCTCACAGACATAATAACTTTTCCAACATTTTAAGGCATCCCATTCTAGACAAGATTTGCCATAAAAAAAAAATCTGAGATTAAGGACTTGCCTCCAAGAATTCAAAATTTGAAATCATGATTGCTTTCAACTTAAAACTACATAGTCCCAACACAGTCTACAAGGTGAAGTACAAGCCGTTTCTAATTTTTACTTAAGATCCAGATACAAAACTTGGTGATTATGTCTTAGGGTTTTGTCCTTGGGTTAGAAGTATGATTCTGAATCCACGTGTCCAACCAACATACATGTTTCTTGACACTGCCTGGAGAGCCCAGGACAAAGCAGGGAACTCAGATACCTCCCAAGACCAAGAAGGAGAAGAAAACCAGTGCCATGAAGACACTGCTGAGCTACGGGGAACTGACATTCTCTAAAGAGAAAACACTGGTTTCCCTCCAGGTACTGCTGAATATACCTAGTAGGCTTTGAGTGTACCATGTCAAAAGATATATTTGTTTTTGAGAAGAAGGACATCAATTTTGTACAGGAGGCCCTTACCTTGTAACTGTCAGAGAATGATTTTAAACAAACCAACCATAAAAAGCAGGTCCAAGAGATGGCTATACCTACAAATACATGTAATTTTAACCTCTGCCATTAACCTTGGATATGAATGCTTTGAGCTGAAACAGAAGCTTCCTATGGCTGTGTTTTTTAAGTAACTTGGTCTATATAGTATTAAGGTTCTAGAAATAAGTGAAATGTACATAAAATGAGTTTATTTGAGTGTTAATCACAATGATTTTTATCTGAGGATGCATGCATATAAAGGTGTGATTTTAGTCTATTGCACTATCAGTAAACTAATGGATAGTCTCTCCAAAGCTTTTTTTTTATTGAGTTATAACTAACGTAATTCAACATAAAGCAAATGTAATAGATTTAAAGGAACAGCTTGATGAGTTCTGACATATATTTAATCACCACCACAAAAAAAGATAGACTTTTCCACCACCAAATGCTTCTTTCTAGTCACACTCCCATCCAACCAGACATTGTTCTAATTTTATTCACTTTAGGTTAGTTTTACAAGGACTAGAATCCTAAGTACTGTTTTGTGTCTTGCTTTTCATTTGACATAATTTTAAGACTTCTCCCCTAAAACTATGGGTTCATATCAAATTGCCCCAAACTTAATGGCATTAGCAGGCAATTCTTGTGCTCATAAATTCTGTATTTGGGGACTCATAAGGTCATCATGGGGGTGTCTTGCCTTTGTCTTGTGAATCTCTAGCCTCATTTGGAGGGTGCAAAGGGAGGGGGGTGAAAGCATTTGTGATCACAGTCACTTTTGGCTTCTAGTTGAGTTTAGCTGTCAGTCGGGATCTTCAGTCCTCTCCCAGTGGGCTTCTCTACCTTGTCTCTGCACATGGCAGGCTTGAACTCTTGTCACCTGTTTTTCTTAGACTTAGAATAGGGTTATGGGTTCGGGGAAAAAAGGCCATTGATGTGACATCTCATTCTCAAAATATATCAGAGGTATATGTTTTCACTGATGATGACAAGTTCCATGAGCTGGTTGAGTTATTTGCTAGATTTCTCTACGGTAAGGTTGCTTTCTTCCTCTTTCCATATTCTTGTGGAAGTGAGTCATTAAACTCTTCCTATCCTCTAGGGTTGGAAATTAAGCTTCCACTTCAAGGAGGAAATTAAGCTTCCACTGCATCATTTATTTAGAAATCTTTAGGAAATGTATCCTCTCTGTTCAATCATTTATTGATTTCAGTAAAAACATGGCTTTGTAGTCTAAAGTTTGGGTGTAAAGCTGATGTTATGCTACCTACTTTGTTGCTCAGCATTTCCACCTTTGGCCACTGGAAGTTCTTTCTTCTGCTGCCTATTTTCACATCCTTTTTTTTTTTTTTTAAATTTCTTTTTTCCTTTCTGTCACAAGATGCCCCAGGCTCAGTGGATATATTCTCAGCTGGAGAACTAGAATTGATCATTTTTTCAAGAAATGCTGTTTTCCTTTATTGGAGAACAGTGCCAGAAACCAAGATCTGGGCTGTGTTTGCTCCTTGCTACTGAGATGTCATTGTTTCTACCCCTTTTTCACAGGCAAAATTGAGAAATATGTAAACTCTTGAACTATCCTGTGGTTAGAGGTGTCAAAACCCCTGTGCAGTTGAAAATTAGAGCATTAACTTTTGGTTCCCTAAAAGTGTGACAACTAGTAGCCTGCTGTTGACTAGAAGCCATATCAATAGCATCAACAGTTGATTACCAAATATTTTGCATGTTATCTGTATTTGTATTATCTACTCTGTATTCTTAAAATTAGTTTAAGCTAGATAAAAGAAAATACTATCTAAAGAGGTGTGAACCTTTACCTCTTCACATGAACATTGATGTAAACCAGATTTATAATAAAAATATGATTATAAAAGAAATATTTCATTAGAAATAGAAAATCATAAGGACAAGTAAATATACTTAAAGTGCTATGCTGTACTTATCTACACTTAACTTTATATTGTCTGTTTACAAGAAGATCAGTACACTGGACCAGCACAGTTCAAATCAGCGTTGTTCATTGGTTAACTCTATTTATACTAACATATGTATATGCACATTTATTTAGATGTTTCTGTATACTCTCCATCTGTATGTGTATAAAAGGTGAACATGAATTTGTGTGACATCTTCAACTTTAGTAAATTACTACATGGTTTATACTAGTCTTCTCCACTTTCTGATTTACTGTTTCTTTTCTTTTCTATTTTTTTTAAGATTTATTTTTTTATTTATACAAGAGCTGGGGTATAGGCCAGAGTCATGGGAGGGTGAGAGGATTCACCAGAGACAGAGCGGGGAGCAGAACAGGCAGACTGACTGAAATACACTGCTGAGGGGAGCAGCGGGCGAGACAGGAGAGGTCTGCCTCGACATGTGGGTTTCTTCCTGTCTGGCCGGGAATTGAACTGGTGCTGTGGAGGCTGTGGACAGCTGGGAAGAAATGCCTGGCAGAACTTTGCCATGGCTATTCCCTGTCTCCTCACTGGAGTCAAAGGGATTTACCTTGATTTTACAAGGATAACTAGAGAGAGTACCTGGAGTAAAAGTCTATGAAAGCATCTAAGGAAAGAGGATTGTGAACATGACCTCTGCTGGTTGTTATTCTCATGCTAACCATGTGGCCTTCAGTAGATTCTGAATGTTTTTGCTTCAATCTTCCTACTGATTGAGGGCATCCTGCAGCTTCTGCTCCAGGCAAGCAAATCTTAGGCCCAATGTCTACCCAGTAATTTTCCCCCAGATTTCAAGGAGACAGTTTTCTCTGCAACTTCTGTACACTGATTGGTCTAAGGAAATCATTGTTTGGGTGTTTATATAGCATTTTTATTGTGGCTGTAGGACAGGACTGCTACAGTCCCAACACCATGGTTTGGAGCTAAACCCAGAAATGTTGCATTGGTCCTTCTTTTCTCTCTTACATGTTCTTTTGTGACCCTCATTTATTTATTAGTGAAAACTATTAAAGTCAAAATACTATTGGCAAAATACTATTTATTTATTGTATTCTCACTGGCTAATTGCATTACTAAAATTCTTATTTCACATCATTTGTACTGCAAATTATGCATGTGAAATGGGATATCATACTCTGTACCACGAGTAAAACAGTGCTTTTGATGCCTGCCCTGAGACTATCCCTTACTTGCTATTTCTTATAATTTTTAGAAATGAAAGATCATTGTTAATGGAGATCTTATGAGTCACCTACATTTTAACTTTGCATTATCTGCACAAAGACAAAAGTTATGTAATAACTTATAATAACAAGAATTGATTTTTTTTTTAACTTTCTAAAAACAGATATCATGGTTGTAAATACTGCTGAGAGACCAGAAGAATGTTTGGGGAGAGAAGTATAGATGCTAAATTTGCCAAAAGCATAAATCCATAAAGTGATTAAAATTCCTATATCAATGAATGTTGATATAAAATAAAACCACTTCAAGTGCTCAAATTTTAGGAAGAAGAGTATGATGTATTTTCTCTAAGGGAAATGGCTTTTCAATTGCATTCAGTATATCAAGTATATAAAACTTCATGCCCAGATGAATTGTGCCCTGGATATGAGTTTTTGCAATTTTTAGTGTCTTTCTAAGAAGGAGAAATCCATCCAGTGTGGGAGAAAGCTGCAGTGGGGAGTCTCTCTGGTGGCACAGTCATTTGAGTGCAGCTCTGTGAACCTCTCTGCAGCCTCTGCAGCACGGGTTTGATCCCTGGCCTGCCAGGGAGCTAACCACATTGCACGGCAGACCATTCCTGTCTTGCCTGCTGCTCCCCGTAGCAGTGTTTTTGGTCCATCTGCCTGTTCTGCTTCCCACTCTGTCTCTGGTGAATCCTCTCACCCTCCCACACCTCTTGCCTGTACTGCAGTTCTTGTATGCATAAATAAATAATTCTTAAAAAAAAAAAGCTGCAGTGGGAAAACATCCTCAATGGGCTGATGACTGGTGGTTGAGATGATCTTCAAAAAGCAGGGGGTCTAAACTATTGTCCCAAGTTAGTGGCCTTTCAAATGTTCAGTATCTGAAAACTGGCATTTTGGGTTCTGCTCTAGTTCAATAATGTAAGTGAGAACAGAAAGCTGAAAGAAAACTTACATTTTTAATAGATGCTCACGTGAACCATCAGATATGCTTTTAACATATATTCAGCTAATTTGAGTGGAAGATGCCACAGGCATCTGTATTTTCAGCCACTGCTCTGGATTTTATATACTTGATAATAATGGCTAATGCATCCTGGGGTAGTATGACCAACTGACCCAGTTGCCTGTCACTGAGAAGCTTCATTGTTATGTTTCACTAATGATCAAAAGTCCCCAGTAAACTGGGACAATTGGTCACCCTCCTTGGCACTTACTATGTTCTATGTCTTCAGTGATCTTCCCACATTAAATACTCCTATAAACTTCATGCATTTTCCATGAAATGGCGGCCCATGAGTTTGACGCTAAGACCTCCGTTCTTTTTCATGGTCACACATGCATTTTGACTGTCTTGGGTTTTGAATAAAAGGGGCTTTCAGGACACTCATTTGTGTCCCCTTCTTACAAAGGGGAGTCAAGGGAGACAACATAGATGGTGAGGGAGGCATGCCCAGCAGGGTGATCTTGGGGGTTATTTATTGATACAGACGAACTGGGTTAATCATAAATAGGGTCCCTGCAAAGCAGCGTGTGAGATAGTCTGGGAAGAGAATTGTCTGGAATGAACATCGGTGGACAGGAAAGTAAGGAACAGGGTAAGGTCTTGGGAAATACTGGACTGTAGTGGGGTGACACACCCAGCTCATTTCCCTCTGCCACCGAAATGGCCGTTAATAAGAACCTTGTAGGGTGCTGGGATCAGAAATCAGACACCAGTGAAATCAGACTGACGGTGGCCTGAGAACAGCACACACATGACCACTTAGCCAGCCTTAGTCACTAGACTCAGACTGTGAAGGAAGCAGTTACCCCGGGGAAATAAACCAGGACTGGCCGCTGAGGCCACTTACAGCATCTTGGGAGGAATCTCATTCCATGGGTGACATGACTGCTGATTGTCAGAATATGGAGGCTTGCTGCAGAGACCTGCTTCCCTCAGAACCAGAGAAATTTCAGAGATTATTAAACATAAAGGGTCAGTACCATAGATGTTTAGTACCCCCTTTGCTTTCCACAATTGCTTGATTTTTAAATGTTGGTGAAGATGAATTAAATGCGTTCTTTGATTTCACATTTGCATCATTGAAATTTGGATGTATCTATGAAAAGAACATCTGGCGACATGTCCTCAAACCAGAAATTCCATTAAAGCATGAAGAAAATTGCCGTCCAGGCCCCTGCTGTAGCATGCACGGACCCTGGGCTTTGATGCTTTCATGATCAAAGTCTCCACGTCGCAAACATCTTCAAAGAGAGCGCGGCGCGGGCTCTGAGTGGACTGGACACCCACACCCCATCACACTCTCCCGGGTCTGTCTCTGAGTCTCTTTAAGTGAAGCGGTGCTGTTAATGCCAGGTGGTGCCAGGAGAGCACTTTCCAAGCAAAAACACAAAAAGCGAAACAAGTCTATAGATCTCGGCCACATGTAACTATCAGTTTAGTTTTCTGCGGACAAAGAGGACGAAAGGCAGGTAAAATACCCAGTGCTGTTAAGGATGAGCCACGTGGCCTGGATCAGCTCGCTTTACTGGATAATTATCAATTTACAACACAGTCTTTTTTGACAGTTTTCTAATTAACTAATAGTGCCATGAGGAATGGGATCATGTGCTTTCATGATGACAAAAATTCAGTGAGTTAAGGTATAGCATGATGGAGATACTTGAATGCATGCAGTGCTGCGGCTGAGATGCCTGTGTTTCCTACAATTGCTGGCCTTTCCATGGTGAGCTGTGCTGGGGCATAAGGTAGCATCTGTGACCAACCCCAGCTTTCTATGACAGTCTCTAAATGAAATTAGTCAAGTGCACAAGTCAATTACCTCCATCTATTTAATTTAATAAGCATATTCTATATTTTTAGCTCTCATTTTGAATTTTCTTTCTCAAATTCTATAAAATAAGTGACTTTCCTGGTCCTGATTCTTGTTTTCCTTAACCATACTAATTAGAATCTCTAGAAACAGAGCCCCCATTTATGTTTTTTTTTTCCTTCTTAATATTCAAAATTTAATATCTGGTGAAATTTAATATCTGGTGAAATTTAATATCTGTTTCATTCGTTAATGAAAAATAGCCACTTTTAGTTTTTTTTCTATCCGTCGGATTTCCTTATTTGAAGCAAATTTATAAGCAGGGGTTGAGGGGGCTTTTGTGAAACCCTTTGAATGCCACCAAAATCATAGAATAAAACTCATGTATGTATTGAAGGCAAGCTTTGAAGAACAAGGGACCAAAGGTATTTAGACAGAACTCCAAATTTATTTATTTACTGAGCATTGCAATGAAAATTTTCTAATTGATCTGCCTAGTTTTCACTCAATTTTTTTCTTTCTTTCTTTATAAGTTGATCTTTTATGATTTTGAAAACCAAGCTTTTCTACATGAAAATGACTATTTTGACCTACAAATAGTAACTATGTAACTATAACTGTGTCCCAAACCAACCCCATAGGTATGCAAAGTGCAATTCCTTTTGCAGAGTGATACAGGAAATTGGTTGGTAGAGATTTATTTACAGCTTTTATTTTCATGTTATTATAATAGATTTTGAGCATTAAAATGACAGAAAAGCAGCTCTATTTAAAAATATAGGGTATTTTAATTTCTCATCCTGAGCCACTTTTATAAATCTATATTTCTTATTTAGTTTACCTAATTTCTACTTAGCAAGAAATTTAAGGTTTGCATTGCCATGGAGCTGGGGAGTGTTTTAAAATATTTTGTTTGCTGAAGAGGCCTTCCGTACTTTGGTAAAAATGTATCCTAGTTGTACAAATATCATTTGAAAGGAGAACTAATGTCTTCTTGTTATTTCAAAACTGTTCCTTGGATATAAATTTTATTTTCTTAGGACCACACGTCATTTTCACATATCCCCTTTCAATTTGTATTTTTTAACCTGAATCCTTTTGCATCATTTCCCTATGGACGTCTCTAAAATCTACCTTTACGTTTTTGTTTTATTACATAGAAACAAGCATAGTTTTCTTTTCCTATAGAAATTACTATTGGAAATTCCACTACCCCACATCAATTTTCTCACGTTTTGCTGCTCTTATATGCCTCAATATAGCAGTGATCATGGAAACCAATGTAAATCAGACCATTTTCTCTCTGATCTTTAAAATATGCTGCTTAGTGGCCATTTACATTTTAAAGTAATTTGTTGTATTGAATACCTATCATTCTAGTATTGATTTTTTTTCATTATTAAAATCAGTTCTCTATCATATTGTTTATAGATTTTCCTAAACAAAAATCTTTCCTAGCAGATTAGCTATTTATAGACCAAAAAAAAAAAAAAATCTTGTAACCTTCTGTTTTTTTACCTTTCATTTTTAAATGAAAATATGAAATACTATAACTGTTGAAAGCTGGAGATGTGTGTGGGTGGTGGAAGGAGGCTGCCGCTAAATTTGCTGAGGGATTTAAGCTGCTGTAATTGCCTCTGGAAAAAGTGACAGGTTTAGCGCATTAATCAGATTAGAAACATTTTTCCAGCAGGATTATGGCTATTTAGCCCAGATTCTTCTTTCACCCCCAAAGGGTTTTTTAAAAGAGAAAGTTTTATATATGCTACACATAAATTAATATCATGAGGCCTTATAATTAAACACCATTATTTCTAGAGTGGCTTTGGGGGCATTAAAGTGATAATAATCATCACTCCCAATGTTACAACAATGTGTTATGAGTATTGTAGAGATGGATAATATGGAACAAAAATGTCTTTATTTTGCCAGAATCTCATAGTTGGGAGACTCATTACAAAGTTCAGATATGAAATTAGAATAATCCTAATCCACTAAAAAATCATAGATAGTATTCTTGGAAGTAGGCTAAAATGATAGCATTCATTTTACAGGCAAATATATTTTAAAAGTTGCAAATGTCTCTACAAGTACAATTCCTAAGAACATCCTCTTTCAGCACTTGTGCGCAGAAGAGTCCTACTCAGTGTCCTCACCTTTCACATCTCCAGTGTGTAATTGCACAGCACATTAGTTGAAACACTGTCACTCACCTGATTTTATTTCCCCTACAAGATATTTTGGCTTTGTTGTCTGGATGCTGGTGATATTTTCTTCTTTAAGTCCGGTGTTTTATAAGGACATACTATTTGCAACAACATGGGTTGAGCTGGAGATTATGTTAAATGAATTAAGTCAAAAGGGAAAAGACAAACACCAGATGATTCACTCAGATGTGGAATATTGAGAAACCAAACAAAGGAACACATCAAACTAAACCAAACAAACCCTAAAAACAGAACTGCAGAATTGAGGCTTCTAGAGGGGGAGGGAAAGTGGAGGAACACAGGAGGGTGGGGGCCCACATTGTCTCTGGTGAAGGCCTCTGGGTGCTTTGGTGGGGGCATGAGGTGGTGATATATTAGGGGGCGCTGTCAGCTTATTCTCCTGAGTCACACAGTATTGTAAACCATGAAGAGTGATTATGAAAGGAGCATGTCTGTGTTTGACAATTATGGGATGATTTTCCTAAATAAAGAGTATTTATATAAATGTACAGGTTCAGATATATTTTGAATTCAGAAAGTTTATTTTTCCCACTGTTTGGGCTGTAAAGCATTTCTTTTGATCTTTTAAAAAAATTTTACAATTGACTGGCAACAATGTATATGACTGGAAGGGCGAGGTGCACACTCACCACCAAGGCCCCCAGCTATAGGTTTTAACATTTATTTCTCATTGCTTGTCGCCTGTGTAGTTTCCATGGGCGCATTTTCCGTGGTTAGCACCTACATTGTGTTTTCCTTTTATCAGCTTTCTCTCTACTCTTGTGTTACTTTCAGTTTAGTTTTCTTTTTCTACGACTTTTCTTCTTCTCTGTTTCTCTACTGGAGTGTCATTCCTTGTGTCATTTTCCTTTTGTACACTTTTTATTTTATTTTTTTAAAGATTTATTTATGCATACAAGAGCCGGGGTACAGGCCAGAGATGCAGGAGGTGAGAGGATCCACCAGAGACAGAGTGGGGAGCAGAACAGGCAGATCGACCAAGGTACACTGCTGAGGTGAGCAGCAGGTGAGACAGGAGAGGTCTGCCGCATCATGTGGGTTTCTCTCTGGCCGGCGGGGGATCGAATTCATGCTGCAGAGGCTGCGGATCACTTCATAGTGCATTGCTTAACCCCTTGCGCCACCAGGGAGGCCCGCCCTTTTTATTTTTGTCTTATCCTTCATAATTAAATTTCTCTAGTTCTGATTATACTATTCTTTCACATCTTCCACTGCTTTCTTGATCTTATCTGAAGTATTGTTTTGGTTTTCATGTTTGGCGGGTATGCCTTTCTAGTGTCTCCATGTCTGGAGATACATCCATACATTCTCTTTGACTTTTTGGTCTTTGGCTGAGCTTTACACCATTATAGCTCAGGTTTAAAAACAACGGTTTTCTCACATTTGCACCAAGACTTCTACGTAGGTGGCTGGCCAGGATACATTTTCTACCTTCATGATTCCAGATACCCCAGTTTACTGCTTTCTAAAACAAAAAGTGTTTGAAAAATGTGTTTTTCTACTTTCTGAGGTCTTCTTTTCTTCTCTTCTGCTCATCAAGTGTGTGAATCTTCTTATATCTTTACTCCTGATTTTTCTATCCTTCACCACGGATTTTTCCTCTCAATGGTTTTTGCTCATCACTGACCTCTGTCCCCTCCAGACTTTGGGCTCTTGACTTTCGTGTGTCCTTGGTGACAGGCCACACCAGCCCCCCTGACTCTCTTCACCCCCTTAAACCATCCATCCAACTCTCTCCAACTCCAGGCCTTGATTTCCCAAGTGCCTACTCTGTAGAAAGCCTTGTCTTTTGTGACTGACTTTTGGATTCTCTGGATCTCAGGACAATTTGTGGCATCACTGGCTTCCGTTCACCCCACATTGTTGCCCATGTCATGTCAGTATTTGTAAAGATAGTTGTTACATTAAAATAAACATTATCTTTTTTCCCCTCCTATCATCATATAGTTGCCTTGTTCATTTGTCAGGACTTCGCTGAGATTCAAAATTGCTGTGACATAGAGATCTTGTCTTCATTTTCTCATTCTCACATTCCATCATCCCATCGCTAGCAAGAATGTTAATAAATGTCAGCAATCTAAGGACTTTTTGTGGGAGGCAGAGTCTAGTGGTTATGTTGAGATTCTCAGATATACAGATATCTATAAAAATATGCATTTGTATAAATAACCCCCTTGAAGTCTTAGCCCATATCATGTATCTTTGGTTCCAAACAGTGTCCAGTCTGAAAATATCTTACTTGTCATAACTCTAAACTCCAAATAATACTTTATATTTTTCTTACTTTCAGGTTTCTTTATTTTAATTTAATAGAAGACACTATTTTTATACTTTTACTTAATAAAAGACACTTTGAGGTAAATGGAAACTATTGGGCAGAAAGTTTCACCCTAAATCTGATATTTACCCTAAGTTATATTTTTTGCTTAAAAATGTTTTATTGGATCTTTGTTCTCAAAATCTTTTTAAGTCTAATCCCTCATTGTTTGGGCTCTTAGAGTCATTATAGGATATTAGTATAGGATAGTTTTTCTTCTCTACAAATCCTTAGATTTCTGGTTACTTTATTTCTTTTTATTTTTAATGGCCAAATTATTATTTTATTAACTTATTTGCTTTTGCAATATTTCTAGCCTATTGCAGGTAAGGAGTTTTAGCAAACATTTGCTATTACATTGACCTATAATTTTGAAAAAACAAATATAGCAGCAAATTTATTAAAACATTAATTCATTCTAAATGAACATGTTATTTTTACTGCAAAGTATAAAAATACAGGTTTTGTGTAATTTTTCCAAATAGAAAAATATGTGAAAATGGTTATTCTTGAAGATACACATTGAGCATTACAGTAAAGGTCTTGGACTTCTGAGTATGTTGATTAGCTAAGCAAACCTTAGACAGCACTATTTTAGGCTTTCATCATCTCTACAAGTCGGTGTTTTACACTAGAGAATAGATCAGGTGGACCCTAGGAGGCCAATGGATGGAGACATATTTAGAATAGGGTTTGAGAGCCCTTTGTTCTACAGGATTCCCAAGATCACATTGAAATTTTCTGAAGAAAGTGCCAAAGTTACAGTGCATAACCCTTTCCCAAACAGTCCAATTCTAAACCATACACACTATCAGAATTCTACACATGAGTTTTAGTAAATACTTCAATCAATGACTTATCATTTAATAACCAATATAAATATTCTATGTAATATGAAAATAAGGTGAAGGATATCACATAACATTTCCATCACTCTGAATTTCCCACTAGCATCTTAGCATAGACATTCCAGTTTTTTGTGCAAATATATAGTTTCCCCCTTTTTTAAACACATTAGATCATTTTGTGTGTATCATGGAGAAACCTGATTTTATGAACTAATAACATTGCTTTCCTTGTGAATGTTTTCATCTCACTTAATGTGCCATTCTTAGTCAAATATCCCGACATATCCGAGCCAGGTACAATGTCTCAGTACAACTTCTCATCTCCTTTTCTATTTTTCAGTCATGCACATTCCTTTTAACATTTCATTGAGCATTTCTTTTAACATTTCATTGTTAAAAGAGCAGAGGAGGGGCCTCCCTGGTGGCTCAATGGGTTAAGCATGGCACTGTGACGCTATTGCAGCCTCTGCAGCATGAGTTGGATCTCTGGCAGTCCAGGGAGCTGACCCACACGGTGCAGACCTCACTGGTCTTGCCCACTGCTTCCCTCAGCAGTGTATTTCAGTCAGTCTGCCTGTTCTGTTCCCTACTCTGTCTCTAGTGAATCCTCTCATTCCTCCACACTTCTGGCCTGTACCCCAGGACTTGTATGCATAAATAATCTTTAGAAAAAAAAGAGCTCCGTCTCACCGTTTTTGCCTATATTCTCACTTGTGTTGTTATTGAATAGTTTATCCTCTTCACTGAATATCCTTCAGACAGGAAAATAATGCAAAAAGCTTTCATAGACTCAAATTAAAAACGTTTGAGGATGATATGATAGGTGGTGTGTGTGAACTCAGGAATAATGTGCCAGATAAAATAAGGAATTCCTCCATATTGCATGGAAAATAATTATAATAAGTATGCTGTGTGCCTGAAATTCAAATATGAGTGGCATGCATTTTTATTTGCTAAAATTTGACATCCTTAATCCAGAAAATATATAAAGCTTCTTAACATAAAAATGGAAGTGATAACAGTCTAACGCTTCTACAGTTAAATTTGTTTACTTCATCCTTGTTAAGTGTGTGAGATTCCTTTGACATTATATGAATTTACACTCCTGTCAGCCATTTAACTAACTGACTTTAGGTAGTTCTTAATCATCTGTTAACATTTTGAGATGACTTGATGACTACTCCAGGGGAAAATATTTAGAGATGCTGAACATTTTATTTGACCCATGCAATAGAGTTTTATTGACTAGCATGTGATTCTTACAGCTTTTGACTAGAATTTCCCCAAGCGTTAATATTGTTACTCAAAAAGACTGCCCATTATACTTATTTGCCCTTTATGTGAATTAAATCTATTATTGTTTTCTTATCCTGTAGGGTAAGGTAAAAAGTATCAGGCTTTTCTGCCCTCCCACCATCAGGATAGATGACCGAACCCTGCTGTCCTTAATGTATGCCTGATGGCGGGCACCTGGAATAGGGTGTGGGCTTCTGTAGATGGGATTCACCTGGGCTAAGACTGGGCTTTTAAGGGTGGCGTCACGGGGACGCCAGCAGAAGCAGAGAAGCCGAGAGAAGAGAAGCCGAGAGAGTGCCGGAGAGCCCAGAAAGAGTGAAGACTTGCTGGGGGCTGGGAGGCCTGCCCGCCTCCCAGCCCCCCCAGCACCCTTGCCTGCCATGTACCCGGTAAATCCCAATAAAAGCCTGAAAACCCACCGAGGTCTCCAGGACTCTCTCCTTTACCCGGTCTGCCTGGGATCATAGAGATCTTGCTCCGTGTCCATTCCTGCCTCTACATATCCCTGGTAAATATGGCATTAATCTGAGATCCCAAAACAGATGTCATACTCTACCATTCAGGCTTTGAAGTTGACTAAAATAGTGTTTCTTCTGAATATAGCTAGAAATACTTGTCCCTTTTTAGGAGAATGTTTTCTAGATATGTTCAAAAATCATTCCAAGTTATTTAGAGCTCATCTCTCTTTTAGTTTACTGTATCATTTTCAGGTTACTGTAGTCAGTTTACTGCCACAGGTGAAATCATTTTAAGATTATTATCTTTGAACTCCAGATCCCAATCTGCTTATTGATTAATTATAAGGAGTTCAAGAAGTCAGAAAGTCAGTGCAGAAAGGGTATAAATTCTTAATGAATTGAAGCTAAGAAATGGAGAATTTTAGACACACTGACAACAACCAAGAGTAAATTAATTTGTTCCATTTGTTCTTCAATTTTCCCCCAGACACTGATCAGTGCCTAATATGTGTTTGCAATTGTTCCAGGAGCAGAACCAGTGATGGTGGGTGAGACTTGTGTGATTTTTGCCAACTTGCCACTTTGTGAAGGATGCAAAAATATTCATTTCCTGAAGATCCGCACAATCAAGGTAAAATTCAAGGTTTATTATGATATCCACTAATCCAAAACTTTTTCTAGAAATAATCAACCACATAGAGTTTAAACATAGAGTCAAAGTTTAACATAAAGTTTAAACACAACCAGGCATTGATTAACTTTTCCAAACTTATTTTTCTTTATTGAGCTCTATCCTTACTTATCAGATTTATATGCTTGAGCCATACTGGCTTATTGATGGATGCTGAATATATGAAAATATGCAGGATAAATGATGTGGATTGATTATTACTTCAACAGTTTTATCACTCACCCCTCCTGTGCAATAGGCATTAGGGATATAACATTGAGCCAAAGTCCTTGCCTTCATCAAGTTCAAAATATAGAGAGAATCAGATAATATGCTAATGAACACATGTTTATCCGGTGGTGAAAAGTGCTGTGAAGGCAAAGAAAGCAGGGCTTGGGGATTGCCAGTACTGAGGGAAGCAACCTGTTGATTCTGATAAAGCATTTATGTTGAGGTTCAGAAAAATAGTGTCTTGCCTGTCCTCAACCCCTTTATCTTCAGGGTTTAGCTTAAATGCTTTTTCTTCAAAGGTTTTCCTGCTTTTGACTTCTCATCCCCCATACCAGATCAATATTATTTCCATAACATTCTCTTTTTCTTCACAACATCTATCTTATTTCCAATTATTTTCTTCTTTGTCTTCTTAAACTGTATTGTAAGCCATTTGCAGGAAAAATCAATTGTTGTAGTGTGATTCCTCATTATATCACAAGGACATGTTAATTGCACAGTCCACAGTTGTCCAGCAGTGAAATTTTGTTGATGAATGAATTGGTTGATTAATATTTAATCATTAATAATTCAGAGAGTGGAGGATTTCAGTATAAAGTACAAGCAATAATACAAATTTCAACATTTTAACAATGTTGATATTCATTATCAAATAGCAAGGGCATCTTACATTCCACTACTGAGTGGTAGATATATTTATCGCCTAATATTTGCCCGAGGGACTAGAAATAAGGGTGTGAGCAAAATGACACAAGGTTTAGCTGAGTGGAACTGGGGTCCAAACCAGACCATTAGGTCTGAATATTTCCATTTTTTTCCATCTGCTCTTTTCCATGTTGGCTTCCTGCCCAGGCAGTCCTTCTGCTCCCACGAATACCCTGGCAGCTTGAGTGTCATTGTCAGAGTTTAGGGTTTTAGGGACTCATAAAATTTCTAGAAATCACTCTCACTGAACCATCTCGGGCATGTGTCCATCCCTATGCTAATCACTGCAGAGACTAGAGGATACTAGTGACTTCAGGGACGAAGCTTCTCCCTGGAGTGGGGTGTACTCACCCCACATGCACTCCATGGATCCCTGGTAGAATTCTGGGATAAAGTCACCCAAAGTACTGGGAGTGGATTGCAAAAATAGGAAATTGTCTACTAAAAAAAATTTCTAGACAGGATCATGGGAGATCACAGAAAGGAGGTAGCATGTGTTAATGTTCTTGAAACTAGCAAATATGCAAATTATTAAAGAATGAATGAAGGCCAGCAGAATTAATGAAGAGAGAGCACATAACAGGTAAAGGGTAAGCTGGATAATTAAGTAGAAAAAAGTGTGCAAAGATTTGTAGCTCATGGGAAGGAGACTTAGGAAGCAACTGAAAGATTTTCATATTTGTGTTCATCACAGGTTGGGTATTTTGATTAGTATATTTAATATTATCTGACTATATTTAGAAAGCATACGTGTTAACTTTTGGAAAAAAATCAGTTTCATCTTTAGAAAATAATTGACAGAAAAGTGGTATGCCTATTAATAGATTTCTAAATTACTATGCAATCAATTTTAAACATAGTGATCAGTGCAATGTTCTTGCTATATAAATGGAGATAATGAAATGTGATTATATGTTTGTAACATGATTGTATTCATTTTCTCCCAGATTTCTAAGAAAAGTATCTTTTAAATGGATCCTTAAATTAAGAAAAATAATGGTTTTACCAGATTATTGATTTATAGGAAGAATTTGTACTCATATTATGCCATTTTAGAAACTGGTTTCGATAGTGGTGGATAATATGATTTATAAACCATTCAGGATACAGCTAGGAATAACTTATGAGAGACAACAAGGGAAAAATTGTTAAGAACCAAAGGAAGATATTACTTAGAAAATAATGAAGAAGCTCTATTTCCTTTTTATAGGGAAATTGACAGTATAAGAACAATAAAAAAACTTCATGATAGGGCCTCCCCTGTTGGCTCAGCGGTTGAGCACTGAGTTGCGAAGCTGCCCGCAGCTTCTGCAGCGCCAGTTCGATCCCTGGCCCCCAGCAAGGGTCCCACATGGCGCGCAGACCTCTCCTGCCACCTGCTGCTCCCCTCAACAGTGTAATTCAGTCCTTCTGCCTGTTCTGCTCCCTGCTCTGGTGAATTCTCTCACCATCCCATGCTTCTGACTGTACCCACTGCTTGTATAAATAAATAAATAAATCTTAAAAAAAAACTTCATGATATATTTAATGTATTGAAGGCTGAAACACAGGGCTTCCTTTGTTTAATTATTCAACAGACAATCCTATGCAATATTTGCTTATTTGCAAGTTTTCTTGAGAAGGCTAATTATTCAAGGTTTAATATAGATAATGAATGATATAATCCAATTAAATGTTAGCTTCAGTAAAATTGCTTATTTTCTTTAATAATCTAGTTTATAACCTAATTGGAACTCGTAAATAACAGATGTTCTAAATAACAGCATCCTGCCACATCTTTAGCAGATAATTAGGAGATTTAAAGAAGTATTTTCACCTTGGTCTTAAACAAATTTTGTTGAGTAAAGAATTTTATCTAATAATTCAAATTTAGGATGATATTTATATTATCTTTACATATAATTATCTAGTCAATATCTATTGCAGGTGGTACATAATCAAATAGTTATGTTGATAGTTTAATATATTTAAGTCGATCTTTGTCAAGTTTCTGATTTTGAGAATCCGTAAGACATATTTGGCTTATGCGTTGAGGTACTCATTAACAGTTTTCATCTAATATTTCTAGGGGTCTTCTTTCTGTGCAAATGTAACAATGCATCTTTCTGATCCCTTGGGCTTTGTTGAAGACATGTGGCTAATTCAGGCCATACCATATGTTGCAAACTGACCATAGTATTTATCACACAACCTGGCGGGGAGCCCCTTGAGTGTCCCCTTTGAGTCCTGGTCGGCTACTAACAACCTTCAAAATGGTGGCTACTACTTCAGCATGAGTGATTAACAACAATCAACAAAGCCCCCTCCACCTGTAGTGGAGACATTGTGTGAATGAGAAATAGGCAAGCTTCTTCATACAATAGCAAGAACTGGTGCAGAATAAAGGGGGCCACCATGAATAAAACCAGGAACATGACTAGAGATTGGATGGAAAGTGGTTAAGAGCAGTGTTAGCAGAGTGTGAGGGAAAGGTGATTCCAACTCATTTGTAAGCAGGTAGGAAATAGCATAGAGAAGTTCATGTATTGAGGGACTTATCTTCAAGTGTATTGTCCTCATGAGCCTGGCTGCTTCTCTATCCATGTTCCAGCTTGGGGAAGGGAAGAAAGAATCCAAAGCAACTCTTTTTCTTGCTAAACATGTACAATGAAGGCTGCACACAACTAAGCAGGAAAGAAAGAAAGGATGCATAGTGTGTGAGAGAATGTGTGTGTGTGTGTGTATGTGTGTTTTGTGGGTGGGAGGGAATAGACTGAAAATCTCCCATGATTTTTTTGCAAGTACTTTTTAAAAATTTGAAGCTTTCAAATAGATTAAAACAACTTATTTATTTTAAAATATATACTAAAATTACTAGCTTTAAAATATTAGTTGATTATTGGGTAAAAAGAATCATAGGACCTTATTGGCAGGACAAATTATAATTTACCTGTGGAGTGGAAAGAAAAGCTGGGCTCTGACTTTTACATACCTAATCTAAAGAAAATATTTCAGAAAATCTTCTAGAGAATAATAAAGTGACTCAAAATAGGTAATTTAAGAGGAGAGAAAATGACAGGAGGAAAGGAAGTATCTGACGATAACTTATGTACAGTTAATGCAATGACAGTGTGCTTAGAATTTTGTACTATTGAGGTCAAATAAAATTTGTTGATATGGAGTATTTATATAGGAAAAGATAAACCAAGAATAAACAACTGCAAATCATTTTAGAAAAACTAAAATTGATAAGCAAGTGAGAGCAAGGGCTAATGGATTTTTTTAAGGTTAAAAGCTCCTAAGTAAGGTAAAAGATTATCTTGCGTAATGAGAAAAGACAATTTGCTTGAAAGACACATTACTCATAAAACTGTAAGCAACAAATCACTCAGCATTCCAGAAATAACGTCCAGTCTATTAGAAATGCAAGGAGAACTTGATAAAAATAGTTATATTCAGGGAATGCAATATGTCTTTTTCAGAATTGTAAAGCTCTAGAAGAAATAAATAAATGAGAGCCTACAGGAATTAAATACTGTAAAAACTGTTCTCAGACATAAATATCTGATATTGCATTCTAGGAATATTGAATATATTTATTTTATTGATATCTGAGAAACATTTATAAAATTGATTATGTACTTGGCTATAAGGGAAATCTTAAAGTTTTTTTTAAGTACATATTTCAAAGGTGACAGCCATTGTCATAAATTCAATAAATTTGGAAATAAATTCTAAAAATATGATCTAAAATTTATGTATAATATAAAATGTTTGAAGAGCTACCTACAAAACTTACCATACATCATTAATAATGGAAATCAAGCTATTTTGGTAGATATATATCAAAATTTTAAACAAAGCATTGCCAAGTAAATTAGATGTCAGAATAATTACAATCTGAGAAAAAGTAGTATACAGTCATTTTAGAAAAGTCATCAAAATAAGATAAGTTAATATTTTTTGGAAATCCATTTTCTGATAAATTACACTAAACTACCAGAAAAATTATTAACAGATAGTAGAGTATTAAATACAGAGTATTTAATACCATTTTTTGTATTGAAAATGATCAATTCTAATAAAAATTTAAAAAAAAAAGCACCCACTGCAAAATAACAATCCTTAAACTATTTAGAGTTAAATAATAGTTTAAGTGTAATAGTGATGCTGTCAGGTTGCATAACAAAAGTAGTGAATCTTGTTGAGAATCTTACAAAAAATGTCTGAACAAGTAAAAACCAATCGGGTTGTTTAGAGGGGAAGATTGAATAAATGTAAAATATCTCTGTATAAAATTAGTAATACTAAATTTATTTGATGTATTCTACTTAGCCCTGAGATTTTTAAATGTGGAGAAATAAAACAGGGTCAGAAGAAAACAAACCAATAACAAGCTTTAGAAATCTGACTATAAAATTGAGACTACCTGGGCTTCCCAGGTGGCGCAGCGGTTGAATGCTGGGTTGCAAAGCTGCCCGCAGCCTCTGCAGCGCCAGTTCGATCCCCGGCTGCTCCCCGGCCTCGGGAGGAGGGTCCCACATGGCGCGCAGACCTCTCCTGCCGCCCGCTGCTCCCCTCAGCAGTGTACTTCGGTCCTTCTGCCTGCTCTGCTCCCCGCTCTGGCTCTGGTGAATTCTCTCACCCTCCCATGCTTCTGACTGTACCCAGTGCTTGTGTGTGTGTGTGTGTGTGTAAATTAATCTTTAAAAAAAATAAAATAAAATAAAATTGAGGCTACCAGAGAGGAGGAGAAAGGTGGAGAGAGCACAGTGTGGAGGGGCCCAGTGGACTACAGGGGAGAGCTATGTTGTCTTGGTGGTGGGTGTTACAGTAACTCACAGCTGAAGAGGTAGATCCAATACCAAGGAACCGCATATAGTGCTGTAAACTAATATTTCCTCAATAAAAATTAAAAATTAAATCATGATGTCAAGGTTCTTAGAAGACATATTTCAAATTTATATGGACACCATTTCATAGAACAAACACCTGAATTTAGAGAGGAAAGGATTTGATATCAGAGTAATATCCTAAATATCCCGTGAATTCTGAAATGCAGGATTAAAGAAGGAACGCTGCGAGCATCTAAGTAGAAACAGCACACACAGGCGGTGGCCCAGCTTAGGTGCAATGTGGAAGTACAGTTATGGTGGCTCAGCCTCTCAGTGACAAGTGGCGCAAGGAAACTGGGGCCAATTCACCTCATTCCAAAGTTAATTAAGGCTGAGGTCACAGGACTGTATGCAGCAGCAATGGTCTCAAACACTGGTCTCTGACACTGGTCTCTGGGCTGTCAGGGTCTCACACACTTCAATAAGTTCTAGGGGCACCCACAGGTCATAATTTGAGGCCACTCTGTACTTGTAGAAACTGAGGAAGGAGTGACCTATTGACCTTTGGTGTCCTTGCCAATGATTTTGATTACAGGGGAAAAAACATGGTCCAATAGAGCAACTCATCCCCAGTGGACGCAGTCCTTGGCCCATGCGCACTAGGCATAGACATCCACCCCATAGGGCCTGCATCATTCCAAGATGGAATCTTGTTAAACTTGCTATGATCTGACGTCGTCAATTTGACAGGTAGTGAGAGACCTTGGCCCCAACCATGGGGTCTCTCCTCCCACAAGAAAAACTGGCCGGCTTTTTGTGGCAGTCCTAAGGTTGCCATCTACTGGTGATCTTGCATCAGGAAAACAAAATCATTCTCTTTGTGCCCAGTTGGTGAGGGCGACTGTGGTCAAGTCCTGGAGGCAGATGGGTTCAGGGAGCAAGTTCTGCAAATGGAAGCAAGAGCTTCATCTGAAGGTGGTCTCAATCGCATTCACCGTGAGCGCCCCAGGTAGTGATCCAGTCTGCTCAGCCCGCAGCCTTGTGAAAATTCAAAATATCAATTTTCAGAAGTCTTCAGTTGAACTAAATGCTCTTAAGAATAAACACTGAGGCTTGATAGGCCAAAAGAAATTCTTTTTTTTTTTTAAGATTTATTTATTTATGCATACAAGAGCTGGAGTGCAGGCCAGAAATGCAGGGAGTGAGAGGGTTCACCAGAGACCAAATAGGGAACAGAACAGGCTGATGTACTGAAATATTCTGCTGAGGGGACAGCAGGAGAGACAAGAGAGGTCTGCTGCACCACGTGGGTCAGCTCCCTGGCCTGGGATTGATCTCAGACCTGCAGTGGCTGCAGATAGCGTCATAGTGTTGCACCTTAACCCCTTATGCCACCAGGGAGGCCCCCAAAAGAAATTCTGTCTCTACACTGCAGAACAGGAATTCTGCTTGAGTTCCCACCTGCTCCATTTCTGACTCTAGGGCATAGCAATTCCTGCCTGGGATTCCAGCCTGAGAGATCTACCTCCTGATTTTGAACTTGCTACCCCCAGAATTGTGTTCCTTAAAATAAGTAAGTCTGCTAATAAAGAGGCTTAACTGGTTCTGTTTCTCTGGTGAACTGTTTCAAGTCGATAACTCAGGTGCCTGCTTTTGTTATCCCTTCTCTCCCTTTTTCTATTGCATGATATATGGGCTGATGCAGAGCATACATTCCACTTCAAAATGTACTTGAAGAGTACTGGATTGCTTTTCCAAGCTGGAAGGATTTATGATGTAGTGACATAAAAAGTCTTAAAGTTCTGCATTATGAACTCCTGATTTGGAAAAATTCTTCATATGCAGCAAGCCCTAATATAATGTCCAGCATATAGTGTGAACTAATATTTCTTTAAAAAAAAAGATTTATTTATGCATACAAGAGCTGGGGTGCAGGTCAGAGATGTGGGGGGTGAGAGGATTCACCATAGACAGAGATGGGAGCAGAACAGGTGGATCTACTGAAGTACACTGCTGAGGGGAGCAGTGGGCAGACAGGAGAGCTCCGCTGCGCCATGTGTGTAGCTCCCTGACCAGGCTGGGATCGAACTCGTGCTGCAGAGGCTGCAGATAGCTTCATAGTGCTGTATTTAGCCCCTTGTGCCACCAGGGAGGCCCATGAACTAATATTTCTAAATGCTACATTTATTACCTAGTAGGTTAGTAAGCAAATGGAAGTCAATTATCATTTATTTTTCCCACTAGGACTCAGCACATCAAGGCAGGATGAAAGCAAGAATTTTCTTCTGAAAACTTGGGGTAAGATCAAGATTATACAATTATTGATATAAAGAACAAGGAGAAACATTATTTATGGGCAACTTTAATGAGCATCTTCATAGTGTGTTTCACAAATAATGTAATAATATAATTTGTACAACATAAAATAAAAATGAATTAGAGTGAAATTAGCTTTCCATTTAATTATCTGGTTAATATTAAATGAAATAATATATAATTTTCAAGTGAATATTTTAATATGGTAAATAACAAATCTGTTACAAATGTAGATTGATATAACCTTTTCTCATTTAGAATGTGATTTTGAAGTAAGCATAGGAAATTTTGAGTCATTTAAATAAAAAAGGTTTTAAATGATTTTTTTTATATTGTACATAGTATATTTTGCTACAATACTCAAGAACAATTATTATCTAGTAACAATGTCGTTCCTAGTTGAAGTTTCTTTTACTAGAAACAATTATTTTCTAATTTATGTACATTTATTGTTGTATCAAAATCAGGTCCGGATAACTCATGTCACCAAGCTTACCTGACTTTTCAATCATTGACAATTGAATCATTATTAATGTACTGTAGATTTTCCAATGGCAACCTAGTCCACAACTGAATTATTTATTAACATAATTATTTCCAAATCATCAATGTCTTATTTATTTGCTAAGTGATAACAATTGATAACAATTTGCTAAGTGATAACAATTGGTAAAATTAATATTAAATTAATTTTAATATTTAATGCTACATTTTCTTGAGCTTCTAATTAAAAATATATACTTTGATTTATGGTTTTGATATTTTATGTTGAACATAAATAGCAAAATAAGCAACTTTTCTTGTGTATTGATCTAAACTTTTTATTAATTGATAACATATCTACCTAAAATTTCTGAGATAGTAGTTCTAGAAGGTATACTTATGGTCAGCCACTTTTATTCTTATCTTGTCATTTTCTGACAGTTCTCAGAAACAACAACAGAAGGATTTTGGTAAGAGTTTATAAAAGTAACTTTCATTAAAAATATTTTGTTATAGACATTTAAAAATAGATCAAGAGAGGCTTCACTTTCAAAGTCAGTAGTTTAGAAATGGCAAATACTTCTTTGTAAACATGTGATAGGTTTTATTGTGATAAGAAAATATGAAGTCATGATTTTCTTTCCATTTGGAAATTACAGACTGGATTGCATTTTGCATAACATGGGGTACTTGATTAAGCTATATACCCTTGTTGAAATTTACACCTTATGTGGCTGCTCTATTTTGAAAGGAAACAGCTGTTTCCCTAATGTTCCTGTGGTTTTATGAACACAATGTCTCCTTTATGAGACAAAGTGGATTCAAATGAGCTCTCTCAGCTCCCTCCAGAAACAAATTTCTCAAATGTTTTCTAACTTACTATTGCTTGATAAATGTTATATTGCAGATTATTCTAGGTGCTATGCCTAGGGCTCCTTAAATGCTGCCATTTGCTTGTTTATTTGCTTCTCAGGCTAGGGAATTGCTTTATGAACTCCAAGTCATAAAGGAGAGCAGCAGAGTGGGAAGAAAGACATTTTGTATAATACTTCGTTGACTGAAAAGGAAATTGGATTTTACCTATTGCAAAGGAGGTCACAAATTTTATTGTTAAATGGTCTAAAGTATACTTATTTAATAAGATGTGGACCTAAAATGGAAGAGTTCTTTAATCCCAGGCCCCCAGCAAATGTGCAATAACATATTTTTCATAGAATTTCCACATTTGGTAGCCTGAAACTTTGATTATAACTTTGATGGATTGTTTTCCATATTTGTTTTCAACCTTGCTATATGGATAAAGTACACTTGTTTAAACACAGGAATCCTTATGTGGGAAGTAGAGTTATTTATACTTGACATAAATTTCTGAAAGTGATTTATAAGGCAGCTAAAATATATTAAGTCAATGTTGAAAGGAGAATGTCGTTAAAAATGTGTGCACAGTGCTTATGCTGGCAAGAATTCCAATTTAGTCTTTGTCTGAATTGCTTTAAGAAGCATTATCTATGCTTTAGAGAAACTGCATAGAAAGGAGAGAATGAATGAATTAAATTTAGAATTATATAATAGACTAGGCTCCCTGTATTTCAAACTCACATTCTAAAATATTGTGAAGAAATATTATCTAGAAATCAAAACTGTATCTTTCAATAGTTCTAGATGTTTTATCGTATGTGGATTATCAATGTGTTATATTAGGCATATAGTATATTCCTTTTTAGATATAACCTTGTCTAATCTAATAAGGTTATATTGAAAGCCATAGGAGAAAAAAATTGCAGTCTTGATGTAAACATGTTGATAATAGAATTTCTAAAACACAAACTAATGATTATGCTCAGAGATGATTCCTAATGCAGGAAAAGCTTTTGGCCAAATTCTCCCATTTAGAATTGCTTAGCGTAAACGCTTAGAGAATCTGTAGATTTATAAGGCATGGTTCCTGGGAAAATTTTACACTAACTGTATAATGATCTGGATATAAAATAAAACTATTTTCATAACTCAAAGTACTTCCTTTTATTAGATGCTTGCTAACTTCCCTCAGAGACCTCATCTTTCATTATCAGAAATCAAACATGTTTGTTGGATGCAGAAAATATCTGGGAGCTGTGTAGATGCTCCTGGATTTCTCTGGATTTCTCCTGAGCTTCTTGTTTGTTTGTATCCCAGAATTGTTTGTAAGATGCGTTATTGGGGAAGGTCTTTGATTTGTGGGTGTCTGCTCATCACAGTCATACTTTATGATAGCTTAAAAGTGACCGGCTATTGGACCTGTGCTTGCCTATGTCAGGTGCACAGGGCGAACTGACTGTGCCTCCAACTCTGCCCTGCTCTATGGAACTGACCTTGAGATTGTAGAACGTAAGAGGTAGGAGGTTGAGAGCCACATTTCTGGAGACGGCCGGGTGGAAATGCATCCTGGAGCCACTGTAAAGTTTCTCACTCAAACTACTCCATACTCAGTCTTTCAAATTCTCCTCTTTCTCTCTTCCTGCCCTCAGATTAAATGATCTTTCTTCACCTTGTCCTTTCTCCTTCTTTCTTTATCCAGTATCTATTATTTGTTTCTTTCTATAAGGATTGCTCCTATTTTAGAATTGATTCACAAGTAGTTGGTAATAATTTGGTAGTTAATAGTAGGTGATTGTAAGTAATTGTCATCAGTAATGGTGACTGTTAATTCATTTACCTTTTCATTATTAAAGCTATCACCACTGTGGCCTGAGTTCTATCCCCAGCCAGGTTGCTGATGCATATATGGTGCAGCAGACCTCGCCTATCTCCTCGCTGCTCCCCTCAACAGCGTATTTCAGTCAGTCTGCCTGTTCTACTCCCCACTCTGTCTCTGGTGAATCCTTTAACAGCCCTCCCCCCGACACCTCTGGCCTACATTACAGTTCTTCTATGAAAAGAAAAAAGCACAAAAAAAGAAGTCTATATATAAAAAAGACACTTTAGTTATTATAAAACTGACTTCAGTGGTAGTCTTTCATTATCTACATCCAATGGCAGATTTTTTTAAATATATTGTGTTGCTTCCTTTCTCATCTTTGTGTTTTTAACACAAAAATATGAGCGTATTTAAGTTTAAAGCATATTTAAGTTTGAATTTACAGAGGAAGCAATCCTCAATACCCCATGTTTTTCCATTGTTCCCAAACTCCCTTGCAGTTAGGATGATCATGGATTTGGTCTTGCCAATTTAATTAGCTGGACTACCACATATCACTTCCAGATACTTCACTGGAAGGAAAGTTCTCTTGCAATTGCAGAATCACACAAAGGAAGAAACCCAGAGAGCAATCCTGGAGAGCATGGCCTCCATCTGAATTACCTGAGTGAGAAACAAGCAAATAATCAAACAAAAGTCTTTGTGCTGAGATTTTAGGGGTGTGTGGTCAAAGCAGGTAACTTCTCATTTAAACTACAGCTCAAATGGGGACACACTTTTTTTTTAGATTTATTTATGTATGTATGTATGTATGTATGCAAGCACTGGATACAGTCAGAAGCGCGGGAGGGTGAGAGAATTCACCAGAGCCAGAGCGGGGAGCAGAACAGGCAGACTGACGAAGCACACTGCTGAGGGGAGCAGCAGGCGGCAGGGGAGGTCTGCGCACCATGTGGGACCCTCGCCGGCAGCCGGGGATCGAACCGGCCCTGCAGAGGCTGCAGGCAGCGTTGCAGCCCAGCGCTCAACTGCTGCACCACCAGGGGAGGCTCCGGGGACACACTTTTATAGCCTTTGAGAAAGGGCAATAGTTATGACAATTAGAGGTAGACATTCTCTACTCCTCCACACTGCTGCAATCTACGAACAACACAGACATGGACATGGGTGTTTATTGTAGTCATACCTGCAGTGATGTGATGAAACAAAGTGAATTTGTGTCAACTGGTTTAAATGTGGAATATTTTGCAATGACTAAAAGAATGAATTTGATGATCTCTAACAGTTAAACATGAAAAATTTTCATAATATTTTTGCAACTGGGAAAATTAAATCACAGGAAAACATACAACATTCAAAGAAAGGCTTTAGTATATTTGTGGCTGTTGCTATAATGTGTACAAGCTCTATTGTTCTTCTGACATTTTTTGGCTAGATATTAATGAATATATCACTTTAAATATTTTTTCTACCCTTAAAATGCTTAGCCCAGGGCCTAGTGTATAAAAAAAAGTCTCATCAGTCTTTGCTAAATGGGACTTCTAAACATTTTCTTTAAACCTGAATGAGTTAAATGTTACATGACAATGACGCAAAAAATTCTTGATTGTATGAGAAAACCAGGATTTGAGCAGGGGATACAGAGTTATAGATCTATAATTCTTTGAATTATATTATGTCACCATATACTAATATGTCACCGAGCATATGCCCAATTGGTATAAGCCTCATATTTTTAGGTGCCAAAACTAAATTAAAACAAAACACTTTTTTTAGAGCATTGTTCTGCTCAAACATTCTTTTTAGCAGTAGCTTATTATACTAGTAAATATATACTCTTCCAGAAAACATTCAGGAAAATTGAAATAAATTAAATTAACGAGTTGCATTTTATCACACATACGCAAACAATATTTACAAATGTACAAAGCATTTTTCTTCCTTGGTTACAACCATATTTTTATTTAGTTTTGGCAAATGAGGGCAAAAATGCATATCAAAGTGCATCAAAGTCACTGACAGCTTCTGCCAGTCCACGAGGAAATGTGAAAAAAAAAAAAAAAAACTATAGTGAGAAGATCTTGTACAATGATTTCTCTCTTTGAATGGATATTAATTTTCCTCAACATCCCTTAAAATCTTGAGATAAAATAGGCTATTCGTTTAGGAAGAAGGATATTGCATTTTTGGATAATTTATCTGTGGAATTGTTTCTGTGAAAAGAGAAAAACAACGTTACAAATTTGTTATCTTTAATTTACAAAGACAATGGAGTTCTTCCATTAAGAGATCTTAGATTTTTCATCTCTGTTGTGTTTTTGCTATGAAACCTTGATTTATACTCACTGCATCAATTGTTCTTTATTAGACTACAATGTTTTATGGATGCTGTAAGTTAATTGTATCAATGTTTCAACTTAAGAACTATAATTAATATGACCCTTTGATTTCCCTGTGGACAAGGGTATTTCTGGATGCACAAATGAAATACTGTGACTAGTTTTATAATTGAGAAGCAGATTTCATAACAATGAGATGCTCAGGAACTCTGAATAGAATAACAATTACTTGGCAAAAACTGTGTTTTTTAATATAGCTGCAGAGAAGTTGAAAATACTGGTACAGCGATTGTTGAATCTAATACAGGATTCAAGTTGCATTTAGATTTAATTCAAGTGAAAGCAAGAATATTCAAGAAAGACTCATCTTGAAAAACTCATACTTCACAGTAATATGGAAAAATTAATAAAATGTATCTCAGTTGAATGATAGATCACTGAAAATGAAAAGCAAGAAATTAAGGGAATTTATCAATTTTGCAAGCTATTTTTTAATGTGTCTGATTTCTGGGTGCTACCAGATCCATTGAAACTTGAAGATTTCAAAATTTCTGTTCTTATACTTCAAACATTTAGAAAATCAGAGTTTCTGAAGAATAAATGGGGTCCAATAAATGCTAGAAGGCAGGACATCCAAAATGGACTTCAGAACAATATAGCTTCCAATTAAAATAATTTTCATCTGTCAATAAGAGCAAGAATTGTTTTTTCTAAAGGGCTTTTGTTGTTTTGTTGGGGATGGTGGTGAGGTGGTGATTTATTTCTTCCTCTAAATTTTTTCTTTATTTTCCTATCTTTAATTTTGAAAAATTCACATCCCATTTTATTTAGACAACAAAATAAAAGATTAGTCAAGTGGTAAAATAAATTACACATTAGCAGCACTACATTAAAAAAAAAATCACAACACCATATGTTTGCTGGTCTGTTACTGAAGTTCTATAGGCCAGAAATTGTTTAATGATGTTTCCTTTTTATTATAATGATTTATTTATTTATTTATTTTAGCTGATAAAGAACTGAATTGGCATGCATTGTTTTCTTCTCTCTACATCTATATTGTGAATCTGGTCAGGAAGACACTCCTCTAACACACAGATGATACCTGGAAAATGGGAGGATTCTGTACCTTAGCTAAGATCTACAGAGGGAGATGCCAGCTCTCAGCAACTTTCCTCAATTTGGGAAGTGCTGCTGTCTTGGAAGCTATAGGTCATTGAATGTGCCTTCAACTTACAGCATTTTTTTTTTTTTTAATTTTCTAGAGGCATGTCTTATTTATTTATTATTTGTTTGTTTGTTTGGTTTATACAAGCACTGGGTACAGTCAGAAGCGTGGGAGGGTGAGAGAATTCACCAGAGCCAGAGCGGGGAGCAGAGCAGGCAGAAGGACCGAAGTACACTGCTGAGGGGAGCAGCGGGCGGCAGGAGAGGTCTGCGCGCCATGCGGGACCCTCCTCTGGTGGCCGGGGAGCAGCCGGGGATCAAACCGGTGCTGCAGAGGCCGCGGGCAGCTTCGCAACCCAGCGCTCAACCGCTGCGCCACCGGGGAGGCCCAACTTATAGCATTTTTAATCAAAGTCAAATGGAGCCTCTTAACGAGAAAGGCATCCCCCAGGGAGTCTAATTGTTTTCGTGAGAACATTCTAAGAAAAATCACAAAGTTCAATGTATCATTTATTATAACTTCAACTCTAGCCTGTTTCTCAAGGCATTTTTTGAGCCTTAAAGAAAAAAAAAAAATTACCCACACTAATGAGGATCAATTAGTACATGACCCCCATAGATAATGCCAACATTGGATAATATAAAATATTTGAAAAAAAGATAAAAAGACAGGAAATAACAGACACTTGGCAAAGAACTACAAAATGGAAGAGAGGAAAAATTGGAACAAATGTATTTGCGAGACAGTGAAAAATTATTAAAACGAGGTACCCAGATAGAACTCAGAAAGGTGGTATCTAAGAACAAGACTACAATTCCAAGTTTTTTATAGGGAAAGCCTTGAAGTTCATGTCCATTACTTTCTGACATCTTTTCTGCTTCCTTCCCTTCCCTGCACCCTGTGGATTCAGGCAGCACCACTTCAATTTTTTCTTTGATTTATTTCTTGAGCTTGCAGAGGCAATATTGAAAGTATGAGCCAGATACACGATATAATTGGAGTTCCGAGGTGGGGATTTCCACCTGTTTGTTTAAGTGAAATACAACTCACCAGGCAGCTGCTACTGGGCTCCCCCTAGTGACTGCTGCTGAGAATCTTCGGGAACCTGTGCTGTTAATGTCCTTGCATGAGTCAGTGTCTTCCAGGGTAACCTGAGATATCAGAAAGTCGACATATGATTATTTCATGCAAATTTCATCTGCACACTTTATTAGATTTTGGAGAATATTATATTGCAACACAGAAGTGTGGTGATCACTACTGTTATAGATGACAGTGCTTTTGTTTAAAGTGCCTGCTTCCCTGGTCCCCGGATGATATATGTTCATACAGTGTTTTGCAATCTTTAAGAAAAGAATGGCATTTTCATGAAATAAATGTCTCCAGACTTTGTCATATTTGGAAAGGCAATCAGGGTACCATTTGTGATTTTTATAATATGAAAGAGCAGAAAATGCAAATCATAATTCTTTGTTTGATACGGAGTATGATACTAATTGCTTTTCTGAAACAATAGTTTGCCACTGCTAAGCGACTGTCTTGAGAAGTAGAAATAAATTTGTCAATGTTTATAAAAATAACTTATTCTCTAAATATTACTTTAAAAATTCAAATTGCTTCTGAAAAAGAAAGCCTGATGTTGAAAATTTAATATTGTAATAATGACTAGGAGAAAGAATTGCCAAGACAAAGTACAACAACTATTAAGATTAAAATATGGCTGTCAGAATCCTATTCTAAGTTATTGAGGAAATGAGTATCTCTAGGCACACAGATTCACATAAACTTTATTTTACTCAACCTAATATATCTAGAGGATGCCTTTATACTATTTAAAGCCTCACAGCAAAAAATCATATAGGGCACATTTATGCATTGTTTTAATTAAAATTTTAACTGAAAATGTGCAGCAGCAATCTTATTTAAAGATGAACCCTGCTTTCCATTGTATTGATGATAAATGTCATTTTAGATACTTTATTATACATCTGACAATGGTTGTTTGTTAAGCCAGCACAGGACAGAGTGTAAAGATCCTAAGCCCTGTTTATATCCAGGAGGGTGGGCAGGGGTGAGAATCCACTTTTTGGTTCAGTAGGCTCTGGTGTGTGGGCACAGGTGTGCACTGACTTCTGACCAGGACAGACGAGCTGTGGCGGGCACCTCCCCTCTACCATGTCCGCTATTCTGCGGCACCATTTATCCAGTGCCAAGGGCTGGGCAGCTGATTCAGCAGCCAAGTCACCCAAGGGAGGGGTGGGAGTAGGCTCATCTGCAGACGGTGATGGGCAATCGCTACCCGAGTTCCCTAGCTACAGCTGAATGCACAAAGAAGACCCCAGGACTGAGAAGCTGGGAAAAGCAGCAGAGAAATCATCCCTGAAGGGAGATCTTGAGGGTCTCAATGTCACTTTGAGAACCATTCCAGGCTCCCCCCTCACTGCCAAACTCCCAGTGCGCCAATGAAATTTCCAGTCTCTGGCATCTTTCCCTACTGGGCTGGTTGGCAAAGCTTTGTGACTTCAGGACTTTGTAAGCTGAGGCTCAGCCTCTCCTGCTTGTGCCTGCTGTCTCAGCCAAGGTCACAGACAGCATCCTGCTCCCTGCGGTGGGGCCTGGCAGTCCTGTTGGTGCCCAGCCAGTCCCTGGGCTCTTCCCGCCCCCCAGTGGCTGGGCCTCCCTCTGCCCAGCATGTCAATCAGGCAGCAGCTCCCACCTGCCTGGATGTTCCCCTGTGGCTGGAGCCAGGAGAGCTGGGTGGAGCAGTGGGTGGGCCGGACGGTCACTCTTACCTGGACCAAGGAGCCTCCAGGGCTGACAGTGCTGCTTCCAGGTCATCCCTGCTGCAGGGACCAGGTCCCTGGGGTTTGTGGCTTCTCAGGAGAGTTGGGAGAGAGGGGGAGTAGATGGCTGTGAGAACTGGCTGGGGCTGAAGAGCCATGCAAGACCCACGGGGTTTGGCACCAGGTCCACCGAGCACCCTGGGAGCGTGGGCGGAGAGTGCCAAGGATCAGCCTGGCACGAGCGGACTCAGTCCCTGGGGTGGTGGCCTACAGGCCAGGCCCCAGCAGTCCTCTCACCTTGCTAAGGGTGAGAATGCCTGCATTTCTTGGATGACTTGTGCAGGATCAAGAATAATATGTGTGTTTGTGTGTGTGTGTATTTTCTGTTGAAATACAACGGGAAAAGTCCACTTTAAGAAACTAGACCATTTAACAGGAATGTAGGATTGAAAAGGCACCCAAGTCTTGTTTCCATCGTGTTTAAACAGCCCTAATGATGTTCTGAGTTGAGCGGGGCCTGTTAATGGGCCCCACACCCTGGAGTAGATTGGGGTGCAAACCTTATAAATAGCCTCCCTCTCCTCCAGAATCTCTCTCCCCCATCACAACCCAGAGTCTTCCTGAGAAGGTGGGGCAGCTGTGATGCCATTCCTTATTTGATTACATTATTACTTTAATTAATGCATATATGGATTTCACATTTATTTGTGTAAGATAGTCTTGGTATATAATTACAAGCCCAATTATATACTTGTGGATATGCTTCTTGCTAGGGACTTTGCAAATACGCTGCAGTAATTTGTATTTTCTGAAATAGTACAGTCTCTCTTCTTGTAAGCTCATCCAAGCACTGAAATTATAGAGCTTCTATATAAGTCCAATGTTCTAGACAATATTACTTAATAGAACTCTTTGGTCATGCTATTTCAAGCTCATAAATGATTTTTCCATTGAATTTACTTCATCAATCACCTCTGAAAGCTGTCTATCAAAGTCACCCATTATGCTGTGGCTTTATAATTTTATATATGCAGTTGAAGAGTTTTGCTATGTGTTTCAGTATTATTATCTTTGGTTCATTAAGATTTAGAGCTGGTCACACTTTCTCAGTATGTGGAAATTTGGTTAATACTAATACTCCTGGGGTTTTCTTTAAAGGTTGCTATCCCTTTATTCCACTTTACTGCATATTTGGTTTGCCAACTTCACAAATTTATTTTCATTTATCAAGTGTATATTTGATGGGCCCATATCTTTTCCACTTTCCTTTACCTTCATTATAAAATGTATAACCTTTTTCTCCCCTATAATCTGATATAAGAATTAGCCATTGGACAGGCAAATTCAATCTAACTTTTATGTAGGTAGGCTTAATTCCTTTCCTCTATGTTATGATTGATTAAGCTGCTCCTTTGCCTCAGCTTAGCTGTGTTGGCCAGGAAGTAGGCAATAGCACAAGCTACGTTTCTGCCAAGTGTCATATTTGCCATAACAAAGCTAAATGACTTTGCCCAGCTTCTAGGTAATGATTGAAACTCACTATATAATACTACATACTTCATTTATTTCTTGAAGATCAAGCCTTATACATCGTATATCAGTTAAGCTATCTTTCCCATAGTGTTGCATATACCTCCTTATCTTTCACCGTTCATTTCCCCATCTTTCACTAACTAACTGGTCACCTTGGATTTGCTTTTGTTTGCAAAATTGTACCCTCAGCCTCTACTCTGCCCAATCAATTATGTGGAAATTTCAATGTGATATCTGGAAGCCATTCTCCCTGATTTTCTGAAGAATTGTCACCTCTACCTACTTTCTTTATCTGCTAGCTAGATTCTCCCTAAACAAAACCATAGATTTTGCTGCCAACTCCAGAGGGCTATGTCCTTCTCCTAGTCCACATGTATATTAAGTCACACATGAGTAGAATGTCCTGCTTTTTTGCAGTATACATTATGCAACTTTTTAAAAAAGATTTATTTATTTATTTGTTTGTTTGTTTATTTATTTATTTATTTATACAAGAACCCGGGTACAGGCCAGATGGGTGGGAGCGTGAGAGGATTCACTAGAGACAGAGTGGGGTACAGAATAGGCAGACTGACAAAATACACTGTTGAGGGGAGCAGTGGGCGAGACAGAAGAGGTCTGCTGAACCATGTGGGACCCTCGCCCACCTGCCGGGATTGAATCAGCACTGCAGAGGCTGCAGACAGCTTCACAGTGCTGCGCTCAACTGCCTGCACCACCAGGGAAGGCCCTCCATTATTCAACTTTATGAAGTTTTTCCTATATCAGAATTGTCACCTACAGAATCTCCTTTATTTTCACTCATTCAAAGATAATTTCAATATGGATCTTGACATCCTGTTCACTTCTATTTCTGTCAAAACTCTACAAGATTCAGAATCCATTGTATGATCCTTTTAATTCCCAAATGCCTCAGTTTATTGACTTTCTCTTTCTCACTTGGTTTATTTATTCCCATGGCCATGCCTTCAGCTATAACTCACCTTCAGATGACTTTAGGGACATGTCAGGTAAGATAAAACAGGTCTAAGACCATAGGAAATTGATGAATCTTAAAAAAATTAAAATTAAAATTTCTTGCAGATGGACTTAACCAGTACAAATCAAAGAAACTTTTTAGTTTGGGGTCATCCTTTTTGACAGTTGGTGCATTTTAACTGAGACCTATTACATCTGAAAACATTCATTTTAAGTATCTAATCCATCAACTTCTGCCTCATACTTTTTCAGCCTTCTAACTCTTGTACATTTGTCGGCATAATTATTGAAATGCAGTGAGGTTTCTAAAAAATTTACTGTCCTAATCCCACCATCAACACACTTTTGCTCAGCCCTCTCAGCTCTTTGTCCAGCATAATCTGCATAGTTCATTTATATATTGCATCCTTCAAAATAAGCATAACCCCCTTTTCTCTTTATGTATCCTGAATATTGTTCTGGATGTTACTTTTCAGTAAATTTAGGACTTACTTCCCAAAGTCTTGGTTTGATATTAAAAAAAAAAAAAAACAAACCAACACCTTTTTTTATCCCTCTCCATGATTTAAAATAATACCTTAAGTGCATGTCTTCAAGCACATATCTAAAATCTCTATTGGGATATCTGTCTGCTTGGCAGGTCAATTTGGATGTTTAATAGGATCACAAATTTAATAAACCAAAAAGTTGAATTCTTTATTTTAGCTCTGAAACTTAATCCACTTTGTGCCTGAATTTTCCAGTAAAAGGTTGGGGTATAAGGAAGAAAGAAAAAAAGAAAACTAGGGATGGAGAGAAGGAGGAAGGGAAAAATCTGTTAGTTATTATTAACTCATCTTTTATATAAACTCCCTAATTTAAATTTCACAGCAAGTCTGACAGTGTTACATCACTCCCACAGGCTCCCCTGCTTTGCTTCACCTCCTTTTGTAAAATTTTAGTCTAAACACAACATAAGCTCTTCCCTGAGGAATAAATACCACCGTGGCTTTAGATACAGCTGATCTGACCAGAAGCTGAATTGTGCTTCAAGCACAAATACATAGACTTTTAGAATGTATGATGGAACTGATCACAATGGTAGATCTGGTAGATTATATTCTGTGCTTATCAATTTAAACTGAGAAATAGGAGTCAAATGATACATTTAACAGCAGGGCTTGGGCATTGGTAGAATGAAAAGGGTAAGATGAGTGCTTGGTAAGTTATATTTATAAGGAAACTGATATCATGAATAAGCAGATACTCAACAATAATATATATATATGTATAATATATCATATATACACACACACACAAACAGAAGCAGAACAAGCTAACCACAGAAGAGAGATGGGGACAGAAATGAGGAGATTACTTGTGAAAGGGAATTACTTTGTGTATGAGAAAGGTGAAGAAAAAAAGCTTCACCCAAGATAGTTCAATAATCCTCCCCAATATTTTAGTGTTTGATCAGTCAAAAGTTCTGTTTATAGGCAAAAAAATCATTGATTTTTATTATTTTTTTCCCTTCAATCTAACACTGCCACAATGTTGAAGTAAAATGCTAAAGAGATCAATATTTGCTACTGTATCTCTTCCTGGATGCTTATCCAACTTGCTCTACCCTTTCAACATCACCACTTAGAATGTGCTATTAACTAATCATTTAATTAAATGCATTATAGGTGGCATTAATTAGCTGGATAACTTCAGTCACAAACATATAATTATATAGCTGCATTTAAAATTAAATAATATGCACATGAATTACTTTTGATTTATCATTTTAGAAACTCTTAATGTCTTTGAGCTAACATCAAACTAAAGTAATCAAGTTTAAAATGCAACAAATATTGCAGATCACTGGTGGCTGTGTATGTGCTGTTGCCCAAGTTCATGTGCCAAATAATTGTTGGATTAAGTTTAGGTAAATGGAAGTTGTGAACACTTAAATTTTAATTTTGCTCAGGTGATAATGATAAATCTTGAGAATCATATTTTAGAAATATTTCTGTAGGACTATGCTTGTGTAGAGTAAGATATCAGTTCTCAAAGAAGTTATTTGATACATCTTATTGAGGTTTAGTTTTTCCTTTTTTACCTAAGAACATATAGCATATTTTTAAAGACACGTTTAATGACCTCTATAGATAAGAAGTATATTCATATTCTAAAGATTCATTAAGAAAAATAACATCTAGTTTCAGACCCATATAGAGACTGGAAGTCATCATTTGGTCTAAGCATTGTAAAAAGATGCACAAAATGAAAATCAACATTTTTTTTTTCAGCTCTAGCAGAAAATTGACATCCCAGGGCAAATAATTGCCTGAATTGCAGAGATTAATAGCAGAGAATCACAATAACTAGAGCAGAATCCTGCAGTAGAAACCTCTGTGGGAACCAGTATTGGGTTTGATGTCTTGCTCTAGATTCAGAGGACAAGACTAACCTCCAAGTCAAATCACTCTAAGGAGGAGAGCCCCACAGTTTTTGAACCTTACCTCCAGGTTCCCTGCTAGGTTCTCCCAAAGAGGTAGAGGGAAAAAAACCCTGGGCTCCCAGCCAGGGCCAGAGAAAAGGCAGCCATGTTGAAATATGGTTGTGCATACTGTTCTTAACAAGACTTACCTTCAAGTGTAAGTATATATTTTTCCAGGATGTGACTCATGGGAATTTTTATTGGAAACTGACTAGACTGGGGGTGGGAACGAAAATCCAGGCTATCCATCCTGTCCGACCCAAGTGGGCATGATTGAGAAATACTTGTGATGGTTACTGTCCAGGGGTACAAACTCCCTAATTGATGGAAGCATAATCATTGGGATAAATGCTTCCCAAGGGCCTCCCTGGTGGCACAAGGGGTAAAGTCTCGGTGCTATCAAGCTATCACCAGCCACTGCTACATGAGTTCAATCCCGGGCAAGGTAGCTAGCCCACATATGGTGCAGCAGACCACCCTATCTCACCCACTGCTCCCCTCAGCAGTGTAGTTCAGTAGATCCACCTGTCCTGTTCCAGGTGTCTCTGATGAGTCCTCTCACCCACTCGCCACACCTCTGGCCTACACCCCAGTTCTTGTATGCATAAATAAATCTTTTTTTTAAAAAAAGAATGCTTCCTGACTGGATACATCTTACAACCACATCCATAAAGGTGAATTTACCAGAGTTCCTTTTACCAAGTACATCATGTTAAGAGGATCAGATGTACCCAATTCTCAGCTTGCTCTCTATTAATGTTAATGTGCTCTGTAAGAATTATGAAAACAGAACCACAGTAATAAACAGTCAACCAAATAAAAACAAAATGAAACAGTGGGATACATAGACTTGTCAGCATCTGACAAAACTTTTATTTCAGCAAAAGAGAAATACCACTTCCTCTGAGGTCATCTCTTACAGATGCAATACATCCTTTGTGCTTGTGGGCTGTCAGGCAAATTGTGAACGATCACAGGAGAACATCGGTTTTCATGTACTTAGCAGCTCATGAACTGGTTGATATATTCCGAAATTTCTGCTTTGGTGGTTAATGACTGCTAAGAGGATAGCCAATATAAATAAACCAGGAATTCACTCACATGGAACTGAGAGGTGATATAACACGATATTTTAAGCAAAGCACTGCTGATACCTTGGTCTCTACTCAAACGGTTCTGTAGGGACACGGTTTCATGCTTTGGATATTTGACTAGGCAGGGGCAATGCCTGTTCCATGGCCCAGCAGATCTGCAAAATGACCTTTCTGAAGCTCAGTGAAATTTCTGTAAGAGTGATACTTGGCAACCAATATTAAAACCAAGTGCAGACATGAGCCTGCAATTTTCCATTCTCTTGCTGGAGCCTCAGCACAGTTAGCTGCCTGTTCTGAACAGCTGCATCTGGGCTGGAAAGGGAATGACTGATGGGCTTCTGTTGCCTAGGAACAATATGGCAAAGGGCTCCTTCTTGCATTGTTATGCCCTTCATGGTGTTCATGTTGAGCTTCTATTTGGAGACTAATGACAGAGACAAGCTGCAGGGAATATTTTGCCTGTCGCCCCATCTTCCAACCTTCCCCAGCCCTAGAATAAGAGTGAATATTGCTGCATCAGAGAGTGCCAAGAGGTAGGGGTAGAGGAAAATATAGAACCAAGAAGACAAGTTCTCTTTCTTCTCGCTCACAATGGCCAGCTTTATTTAAAACCGTCATGCCTTTAAGTCACAAAAATCTGGTGCTCCAAAGATATTGACTACTGTCAGTCAAAAAAGTACCTGATTATTTCCCACATTTGAAATCTAGTAATTCCACATCAATAGTTCACATTTTGCTTTAGATGGATAGAATTTCATAAGTTTGAAAAATCCTCTTTTATGACTTCTAAGTATGAACACACAGTTTTCTTCACAATTGAAGTTCAGTTTATTTATTTACATGTTTCACAAATTTCATTAATTTGACAATTGTTAATATAACCATATAATTTGGGAATGCATCTTCACACCTACTTATGTGCACATGCTTCACTCTCCTGTCAACAAATCTCTAGGGAAGATATCCTATCACCTTCCCACTCATGACCCTTCTTCACAGCCCCACCTCCTCTGGTAACCAGCATATTTTTTCAATGAGTTTAGATTTTTTTTGGTTATATTTTGCCATCTTGCTTTCTTTAGTTCCTTATGACTATCCAGTAACTGTCTTTCACTTACTGACATATGTCACTGAGCATCATCACCTCAAGATTTATCCATTTTAACAGCTGAGTAGTATTCCACTGAGGATATATTCCACAATTATATTATCCAGTTGTCTGTCAGTGGGCACTTAGGTTAGTTTCATGACTTGGTGAGAATGTAACTTGGTGCAGTCTCTATGAAAAAATGGTATAAAAATTCCTCAAATAATAAAAATAGAAATATCAGAGGATCTAGTGACATCTCTACTAGGTATTTACCCAGAGAATATGAAAACATGAAGGTGAGAAGATCTATGCCTTGCTGTGTTCATACCAGCATTATCACATTAACCAGGTCTTGAAATCCAGTTGAAATGACAAAGTCATGCTTATCTTTCAAAGTCATAGATGCTTATCTAAATTTCATCAATCTCTCAACTTTCTTGTGTATGATGTACAAAATAATGAAAGTAACATAGTGTTCTTTTCTTAGGACATGACATAGAATTGATTCTTCGCAAGCCATTTTGGGAAAATTTTCACTATTCTCACTCAATTATCATTTGTTGCTCATATTTATGTTCATCTAAATTAGGGATCATTTAATCACGTCCATCACTAGATGACCTATACAATGCTTTTATGTAATTTTTTAAAATACATTATTTTCTAGTAATAATACACAGGTAAGTAGTGTAGAGGGTAGATTTAGCCCCCAGTTTCATTGATGAGATTGTCTTGGATGAGCATCAACTGTAAATACACGTGGTAGCTGTTGATTATAGATACCAAAGCTATAAAATACAGGGAATTACAGAATTCTCAAATTTAAAATAAGAATTAATGAAAAGATAAAAGAAAATTTCATAAAATGTGATGTGAGAATAAGTGATAGTTTGTAGGGAAACTTAAATATCAGAAAATAACTGTCTATCTTTCTCAAAGGCTAGGCAATCTCTAGACCATGACTTTTTCTGTTTTCCTTGAAAAAACAACGAGCTTGGCAGTTGAACAGCTCGGTTTTCTGTTTCCTCAAGTACTCTACTCTGCTGTAAGTGTACCTTTCCTAAGCTTTGAATGGACAGTGTATTCATTTTGGACTCTATATGACATTGAAATTGTGCTGAAGACTTCTGCTTCTCTACCATGTAATTACTGTGCTTGTTCATTAAGGAGGAGCTGATAGCAGGGAGGAATTTCAGAAAAGGGAGGATTTCTGGACGAGCATACAAAGCATGATTGCTTCCACAGTGCAAAAATCATACTGTGCAAAAAAAAAAAAAAAATACACCACCCTAACTGGAATAGCAAATAAAAGCTGACAACATAATTAACATATAAAAATGAAAGAATTAATATTCCTAAAATATGAAAAGGTCTTATAAATTAGTGAGAAGGATAACAGATAAATTGAAAAGGGTCAAAAAATACGTGAATGCAAATCAGCAAAGATTTAGTTCTGCCTGATAAACAATGCGGTTTCATCATTAATGAGACCAGTGAATGAAACTAGTGTCAATTAAATGCTAGACAATTTTACCTATCATTTGGATAACCAGGCTGTGCAGAGGAAGTTGTGGTAAACAGAAAGTGATAAAGGTGCAAATTCTTTCTATTTTCCAGAAAGCAATATAGTAATATATAAGACAGTTTTTAAGATTATGTTCCTTAAACTATTCATTTTAGAAATTTATCCAGAGGAAATGAAAACACTGAGAAAAATTTGCATGTTTTTCTAGCATATATAGTGTTACAGTTTATCTTGGGATTGATTCAAGACCTTTGGAATTAGTATAGATTGGAAATCTTTTATATTAGATGTGCTCTATGAGATATGAAGGGGAAGATAGATTTTATTAAAGAATAGATTTGGGGGTGGCTCCCTGGTGGTGTGAGGGGTAAAGACGCAGCACTATGAAGCTATCCACAGCCACTGCAGCACGAGTTGCTTCCGCTGCCAGGGAGCTACCCACATGGTGCGGCAGACCTCTCCTGTCTCGCCCGCTGCTCCCCTCAACAGTGTGTTTCAGTCAGCCTGCCTGTTTCGTTCCCCACTCTGTCTCTGGTGAATCCTCTCATACCCTCCTTCTGCATCTCTGGCCTGCACCCCAGCTCTTGCATAAATAAATAAATCTTTAAAAAAAAGAGAATAGATTTGGGTCTCCCTTCTGGTGCAGGTGGTTGAGCGCAGCGCTGTGAGGCTGTCTGTAGCAGCCTACAAGGGGAGCAGACCTCTCCTGTCTTGCCCACCCACTGCTCCCCTCAGCAGTGTATTTTGGTCAGTCTGCCTGTTTTATTCCCCTCTCTGTCTCTGGCGAATCCTTTCACCCTTCCCCGGGTCTGGCCTGTGCCCCTCCTCTTGTATAAATAAAATAAATCTTTAAAAAGAAAAAGAGAGAATAGATTTGGAAAAATTATCTACTTAATAGTGAAATCATATATGCCCCTGTACCTTTTTATACTAGGAAATTTCCAAGCTTGTCACAGTTTTATTTTTTTTATTATTTTTTATTTTTTTTAAATAGAGGCATGCTCCACTTATTCACCTACCTGCTTGTTTGCTCGCTCCTGTCCTATACATGCACTGGGTACAGTCAGAAGCGCGGGAGGGTGAGAGAATTCACCAGAGCCAGAGCGGGGAGCAGAGCAGGCAGAAGGACCGAAGTACACTGCTGAGGGGAGCAGCGGGCGGCAGGAGAGGTCTGCGCGCCATGTGGGACCCTCCTCCGGTGGCCGGGGAGCAGCCGGGGATCGAACCAGCGCCGCAGAGGCCGCGGGCAGCTTCGCAACCCAGCGCTCAACCGCTGCGCCACCGGGGAGGCCCTTGTCACAGTTTTAAATGTAAAATTTTAATTTAATTTTAAATATTACACAAAACACAGATAATATGTTTTTAAATGGAGAAAGCTTTTCTAATTAAGGCATATATTTAATAAGGAAAAATTAAAAATATTAGCTTATTTTACTACATAAAATAACCACATTTTTGTAGAGGCATCCATTACAAAATTTAAAAATACATTAGGACACAATTATGACATATAGCATAAAATAATTTCCTATCACTGAAAGTTTTAATGATCAGTGAGAAAAAATACTAACAATTCTAGAAAGATGGACAAATGGCAGCAATGGATAACTAAATTGCTAAAAACCAGTTATAAAGAGAAAACACATAAAACAACCAAAGAAAAAGAAAAAATTATAGTCGCACAACAACAAGAAAGTTCATTGATTTCTTATCAAAAGCAATGGGAGTCATTGGACAGTGGAATTATATCTTGCGAGCACTGAAAAATTACCCCAATCAGCCTACACTTCTATATCCAAGTAAGGGTTCTTAAAAAAGGTAAATTACAGCCATTTTTTTAGATGGAAATGTTGGATTTTTTTGCCAGTATACTGCAGTAGAGGAGACATTATTGGAAATTTTACTGCTGTAGAGGAATAACTGATTTCTTAGTGGAAATAGATTCTACAATCAGAAATGCATACTTCTAAAAATGGAAAACATATAGGCTAGTAGTAAAGGCTTTTTTTTTAAAGACCATTTAAAGCAGTAATAACAGCAATGTGTTATGGATTTTTAAGAGAATAATGATGAATATGTCTTACATGTGAAAATATTTACTCTTTGGGTATAGATTGTGATGCTTTATAATTCTTATACCTTGTAGAAGGAAGAAATACCACAAAAGATTTAAAGGAAAAAAAAAAACTGTAGCTAATAATACAAGCAGAGAAAAAATAAAATACTAATGTACAGTTACTGATTCCAAAAATAAATAGGAAAAGAGAATACACAAAGAACAGTGGATGATAGATGTGGGAAATAGAAATCAAATACCAAGATGGAAGATTTAAACTCTATAATTTTGAAAATTCTATTCAATTTAAATATTCTAAATTATATATTTGAATTTCATAATCTGTCAGAATAGATGACAAGAAATCTAGATCTGACTCTACATTGTAAAAATAGTAACTTTTCTCAAAAAAGGAGAAGTCATCAAGACACGAAATAGCATCAGCAATAAAAATAATACTTTATAATGCTGAAAGTATCAATTCTCTATACAGCATCACTTTAACTGTGTTTGTACATGATAATGTAAGTAAAATCAGAATTAGCAATACTGAAATGCAAAGATTTATATGTATTCATATGTACATAGATTTGCATGTATATATGCACATTTGTGTAACAAACATGTACAATTTCACCACATTCTGTATCAAATGAATCTTGGTCTTGGCCGTGGTTCTCATGTCCAACGGTTCATGTTTGCTTAGTCTGTACCTTGCAGAAATCAGTTTACTGTTGACAGTCAACATTAGCCTATAGTTCTACACACTCTCAAGAACTGTGAATAAATGGTTACTTCCTGATAATTATTGTTTTACAATAGTCCATCACTACAATAAACCAAAGCATTTGGATAGTCCATCATTTAGGACATTGGACTTTGAAAAATCATACATATTACAATATTTTGTGTATCTATACATAATTGCAAACACAATTATATTTTGCTTAAAAATACCACCACTGCTAAGTAAAATATAAATTTTGCTACTGTTTTTTTGACTTTATTATTGCATTCCTATTTATGAAAAAACTTAGGTTACAGTATTACTGCAAGGTATTAAAGATATGACACAACAATAAATAATGACAACAAAATTGATCTACAAAACATCAGAAAAGATAAATGATAGTTTTAAATCACCTTTTACAACCTTTTTGGTTATCTTTAAACAATAGCTCAAATGTTTTATAATGAATTCAAATTCATTTGGGGGTGAATTTCATTTTATACTTCTTTTAATCAGAAACTTCTAGGTCTATATTGCTAAATTAAGTGACTTATAATTGAATTGATGGTAGTAACATCATCAAAAATAATTATTTCTTCTTGTACATGGTAAAGAACTTATTATGCAAATAAGGTCTATCAATTATTATGTACATCCTTTGGATAAGAAGTAATGTATGATTATGTTTCCAGTATGCTGCATCTGTTCTGATTTGATTTAACTACCCATCACTGACTATAAATTGTTGAATAATTTTGTTTGATTGGCAAAATAATTTTGGAGCAGTTTAAGCAATATTGTTGTATATGTGCCTGGATTCTCAATGTGCCTTTTTTCCCCCTGTGACATGTCAAGTGAAAAAATACCAAGAGTCTATTTACCTCCTCAGTCTGTTACCTGATCTCCATGGGCTCCAGAGGTCATGGAGCAATTTGGCTTTTCGGGGATTAAGGCATGCTGACCTCAGAGAGGCAATGTTCATCCATGGCTCCTTGGAGTCAACAGGCTCACATGCCTGCCCTGACCTGAATGCATGCTGGGCTGTGCTTTCCCCCCTTTTATATCTGGCTCTAGGATTCAAAAGTGGACAAATCATGTGAGAACTAATGGCCCAATCAGGTTCAAGTTCAGTTCATTAGTTATATTTCAGATTGAAAATGAAAAACAAGCTGATTGCTGCTAAACAGTCCATTAGATATATAGGATTCTGCCCCTTTGACTTCTCTCTCCAGGTAACATGAAAATATGTGGCTTTATTTTTTTCAATTTTTTTAACTATAATTTTAGGGAAACATATTTTTTACTCCATACGTACACATTCAACAATTTGCCTGTCTCATAGATCTCCATCCTGGAGCACAGAAGATAGTTCTGTGTTGTTCCAGGCTTCACCTGAGGTGTGGAGAGTTAGGCATCTATTCCTGGGGCAAAGGGGCATTTCCTCCTTCAGTCACTACTCCATGGGTGCCCTTTCTGAAATCTCAGGCTTTGCCTCATAGAAAAAACTCTGGAGACTAAGGGAAAAAATTATGGAATCGATAAGCAGATGGAAAGGAAAGAGAACACCACCAATACAAAAACATCATAGCTTTAGTTTTTCTTATCTTCAGTTTTTTATTATCTATTAATTTTCCTATCCTGCAAAAGCAAAGATCCCCTTTTTCTCTAGAAGTATTGCATTTCAGAACTCTATTTACAGTCTGTCCTCAGTTCCTCCTAGGTCACCATCAAATTGCAACTCTGTCCCTAGTAATATTGCTTCCATATTATATCCAACTACCAGTTGGCTAGGGGAAGCTCTATTTGCATTTGCATTCTATCAGAACAACAAAATTTCCACAATGTTGACTATCAAAGAATTGGAATGTCTTAATTTGTACAATGACTTAGTGCAGATGTTTAATATGTGCACATTAATATGGTCACTTTATTGAAAAAACTTTTTATTTTTAATTTTTTTTAAAGATTTTCTTTATGCATACAAGAATTGGGGTACAGGCCAGAGGTTTTGGGGGTGGTAGTGGTGAGCGGATTCACCAGAGACAGAGTGGGGGGCAGAACAGGCAGATGGACCAAGGACACTGCTGAGGGGAGCAGGGGGCGAGACAGGAGAGGCCCCCTCGCCATGTGGGTTTCTCCCTGGCCGGCCGGGAATCGAACCCGCGTGCAGAGGCTGCGGACAGCTTCACAGCACAGTGCTCAACTCGCTGTGTCACTGGGGAGTTCCCCGAAAAAACTTTTTAAAAATGGCTGTTGATGTGCTTTTCAGGCAGGAGAAAATAAACAAGGGGAATTTGTCAGAGTGCAGTATGGAGATTCATAAAAGAATTAGTAAAGGAATTGAAAGAGTGATATTGAAGGATGTGGTTAAACACAAGCACACACAAGCAAAAATACCTCAACAGAGAAGTTTACAGCTTTAGAAATGACAAAAGATCTTAAGAAATACAATATTGCTCATTAGTAGCGAAACTGAGAAGAATAATGAGTGAGGGTTTGAAGAGTAGGTCATAAAAGAACATATCTGACACCCAGGCACAATGAAATGCAATTAAAATGTTCTCAAGACAATTCGTAAAGGGATGAAATGTATTGCACCAAGTTTTATGGCCTAATAAAAGTAAAATGTACCTTCACTCTGTTGGGAAGGTTTATGAAGAGGAAGGAGAGAAGAGGTAATATGAGCAGGCGCTTTCTATGGCTTCTCAGGTACTATCTAAAGGGAAAGATGAACTCTCATTTATAATAAAATAGAAACACACTGAAGTGGAAATGCTAAGTCTGGGATTATTTCTTAGGATAGAACCAAACATACATATAGGGGTGTATGTGTGTGTGTGAATAAATATGTATATGCACAAATAACTGAAATTTTAAAAAAATCAAAAATTGTGCAATTCTGTACAGCAAATTTCCCTGATATTTCCAACTTTATTTACCTAAGACATTTATATTTTTCTTTGCAAAAGAGCGATGATGATAAATAGATAGGTAAGCAGATGATAGAGATAGATAAATAGATAATAGATAAATGATAGAGAAATTATAAATGATGATGATTATGTTGAGAGAAAGACAGTTTTGCTTGGGAAAATGATTTTTTTCCCAGTAAAATAGGAATGGAGAATAGATGTATAATCAGCATACACACATTCATATCTGTGCATGCAAAAAAAAGTAAACCAGGTACTGTGTGATAATACTGACCCGTTGTTTAACTGCATTTTCTCTTATTGAAAATAGTAGTGAGCACATGATCTGTGTTAACATCAAGTAAAATTAGTAGGCACATTACAGTGGAGGGCTCACTTCTTGATTTACTAGCAGTATAAAGTCAACTTTATCTGCTCATCTGCTTTTAGGGTTTCAGCCATGATGTGATATTGCTTAAGCTGTACTGACTGTGTCCTTTTAAGACAGAGACAGGTAAATAACAACTTAGGTGATGGCAGAAAGAAACTGAAGTGTCAACAGAGGCGGGCCAAGGAAAGGCAAGGGTTGCTGGCAGCCTTCAGAAGCCAGGAAGAGGCAAAAAAATATTCTTCCCACAGGTTTCAGGTCTGCCAACACCTTCGTTTTAAACTTCTAGTCTCCGGAATTGTGAGACAATGTATTTCTGTTGTTTTAAATCACTGAACTTGTGGAACTTTGTATTGGCATTTCTAAGAAAGTAACACAGAAATATTTCGAGACATTTCCAAAATCTACTCTTCACTAATCATTAGAAAAATCAAATCATTTCATAAAATAATTTGGTAATTGACCACATTGCAACTAACAGGGAATGAATTGATCAGAGCTATTATTCAATGAGTGTAGGAAATATCTTGACTTTCATTTGATTAAAAACACATATTGTATATTTATTGCACACTTTTCTAACAAATACGTGGAAAGTAAAAATAAATGAGTTTATTTTCAACTTGCGTTTTCCTTCATAAAAGAAACACTAATACAACAAGTTTCAGGGCATAATATTTAACATTATTAATTTTAGGTGACGACAGAGTATTTATGTATTTTTTCGCCTGTAGGGCTGTAAGGTCAATTCTTCTGAATCTATAATAATGATTCTGAGTAACAACATCACTCACATACTTCTGCCTAAGGTTTTCCTTAGACAAATGCTTACCCATTTAATAATTAATTGATTGTAGAGAGGAAAACAAGTAGGAATATAAAATACTGAGGCAAATTTATTAGCTAAGATAATTTTAGTGACATCACTGGTAAGGTTTCAAATCTCTGTGGCTTAACCTAATGAAATAAAATGGAGGTTTCTCAAAATAGATCTACCTCACTCCTAGAGTTAATGCTTCTCCTCCATCTGCTCTCTCTGTAGTGAAGAGTTCTCTTTGCCATTAGTTCCAATCTCTTGTTATATTAATCCCCTGTTGTAGTTAAGAACTCTTTATATTACACATTCCCTGTCAAAATTCTGTAATTTCTGACCTTATTGGAAGCTGTAACAGATGCTTAATTATTGTTTATCTAACTACTAAATGGATCTCTTGCTTCTATTGTGTTTTGAAGGCTATTTTAGACACTGTTCAGTACTCTACCACAAACAAAAGAATTTAGTTTTGTAAAAAAATTAAGAGTAAACTTGTATTTCACCGTTTTTCAAAGCACCAGATTTTTAGTAGATGACTTGAATTTTATTGCGATCACTTCTCATTCTATCTTTTTCCCTAAATTATGAAACAAAAATAACAATTCTAAGTTTGGTGTCCAAAGCCTTCTAGAAGATATTGTTTTGTTACTAAGACCAACTGTTTCAGGGCGGTAAGCAATTATAATTTTCAGGAAGACTATTCTACTAGAACTTTATAAAGTCCTATCTCTACTCAAATTATTTTTCTGCTTAAGCTTTGTTTTATGATTATATTAATGAAGACACCTGTATTCATTTTTTCTTACACAACTAATATTAAGTCATTTCATACTTAGTGCCTAGATTTATGTGTATCAGGATCTTGGAAGATGAAGTGTATGTTTTAATATCTAGGTTTATTGTTGATTTTTTTTCTTCCTTGTCCAAATTAATTAAACATCCAATTACCCAACTTCACATAATAAAAATGAATTTAAAATTATGATTATATAGGTAAGCACAATTTTGAAAATGTTGACTCTATATTTTGTAGCAATCCTTTGCTATCTGATAAATATTGTAGACATTCTGTGCTGTAAAATTCTGAGATATATGTTTTCATAAGGTGTTGCTCGTGTTGACAGTTTTATAAGAGTTAACATTCTGTAGACTTCCTATCTGGCAAGTTATATTTATTCATGCCCAATTCAGTTTGACACCAGAAAAATTCCTTCTGCTGATGAATGCATCTGCCATGGACCCATTTCTTAGAACGGTTGACAATGCAAAAGCTATTGAAACCACGTAATCATATTTTTGGCTGCCACATTTTTTTCATGATAAATTTCCATTTTGTTGGTTGTCTGAAATAAAATGATATTTGTGTGTGTGTGTATGAGAGAGAGGGTGGGGGAGATACCAGAATACAGTTTTTCTTTAGCACATGTGGACACAGACTCATGTTAAAAGTATCTTCTACTTCCTCATAATCATTCATGGCTCTAGATACTTCCAATGTTTTGGCAATTTTATGCATCATTATTATTTTAAAGAAAAAATTTAATAAAAACTGCACATGAAATCCATTTTGGATTGTGGGCCTGGTGGTATATAACCTTATGAAATATATAATTGTTGAGGTATTTAGAGGACTCAGTTCTCCCACATCATTACACATATTTCAAAATGGAAGGACCTTTAAAATGCAAGCATGAAACTCTATGTGCTGGTTAAAAATGTCTCAAAATCATGTATGGCAGTGATCTGTTGTCAGTCTAGATGCCACACACACATTCTACCCTGCTTCTGCCACCTACTGCAGCTGGAAGCCCTGGACTCTGCCAGGGAAACAATAGTGGGCAGGTTGGGTCAGGAAATGATAGTGAAGAAACAACTATTTGCTGGTGAGTTTCCTTTTTTTCCCTCTCTTATTCATCCCCGGGTGGCCCCACTTGGGGAACTGGGAACTGCAAGTGACCACAAAAACAACCATGTAAGCTACAAGCTGGAGGGTTTCAGGAACGCGAGTTTGTCCTCCTGCCCTGCTCCCAGGCCAGCATCGGACACTCAGCTGCTCAGCTGCAGCAGGTGCCACTGAATCATAGGGCAAGCGGAGAGCAGAGAGCATCTCTGGTCACAATAGAATAGGAAAAAGCCTCGGAGGAACAAGGAAGTGTCCAGAAATAAGGGCAACAAATTCCAAAGGGAAGTAATCAAACACCGCTGGGCTAGGGTCGACAGGACATTCCTCTCCAGGACAATAATGAAAAAGTTCTCTGAGATAAGGGCTGAGATGCAAGATTAATTCTGGGCACAGAGAAGTGAAGGCATCATGAGTGAGACCACAGAGAACAAAACTATCACAGAGACTGATGGGGCCTTAGAATAATCAGGGAAAGAAGGTCTATATCCCTGAGGCATGACTCCAGGGGGCTTCCTTGGCCCTCCCTGGCCTGGTTCCACGGGCCTGGAGTCCCACTGGGCTTCTCTTCCTTTTCTCCTTAATAAATTTTCCTTATGTCTATCTCTCTAAACAAATTTGCCTCTTTTTTGTTTGCATGCCTGAGCATCAGCAAAGTATCTACTGGAGCTTTGTTAGACAACAACCCATGGAGGGCTAGTGGCTGTGACTCAGCGCTGCCCCTGCACCTGGGATCTCTTCCTGGCTAGGAGAGGAGACCTAAAAACCTGATATCATGGTGTAACCAGCATTTAACATTAATTCCCTCCTACCACCGGCCCAGGCATTCAGGTCCATATTGTATATTTCCCCCCCTTTGTTTTTGAGTGGAACTCAGTTTATATGGAAATGTGGGAGGCAGCAGTCACAAAATCTGCCTTTTTGTGGCCAGAGATATTGGCGAAAGTGGCCCTTGGGATCCAGAGTTTATGAAGATACTCTGGGGAGAGGAGAGATTGAGCCCTTGATCTGATAATTTTGTGTGTGAATTGCTTCAGGTTTATTGCTGAGCTCCCATTCACTGGACAGACCACACAAGCACTGCGGAGGCTTTCAGAACTAAATACTCTGTAAAGCACGTCTGCAAAACTACATCCCACGGAACCACAAACCCATGGACAGATTTGTACAGTCCATTAACTTAGTTTTTGTATTTTTAAGGCCTGAAAACAAGTAAGCAAGCACACAGCAAAGAATATACAAAGAGACCATATGTTGTCCACAAAACCTAAAATATTACATAGCCCTTTAGAGAAAACACTGCTGATCACTGATGGAAATGTCCAATTTCCAGATGTCCAAAACCCCGAAAGGCACACTGTAGGGTGGCAGAAGCAGTCTAGCTAAGATTATGATAACCCAACTGATATTGGAATCCCTACTTACAAAGGTGGGGCAAATTTGTGAAATTAGTCAAATTAGGTTAATTGTTTGCAAACAGACAAAATTTCTATATTCTCCAAGCGATCTTTTTTATTTGTTTGAAAGATTTATTTATTTATGTATACGAGGACTGGGGTACAGACCAGAGGTGGGGGGGTGAGAGGATTAACCAGAGACAGAGTGGGGAGCAGATCCATGTGCTGTGGTGGAGGGGTGGGTCCAGGTGGTGGGTGTGGCGTGCTAACAACCCCTGAAGGGGGCGCTCCTATACCTCTGTATCACAAGTAAGGCCTTGACCAAGGTCACCCCATTTCAACAGAAAGAATCAATGAATGACTCAGAAAAAAATAAGAAAAAAATGGTCAAAATGTCTCAAATTTGGTTTAAAAATCATGACTATGCAGATTAAAGAAGTTCAACAAACTTTGGATAGTAAAGAATCAAGACACTTGATGATGAAAGAAAAGGAAAACGAAAGATAAAAACAATATAAACCTGAATGGAGACAGTAAGAGAGAAGACTTTGCTTAGGTCAATAGTAATTCAAGTAGCCATGGATCAAAATAAAAACAAGCAAGGAGTCTCCAGGTCACCAGAACAGCATATTTAATTTGCTGAGGGGCAAAGGGTGCCATGCTTTCAACTCAGAATTCTGAATCCTGCGGGAATATCCTTGTGGAATGAAAGCTCAATAAAGGCACTCAGATGAAAGAAACTTAAAAGAATATTTGAGAAGTTTTTCTCTTTAAGATTGCTGGGGTATTTTCTTTCAGCATCAGAAGGATGATTACATTGGCAATCTTTAAGCTATAAGAAAGAACAAAAATAGTGACTATTTGGTAAGTAGAAGACTTTTTATTTCTCATTATTTAATGTAATTATGAATATTGGATGCTACGTTAGCAAATCTTTCAGTAGGAATTTTATTGCATTTATAAATGTAACACTTTTAAGTTTATTTATGCATATAAGAACTGGGGTACAAGACAGAGGTGTGAGAGGGTGAGAAGATTCACCAGAGACAGAGTGGGGAGAAGAACAGGCAGATCTACTGAAATGCGCTGCTGAGGGGAGCAGCAGGAGAGTCTGGAGTGGTCTGCTGTGCCATATGTGGGTTAGTTCCCTGGCTGGGAATCGGACTCATGCTATTGCAGCGGGATGAGACTTAAGCCCTAGGTCACCACGGAGGCCCCAAACTAAAAAGTTTTCTGCACAGCCAAAGAAACTATCAGTAAAACAAAAAGACACCCTATTGAATGGGAGAAAATATTTGCACACCATACATCTGACAAAGGCCTGATATCCAAGATCCAAAAATAACTGATACAACTCAACAATAAGAAAACAAAGACCCCAATTATAAAATGGACAGAAGAGCTAAATAGACTTCTCCAAAGAAGACATACAGATGGCTAATGGGCACATGAAAAATGTTCATCACCAGTTTTTGTCAGGAAAATGCAAATCAAAATCACAATGAGATACCGTCTCACACCTGTGAATATGACCATCTCAGAAAGACCAGAAACAACAAGTATGGGTCAGAATGTGGAGAGAAGGAACTTTTACCCGATATTGATGGGACTAGAGTCTGATCCAATCTCTGTGGAAAATGGTATGGGGAGATTTCCCAAAATATTAAAAATAGATCCACCCTAAGATCTAGCATTTCCACTTGCAGGTAACCACCGAAGAAAGCAAAAACACCAATGTGAGGGGACTGTGCACTCTTGTGTTCATGGAAGTGCTATTTACAATAGTCCAGTTATGGAAACAACCTAAGTGCCCCAAAACAGATGAGTAGCTTAAGAAGATGTGGTATACAGACACAGTGGAATACAACTCAGGTGAAAAGAAAATGAACTCTTGCCATTTGACACAACATGGTTGGAAGTGATGTTAAGTCAAATAAGTCGGAAGGAGAAAGACAAATACCAGGTGGTTTCACTCATATGGAATATAAAGAAACAAAACAAAGGATCAGACAAAACGAAGAAATAGACCCTAGAAATTTGACTTGAGAATTGAGGCCACCAGAGGCAGGGGGTGGGGGATGGTGGAGAGAGAGGTATACAGGGGGTCCAGTGGACTATGGTGGGGCCTCCCCTGGTGGCACAGGCGGTTGAGCGCAGCACTGTGAAGCTGTCTGCAGCCTCTGCAGCGCCAGTTCGATCCTGGCCAGCTGGCGAGAATCCCACCTGGCGCGGCAGACCTCTCCTATCTCGCCTGCTGCTCCCCTCAGCAGGGTATTTCAGTCAGTCTGCCTGTTCTTTTCCCCACTCTATACTGGTGGATCCTCTCACCTGCCTGCACATCTGGCCTGTACCCCGGTTCTTGTATAAGTAAATAAATCTTTAAAAAAGAAAAACAAAACCAATGGACTATGGCGTTGGGTGCCATGTGGTAACATACATCTGAAATGGCATGACCATTCCCTTTAATCTGAATAATAGATAGCATTCCTAAACCAATGCTACTTCAATTAAAAAAATAAAATTCATACGGTTATCGTTCCTTCTTTACTTGATGGATGTATTGTGTTTACTGATTTGTGTATGTTGGACTGTACTTGCAGTCCTTGAGTAAATACTAGTTGTTCATGTTATATATAATGTTATACAATAATGTTATATATAATATTATATAATGTTATATGATACTAGTTGTTCATGTTATATAATTTTTTCTATTTGTTGTTGACTTTGGTTTCCGAGCATTTTATTGAGGACTCTTACATCTCTGTTCATCAAAAATATTTTTTTTTTTGTGATGTCATTATCTGATTTCAGAATCAGGGTAATGTTGCTTTCATAGAATGTGTTTGGAAGTTTTCCTCCTTTTATAATGTTCCAAAAGAATTGAAAAAGGATTAGTATTAATTCTTCTTTAAAATTTTGATAGAACTCCGAGTAACTATCTGATCCTGGGAAGATTTGACAGCTTGTTCAGTTTCCTTACGATGCTGACTCAAGTTTTCTGTTTCTTCCTTATTCAGTCCTGGAATGTTGTATGTTGCTAAAAATTTTTCCCATTGCATTTTGTTCCCGTGGTTATCTGTTGTAGCTTTTTTATGTTTTCTTATTTCATTTATTTATGAATTTCTTGTAGGAGTGAGTCCAAATCTGAGTAGACACAGATTGGGTAGACTAAACATACATGTTTGCTCAAAAGGAAATTAAACCACATTGAATAGACACATATTATAATATTACATAATAGTATAAATATACCACCTGCTGCACAGATTAGGTACAGTAGCCAGGGTTGTGATTGGCTGACTGGTATCTCCTTGCTTTATTTTTTCCTGCCTGATTTGTCCTGTGATGTAACTGGAATCAGAACTAATCCCAACCACTAGCTGTGAGCAGCAGAGGGCAGCAGAAGCCTGACAGAAGAGGCTTCCAAAAGGTAAGCAGTCCCAGTGCGAAAGTCAAAGCAGCATATAAAAGCCCCATTAAAACCAGGGACGCTGACATTAGAGAGGGCAGAAGGCGAAGCAACGGAGTCCTTTGACTTATGCAAGCACGAGCTAATTGCCACAGAGGGAGTGTGCAGTCCCATAAAAAGGCTTGATGGATTTATTCATTTGTTCTTCCACCAAGGAATATATTATCACCTTCTCTTTTCCCTTCCGTCTCCTCATTGACTAAGTGGCTATCTCCATCTCCTAGGATACATGAAGACTGCTTAGGACCATTTTTGAAATTTGGCAGCAAGTTTTTTAAACTCTAATTATCTCTTTAGATATTATTTAATAGGAACATGTTAAGAAAACAGATGCATCCACTGTAACTTTACAATCTACCTGTATAAATGTGCACCGAGCATTTATACAGGTTATAAATAGCATGGTTATAAATAGCATTCTAATTAAATGCATCCTAAATGTAAGATAATTCCCCCCTCCTTAGAATTAGGGGAACATTTTGGGGTTTCCTAATCTAAAGACAGAGTTGTAATGTGAAATGGAGGTGCCCCCACACAGTGAGCACTGGGGCTTGGACTACGAATGCCTCAGCCATGTAGAACCTGACCCGCACAAGATGGGTTCTTAAAGTGAAAAGTTTAAGAGGTTGCAGAACGACACAAAAGTCCTTTGAGGTGAGGGAACAGTCTCATCACAGGGACGCACATGCAGAGGTGTTGATACAGGCAAAAAGGAGGGACATTCAACAAGCACAAAGAAACCCTGTGTAGTTGAGTAGAGACAAACGGTGGATTGCAGAGATTTAGGGACTGATCATAGGGAAATATCCAGAAAGATGAGTGAGCGTTAGTTGGGTTCACGCAAGAGTTCAGATGATGTCCTTAGTAGGAAATTATTTACTGTCACCGCAACTAAGAGTCAGCTCAGAGCAAGGAATCCCATATCCACTTTGTGGCCACGGAAGCTTGACGAGGACTTTGATTCAAAAGAAGGTTGGGGATTAACATGCTATGAGATAAGGTGCTGAGTCATCATTAGATTGCAATTTTAACATTTGTGCAATGGGCAGTGGTGAGGAATTTCCAACACAAAAGCGCTGCATGATATGAGGTGCTAAACTAAGAATAAAAGCTGCGGCTACACTCTCCTATCTTCTCAGAAACCACTCATTTATCCTAATGTTCGCCATTGTGAAGTGGGGCTACATACCCTGAGTTTTTCAGTTCTTTTAATAATTTCTTGTTTATAATTATACATATATATGTAACTTTTGTTGCAGTACCTGAAATTATCCTATTAATTAGGTTTATATTTAAATGATTTATGAAATATGGAGTAAATAGCTGGAAAAAATCCAAACTAAAGCTGTGTTAACACTTACCACTTATTGTTAGAAGTGATAACATAGTCTAGGAAATTGAGAATTCTGAGAAAATATGAAGTAAAAACGACAGGAAAAAAGAATACAGTTGTAGGTTAGTGTGCAAAGTGCTGAAATGTTATGAGTGCCAATTCGACTCCAAGGACAGGTAACTGGAAACGTTTGGGGAGACTTCAGAAAATAGAAATTAGTTTCATGGCTTAAATTTTCAGGGAGATGCATAAGGTGACTTTTTTTTAAGGATGTGAAGAAAATTGTAGGACCACTAAGAAATACTTTTATCTTTTACAGCTCTTCATGAGAGTTGTCTGATCTTGGTCCTAGTTGGGTAATGAAATAAATGTTGGGTAAGGAAAAAGATCATTATGAAATTTAAATTCACCAGCAATTTTTAAAAACCAATTGAAAACTATTTTAAAGTGTTCTAATGAAAGCCAACAACTTCATATCTACTGTTAAAAATTGGATATGCAATTACTGATTTTAATGATCATGGCATTGGATGCTAATAGCTAAGTGTTTTAATATCATAATTAATCTGAACCATAGATACATGATACAATATACTCAGATGGTTACTAATGAAACCTATAAACAAAGATTATTTTTGCAAATGGTTTTGGCTAACGATTTTCATAGAAATAAGAAGTGAAGAAAATATCATTCTTTTAGGAAATTTTGTCTTAACTCTTGTGTTGGTAATTATTCTTTAGGGAAGATAAATGGTTGTATGACCAAATAATGACCATAAAATGTTGCGTTTTTCTCCACGTGGTGTGTAGATTAAAGTGAACTGACGTAGTTGCTCAATCAGGCATCTACTATTTTATAGTTTTTTCTCAATTCAATAGGAACAGACACATGGTTAATGATTTCTTGTTAAACAAATGTCACTCTCTTTGCGGTGGCATTTTATTCATTCTTTAATTAGTGATACATGTAGTAATAGCAAAAGACAATTATTTCTCTATTAATTTGAATTAGCTTTATGCTCAAAGAGATCTAAAATCTTGTGTTATTATGCCCTTTTTTTTTCCTGGGATGTGTAATAAAATTAATTAATCTTTTGGAAATGCAAGCCATAGTTAGACTGTCCAAGAGAAATTTTGCTGGTTCTTTTTTTATAAACATAAAAAATTAAAATAAGTTTAAAATATGTAGCTAAATCTTCCTGTGTATCATTTGAAGTAATTAAAGTATTGCTTGCACTCCAGAAGGTATGTAAAGTTTAATTAATTATTAGAGGATAGATGAAATGGATTTTAAATAAAAACTGTTTATATATTTACTTATATGACATACAATTTATATTTATATGTTGTACTCAGTTCCTGTGACTCAGTGTGGTTAACTCTACAAGTGGAAATGTTCACATGTAGTATTTTGGGGGAGGAAAATTTTTCTACTCTTCTAATTTGTCTGGTCCAATGATTACAATGTCATAAGACAGATTAACAGGAGTAGAACAAATCTGATTTTGTAAATGCAGTTGACAGAAAAGGGATGAGTGGTCAGGTGTAGGAGGGGGAGGGAGTGATTAAAACAGTAGTGACTTGAGGAAACTTGGGGAAGTTGAATGGATATATCAGTATCTTTATTGTGTTGAAAGATCTGCAGTGCAGATCTTTAAGTTGTGCATGTCAAATACGTACAATTTGTTGCTGTTGCATGTCAATTATACCCCAATAAAGCTGAGAAAACTTAGAAAAGCTAATATACAACAATTATCCTTTGAGAAGACCACAAGGACACTGTTTGCAGAGGTGAGGCTGATTGCTGGAACGGGGAGAACATAAAGGGGGTGTCCAGAGAGGGGAATCGGGGGACCATTCTGAGAATATGAGGGTAAATAGTTCAGAAACTTGGCCCTCGGTATGTTTTGGTTCTTCTCTGTCCAGTGCTTGTTTTGAATGAAAATGGCATTAATTTTATGTCAATTAAGGAATTATTAGGGAAGTAAAATTTCTCTACCCTTTGATGTACTTACTGCTGGAAAATGATTTATTTGCTACAAGACAGAGTAACAGGAGAAAAATTGAGAGGATTTCATGGCAGGAGGTGTTCATATAAATTTAATTCATATGAAGAGACTGTGATATGAACCGAGCAATATACTTAAACACTTTTTAGATAAAGACATTCTTGAAGCTCTTGGGTTGGGCTCTCATTCATTGAGCTAAGCAGAACCTGTTTACACAGGAGAAAGGGCTCTCAAATGCTTATCTGGAGTCATGTCTGCTTTCTTAGTTCAGGGACTGCATTCCTTAACTTTGGAGATGTATCCCCCGTTTTTAGGAGACAGAGTGGGTTCAGAGAAATTCTTGCTTTGGCTGTTTCTCAAGCAACTTTAACCAATGTTCCACTTTGCCATCTCTTGGGAGAACATTCCCTGAGCCCTGAAAGAATATATATTTAGATTATTTGGTTTCCATATGAAATGAACAGCATTTATTATTAAACATTGAGCCATAATGACAACCAAGGTGACTGAATATGATTTTATGAAGAAGAGAATCAGAAAGTTGTAAAATTTCTCTAAAGGAAAAGTTTATCTAACCTGGGAATTGAAGTCAAATAGTCCTCACCATATAAATTAATAATCTTTATAGCAGTGCTTACTGATAGACATTTTGATAGGAAAGCAAAGATCCCAATACATCAGAAATTTAGTGTTTCAAGTGAATGGATTAGCAATTTAAATTTTAAAGTAAATTAAAATTCTGCAGTTGAAAACTATACATTGTTAACTTAGAAAAGACAAAGTAACATCCATCACCAGGAAGTCTGGTGAGTTCAAGTCCAGAGATCTCAGGATCTTAGGATTCATTTCATGTAATGGATATTTTATAGACAGTTTTATTTTCTTTCAATGGCTTTATGGGAGATATTTCATTTTTCATTTTCCTTCATGTCAGTTACTCAGAAAGTCTTTAAAAGAATATGTGATGATTCTTGATTAATATTTTAAAGCTCTAAATATTTTAACAATTCTGACAGAGCTGTAAAACAACTTCTAATTACGTTAACATGTAAAGGAATGGGGAAGGTGACAGAGGAAGATAAAATTCAATAAATTGCAGGCCTATAAATTTAAATTTCAATCATAAATTACTTAACTAACATCAAATTTTACACAGAAAAACAACAATCCATGGTAGTATAGTTCTAAAGCATGACTGTGTGATACATGTTTTTCTATTTTTTCTAATTAGAATATCCAAGAGTCTTATTGTTATAGTAACACATGCCATTGTTAATTTGACCCATACAGTGTTAAATAAAAATAATTCTCTACATATTTATCACTAAATGAAATATCTGTAAAACATTTAATGAACACTAACTGAAATATTTATTTTGATTTAAACTACCTCTTAATTAATAGACATATAGGCATTGACAACAATTATTAATTCTAAGTGTTGAAACATAGCCTTTTAGATCTGAGCTGTTGAGATCTGAGCACAATAACTTTTATGTCACTATAATATTTATGCCAAATTAAATGAGTGTATGATAGTGGCTAAGATCATAGTCAAGGAGGAAACTTCAATGTCTAAACTCTCCTTCTGGGAACTCCAATTTGAAAACAGGAACAAGTTAAAGCTTCTTGTGTCAGTATTTTAAAGTATTGAATGCCTGTTGATAGAACTGCTGGGAGATGGAATGATAAATTATATAAAAGAAAAAAGATATGAATAAATACTAAGTTCACATAAATATTAGCTAGCTTGTTGCACTGAGGGACTACTACTTTTGGGCTTTGGGCCAAAGGAGATGTACAGAGGTGGAAGAGACTGGGGAAATGATAAATGAACTTGAATTCTTTGAATACCTGTTGTAATCGGGAAAGTGAGCCGAGATGGATTTAATCTTAATTGTCCATGTGTAGACATGCTTGTACCCAGCACTGTGGCCACACTGTCTACAACTGTGATTTTTATCTGTCTACAGCAAGTGATTTTATCACAAGTTTCATGTGGAGTTTAGTGTATGGCAAATGAAATAATTAATACACATTAATTATTAATAAATGGACTCCTTTTTCATAGGAATGTTAGAGATTATTCAGCAAACTTATTAACTGAGAGATATATTACTAGTAGTAAGATTCTTAATTTATTTTAGTGTTTATGTGTCAAATACATTATAAATAAAACATGAATAAATGTTCATTTTAGTTTTGCATGATAATTTAAACTGTTTTATGTAAATGTTTTTCTCAGAGGAACAAATGTACTAAATGCAAATTATGGACAGTTTTAAAATAGCTGACACATGTTTCCCAGCTTTTTATTAGTTTGATATATTTCCAGTGAATTACTCTGTTGAAATAAATTTCCAAATTATTATTAGTCACCTATTCATCAATATGAGGAACATATTCTTAAAATAAATCCATTATGTATAATTAATTCTTATAGTAATTTCTACTCTTTATTTAAAAATGTCAAAAACCAAAACAAACCACAAAAAGAGGGCACAAAAAGTGTTTCCAAGTGTTAAAAGAACAAATAAAAACAGATTTTTCATTTAGAGCTACAACTTTCAGAATGAATTTCAACACCACCAAGATAATAGTGTCCAATGTAATTATAATGTAAACCACAGGTATAATTTTAAATGTTCTAACATATTTCGGGGCTGGAAGACCACAGTGCAGGTTTTCAATGATTCTATGCAGACAGGGTAAATGCGAGTCCTGGAGCCCTCAGTGGCTTTTGCAGGTTTTTATTTAGGTTCACCAGGCATATGGCAGGCAGTGGTGCTGGGGGGCCGGGAGGCTGGCAGGCCTCCCAACCCCCAACAAATCTCACTCTATCTGGGCTCTCTGGCCTTCTCTCTGCTTCTCATCTTCTCTAGGCTTCCCTTCGTTCTTGGCTTCTGCTGGCGTCCCCGCGCAGCCGCCCTTATAAACTCAGTCTTAGCCCAGGTGAATCCCATGTACCTGTGCCACGCCCTACTCCAGGTGCCCGCCATCAGGTATGCATTCAGGACCGCAAGGATCCATCATCTATCCTGATGGCGGGAGGGCAGAAAAGCCTGATACCTTTACCCCACCCTACAGTCCACCCCCTCAGGGTTTTCTGCCATACAGTCGACATATATACAATTTTGTTTCTTAGCAAACAAACAATGCAGCCATGACCCACAAAAGCAAATACATCACAATATAACAAAATACAACAGAACACAAATAAGTCCAGGCTGGGCACAAAAGACAATTATTGGCAACAGCAGATAAGCCACCAAATCTGCTGCCGAAGGCACTGCTCATACGAAGGAGAGAAACCACTCAGACATCTCTGTCACATACCTGGAGCCGTCAGGTTTCCTGGCCTTCTCTGGCTGTAGTCACGGCACAAGCCACACACCGCATCCACCCCCAGGATGCACTAGCTCTGGGATTGACGATTCTATACTGTTGGGGGTAATCGCCAGCCCTCAGGGTTTCTGTCTGCAGTCGCTCCAACACTCGGCCTTCATAGCCACCCATGCGACTCGCAGACCCCTGCACTCAAGCCAACCCACTGCACAAGCACATGGGTCGGGGATCCAAACTCTACATGTGGCCTCTTTCAGGTCCCCTCTTCAGCTTGGGCTCCAACCCAAGCCACGTTCCCCACCCGTCCCCCAAGGACAGGTTCCTCAGCTCCTCACCCTCACTCGACGACAAGCAGGGCATCACCCACGGGTGATTTTACGAGACTCACTGGCCTTCCTCAGCTTACTTAGTGCTTAGCAGCCGCTCAGGGCTTCCCAAACTTAGCATCAGTAGCAGCTTTTGCCTTCTCAGTTGGCTTTTCTCCTCTGCCTGGTTGCTGGGCATACCCAGGCTGCTTTTGGCCATCAAGGCCCACTGGCCACCCCCAGATTCCCATCTCCTGGGGTGTACAAACAATAGCATCCTCCCCCAGGGTCCCAAAAACTTAACTTGCCAAAGTTACTCCACCTTCTGGCGGGATTGTCAGTTCAAGTCCATCCGCCCAAGTCCATTAGGCCTCTCCCTGCATCAGCACTGGCGAGCTCCAGGTGCCCACCATCAGGCACGCACTCAGGACCGCAGGGGTCCGTCATCCATCCTAATGGAGGGAGGGCAGAAAAGCCTGATACCTTCTACCTTACCCTACAGTAATCTACTTATAAAAAATCAATTGTTATAAAATAGGAATAAATATTAAAATTTAGAAGTCATGTTAGTAATATTTCCTGATAAATGAAGAGAAAGATCTAGCCTAATGCATCATCTGAAAGTAGGATTGTCAGATTTAACAAATTAAGGCACATAGAGAATGCCAGTTAAATTTTAATTTCAGAAAAGGAACAAATAATACTTGAAGTACATCTATACCCTATGAAACATGAGAGAGATCCTCATGTAAAAACTGTGTTAATCAAAAACTCAAATTCAATTTAATATGCTATATGTGATCTAGAAAACTTATGTGAAAGACACTTAGAGGTTTGAATTGTTTGCCAACTTAGTTATGACTGTCAAAAATCATACAACATTAATTTAGATGAAGATAGTGTTTTCCATAAGAAAGATTGAAATTTTATGTATCATGTGCTGTTTGGTCAGGCTCAAACAAAGTATTTCTCAGTTGTTAACATTATGTTTGAGCAGAATTTCAATATAATGATTAGAATGGCCATGATTTGAAAATGACTTCACATGAATTATGTTGATGGTGCTGGAGAAAATTTTGAGAAAGATGGACAATTCTTCAACATGGGATGCAATGTAGAAAAAGACATTTTTATAACTTCATACATTTTTAAAGATAAAAATACACAATGGTTTGTAAGTAATTTTTAATAACTTGTGCAAAAGGTGAATGAACACCATCGCATGAGATCAAGAAAGGTTGCTATTGATCCTCTCTTCTCTTTGGTTGCAATAGTGTGGACCACAGAATTGTTCAAATTCTTGGTAAAATAAATAAATCCGTGTTGAGTGCATGTATGAATTGCATGGCACATGACACATCAGCATTTGTGTGAAATTGAGAAATTTTCAAGTTTTCATATGGAATGAATAAAACTGAGGATAAAAGACTGATAAACAAAGAAAGGTAAGTTAGTGTAAGCATGGAATATTGTGACAGATTCATTGTAACTTCATTCTGTAAGCTATGATGGATGTGAAAATATATTTTATTTGGTCTTTATTCCTCTTGGTGCTGACTTAAAGCAATCCTCTAAACTGAGAATGAAACAAAGTACTTATGAAGAGTTTTGGCTGATAGTGTAGAGCAGAGATTCTGAAAGCAACCTTCAGCAGATTAGGTATATTTCAATATGAACTTTCTTCACATGCATCCATTGAGAATTTTTTTTAAAGATTTATTTATTTATTTATACAAACACTGGGTACAGTCAGAAGCGCGGGAGGGTGAGAGGATTCACCAGAGCCAGAGCGGGGTGCAGAGCAGGCAGAAGGACCGAAGTACACTGCTGAGGGGAGCAGCGGGCAGCAGGAGAGGTCTGCGCGCCATGTGGGACCCTCCTCCGGTGGCCAGGGAGCAGCCGGGGATCGAACCGGGGCTGCAGAGGCTGTGTGCAGCTTCGCTACCCAACGCTCAACTGCTGCACCACCGGGGAGGTCCCACCCATTGAGAATTTAAGGACTAAGTCATCAGAAGTTTTAGAAAGTGAGGAAAACTATTCTTCTTTATATTATGTTCATGTTCACAAGTTCCTTGTTATATTATGTTTTAAAATCTGTTATACATATTTAATTACAGAATAATATTTTCAGCTGTGCAACACCCACTCACTATTATCTATCAAGTTTTTTATTATCTATGAAGTTTTCATCCTCCGAGGACACTGAAAGCAGTTAACAAATAGTTAGGTTATTTTCTGGTATGTGATAAACTGTTTTAAATGTGGAGCTTATCTTTTTTTTTTCTTTAATTCCAAGCTGTTTTATGTTGGAAGGATTGATATTACATTTGAGTGATTTGTTCGATTTCAAATGTTCATGAAGTTTTAGAAATGATCCAAGGTTAAACTTTCATTTGCAGTTAAGCTTTGATAAGATAAGGCAGATTCCCTTTTTTTTTTTTTTTTTAAGATTTATTCATTTATGCATGCAAGAGCTGGGGTACAGGCCAGATGTGCAGAGGGTGAGGATTCACCAGAGACAGAGTGGGGAACAGAACAGGCAGACTGACTGAAACACACTGCTGAGGGGAGCAGCGGGCGAGACAGGAGAGGTCTGCTGAGCCTTGTGTGTAGCTCCCTGGCTGGCCGGGGATTGAACTCCTGCTGCAGAGGCTGTGGACAGCTTCATAATGTGGTGCTTAACCCCTTCTCACCACCAGGGAGGCCCCAAGGTTGATTCCCTTTTAACTGAGAGATTAGGAATGAATAGAGATAAAGAAAAGAACAGGAATGATTTATTCACTAAGATATGGAATGAGGTTTGGAAACGGATATTAACTTTCTGACAGAGGTTGGCCACTGGAAAGCTGGGGATTTGTTATAGTCACAGGGTATGAAGGACATTGTGGGCTCAGATATGGTTTACTTAGCAGGTGGATGGTAATTAATTGGATTAAAAGTAAGTAGGTTTGTGCTTTCATTATAAGGGCTCAACAGTTTAGAATCTGAAATATGATTCTATTCACCATTTCTGTCCATAATGTGAGACACTCTAATTAGCATTAATGTGGGAGTTATACTCATCAAATTTTGTATAGAAAATAAGTAGTTTGGGGCCTCCCCTGGTGGCGCAGCAGTTGAGCACTGGGCTGCAAAGCTGCCCACAGCCTCTGCAGCCCCGGTTCGATCCCCGGCCGCCGGTGAGGGTCCCACATGGTGCGACAGACCTCTCCTACCTCGCCCGCTGCTCCCCTCAGCAGTGTACTTCGGTCCTTCTGCCTGCTCTGCTCCCCGCTCTGGCTCTGGTGAATTCTCTCACCCTCCCGTGCTTCTGACTGTACCCAGTGCTTGTATACATACATAAATAAATAAATAAATAAATAAATAAATAAATAAATAAATAAATAAATAAATAAATCTTTAAAAAAAAAAGGAAAAAAGAAATAAGTAGTTGGCTGGGTGCAGGCAGACTTTTTATCCACAGGAATTACAGAAAAAGGAGCTAGTGAGAGGTAAATCTGTACTTTAAGTCTGTATTAGAAGAGCTTAAGGGATGCTGTGACTGATTGTCTTGTCAATACAATCCCTAGACGTAATGAGAATCAAAAACTTAAGCAGGAAACCAATCATGTTGACCAAGTTATTTAAGGGGGGCTCTAAATCTTCAATTTTATAAATTACGATCAGTATAAATTTATGTGTACTCCCTGAAATTTAGTATGACCATTGCCATTAAGACTTAAAAAAAAACATGTACCTTTTAATGGAGCAGTTACACTGATGGGGGTAAACTCTTCATTTCTGTCTTCTACTGGAAATAATGCAAATAGAAGATTTATGGAATCATTTCATGGATAAAGAATGGACACTTATTGCTCTTTGATCATTTAGTATTGTAGAATTAATGTATGTCAAATTTATTTTCATAGGAATTTGTTCATGACATACTAAGTAGTAATGGAAAAGGCTAAGAATTCACAACTTATTAGACTTACTACTTATTCCCATCCTAAAGAGTGTCCTGATTTTTATCACTGTAAAATTGTGTGGCACTAACTTAATATAAAATGATATGTTTATTTCAAATGTCCATGTATTCCATAAAAATATTATGCCAGCCTCTGCTCCAATAATCAGAGCCCTTTTATTCATCTTTTGATTTTACAAAGTCATTGAAGTATTGTTTGAAAATAATTATGTAAACTGCATTCACTCTTGCGATATTTACCAGAAATTTCAATACAACATTAACCCATCTTTAAAACAATATCTTTAAGATATATGTGAAAGTATATGTATGTATATATATGAATATGTATGCATGCATATATCTCTTTGTCAATCAGTTTTGATAAGGCAAATATAAAACATTTTTGAAATGTAAAGAAGTACAACAAACTAATAAAATATTGAGTGCTGTCAAAGTTATTATTAAGTTTTGGATAAACAATTTATTGTCTGTTTATATACATATTATACTTCTCTTTAAAATGTAACTATTTCCTCTGTAAAGGAAGGATAGTGAGAATGTGTTATTGTTTTTTTCTTAAGAAAAGATAGAACATAATGAGAAAATGAGAAAGGCCAAGAGTAATATTAATTTATATATTATAAACAGAAAATCATGCTTTGTATCTCAAAATTTTGAACATTTAATAGTAACACAACTTAATCGTTATGTTGACTACATACTAATTTTTTCATTATTATTTTGAATTCTTCTATGGTGAAAATATTAAAGCTTAGGTAAAGGAAACCATATGGGGTCATATCAGAGATTTTTTGGTACAAGTTAAGATATAATCAGTATATAGATTCAGTAAATTTAAGTACATACTTTTGAATTGATTTTTTTTATCTCAGGTCCTTTCTGTAATTTTATTTAATTGCAGTAACATTGGCTTATAACACTGTTTGGGATTAATAGAACAGGATCACATGTCTTCAGTTGTATATTAAGGGACTTGATAAAGATTTATTATTTTGGTAAATAATTATAATATTTGCTTAGCATTATAATTTTTAGAGCAATACATTTGATTTGGGGGTTATATTGATCAACATGAAAGATAAAATTTAGTCTGAATCACGCTTTCATGATAGCTGTATCTTAATATATAAATGATGGTCAATTTGAATATTCTAATCAATATTACTTATTAACGAAAATTCATAATGATATTTTGTAAATCCAGGCTACAAAGGAATTGCAAATTCAGTTCAATAAAGTGTGCATACTCTAATTATATGTCATTTTTTCCCAATACTAGGACAACTGAAGTTACTGCTTTTCACGTGAGGGCATAATTATGTAGTGAACTGTTGTCATTCTTAATTTATTTAGAGATGAAAGAATACAAAATAAGTTGCCCCAATACATCTTAGGAAATATACAATATAAAAACAACATGCATGTGTTTGCTTGAATTAAATAAGGTCAATACGTAGTCACAGTGTTAATTATGTATTCTCTCATTTCTTGTAAAATCTTTTCCCTATAAAGCAAAAACAAAAACAAGTCCAGCTGTGACAACAGTGTCCTAGGCAAAGATGTAATCATCCCATTGTATATTCTAAATAATTGAATACATCTGGAGCATGGAGTTTAATTGGCAACTCCTTTCAATATTGTTTTAATACACAGTATATTGCTTCACAAAATCAATGGACATTTCAACCATTACTTTCAGTAAATGAACTATGAGTGAAGACTTGAGAAGGGATGGTTGGGAACTTAGACCTCTGATTATTTTCTACATTGAAACTGTACTTTAGGAGAGTTTGATTACACAGCACCCAAACAATTTTCATTCTAGGCTTCCTGCAATGGTCCAGTCAAGTTTTTCTCAGAGCAGGATTGCAGTATTGGCTCCTAGTATCTAATCCTCCTTCCTTCTCTCTAGCATAGGTGTCAGCCCTACATTTCAGTCTGCAAGTCTTCTAATAACTCCAATGTTCTTTTCCTCTTATTGTCCATTAATATTTTCCCCAGTATATAGATTTTGTCCATTGCTTGCACTCAACAGAAAACTACTGAGTTAAAGAATGAAAAGGTGAAATATTTTGGACTTTAACTTCAAATTATTTTAGTGTATATAAAGTATTCTCTACCTCAATGTTACTATTTTTGGTGAGAACCACCATCATATCTCAGTTTATTTACTCAAGCTTTTAAATTGCATTTTTTGATTATAGTAAGGCACCAAATCCCATTATGTCTGAACAGATATTCCAGTAAACATAATTATATAGAGACTAGTTAAATTGGGTGCAAAACAATTCAGGAGCAAATTATAGTACTAAAAGGATTCTTTCCGTTACTATAAATATATAATCATTATTCTACTTTTCCTTCAAGTTGATTGACTCTCCTGGGGTTAGTGAAAGAAATTTACATATTTGTCTTTTATGTTAATCTTCAGAGGTAAACTCTACAAAGGCTATTAGAAAATGAAAAAATTCCCTGATTAATTGTTTCTGATGTTGAACAATTAGCAGAAACCAATCATTTGCATTTTAATAACATTGTAACCATCTGTTAAATGAATGCATTAATCTTGATTAGCTTGGTTCCAGACACTTGCAGTTGGGGGTTTACTGATGTGTACATTGATAAGGAGGTTTTTAAAGTCATGAATAGGTTTAATTTCCACCATGTAAAGTAACTGAAGAGAATAACACAAGCTTAACTAATGTGCTGATGGAGCATAGAAAAGAAAAAGAAAATACTGTTAAGGAAACAAAAAAAATTGGTTATAGACCAATTAATTCAAACTAGAAAATTATTTAATTCTTTATATTTTATATTATGAAACCTTGATAAGAATTACCATATGCTGCTTTGCCAACTGCTAATGACATGATCATGCTTTCTGTCTTTTTTATTTGGCAACAAAAATAATGTTTAAATATATATTTGTAGCCAAAATATTACCCAGAAGACTGCAAGAGGACAAGTAAAATTATTCAATTAATAGGGAATTACTTCATTAGATCTTTAAAATGAAGATTAAAAGAGTTATTTCATTAGATTACATCATGCAAATTTCATTTGTTTTAAATAATCTCTGTGGTTCTATTACTTAAGCTACAGGTTTCATTTTTCCCCCTGAAATTCTAGTAATCTGAGCTACCAGTGATCTCTGCACCACACACAATCACTATATATAGTTGTGTTTATAACATTTTGTAAATTCTCTTTCAAAATAAAAAAAAAAACCTCTGTTTCCAAATATTAACAAAATAACTCCATAGATAATACCATTCTTAACAATGAACATATTGAATTATCCCTGAAGATGGATAAAGTAACAATTCTATTCTAACCAAAATGTTCTCAAGATCTTTGTTGTTTAGCCACGGCACTCTTGATAAAACAGAAGAGGAACAGACGTATTACCTTTCCAGAATTGAACCCATATTATAAAGCTACAGTAATAAAAACTGTGTGGCATTGTAATAAAAATAGACATGAAAAATGGAATAGAATTGAGAGTCCGGTAACAAAATCACATTTATTGCATAGTTAATCTATGCAATATAGATTTATAATGGGTAAATCTCATGGGTATACAATGGAGAAAGAAAAGTCTCTAAAAAATGTTGCTGCAGAAACTGGACAGTCACTTGCAGAAAAGTGAAACAAAACTACTTACTCACACCATACACAAAACTTAACTCAAAATGGATTAAAGACTGGAAACCATAAAATGCATGAAAGAAAACATAGGCAAATCACTCCACAACATTGACTTATAGGAATGCTTTTGGGACAACAGCAAGAAAAACAAAAACCAAAAATAAATGACTGGAGCTACAGCAAGCTAAAAAAAACTGTACAGTGAAAGAAACTATTGTTAAAACAAAAATACACCCTGCTGAATGCAGAAAATATTTGCACATCATACATCATCCACACACGGACATCTACAAAAAAAACTCATACAAATCTAACAGAAAGAAAACAAAAAGTTAATCAGAAAATGGCCAGAAAATCTATGTAGATACTGCTCCACAGAAAATTTAAAGATGCCGATGGGCTCATGAAAAAAGATTCAGAATCACTAGTCATAGAGAAGAATTTCATCAAGTCATATAAATTGCAAAAAAATCCAATTTGCCTTATTAGTAGCAAAATGCTGTATTTTTATTAATGGTTACTTTTTTTTTCCCCAGTGGTAGAGTTAGTGAAAAGTGAAAAATTAGTTACACTTTTTTCTCTTCTGCACATGTTTCATTAAGTATTCTTTTACTAAGTTTATTTATATTCACTTTTATATCTTGCAGATAGCTCAGACTTGTCCTTTGCTGGCATCTATCCTCACTAATATGCAAAAGTTTTTATGTTTTTATTTTTATTATATATTTATTCTACTGTTATTATGAGACTTGTTAACAGAGACTTTATCAGAAAATTTTTTTAGCCAGAAAGCAATTATTATACAAAGGATCTATTAAAATGTTTATATTTTCATAGCTAGGAAATTAGCTTGGAGTACAATATATGTTTACTTTTTTCAGTTAAAATTTGCATTCAATCAAAGTTTCCATATCCACACAAATTCTACTTCTGCCCTTAGAGAGCATTTCCTGTTTTGCTCATAATGGAAGCCTCTTCATTAGCCTACAAGGCACCCCCCTCCTTCTGTCTGAAGAGATCAATAATTTCTCTGCCTTGCTTTCAGACTGAGTTTTTCATCATTTACATTTATTCTTCACACTGGAGTACTGGTTGGGTACAAAGAAGACATTCAATACATCCCTAATAAATGGATCCATGAAGATTCTCACAAACAAATCCAGAAAATCCTCAAGTTGCACAGAGCACTGACTTTCTCCTATATTCGCTGCTCACTGATTGTATCACATCACAATCAATAAACAGAAATAAACTTAATCTTTGCAAGTTTTAAGTGACAAATGAAGCCAACCTACATTATGCAAAATGTTCATTGTATTTGGTTCCCGGGAGTGTTACAAAATCCCTGCATCCTACTTCGTGGAAAATATTAATTCTGGTTTTTAGTGTCTTGGGGTTTTTCCCTTCTCAAATCCATTGCAGGATGTGTGACCTTATAAAAATCATACAATTTTTCTCATTTCTGTTTCTTTAGTGAAATATTGAAACTAATTTCTATGTTCCATTGAGACTCAAATGTAATATCAAAATTCATTTATTGACTTTTTTTCTTTTCTGAAATGCAGGGCTTTCTTGTATATTTTAGATATTAGCTATTTAATGCCTTGAGACATTGTCCGTATCTTCTCTGTCATTCTTAACCTTTTCACAACATTTTATATTTTCTTGCAAATACTGTTCCTCTCTCTTATAGAAACATTTTTGTATCATTTTTCTTCTCTTCAGAGTACTAAGTCTGAACTTACATGTTTTCAAAAAGTATCTTTGCTTGTTAAACCTATTAAGAGCTCTATATCTGAGAATATATACATTATCTTACATAGGAATATACCTTTTACTAATTATTAATCCTGTTTCCATATTCCAATCCCATCCCTCTGTTTTTCCTTCCTGGAATCTGTTAGTGATCTATTATTTGTTCTATATGTGGTTCTCTAAACTACATGCTCATTAAATTCAACTATAAATCATTTAAAATATTGATGCTTGTTGAGATAAATCCCACATCTGTGAGAATAATCTGTTTTATGACTCGACATTGTAATGACCCTGACTGATGGAGAAGAACTGTGCAATTGTGCAAATGGAGTGCAATTGTGTAGAGCAACCTAAATTAGCAATTACAAAACCAACCCCTTATTAATGAAGAGACTGGTAAATATGCAAAAGACATGGACTGATAAAAACATGGTTGTGCCTAGAGGACCCTCCCCCAGATTAAAATTAACAGGTGCCCTCATAATATAACTTTGGAAACTGGTATAAATGTTGGCACTGAATTGAGCCAATTTGATAATGTTATTAACTCCAACACCCATGTCACTGAAGCCTTCTTCAGATACTGGCAAAAAATGAGGGGACTATCTCCCTGAGGAGAGGCCTGCTCCACCCTGCTAATGGACAGCTTCTAGAAACTGAGGAACTCTCCTGACTGACCCTCCCTCGCCTCCCCATGACCTTCTGTGCTAACAGTCTCCTGGTCTCTGACCCTCACCAGAGGTTCTTATCTCTTCTCCCTTTAACTGCTAATTGCATTTATGCTTATATTGTAGGATATATATCGATCTCCTCCCCAGAAATTTCATATTGTGGTTGAATGCTTTTCATTTGAATGTAATTCCACTCCAGTATAAATTAGCTCTTTTGAGATCCAAGCCTTATATAACAATCATTAAGCGTCAAATCAATTTAATTAAACTATTCATGTTTCAGGATTTATTGCTGACTGCTATTTCTATTTTCTACTCTCATTCTATCAGAAAACATACTATTCTCTAAAAACAAATCTCCCCTCCCCTCCATGTATAATATCTACAGTGGAAATAAGCTTGTCTAAAATGCTAACCTGAATCTCCTTCTAGTGTAGGAGATATAAACTTTTATTTAGAGTTTATATATGTTCTTTTGCCTGAATTTATTCCATGTCTGTGTATGCCCATACATATTCCTCTTTCATTCACTCATCTATAAATATAAGGATTTTTTTCTTCAATTGCGTTTGGATATTATGTAAGAATGTACCAGGAATATGTGATTAATTAGCCTGTTTGAAATGAATGAACAAGATCAAATGAACAGGAACATTGTAATGTTCACATATACATATGCTGGTTTTTTCAAGGACTTCTGCCTTAAGATAACCCAACAGGGAACGTGACAAAGAAGAAAACGCTAAGATTTCCATACCTATCAGAAGTATTAACTTAATTCTATACATAGTTTTCTTGGCAGAAAAGAAAGTGTTGGTTTAAAAGCTACTGGTTATAACTCTACTCAAATGAAGATAGAAAACCTTTTAGTGCTTTTTATATTTTTAATATATTTTTTACATCATTTTTCATTTTTTGCACAATGTATGCTTTTTCATCTTGGTTATAGTCTCCATACAATTCCCACCCCCTTTATTTTGACTGTAATCCCTCCTACACCCCCCTCACCCCAGTATGTCTGATGGTCTCACTCATAGCAGGAATTTAGAAAACATAAATAAGGGATCAGGGGAAAGACTAATTATAATAAAGTAAAAATCAAAATCAACAAGCCACTATAAGCGCTTTTTATTTTTAATGAAAAATAACAGTGGCTGCTGACAGATAAGTGAATATAAGAACGTAAGGTGAGAATATAAGCAAACATTAATTGTTTTGAGACAGACCTTTCTCCAAATGTTCTTTGATTTAATCATCCTAGCAAAAACAAAAAAAACAAAAAAACTCATGACCCCAGAAGACTTTTAATTATATATATTTATTTCTTCAACTGTCCTTTAGGTATTTCTTAATTAACTGATTTCTCCCAAGTAATGAATCTTCCAGATTAGGTATGTAAACCACAAAAGGCTGGATATTTTGAGAGCCCAATCTGACAGTCTTTTTCTTTTTGATACTAGAAAAGCTAAAATAATTTTTGCAAAAATATGACAATAATACTATTAATTCAACACTATAGTCTCTATTTTAGAAAAGACAATTCAAATTTAGCAAGAGTAATTAACTCTTCTTCAGGTTCACACTGCTAAAAAATTGCTCTTTATAATTCTGAAGACGTAGAATATTCTCTTGGCTATGACCAAGGGGACCTTCTAAGGATATATATGCTGACAGTTTCATGCAAATGGTATTGCTTTAGAGTCAAAGAGAGAGGGAGAGGCTATCAAATCTGTGAACAAAAATCTTTGTAAGAAATAGTTTAATGCCTGCTGACAAAGAGGTTCCATTGCATCGAATTCATCTATATGAATGTGCCATCTGAATGAATATAAATGTATATACACTTTGTAATATTAAATCTAGACTTACATAACATCCTGATTTCTCTCTGTTCCTGCTGAGGAGGCATACATCACAAGTGATGGTATGTAGTCATTTCTGTCTATTGTATAAATGCTGAAGTGGACGCACCTGGCACTCGTACCATTTTAGCACAATGTAGGGCTAATGTTCTGTTTGGGGTTGTGATTGGATTGAAAAATCTAAAACAGGTGGCAAACTCTGTATGCAAATTATATTTTGGGCCTATTTTCTCTTTTTTCCTTTAAAAAAAAGAAAATTCTCTCATTCTAGGCTTCATTCTGACATTGTGTGTTTCAGAGATTATTTTTGAAATAATCAAGCCAGAGTAGAAGAAAATCCTGATTTGTTAAAATAATCATTCCTGGGCCTCCCCGGTGGTGCAGCGGTAGAGCCCTGGGTTGCGAAGCTGCCCACGGCCTCTGCGGCGCTGGTTCAATCCCCGGCTGCTCCCCGGCCACCGGAGGAGGGTCCCACATGGCGCGCAGACCTCTCCTGCCGCCCGCTGCTCCCATCAGCAGTGTACTTCGGTCCTTCTGCCTGCTCTACTCCCTGCTCTGGCTCTGGTGAATTCTCTCACCCTCCTGCGCTTCTGACTGTACCCAGTGCATGTATAAACAAAACAAACAAACAAATAAATAAATAAATAAACATGCCTCTATTTAAAAAATAAAATAAAATAATCATTCCAAGTTTGATAGAGTAGATTAGTTATTAAGTCACTAGCCAATGAGCTGGAAGGTCACTTTTCTCATAGGTGAAAAACAGATAAATCCTTCCCCAAAACTCTTTTTCTTTTAGCAACATGATCTTTGTCTCCTGGCATTAATGTATAGTATTTTGGGGACTAGTAGTTGACTTGCTAGCCCGTCATTAGATGAAGGGGATCTGGGAGAGGTTTATGAAAATACTCTGCATCATATTCATAAACAGATCTTGGGTGCCAGAGATGCAGCAACGTGTTTGAATGGTACCCTACAAATAAGCCTGCTGGGGTGCCATGAAGGAGGCATCTGGAGAGCTACCTGGAGGAGCCCTTGGACAAGACCTGTTTTCTAGAAGAATCCATGGCCCGCTATCAGTGTGTGCAATAATCCCTTCAGTGGGAATAAGTCTCTGTTCCATTAAAAATGTTAGTCCACATACAATTGCACCCCCCTTATTTTGACCCCAATCCCTCCTCTATGACCAAGATGAAAATGCATACATTGTGCAAAAATGAAAAATGATGTAAGAAATATATATATAAAAATAATTTCTATGTCATTCACCCCTCAGTTTCCTGTAATGCTGAACTGGGAAGGGGAACCTTGCAGTGAATAAAACACAATTTCATTGTAAAAAAAAATAAAAAAAGTTAGTCCACAAATAGGTATGGCCAATGAGAAATCTGGGTTATGGGTGGCCCTTGTTTTGTTTAATAATGCTGAATAAGTGGCTTTTTAAAAATTTTGGTAACTGCTTTTTTTTAAGATTTAATTTATTTATACATACAAGAACTGTGGTGCAGGTCAGAGGTGCAGGAGGGGTGAGAGGACTCACCAGAGACTCTGTAGGGAGCAGAAAAGGCAAACTGACTGAAATACACTGCTGAGGGGAGCAGTGGGGAGACAAGAGATGTCTGCTGTGCCATGTGGGTAGCTCCCTGGCCAGGGATTGAACTCGTGATGCAGTGGCTGCTGATAGCTTCGTAGTGCTGAGACTTAACGCCTTGTGCCACCAGAGAGGCCCATAAATTTTTGGTAACTGCTTCTAAGAATTGTTTCCTTGGTAAATTTAGTTATGACATATAGTTTCCCTTGAAAAGTAATTAAAATGTACACAAAATCACTATAGTAAACATTTCTTCCACTTGCAGGTTTTCCTCATGCCTCTTTATGATGCTTTCCTGGCACCTCTGTTCATTTTATCTCTAAGCCCCACCAGTCTACTCCCTGTCACCATAGATTAGTTTGCTTTTCTCAAATTAATAGAGGATTCATAGGTATATTTTCTTTTTTGTCTATTTTCTTTTACTCAACATAATTATAATAAAAGTCATTTATGCTTCTGTGCATGTCAATGGATCATTTGTCCTTACTGCCAAGAAGTGTTCCATTGTGAGGGTGTAACACAGTTGTCCACCCATCCATTCTTCCATTGATTGGCATCTAGACTGCTTCTGCATTTTGTGTATTGCAAATAAAACTATTACAGATACTCACATGCAAACTTCTGTATGGATGAAATATCTCAATGCAATAAGTTAGGGCAATCATAATGCCCATTTTATTTGCTTCCCCTCTCTCAAATAATTGTATTCCTTGTCTTGATGGATAGGTCTTGAAACTCATCTCTTTTTATGTTGTAGCAAATGGAAAGATACATATTTTTCAAACATATATTTACACATATATTTTTTAATGAAAACTTCAACTTCTTTTCTGTTTTTCCAATGATGTTTTCCCACCACATCCATGATGCTGAGGGCAGGGCTGTTTCCCAAACATCAGTGATCTTCACCAAGATTCTCCTGTTGACTTTGGCTGTCTACTCGAACTGGGTGGTTTCCTACCACAGAACCACAGTTACCATGGAGTCAGGCAGGCTGGATGCTCAGAGACCGTGTGTTTACATTCCAGCCTAAACCTGCTGTCAACACTTTCCTCTGTGCCTCACTCAGAACTGATCACAATCTTTTTTACTCAGAGATTGGTTTGGAGCAATATTTCCATGTATGTGATAAGTTGCTGACATTCCCTAAAGAGACCCATCAAGAATTTCTCTTGCTCCTTAATAGAAGGAAATGCAATAACATGACTTTAGTTTGAAAAGAATTTTTTCAGCATTCTTAAAGCATTTAGCTTGTAAACTTCATTGATCTTTTCCTGAATCATCTTATGGATCATATTTCAATCCTTGGAGCACATTTATGTCATGAAAAGCTTTACTTACTGGTCACTTGGTCCATAACACAATGTAATTAAAAATGGTGGAACCATATATTATTCTGAAAAATGAACACAGTCCAATTTTTTCAATTAAAATTATTTTCAAGTTCGAGGGAGTTAATGTAGTTTTGAGGCAATGCTATAAATGCATATCACTGTCAGTCTCACATGATTTTGAAATGCTTCTGGTGATTTTTTTCTCATTGGGCAGGAAATGGGGAATGTCTGTATACCATGTATCTTGGTCCACATTGACCAGCAGAGCAAATTCAATTAGGAATTCAACCTGGTTGAATGTGTTTATTAACCTGTCGTTTTCCAGATCCATTTGATTTGTAGCAGCCAGAAAAGTGAATTAAAGGGGAATATGTTGGGATTCATGATTACTGAATCATGCAAATGTTTAAGGTTAATGAAATGAAGAGTCATTTCATTTGGATGTGATGTTATTTGGATTTACTTTCTTGGAAGATGTCCTGGGTCATTTCAGAGACTTCTTGGCTTCCCCCTCTGCATTAACTCTTTATTCACAGGCCAATAAAGTTACAAGGTGGCTCTGTCAACTGCATGTGTTTACATTTCAATTATGTATGAGGAGATCAGGAAAATGACCATTAAGTGGCTCTGTGTATGCACCAGACTTACCATGAGCCGCATCAGAGATGGTTCTCTATTTATTATCAGATCAATATGATACCTCTCTGTGATAGGCAAGAATTATGACCTCCTAAAGATGTCCATTTCCAATTACCAGAACCTATAAATATCTCATGTTACCTCGGGTAATAGGATATTAAGATGGCAAGAGAAACTAACGTTGCTAATCAGCAGACCTGGATATGGGGTGATTTTTTTTGATTATCTAGGTGAGGCCAGTGCAATTATAAGTATCCTTAGTGATGGAAGAGAGGAAAAGAATTAGCGAAGATGTGACATATTATAGTAGAAAGGTTAGAGAAATATGGTGTGAAAAGTCAACCATGAGGTGCTGCTTTTGAAGATGGACGGCAGTGTCGTGAGCCAAGGACTGTTCCAGGCCTTCAGAAGATGGAAGGTGCAAGGCAATGAATTCTCTCTTAAAGCCTTCAGAAAGGAACACATTCCTGGCAACGGCTTTGATTATAGTACAGGACACCCATTTCGGTTTTCTGACCTTATAATCATAAGAAAATAAATTTGTTTTTTTTTTTTTGCTTTAAGCTGCTAAGTTTGTAATAATTTATTGCATCAGATGTGGGAAAGTAATATACCCTTCCAGTGGAGAACCAGGATGATATTTCATATTCTATACAGTAAGGGCAACTTTAATCCTTTGGCTCCATCCTCAGAATATTTAAGTACTACCTTTTCCCCAGTTTACACATACTCTTGTAGGTCATTTGTCCCCTTAGGAAAGACTGTGTTGGATTATTACCATCTTACCATGATTACTTGATGTGACTTTGTAGGGTCCTTTCTCCAAGGGAGTTGAACACTTCTACAGGCACTGGGTTCTGAGTCTGAAAACCTCCTTAATGAAACAAACAAAAAAAAAAGACAAGTTATTGTGATTGTTTTTAACTGGGTCAGCTGTATTCCATCTTCTGACCATTAATTCTGATTACGTCCAATAGATGGAGTACTATCTTTGTGGAATACACATCATTCTTGCCCTAGGGTTGCTATATTTATTTTAACCATCTTCAAAACTCTTTGCAGGTCAGACACCCCTGGATGCCAATCAGATCCAGTGACTCATTAAAATAATTTGCTCATCTTACTTCTGATGAATATTCACTACATCCTGACCTCTATGATTTCAGAGATCTATTTTCTCAATGCTATCAAGGAATCCACATTGGCAAAAGCATCTAATCCTCTCAATCTTCCCTTTCAGAGGGGAGCCATAATGAGCTTCTCAGTGATTTTGGTGTCCCTTTTACTGCTTCACTTAATCATTATGGTAAATGTGTTGACCCCAGGCCCTACCGCAGAACATAGTTGGCTGATGGATGTCCCAGTCTTATATAACTTTCCATTTTCATGTGAACACTTTGACTATCCACCATGATAGCTTTGACATTTCTATCTCACCTAATGTGAATCATTATTTCTTCAAGTCATCTTGTACCATATTTGCAAAGTTTTATTGTATTCCTGTTATAATATTAAATTCTGTATCATGGGAGAGTGTTTTCATACTATTAAACTCTCTTTTATCCAACCCTGTGTTCTGGATATGTAAGGAGGTAAATATCACCTCCCTTTGTTAGACCCACCTCTGAATCCATTCCCATGCATGCTGTTTTATCCAAGCAGGGATCTGTAGCGTGCTAACTTCCAGGAAGAGGGAAGGTTTCATGGTGACTCAAGCTAGGTGCATATAACCACAGTATGGATTTGTTGGGGGGAACACATAATACAATAATATAAGCATAATATTCAATTGGCCACAGAAGGGAGGTTAGTATCTTTTTTTTTTCTTAAGATTTAGTTATTTTTTATACAAGAGCTGGAGTACAGGGCCAGAGGCGTGGGAGGTTGAGAGGATTCACCAGAGACAGAGCGGGGAGCAGAACAAGCATGATGGCCGAAATACACTGCTGAGGGGAGCAGCGGGCCTGACAGTAGAGGTCTGACACGCCATGTGGGAATCTCCCTGGCTGGCCGGGAATCAAACCCACACTGCAGAGGCTGTGGACAGCTTCACAGCACTGTGCTCATCCTGCTGCACCACCGTTGAGATTCCAGAATCTAGAGCTACAGAGGAAGCAGGACCAGGCCTGGAGAGGGAATAACAGCCATGACTATGCAGGGAGGGGAAGAATCTTTTGTCAGATCTGGGGTCCCAGCAGCTCTTACTAAAACCTGGAGAAGGCATCAGACCTATGGGTGCCGGGTGCATAGTCATCTCCAATTGACTTAAATTTGGTGCCACTTTATTTTTAAAGATTTATTTATTTATTTATACAAGAACTGGGGTGTAGGCCAGATGCGCGGGAGGGTGAGAGGATTCACCAGAGACAGAGTGGGGAGCAGAACAGGCAGACTGACGAAATACACTGCTGAGGGGAGCAGTGGGCAAGACAGGAGAGGTCTGCTGCGCCATGTGGAACCCTTGCCAGCCTCCGGAATCGTACCAGGGCTGCAGAGGCTATGGACAGCTTCACAGCACGGTGCTCAACCGCCTGTGCCACCAGGGGAGGCCTGAATTTGGTGCCACTTTAAACTACTTTTCAGAGGCAGCTCATCACAACCATCTGTTAATTTTGAGTGAGAGATTTTATCTGTTCTGCTTTCATGTGTCTGCCGGTGTCCTCACAATCAAGTGCTTGCTTTCCCATTGAGAACTTGAAGTTGGTCTGTCCCAGCTGCCCCATCCCTCCTCCATCAGTCGTGGTCATAGCAACGGCAATACATAGAGCATCTCGACAGGTCAGGATCACAACAATGTCAATATGTGGGCCCCCCTATCAGTGCATCTTTGGTGTGTTGCACTGGGAAAGGTTTTGTAACTTGGGTGAGGAAACTCTGTTGGGTGAGGGGACAGCAGCCAAGAGTTGGGCCTTTGGTAATATCAGCCAGCTATGCTCCAGCAGGGCCATGAGTGTATGAGTTTTCCCACAGTGGAAGGGAGCTCTGGGATCTATATTAACACACGCTGCAGGTATAAATGTGCTCTTCCCTTACAACCACATAAAAACAAACTTTATTTTTATTGTCAATTTACTCAATTATTCAGAGCCTGAGAGTAATGATGAATAGACTGTGTTATTCAACTCTATTTTCTTTGTCCGTTAATCAGTTTGAGATCCATTAAAACCCCTCTACAGTTTAGCCTCATTTTAAATTCTTAGTCTTACCATTCGGTATTACTCTTAGAATTAGAATTATTCTCCAGTCAAGCTGGGCTACATCCAATTTTCCCATCACTGTCCCCATGCTTCTATTTCTACTGCACTTATCTCTCTGGAGTAACCTTATTTCTTATATTTATAGATGTCTACGACACATAACTGTAGTTTACAGCTCAGGAACCGACAATGGATCTTATTTCTGAATAATAAAAACCTGAATTATTAAGTCACTGAGGTGATCAATTACAAATAGTGAAATAAACCAAAACAAGTACAGTATTTCTGAAACAATAACAATTGATCATAATTAACTGGGAGATGGAGAGGATTTGAGTGACTAATTCCAATAGGATAGAAAATAATACATACACTAAACCATGCAGAATGTATTTGGATAGCCAGCTTGTTCCCAAGCTATATAAATGATAGTGGTTATTGGACTTGGGAATTTGGGATATTTCATTAAATTTGTAAGACATCATTAGTCACCACCTAAAGTATAGTGGGGATAATGCAAATTCTTCTAGATATTTAATGGAGTGAATTTTATATAGGGATTTGCATGACCAGAACTAGAGAGATCAAGAAATAACAATACAGAGCAGCTTTATTTCTAGGACAGGAAACAAAGAGAAGATTTTTATATCATCAGAATATAAGGGCCCTGCAGAGGTTTTCATGGAGCTTACATTCAGGCTGCTCAGAGAATTAAAACATTCAGTGGCTACTGGTTTGGGGAGAGCTGTTGTGATGCAGTGACATTGATAAGGTGAGTCTGGCAGCAACCTCAGGAAATCACTAAGTGAGAACTCACTCCCCACACCTCCTGCTTCTAATATCCCTCTCTGGCACTTATTAACAAATACTCCACAGAAGTAGGTTGGTAAAGAGAATTGAAACGTGTGGAACCATAGTCCCAGAGCCACAAAGCAGAGCAAAAGGGTAAGAGAATCGACCTTGTAATTGACCCGGTGCTCATGAGATCAGAGCAGGCAAAATACATACACATGATCTGTAACACTCTAATACCAATTTAAATGAGCAGCTAGGTTGATATACACATGCTGCACATGTATGAGCCTTGTGAAGACGTGGTTTGAGCTTATGTTCCCTTGTCAGACTTTCTCCTACATTGCACTTCATGTCAGGCTTCTTTGATAACTCTCAAGGCAGATTCCTTCATTAGCACTTTCGCTAGAAAATTAAATTTGGCTTCAGTATTCCTAAGAGATTCATTTATTTTAGTGTCTGTACTTCCTTTTTAATTTCCAATTGCCTGGCATGAGTACATATATTCTTGACTTACTACTAATTGGCAAAACACATATTTGACCATTTGAGCACCTTTCATTTATAGCTACCAAGGCTAATGGCCATCGTATTGTAGTTCAAGTTAAGCTAAATATAAGATTTGTTTGAATACACATAACTTTTATTTTATTAAAAAACATATTTGTCCATGGGGGAACATTCCAATAGAATACGTGTTTATGGAGAAAATAATTCCACCCACACGTTTCTAAACCTTTCATCAAAGCATGCAGGAATCATTTAAAGCTGCATATTCTATAGGAGTAACATGTTATGAATAGAAAGTTCACAACTGTGTACAACAATCAAATGCATTTTAATAAATGTACCATAGATTGCTAGAGATTATGATGTTTAGAAAGGAGAGATCTTATTCAGAAATATTTCTCAAGTTAAACATGTAAATAACTGTTCTTACTATTAAGATCTCCAGCATTTTCTTTTCTTCTTATCACTCATTAGCCTTATTTCTCAACACTTTAGTGCAATTTTTGAAGTCTTTGTGGATCTGAATAATTTTAATTGTATATTCATGGAATTACAGTTAATGTAAATGGCCTTTAAATTATAGGTGTATTTTGTCTTGCAAAGAGCTGATCTTCCAGGATTGGCAAGACAAAAAAGAAAGTTCAGAAGAGACAAGGACATTAATATCATTTTCATAACGTTAATTTCTATCTAAACAATTTGTTTATGTGGAAATTTATCCAGATATTTTTGTATGCCATAGTCGAAACTGTGACATGACATGACCAATGGTAGGGGTTTACTCAATTCTAGACATTGTTCCTGAATGATGATCACATTTCCTGGTGTATTGTTGGTTGAACAATATTGTGACTTTTCTCAGAGAGTCTCCATTTTTTATCTCAGCCTTTGTCAAGGTACAGCTATAACATCCAAAGCAGATCTTTTTGCTTCTCTTTTCATTTTGTCTCTCCTCCTCTCTCCTCCCTTCTCTTCCCCTCTACTCTCTTCATTTTTCTTCTTTCTGTCTCTGCCTCAATATAAAATTAAGAAGATAAATAAATGTGAGTTGGGTAGTATCTTTTTAAAAACAGAGATAAAGCAAAATGCTGAAGTAAATGCATATATACATAAAATGCCACTTGTCCACAAAAGTTTTCATAAAATGAGAGTGACAGCCAGAGAGGCAGAGGGAGACAATAGATGGAGAGACAGAGACTGGGAGACAGAGGGAGAGAGAGACAGAGATAAAGATTCCACAAAAATAAGGCCTCCCTGGTGGTGCAAGAGGTTAAGATGCAAGCTATGAAGCTATCCGCAGCCTCCACAGCACGAGTTCGATCCCCAGCCAGGGAGCTACCCACATGGCACAGCAGACCTCTCCTGTCTCCCCGCTGCTCCCCTCAGCAGTGTATTTCACTCAGTCTGCCTGTTCTGTTCTCCACTCTGTCTCTGGTGAATTCTCTAACCCCCCCACACCTCTGGCCTATAACCCAATTCTTGTATGCATGAATAAAATCTTAAAAAAAAAAATTCAAAAAAATAAAGCAAAATTTCCCAGAACTGTAACTCATGGGCTTTATTAAAATCAATCAATGACTACCTAGAATTAACAGAAAAAGACAAATACCTAGACATAAAACTAGATGATTAAAAATAAATCGTTAAATATTAATTTTTTCAAACTTCAACACATCATATATGTCTGATGTTAAAAGTAGAACACTTAATCTGAAGTGTTAAGAGCAGACCAAGTAACCATAAAGCAATCAAATAGTCTAGAAAATTTGCTTTCCATTATAAAGGGCATGATCTCAAATATTATATATATAGATAGATATTATACTTTTGTTAAGTATAGACAGAGAAGGTATGAAGAAATGCAATTCTCATGAATTGCATAGAGTTATGATAGCTCATTAGTGTTATCTACTCTAATTCTAAATATTAGACATTGGATATTTGTCACTTCTTAGGGATGAAAAGAAAAAACGAATTAATACTATCTAAAGACAATATGTCACAATTAATCTATCTTTTGATTAAATGAACATAAATCAATTTTATTAATTAGGCCACATAAAGCATACGGAAGTTTGAAAATTAATAAAATGAAAGCAGTTTACATAGCTATACCTTACAAATTAATGTCATAGTGAAATCCTTTGAATGTGCTTTTTTATTCATCCTATTCAATATAGCAAGAACATATTTATTTCAGAATAATTTATTAGTACTTTTCTGCATGGGTAAAGAATGGAATTAATTTAATACAATGTTTACTGTGGAACTAGTTTATTTACCAAGCTAGATCATTAAAAGATCAAAACCCTGAGGGAAATGGGGGTGGGGGAGAAGAAAATATATGGACAAACATGAACACAAAACTAATTCATTTTCTAGAACAATAATGGCAACCTCCAGTAAATAGAATTTCAAATATACAAACATTTAAATTAGTAGCATTAATCATGCAAAAGATTAAAAAAGTTGTCTGTGATTATCCAAAAAAGTTGATACAAATATTTTCCCATCCCAAGACATTTTACCTTGTTCATAAGATTCATGATTTATAAAACTCATATATCTTAAACAAAGGGTTACTGATTGATCAATCTTTAATTTTTTTATAAAGTTCCAGACATATGTTTTACTCAAATCTTGAATGAGCCTTAGAATTGTTTCCTTTTTATTCTAAAATGTTTAAGTAGCCTTCTTAAGATAGTTTTGAAAATGCTGACATTTTCAAGCATGGAATTGCTAAATATGATCATACTATCAAAATGTGCATCCTGATTCACTTTGCTTCCCTGTTTCTTGCAATGCTGTTCTTTAGGATGAAACTAATAACTCTTTGACATTACAACATCTGATAACCAATCACCCGTGCCTAATGGGTCTGTTGGTTCACAGCATTGCTGTGAATTGTCATATTTCTAAATGCACAAATTGTCTCAGTCCTTAAGACTCGTACACATTGATGTTACCATTGCATTTTTTTCGAAGATTTATTTATTTAGGCATACAGAAGCTGGGGTGCAGTCTAGAGGTGTGGGGGGTTGAGAGGATTCACCAGAGACAGCGTGGGAAGCAGAACAGGCAGACTGACAAAATACACTGCTGAGGGAACAGTGGGGAGACAGGAGAGGTCTGCTGCACCATGTGGGTCAGCCAGGGGGCTGGGGCTCGAACTCGTGCTGCAGTGGCTGCGGATAGCTTCACAGTTCTGAGACATAACCGCTTGCGCCACCAGAGAGGCCCACCACTGCGCTTTCACAAGGTAATACTGATGCTAAGAAAAATCACACTGAATACTTATGTGGTATCAGGAGTGTCTAGTGGTGAATGGTAGCATGCCTGACAACAGTAAGATGAGTAAGTACAACCCTATGCTCTCCCTGAATAGATTCCTGGTGATGTTGGAGTTCAGCCTCCAGCTGTGCTCTACCACCCACCTTTACTACGCCTCACCCCTCCAGACTGGGCAGCTGCTTGTGCTCACGAGCGAATGCAGCCTGTGGAGGAAAAGCCACACCCCAAACTTTGTCTAGACTATTGAGACAAGTTGCAAGGACTCAGCTGTCCACGAGTCATGGTCATCGGAGGCCCGTGACCAAGATCCTTAGTGTGAGCAGCACATCCCTCTTTGTAATGTAAGACCTGAAAATTAGAGGCACTGTTATGTCACCATGACATCTGGAAAAACCAGGAGTGCCTTAAACGACTTAAATGAAAGTGTTTTTCTCTGCTCTGCTCTTACAGATAAAGTCCCCAGGCCACAACTTCCTTATCAAGGCCACAAGGACTGTGCCTACTTAGCCCTGAGTCCTGGGCTTCAGTTCCTTGCCAGCACATGGCATTATTCCAGCAAATCTTTCACGTCCTCCTATGCGAACGGGGCCACCAACCATCTTACTTCTATAAAGTCTAACTTGCTGCCTCTTGACTCTATTCTTGAACGTAGCCCCCACGAGACCCCATACGGAGTGATGGCCCATCCTGCAGGCTGTGAATGAATAAGCTGCTGTTATTATCCTCTGCCCAGTGTCAGAAATTAGCATATTCAGGCATCCCCTGGGGCAAGAATCCTTCTGTCACCAATAGAATGAATAGAAGACAATGAAATACCTCAATCCTGCAGGAAATTCAACATGTTCAAAGGCACATATACTCTAGAGTGGAAGTGTAACCCCACCAATGAGATTTCAGGGGCGGGCCAGCTCATTTCCTTGACTCCTGAGGAAAGTAGGAGAAACTCAGTTCTACCTCTCAAGCTAGAAGAGCCTTAATTTCTCCATTGGAATCAACAAAGATTCAAAGGTTATTTTCTCAGGTATCTCTGCTGTCACCTGGCTCATTGGTGGCCCCCTTGAGAAAGGCACCACTGCACAACCAGTTGCCTGTAGCAATCCCAATGCACCAACCACTGATGACTGAGCATCAATGAGTAACTCATGCCAATGAGAAGCACGGCAACTTGAACTTCACATCCAGTGTAGGAAGAAGTAAGGAGCAGACAGACTGCGCTTAGGGAAAGAGAAATGACCAGGACATAGACAGCTTTGATACAAGCAATAGTAACAGTCCAGTAATAACAATAGTTCATAAAAAATCATTCAAATGCATAAAACATAATAATGTTCAAGATTTTCATGGATGAATAAAAGAAAGGGCAGGTCAATGTTAAGACCTGAATGGGTGATGTGAACTATGAGGTGAGAGATATGTCAAAAGTCAAAGCAAAAATGCGGACTTGGGAACGCAAGGGGAAAAAAAATAAGAACCCATAGATCCTGTTAGCTAAGGTCCCTGCACATGCAGTTTCCTGAGATGTTCCCATATACAGTGGTCTGACCCATCTTTTTTTTGTTTTAAAGATTTATTTATTTATGCATATACGAGCTGGGGGACAGGCCAGAGATGTGGAAGGAGGGAGTGTGTGAGGGGATTCACCAGAGACAGAGTGGAAACAGAACAGGCCGATGGACTGAAATACACTGCTGAGGGGAGCAGCGGGCGAGGCAGGAGAGGTCTGCTGCACCATGTGGGTTGCTCCTTGGCCAGCCAGGGATTGAACTTACGCCGCAGAGGCTGTAGAATGCTTCATAGTGCGGTGCTTAACCCCTTTCCCCACCACGGAGGCCCTCCTGACTCATCTAGCATGTATTTGCAAGGCAAAATGTGTACATGAATAAGAATTCAGAAATTCTTCCTGTATTAAGGAAGAATCGACAAATTGAAAAGGTTCAGAGCTTTCTCGGAAGTTTGGTAAGAAAGGCCAAGGACAGAGAGGAAATGTCACATGCTCTCGGGCAGAACAATAAAAGCAATATGTACTTGACTGGGCTTGGAGAGCTGACCCTTACCCTGCCGGACAGACCAGACAGGTTAGAGGCCAGGGTCTATTTTGAGTAACAGTCGCTTAGCACTGCAGAAAGCAGAAATCTGACCAAAATGACTGCACATACCAGCTGGGTCAGGAACAATGTGACATCTAGACAGCAGAGGCAGTGACCTCTGATTTCTCATTTTGGGTTGTTAGAACAGAGGCCAGCACCACATTGAGGGGAGATTGTGAGTAGTTCTGCATTTTCACTAAGCCAGAGCTGAGGCCATATGACTTTAGTTTTTAAAACAATTTTTAAATATTTTCACTGAAGTATTTAAAACAATTTCTAGGTTTTAGGTAAACACATTATATTCTGGCATCTGTACATACTATATTATGTTCACCACAAAAAGTCTAGCTTCCATCCACGGCCACACAATTTCCACACCTTCATTCCTTTCCCCTCTGGGAAGCACAATTTTGTTCTTAGAATCTAAATGGTTGTTTTTGTTTTGTTTTGCTTTTTGGTTTGTTTTGTTGCTTTATTTCAACTGAAGAGTGAAATCATGCCAACGTCTTTCTTACAATATTTTCTATGAAATGTCTTTCTTGTGATGTCTTTCTTATTTCACTATGCATACTGCCTTCTAAATTAATTTCTTTTTTTTCCTCTCTGAGAGTTGTACAACATTGAGTCATAATAAAATAAAATTGCATTTCTTTTTTTTTAAGATTTATTTATTGTTATGCATACAAGAACTGGGGTACAAGCCAGAGTTGTGGGGCGTGAGAGGATTCACCAGAGACAGAGTAGGGAGGAGAACAGGCAGATCTACTGAAATACACTGCTGAGGGGAGCAGCAGGAGGGGCAGGAGAGGTCTGCAGTGTCATGTGGGTAGCTCCCTGGCCAGGGATCGAACTCCTGCTGCCGTGGCTGCGGATAGCTTCAAAGGTTGCGTCTTATCCCCTTGTGCCACCAGGGAGGCCCAAAATTGCATTTCTTACTAAATTACATTAAGAAAATGAATGTTATTGCATCCAAACCAATGCAAGTTCCAGTTCATCTTGTGTTGACTACATTATTCTGATGGGGTGGAGATATTTGGGCAAGTGGTTGGTGAGAAGCAGTATTATACAAGACAGAAGTAAGAACTCACAATTTGTGTGAATTTGTGTATTTTCCTCATATTGATCAAGCATGAGGCACCCAAATATTTTGGCAATGCAAAATGTATTTGTTGGAGAATTTCATTATTTTGAATCTAAATGGGTGCTTTCACTTTTTCCTATCTCAAGAAACTGTAACTCAGTTATCCCTGAGGTTTATAGAAGCGGCCTTAGGGGGGTGCTTGAAACTTGGGTTCAGCATGGTAAGTAAGCACAGTGAGAAAAACGTGATTACTCTCACAAGTATTCAAATATGCCTAGCAAAAGAACAACACAATATTATATATCATTAAATAAATTGCCAAATACTGTTTGAAGTGGGAAATATTAAGCTTTGTCACAGTTTGGAAAAGTGGATGATCACATGTTGAAGTCTGAAGTGTAATTTGGCATAACATATGGGTAATTATTTAGTAACATATTTTCAGAACAGTACACTCTCATAAATGAAGTATTCCACTTTTATGAATGAATCCTTCGGCAACCCATCAATCATATCAACAGGGGACTATAAATAAGATTTTTAAATGAAATTTGTGTTTTACTGTCACCCAAATGAAAATAACCCAAATATCTAACAATAAGTTATTGTAGCTTATTTCGCCATGCAATAAAAGTTAGCAATAGAAATGATTTTTAAATTTATTTGCTTTATTTTTATTGACATAGAAATAAGGAAAATTATTATTATTTTGTATGAATAATTATTTTAGTAGAAAATATATTTATGTATGGTAACGCTGTATCTTTTACTATGTTTTTCTGTGTCAATAAAAATTACGTAAGCATTAACATGCATTTTTCTCCAAGAATTTTAGTCTTTTTTTTTTCAGTTTTAGTGAAGTCTGACATAAATTAAAAACATGAAAGTCGAAAATGTGAAACTATTACCACAGTCATTTTGATGAACACATTCATCACCTTGCTCAGTGTCCTTCATATTGTTTTTGTGGTGAGAATAATTATATTCCCTTAATAATTGTAAGTTTAGGGGCCTCCCTGGTGGCTCAAAGGGTTGAGACACAGCACTATGAGGCTATCCACAGCCTCTGCAGAACAAGTTCGATCCCCGACCAGAGAGCTGACCCACATGGTGCAGCAGACCTCTCCTGTCTCCTCACTGCTCCCTTCAGAAGTGTATTTCAGTAGATCCATCTGTTCTGTTCCCTACTCTGTCTCTGTTGAATCCTCTCACCGCCCACACCTCTGGCTTGTATCACAGTTCTTGCATGCATAAATAAATAAATCTTTAAAAAAAAGAATGGTGGTAATTGTTCAATAGAAACCACTCTGATAATTAAAAAAAAAATAACTGCAAGTTTACAATACAGCATTATTAAGTATAATTGCCATGCTTTATACTAGTTCCTTTAATTATGTTAACAGGATAAATAAAGATTTGCACCCTTATATTAACATCACCTATTCCCCACAGCTCAGCTCCTTTCAACCACCATTACACTCTCTATTTCTGAGTTAGACATTTTTAGAGTACACAGATAAGTGATACCACTTAGTATTTGTCCTTCTCTGTCTCGGTTAGTGCAATATCCTACAGATGCATCTAGGTTGTCACAAAGAGCAGGGTTTCTTTCTTTCTTTTGGCTGAAAACTATATATTTTTTATCATTATCTGTCAACACACACTTAATTTACTTCTGTTTTACAGTTAAACCTAAAATCCAATGCATAAATTAGCTTTTGATTGCACTGAATGATACACACTAGAGATAATGTGCCCAGTCTCCTGGCTTAATCAATGTGGACTTTTATTTTCCATTGGAAATATCAAAGAAAGAACTTAATCGAATAACTCTTTTGCTGTGCAGATGTTTGAAGCTATTTTTTTACTATAAATTTTTTACTATACATTTTAGTAAGTTTCTTTGTGTCAGTTTCTTTGTGATGTCTATTCAGGGCAATAAAGGACTAAGGAATAGACCCATTTGGGGCAGATGATACAATGGTAGCAGGTGACAAAAAGAATGTAACTAGTCTAGTTTCTCTTCCATTAAACAAAATGGATGGCTAGAGTAGATAAAGTGCATTGAAGTCTATTCCTCAACCCTTCAAATACTGCCCAAAACCTCATCTTCAGGGACACTGATTTGAAATCTGCCTCTAGTTTCCTTGCCAGGTGATCTTGCATTGAATTACTTGTTTTCTTAAAAGTTAGTTGGGGTGGGGGGGTGTTGGTTTTCTGTGCCATTAGGCAGTGTGTCCATATTCAGCAACACCATTTGTCACACATGGTATGTCCCAGATTTACCTGGTGATTAGGACAGTCACTGGAGTTAGAAAATTGGTTTTTATTAAAGAAAAAAATCAGCTTATACCTTGATATTAGAGCAATGTGGAGAGACACTGGTCTAAATTAAGTTCCTCCTCTCAATGGAAACCAGAACCTAGTGGTGCTATCTTCCTTGGTGATATTTACAAAAAATGGCTCCCAGATTCTTGAGGAAATATTTCCAGGTTAGAAAAGGTCTTATTTAACTTTTTAAAAAGTTTACAATTTTTTTAAAGATTTATTTATTTTTGCTTACAAGAACTGGGGTATAGGCCAGAGGTGTGGGGGTGAGAGGACTCACCAGAGACAGAGTGGGGAACAGAACAGGAAGATTGACTAAAATACACTGCTGTCCGGAGCCGCCTGGAGCATGCGCCATGTTGCACATGTGCTCGATGAATTGGGTTTCGATTTACTGTTTCGCCTTCGGAGAAACCCCTGCGTTCTCCTGTAAATCACGCGAGACTGAGAGGTACGATGGGAGGAGCGACCGGGGTATAAGAAGGGAACGACGAGAGCGAGAGAGAGAGAGAGAGAGAGAGAGAGAGAGAGACTGCGAGGAGACTGTGAGAAGGAGATACGGCGAGGGGTACCGCGAGAGGAGCAGAGAGAAGGCCAGGGAAGTGAGAAAGACAGGGAAAAGAAAGACATGGAAAAGTAGGAAAAGGATAAAGGAAAAATAAGCAAACGCTAGCGTCAAGTTGTCTCAAGCCCCTCATTTCAATCCTCAGCCCTTCTCTTTTCGTGCCTCCGAATCCCGCGGGTCGGGACAGGTGGCGCCCAGCGTGGGGCACGAAAAAGAACGAAGGAACCACTGAAGGACCAGCTGTGGTGAGCCGGCAAGTAAAGTAAGGTAAGGTAGCTGGGATCATGGGCAATTCAATGTCCAAGGGGCAGTTAGTTATTTCCCTGGAAGCTCTCCTAAAAGAGTTTGGGGTTCCTCTCAGTAGAAAAATTCTTAAAGGATTTGTAGAGACCCTTAGTATCACTAGTAAATGGTTTCTGGAGCAGGATCAGGTCGATAGTGACAATTGGAATAAGGTGAAGAGAGATATTGTCTTGCATCAGCAATTACATGGCCTTGAGTCTCTTCCTGGCACTACTTTGACGGTCTGGGGAGTGGTGGGAGATGCTCTTCATGCCGGTGGCACTGCTGCCACTCAGTTAGCCACTGAGGCCGTCAGGACAGCGAGACAAACAGAGGAAGAAGATAGAAGTTCCATTAAGAGTTCTACATCGGTAAGTCCCCCTTCCTCTACTCAAAAAATAACAACAGCCCCTTCTCCAGACGATTCTACTGATGAGTCGGGAGGAGACGAGGAACAGGATGAGAAAGGCTTTGGTTGTTATAAGCCAGGGAAGCGTAAAAGGAGATGGAAAACACCTGGGGAGCCACCTCCTAGAACACTCGACAGGGTTGATCTTCCGTTAATGGAAAGACTGTGCTGTATGATGGAAAGAGTTCTGGCTTCCCAGGCCCCTAATTATGCTTATCCAGTCGTGGAAGGGACAGATCCTCAGGGGGAGCATACTAGAGTACATGTCTCCACAGCTTTTAAAGATTTGAAGGCTTTGAAGGAGGCAGTTACTCAGTATGGCCTCCAGAGCGCTTTTACGCATACCTTATTGGATAGCTGGATCGGCACGAATCCAAATCCTAATGATTGGAAGGCGCTAGTCAGAGCGGTGACTTCCCCAGGGGATTATCTGGTATGGAAAGGTATATTTTTAGAGAACTGCACCTATACAGCTAAACTCGCTGGTGCTGGATTTCTGGTTAGAAACAAGGATATGTTAGCAGGAGAAGGGCAATATGATAGTAATGACCGACAAAAGGATTATGATCCGGCTGTATTTGCCCAAGTTGCCCAGCTGGACGGTCAGCCTGGAAGGCAATAGGAGATAGAGGAGGAGCCGACATTCAATTAACAAAGGTCATTCAAGGGTGGACAGAACCTTATGCGGAGTTCCTAGCAAGACTGATGACTGCAGCTGGCAGAATTCTAGGTAACACTGATGCCTCCCTACCGATAGTTAAACAGCTTGCATTTGAAAATGCTAATAAATGGTGTCAGGAAGCTATTAGACCCTGGAAAGCTAGGGCTAGTTTGGATGATTATGTGAGACTTTGTAAAGATATTTGTGAAGCGCAAGTTACCGGTGCGGTGATCGCTCAGGCCTTGCGTGGTCCAGTAACTGGACCCCGAAACCGTGTCTGTTTCGCTTGTGGTCAGCAAGGGCATATAAAGGCCTCCTGCCCGTTTTTGGGGCGGAGCGGGGGCGCTAAGACACCACGAAGTGCTAACCCTCAAAAGAAACCAGGAGTTTGTCCACGGTGCCAAAAGGGTAGTCATTGGGCGAATGAGTGTCGGTCTAAGACAGATTATCAGGGAAATCCGCTGACCCCCGTATGGGAGGACAGCCGGGAAACGCGTGGGGGAGGGCGCAGCCCCGGCAACCCTCTCAGCCAATTATAGGGGCAGCTCAGAGCAATCCCCAAATAAGGCAAAGTTTTTCTCTGACCTCTTCCGCACCTCTCCAGGAAGTGGCGGATTCGATTTGAGTGTCTCCGCATACACTGTTCTTACTGCTAGCATGGGAGTGCAATGTTTACCTACGGGCCAGTATGGTCCTCTCCCCGATGGAATTGTGGGGCTAATAATTGGCCGCAGCTCCAGTGCCCTTAAAGGCCTTCAGGTCATCCGGTCTGTTTCCCCAGGATCCTCATTGCTGGACCTATTGCGGGGGCGCGGATGGTGTTTGCAGATGGCTCCAGTAGTGGTACAGCCTCTTTTGTCTCTGAAGGGGATCGGAAGGTGGTCTCGGTGCCCACTGGTTCTGCCCAAGTCGTTGAGGCGACCGCCGTCCTCTCGGCTCTCGAGACCTACTCACAAGAACCTATCAATTTGTATTCTGACAGCAAATATTTGGTACATGCTTTAAATGTGTTGGAAACTGTTGCTCATATTTCTGTTCATAGCTCCATTGCACCCCTCCTTCATCAGATGCAAACACTGATTCATAAGAGAACTCGTCACCTTTTTGTGGGTCACATCAGAGGTCATCTCCCATTGCCAGAACCTTTAGCGGCTGGCAATGCCGCAGCTGATTCTCTTACTAGGGGACATCTAATTTGTCCAGCACTTCAGAGTGCTATGGAAGAACATGCAGTCTTGCACACCAACGCCACGTCACTTAAGGGTCGTTATGGGTTGACTCGTCGTCAAGCTCGTGACATTGTTCGTGCCTGTCCCAAGTGTGCACCTTTTGCTCCAGCTGCTGTGCCTCCCCCAGGAGTTAACCCCCGGGGCATCCTCCCTAACCATATTTGGCAAACTGATGTGACTCATGTTCCCTCTTTTGGACGACAGAGCCTGGTCCATGTCTCCATTGACACATTCTCTGGTTTTCTTTTCGCCTCCCCACATTGCGGTGAAAAGACTTCTGATGTCCGCTCACATTTGCTACAAGCGTTTGCGGTAATGGGCCGCCCACGTGTCATTAAGACAGATAACGGTCCTGGTTATACCAGTAAGGCTTTTGCCTCCTTTTGTGCGGTCCATCGCATTGTGCACAAAACGGGAATTCCATACAACCCGCAGGGGCAGGGTATAGTTGAACGTGCCCATGGTTCTCTGAAAACTATGCTTTTAAAACAAACGGGGAGAACACTCCCCCAGGGACCGTTTGACTACAGCTCTCTTTACCCTTAATTTTTTGACCCTAGATACCCAGGGGCGGTCAGCTGCTGATCGGCACTGGTCGCCAGACCCTCGGCAGGTCACGATGCTGCAAGTGCGATGGAAGGATCAGGTTGATAATGAGTGGCAACCACCCGCGCCAGTATTAATACAGCTGCCAGGCAGCATTTGTCTTTTCTCACAGGATGCAGAAGCACCCCGATGGGTTCCTGCTCGATTGGTTTGGTTTGTCAATATACCCGACCCTGCTAACCTTGATGACACAAGCGTCCCAGATGTTAGTACGATGGGCGATTGTGCATCAGCTGACTTTTTTTCTCCTCATTGATCGTCATGATTCCACTTTTCTGCAAGTATTTGCCACTAATCTTACTATTGGTCTGGCTTCCAAGCCATTGGATAGTGCCCTGTTGGGCCACGGTGAGGTGAAATTATTTAAAGGCATTTACTCTGCAAACATTAGTTCTACCATTGAACAATCTGTTAGTATTCAGAATAATAGATTATAGAGTATGTCTACTGCTGTCTGTCTGTCCCCTCCTTTCTTTCTTGTCTTCCCCAATAATGCAGGAAATGCCACTGTGTTGAACTGTTCAGCGGAGACCTGCGCCCTCTCTGCCTACTGGGCCCAGAGTGCGGAGAGGGTGGTGATCGTTCGTCTACCTTCTATTTTAGTCATGCCCGTGGATGTTTCTGCACACCTTTCCCCTATTCTACCTAGGAGGAGACGTGATTTTAGCATCACTGCAGCTATTGTCGCCGTTTAAATAGCGGTGGCTGTGGCTGCAGCTGCTGCCGCTGTTGCTGTCACTCAAGCTGCTGTAAATACAGACACTATGGACAATTTAGCTGCCGGTGTTGCTTCTGCGTTGTCAACACAGTAATATATGAATGGACATTTGCAGAATGGGCTTTTTATGCTTGGTCAGCATTTAGCTCATGTAAGAAGAGATAGACACACTTTTGTTAACCGCTCACATACCTTGTAACCCTCTGTACAGTTTTATTTGTTACCCCTGTTACGGGTGAGGGTCTCATTGCCTGGCTTAAAGGACTCCTCCCAGAGTTGCAAGCTTGGGGCAGGGTGGTAGCCCTAGCTCTTGGCTGTTTGTGCCTTCAGTGTATGGTTTCTCTGTCGGCTACGGAGGCGAAACAAAGAGCTATTGTGCTATGGTGGTCAGGCAAGTACTTGGCGCCATGGTGCTTGACCAGGACTCCCCAGTGGCATCCGGATGGGTCAACTTAGCCCTAGAGAACCTGAAAGCCAAAGACGGGTAAGAGCGTAGCCCGTCCAGACCAACCTAAGACAGCGGTCCGGACCAAGTGCGCCGGATTAGCGATGACAGGTAAGGCTGGATATGGGATGCGCCAACCTAAGACAGGGCAGGTGTCTCATTTAAAAGAAAAAAGGGGGAGATGTCGGAGCCGCCTGGAGCATGCGCCATGTTGCACATGTGCTCGATGAATTAGGTTTAGATTTACTGTTTCGCCTTCGGAGAAACCCCTGCGTTCTCCTGTAAATCACGCGAGACTGAGAGGTACAATGGGAGGAGCGACCGGGGTATAAGAAGGGAACCGCGAGAGAGAGCGAGAGAGAGACTGCGAGGAGACTGTGAGAAGGAGCTACGGCGAGGGGTACTGCGAGAGGAGCAGAGAGAAGGCCAGGGAAGTAGAAAGACAGGGAAAAGAAAGGCATGGAAAAGTAGGAAAAGGATAAAGGAAAAATAAAGAAGCAAACGCTAGCGTCAAGTTGTCTCAAGCCCCTCATTTCAATCCTCAGCCCTTCTCTTTTCATGCCTCCGAATCCTGCGGGTCGGGACACTGCTGAGGGGAGAGGTCTGCTGTGCCATGTGGGTTGCTCCCTGGCCAGCCGGGGATCAAACCTGTGTTTTAGTGGCTGCAGATAGCTTCATAGGTTGCATCTTAACACCCTGCACCACCAGGGAGGCCCAAAAGTTTACAAATTTTTGCAAAAGAAGGTTTACAATACATTTTAAAGATCAAAGAAAGACTTTATAATTACAGTCCTAAAGTAAATATATCTTTTCCTTTATTCTAGAAGAGTGATTTTTTTTTTTAATGTTGTTATTGGAGATTATATTTACCTTTACAGAACCCATATTTACATAATAATAAATATATTACTTTCACGAAAATAAGATGTGAAATTTCATTTGTGTTTATGATAAGTTATTAACAACTAATAAGGTGAGAAATTAATTGATAAGTTTGATTCTCACAGTTATTAAAATTGCTAAGAGATACTTATATTAAAATAAATAACATCTCCCGTTGTAGGACTGGAAATTTCAATCAGCATTCAAGCAATAGTATCGGTATTTGGCTATACTTAGTTTCTTTGTCTATAAATACTATATTAAATAATGGCATTCATTTTCAATATCGTTAAATTACTTAAATTAACAGATTGAGTAAAATAGAGCAAATATTTAACTAATATGAAAACCTATAAAAGAAAACAATCACTAAATTCTGTAATTTTAAATATGTGCTATGGTTTCCTTGCTGTGAACTAATTGCCTACTGTTATTTTTTAATTCTAGCAAAGGAAAATGTTAATGTGATGACTTTTAAAATATTAATAAAAAATAGTAAGAAAATCAGGTGGTATAGATGATTTGAGGGAGTAAATTGTGTGCCAAGAAGTATGAGAACAGAGGATACTGTGTGTGATCATAATTAGAATTGTGCTTTGCAAAAGAAAATAATAATTTAGAAGTAGTCAAGGGACAGCCTTAAACAGATTGGGATTTAAGTTTATAATGGGTAGTAAATATTTCCCAATGATATCATAAAGATAATGGAGATATCCTTTATTGAAATTGAATTCCCTGTCTTCACATTCACAAAACTAAAATCAAACTGACATATAAAGCACTAAGTAGGGATTTTTTCCTTTAAGGTGGATGGTGTTGCTTTTGATCCTTGCAACTTTACACAGAACATAGCTCATGGTAACAATCTAATACATTATGTGGTTCATATTCGTACTTTGCTGTTTTAAAAGAAGATGACCATTAGGAAGGAATATTTCATAAATTAACTGGGCTGAATGTAGAACATACAAGAAGTAGTTCAATTATAAAGGAATAACTGTGTCCCTAACACAGCATGATAGTGAGCAGGGAACCTTGTGCCCTGATATTGACTGGACCTTGATAAATTGATCCCCAATATATATTCAAACTCTAATATATATTTGATGCTATGAAAGGGATTAAATGAAACTCTCCATGTATCTGATAGCACTTCATAGAGTCTCATTGATAAAACTATAAGTTATTAAAAGGAGGAAAATAGATTTGTCTTAAAAAATTGTCATATTTCTGGGCCTCCCTGGTGGCGCAACAAGGGGTTAGGCACCACACTATGGAGCAATTCACAGTCTCTGCAGCACAAGTTCAATCCCTGGCTGGCCAGGGAGAAACCCACATGGCTCAGCAGACCTCTCCTGTCTCCCTGCTGCTCCCCTCAACAGTGTGTTTTATCAGTCTGCCTGTTATGTTCCCCGCTCTGTCTCTGGTGATTCTTCTCAGCCCCCGTATCTCTGGCCTGTACCCCGGCTCTTGTATGCATAAATAAATAAATCTTTTAAAAAATTGTCATATTTGTACTGAAAATCAAATGTGAGATCATCAGTAAGTCACTGAAGAATAATAACTTCTGAAATATCTCACTGAGTGCAGTTATCAAAATTATACTGTAATTTAAAATAAAGTATGACATGTATAAAAACTCTCATTTTAAACCATTATTAAAATAATGTTCTAGGTAAAAATTCCCTTGATATAAGTACGTAAAGGTGTTTGAAATTTTAATCATTGATTAGTATTCTAGAATTTTTTTTCATTACACAAATTTAAGTTCAGTTTGTGTCAAGTGATTACATTTGTGATTTAGTGATTTCTTGATCATTGTGTGCAAGGCAGGAGGGAAGAAAGACCTTTTATGTAAACCAGTGTTCCATCCGTGTTGTCAGCTTTTTGTTTACAACACACATAAAATAAGGATTTTAAAAACATTCAAGTCACTAAAAAAATACAGGGACTGTACTTATTCCTCCTGGACTCTTCAAAAAAAAAAAAAAAAAAAAGCCCCAATTTAAAGTAACTCCTAGACATCTGTTAATCAGAGAATACCAGATGAGAATTCGGGTTTTGTAAAATTACCTTTTTGGTGACCTTAGGTTGTTTAGTTATTGCATCATCATATTGAAAAGCTTAGTAATTATGCAAAGAAAGTATAAAATTAAATAGATGCCTGGTTTAGCAGAAGTGCTCATGGAATGGATTTTCTGCTACGGTTTGGGTTTCCTTCTCATTAGTCCAGCTTCAAAATGATCTAGGAAATGTGTTCACCCTGACTCATCACTGAAAGAAAGTTTTTGTTTTTTTAAAGATTTATTTATACAAGAACCGAGGTACAGGCCAGATGGGCGGGAAGGTGAAAGAATTCACCAGAGACAGAGCTGGGAACAGAACAGGCAGACTGACAGAAACACACTGCTGAGGGGAGAGGCAGGCAAGACAGGAGACGTCTACTGTGCCATGTGGGTATCTTCCTGGCTGGCGGGGATCGAACCTGCACTGCAGAGGCTGCAGACAGCTCATAGTGCTGCGCTCAACCCACTGTGCCACCAGGAAGGCCCTGAAAGAAAGTTTTATAGTTAAAAGTCTGGAGTGTGTAGGCATAAAGAAAACAAAGAATGTCCAGCACATTTTTAATCTAATCAGTACTTCTTGAACTTAAACAATGAAGAATATAAGCTCACCAAAAGAAAATGAAGATTTAACAACTTGAAAGCTTGAGCATGGGGAAAAACAGCAGTAGAAAAATTAGATGAAATGGGAATAAAGCTAGTATAAAAAAAGTATACCATTAGGCAGTATTAGCAGAAATAACACATTTGGCCTTAAGCTTCCTAGTAGGAATGCAAAAAAAGAGAGATAAATTGACACTGTATTAATTTCCTTAAAATAGCCACATAAGCTATGAACTTGTTTCTCCTATTACTGAGATCTGAAAGAAATTTCTCATGTAGGTCTTTAAAATTGGAAATTATTTGAAGAAAAAAAAGATGTTGCCACTACTATCAACCGACTATTACATTTAGTAGGTTATTTATTAAAATACTCTCCTTTGGAGTTAATACATAATGCCTAGACAAAGAACAACAAATAGCTACTGAATTGAAATGATGCAGGTCTATATATTATAGTTCTTTGGATAATCTTAAACTGAGTAGTAATTGTGTGTGTGTGTGTGTGTGCATGTGTGTAAAAAAACTATATTCAGGAACTTGGCAGTGCTAATTGTTAAGAATAATCTATAGTAAGTATAACAAGCACTATCAAGATTAAATACATATCTCTTTGATAAGGTTTTGTATTCTTACATATTTAGAGAAGATAAAACCTTTATATCATATATAACAAAATATTGATTCTATTCCTTTTTGTTTCCTTTAATAAACAAAAAATAATTTATATGCTCTATCATATTTCTGTACCATATTTCAATGCTCATGAATTTTGACCAAGATATCTTGATGCAGTTCATCAACAAATTTACATTCTATAAGCTTTAATTGGTCTTTTAGTTTGCCCAGAGAGCCAAGTTATTCCAAGGTCATAGAAAGTCTAATGACAGTTTATTGTAAAAAATTTTCTAATCATTTGAGTTATACAGAAAGACCTCATCAATAATTGTCTTTCTTTTCTTATCAAATACATTTTGAAATTTCTTAAAATCTAATCTTGTAGGTTGTACTCTGAAATATATTTTTCATCTGAATTAGCTTCATGGAGACTAGAGTCATACTTTTTGTTATTTTGTCAACTCATCTTTAATTTTTAGAACACCATTATAAACTCTGTCAGTACTATGGATTTTTATCAAGAGTGTAGTTTGAGGAAAGTTATAAAAATGCACATATTTAAGGACAAAATTCACTTATGGTGTTAATATTTATGAATTTTGCAAATATTCTTGCAAGTTTTTGAAATTTTTCCTAATCTGAATGGCATGGAAACAATACAAATGCCTGCATAAGTTAGCAAGAGATTTGGGGAAAGCAATCTGAAGGCCTTTAGAAACAATAGGTGTGCTCCTCGGCCCAAAAGCTCTCAGATATAGTCCTTTTAGTTTATTTTTAGAGTTATGACTCTAGAATTCCATTTTAAAGGATTCTCATTCAGATGCAGAAAAGAACGGGAGCCTTCAGGGAAGTTATAAGTGACTCACTGACATAAATAGGCTGGAGAATAGTTAGGTGAATCATGCATAATGAACTTGAGTGAGTAAGATGGGCTAGTTAAAAAATATTGAATTATATAAGCAGAAAATGCCTTATCTGTATTTTATGTGTCTCTCTATACTAAAAGGATGAACTAATGCTTTGAAATAAACACAAAGAATTGATGGTATTTCACAAAAAAAGAATTATTATATAATGTTTTCAGGGAGAAATCAGCAATTCTAGACAGTAATTGACGAACATGTATACCTACTCATGCACACAAAATTTATAGATATTTTTCAAAGATTGAGTTTTATTCTAAAATGTATTCCATTCTTGGTCACTCCTAATAATTAAACAAACCCCCTTCTCTTTAATTTTCAATCTTGCAATTTTACTTTTATTTATGACTCAAAATAGAAATGGCTAACTTACGATACAAAGCTATCTTAAATTATCTTTCAGTTCTGCTACAATAGCTGAGGTCTTTTAATCTTCAATGCATTCTTCCTTTTTATTTTGCTATCTGAACAGGAAAAATATCCACAACACTGTATTTGAGTCCTATTCATTATTTTTTGACAATGAACACTATCTTCCACAAAATAGCATCATTTATTTCATTCATATGAACATGTATTGGCCAAAATGTATTTAATGATAAAATCAAGTATTTTGAGGATTCCATTGATCATATGACATCGACTCATTTTCATGAACAATTCATATTTCTTCCTCTGACAGACTGGCACTGTCACAGTTTACCTTGCTCTGTGAAAACCTTTTTGAAGAGTAGTTGTCCCTATTCTAAGGATAAATAAAAGATAATGTTCAAAGAATTCATGGATATCTTTTAAAACATTTGTTACTTTTTATCACAAAGTCTTCTCAAACTTGTTTTGTGAGAGTGATAATCAAACGTGAATATCTTGTAATATCTGGAATATAAATAGACATCATAACTTGTGAAAGATGTGGTGCTTCAAATGTAAGAGATTAAGAACTTGAGAAAGAGAGTAAAATGATCCTGACCATAGGCAGCTCATTAATTCTACACAGAACTGGCCTCATATGATCTTCAAGAACACACTCTCCTGGTGTAACTACTTCTTTTATTTTTTTCAATAATATATCATTTAAGTGGGGCCTCCCTGGTGGCCCAGGGGTTAAAGACAGTGCTATCATGCTACTGCCAGCCACTACAGCACAAGTTTGATCCCTAGCCGCCAGGAAGCAACCCACATGGCACAGCAGACCTCTCCTGTCTCACTCGCTGCTCCCTTCAGCAGTATATTTCAGTAGATCTGCCTGTTCTGCTCCCCAGTGTCTGGTGAATCCTCTCACCTCCCACACCTCTGGCTTACACCCCAGTTCTTGTATGCATAAATAAATCTTTTATATATATAATTTTATATATATATATAAAATTTGAGGAGCATTAGTACTATACTCTCTAAACTGCTATCCAATGAGTCCCAAAAGTCATTAGTATCAAAAAGTGAAAGGTAAAATGTGTATGATTAAACCATAGGTCTGTTGTTTACTTAATTCAGTGGGAAAGAGGTAGCAATAGGAGGAAGTGAAATATTTGAAAAGCAATGCTTTAACAACAGCTGTTTTCCATCTTCTCATTACGTGATATTGGCTCCAATCCTATGATAATACTGATACTAATCAGTACAAAAATGTGAAGCAATTAGCTCATTTATTGATAAAAAATTTCATTAAATTTAGCACCTATTATGAATATGCATAAGAATACTTTTATTCTTATTTCTAAATATTGAAATGATTTGAATTTTCCTTGCATTTATTCTTTGTTTTCAAATGTTTGTGTGAATGAAATTGACAAAGCATAGTGTTGTTTCTCTAATAGGAGGCCTGGAAGCAATATGAAATTTCTCTGGACTAGGTAATAGCAAAGAAGATTCCAAAAGATGCAATGATACTAATGGGTTAAAAATGACTTTTTAAGAAAATAGTCTATTTTTATTCATTGCAGTAATAAATGTGGGATTTGGTCCTAAATAATATGAACAGACAATTTCCTCTGGGTATGTTCTCCATGAACTCTTAATCTTCCAATGATGGGAAACCTTAATTAAAAAGGAGACTATTAGCAGTTTGCAATGTACTTAATGAGTTGGGCAACTGACATCTCAATATGAAATGGGGCAATTGTGTTTAAATAGGAAAAAAGATGATTGTGGGAATGTCTCTTAGAGTTCATTCAAAGTTCTTACAATATAAAGGTCTCATCTGGATTACGATTGGACTTCTGATATCAAGTTCTCTTAAATGGCTCACTTGAATACCAGTGGGAGATCTCTTTGGTTCATCATTAAAAACAATATTTGAGATTAGCAGAAGTGAGTTCCATTTCTGTGAGCATATTAGATACTAAGTTCATTATTTATTTATATATCTTTTAGCCTTTCCATTTTGAAGTCCTAGCATTGAACACATCCTAGCAAAAAAAAAAAAAAAAAAAAAAAAAATACATGGGTATTTTAGAAAGAAAAATGTGATTGTATCATTTCTTAGGATATTTTCTAATCTTTCCTTCTTGGTCTGAAAGTCTTCATTCAGATTTCACTTTTCATATTGTTCTTATAACTTAAGTAGTTTCAATATGTCAATGGAAAATACTAAATATTGATGTTTGGCTATTATTTATTTGTCTTTCACTGTTTTTAAAAATATATATGTGAAGTTATTTGAGGAAATTACCAAACACAGTAGTACGTGGACCATCCTGAGCACTCAATAAATGCCCATCAAAAAAGAATTATACGGGGCTTCCCTGGTGGCGCAGAGGTTAAAGACACAGCACTACCAAGCTATCGCCAGCCACTATAGCATGAGTTTGATCCCCAGCCAGGAAGCAACCCACATGGCACAGCAGACCTCTCCTGTCTAGTCCACTGTTCCCCTCAGCAGTGTATTTCAGTAGATCCACCTGTTCTGCTCCCCACTCTGTCGCTGGTGAATCCTAACACAGACCCCCACCTCTGGTCTACATCCCAGTTCTTGTGTGCATAAATAAATAAATCTTTAAAAAAAGAATATACTGGAATCGTCTTTTTTCATCAATTGAAACAAATTATAAAGCTAACAAATTTCTGTAAAAAGGAAGACAGGTGACATGTACAATAGAATCCATATCAGATTTGCAACCCATTGAAATGAACAGACTTACACATAACTTCAAATAAAAAAAAAAAATCAGGGAAAGACAAATAATAACCAAACATCAATATTTAGTATTTTTCACTGACATATTGAAACTACTTAAGCTATAAAAACAATATGAACCTGGTGAATGAATGAAAATGAGAAGATTAGTAACCAAGAGTAATTTTGTCTTAAATTACTTTTTCTCAGCCTCAATTCAAAGTAAAACTGTCAGGCAAAAGTAGGGTGAAAACTATATAGATAAATATTACAATGAATATAATGAATGCCATTCCATGTATGTTATATACATGTACTGTCATCTTTATTTCTTTTATAAATTTTTAAATATTTCGTTTTCCAGAAAAAAAGCACAAGAAACACTATCAAATCTGGTATTTAGCCAGGCAAGCCTCATTAAAAAATAACTGAAGTTTCCTATATTCCTCTTCCATTTCCATTCCATGATATTGAAACAAATAAAAATTTTAATCCAGTATTTTATTATATCATTTCTCATATCTGCTATGTGGCCATTCTATTTCTGTAATCTGTTTTTCCTGCGTGACCTGACAGATATGTGTTTGTGTAATGACAAAAAGTTTTATGTTTAAGTTGAAATAATATATTTCTTATGTTCTTAAATAACTAGTACTTCTATCACATATTCATCTTAAGAACTTATTAAATATAAAAGATACTGGCTCGCGATCACTCGCCTCCTGGCTTCACCGCTCCTGGCTGGAGGCCAACTCTGAGAGCACCATTTTGGGATTCCTGATCAGCGGATAGGGTGGATCTGGAGCGAACCTTCACGTTTCGGAACTCGAAGTGTAACAGGGTGGTCCCCAGGAAAGGGGGAGGTTCCCTGCCCCACCCAAGGAAGGGTGGAGCTCAGCAGGAAGAGGAGAAGCTGCAGAAGAGACGGAGGAAGGAAGCAGGATGGAGCCAGGAGACCTGGAGGAGGCGCATGGAGCCTAGAGACACGTGAAGAAACTGCGCTTGTCTTTTGGTCGTGGACGGGGTGACACAGATGTGGGTGAGACCCGTGGGGAGGTGACTATGGCAGCTTTTATCTTAATGTTGATTTTGCTCTTTTCCTTCCGGGCATGTCTGGTTGTTTCTGACCCTTTTCTGTGGGTCCCCACTGGAAGATGCTTTAGACTTGGGGCAGGCTTTGGGGCCTTGTTCTGGGCCGATCCCATATGGATGGAGTTTTACCCACAAGAGGACGGGTAACTTTGGGTGCTTGATTTAGAAACTAGATTCTTTGCCTTTCCTGTATTGTTTCCTAGTTTTATTAAAGTTCCTTCCCATTAAAGTCTCCTATGTTTTGTGTTGATGCGGCGGATGGCCGAACCCATTTAGAATAGGCAGGTTTGCGGGGTTTGGGCTGCCCCTCTCCCTGCCCTATAACAGAAGCAGACCTACTCAGGGATCCCCATCATCGTGGCCAACATGGACACCGTGGGGACCTTCGAGATGGCAGTGGTGATGTCACAGCATTCCATGTTTACAGCCATTCATAAGCATTATACCCTGGATGACTGGAAGCTCTTTGCCGCAAATCACCCAGAATGCCTGCCCCATATAGCCGTGAGCTCAGGCAGTGGGAAGAACGATCTGGAGAAGATGAGCAGCATCCTGGAAGCTGTGCCACAGGTCAAGTTTATTTGCCTGGATGTGGCCAATGGGTATTCAGAGCATTTTGTGGAATTCACGAAACTCGTCCGTGCCAAACTTCCAGAACACACTATTATGGCAGGGAACGTGGTGACAGGCGAGATGGTGGAAGAGCTGATTCTTTCTGGAGCAGATATAATCAAAGTGGGAGTTGGGCCTGGTTCCGTGTGCACCACCCGCACCAAGACCGGGGTGGGCTACCCCCAGCTGAGCGCCGTGATTGAGTGCGCGGACTCTGCCCACGGCCTCAAGGGGCACATCATCTCTCTGGACTGACAGGACTACCATTCAAACCATTGCAGAGACTCCTCACATCTGTCTCATTCTAGATGAGATGCTCAGAACAGAACAGACCATGTTGGCTGTACTTGAATAGAACTATTCAGCTTCCCCTTAATATGGATGAAATCCTGAATTAGTGGCAGCTTTTTAAGGGTCTTATAACAGTGTGGACTCATTTGAATAAATCAAATCTTCAGACCTTTTCACTTGTACAATTGCTAAACTCAGTTCCCACACTAAAGAATTGATAGGTGAGGACAGCGCTGGGGCGCCCTGAGGTCACCCCCTCAGGAGATTTTTTAAGTGTGATATGAAACCACTGCCATCCATAGAGGGCCTGGAAAGATCTTAGAATATTGTCCTATTTCCTTGGGCAGCTTCTAGGAGCAAGGAAGGCAAACAGAATGTATACTGATGGAAAAGGAGACGGTGGTACTAGAAGACACTTTCGAGCTAAGAAATACCTGGAGGATATGGAGAGATAAATCACTGCACCTTCCAAGATGATTCTGAACAACCACTCAACATATACTTTAATGCCCAGAAATGTATGGCTTCTTCTACTTAATCCATTTCTTCTATACAATGTGAAGAAAACAAGTGCAAAGGATAGACTAAGGTCATGGACTACAGGTGCTTTGCTGGTTTCTAAATTCCTGCTATGAGTGAGACCATCCGGTGTTTTTCGTCTTCTTTCTGGCTTATTTCGCTGAGCATGATCCCTTCCAGCGCCATCCATGTTGCTGCAAATTGCATGTGCTTATCTTTTTTGAATGCTGAGTAATATTCCATGGTATATATGGACCACATCTTCTTGATCCAGTCATCTATTTTGGGGCATTTGGGTTGTTTCCAAAGCTTAGCTATTGTAAACAGTGCTGCTATAAACATAGGGATGAGGTGCCCTTTTGAATTGATGTTTCTGTGTCCTTTGGGTAAATACCTAGGAGTGGAATTGCTGGATCCTATGGAAGCTCTATGTTTAGTAGGTCCAGAAATCTCCACACAGCTCTCCATCGTGGTTGGACCAGTTTGCACTCCCACCAGCAGTGCAGGAGAGTTCCTTTTTCTCCACACCCTCGCCAACATTTGTTGTTGCTAGTTTTTTTAATATGTGCCATTCTCACTGGTGTGAGATGGTATCTCATGGTAGTTTTGATTTGCATTTCCCTGATTGCAAGTGATGCTGAACATTTTTTCATATGTCTGTTGGCCATTTGCATTTCCTCTTCAGAGAAGTTTCTTTTTAGCTCTTCTGCCCATTTTTTGACTGGATTATTTTCTTTGTTTTTTTTTTTTGAGTCTCTTCAGCTCGCTAAGAGCATTCATTATTCTATGAGGACATCAGAAGTCTGCATACTTAAATCTCTAGAAACTTCTAAATATTGATTTTACACATGATCACCACCAAAGAAATCTTTCAGGATCAGTACAATCCTGATTACTTTCTGAACTGTGTAGGTTTTTCTTCTGATTCATCAATGAAAAATACTTGTTTTACATTTGAAAAATCCCCATACTTTGCCCCCTCTTGTCACCGATGAAGACATGGAGGTGCCGTTGAAAGCCATCTTCCCTCAGTTCCCACAGGCCCTAGGAGGAGACAGTGATGATCACTGAGGGAAGGGAAGGGCAGCCGTAGTCTCTTCTGACTTGCTGGAGAAGCAGCTGTCAGTAGTTCTCCTGAAGCCTCCTAATAAAGGTTAAAGGCTCCATTTAACTAAGTCCTTGGCGGGGCCTCCAGGATGGCCTAGGGGTTAGTCTCAGCGCTCTCACCGCTGCGGCCTGAGTTCAAGCCCCAGCCAGGGAGCTACCCGCAAGGAGCGTGGGAGTTAGCCCCCAGAAGGGGGCATGGAGCTAGAGCGCATGTGGTGCAGCAGAAGGTCTCTTCTCTCTGTGCCTGCTGCTCCACTATGCTCTGTGCTTCAGATCTCCCCTCGCCCCGCCCCCCCAGCCCACTTGTCTGCCCAACAAAATCTGACACAATAAATATAAAAGATAGTTCAATCAAGTTTACTTCTCATCTCAAGATTTACTTACAATAGAAGGACAATATACATATAGTTGTTAAAAAACATTCTTCATGTGAAGATATCAAACTGTTCTTAAGAAGACTTCAGTTCTTGCTAAATTTAAAAAATGAAATAGCCCCAATACAGATAAATGTTTTCTTCTAGGAAGAATTGCTCAATTGCAATTAAGGCAGAGCTAAGCAATTAGCAAAGATCAGACATTTGTTCTTATAATAAAATCATCAAGTCCTAGCTACTCATGTGCTATAATTATTCAGCATTTTGTTAAATATATTCTTGTAAATAATAAATAGGGGTTAGTAGATCTGAGTTTTGACAATTTCTAGTTATGTAAACTTGTTCAAATCTGTGTTTATTTTCATCATCTATAAAATGCAGATAATATGAATATGTTTTCAGATTTTACATTGAGATTGTGGAAATTTATAATCAATAAATTTATAAAAATAAACAAGATTTTTCAGAATAAAAAACAGTTGTCAGGGCCTCCCCGGTGGCGCAGCGGTTGCGCGCTGGGTTGTGAAGCTGCCTGCGGCCTCTGAGGCACAGGTTCGATCCCCCGCTGCTCCCTGACCACCGGAGGAAGGTCCCACATGGCGCGCAGACCTCTCCTGCAGCCCGTTGCTCCCTTCAGCAGTGTACTTCGGTCCTTCTGCCTGCTCTGCTCCCCGCTCTGGCTCTGGTGAATTCTCTCACCCTCCCGCGCTTCTGACTGTACCCAGTGCATGTATAAACAAAACAAACAAACAAATAAATAAATAAATAAAACATGCCTCTATTAAAAAAAAAAAGTTAAAAAAAAAACAGCAAAAAAAAAAAAAGTTAAAAAAAAACCAAACAGCTGTCACTTTTTCCCCTTAACATATTTCATCTCATGGAGATGGAGATTAAAACTCTGTTCTTTTTTCCAACTATGTTATTATATTATTTTTCAGCTTTATAACGAATAAAATTGCATATGTTAAAGGTGTACAATGTGAATATTTGATAGACACACACTTTGTGATACTATCAGAGTCAGGTTCATTAACGCATCCACCACTTCCCATCGCTAACTTTCTTTGTGTAAGTGTGGTGAGAACTCAATTCTTTCAGCAATTTCAAGTATACCACACAGCATTATTAACTATATTTTTAACCTACACATTCAATCTCTAAGCTTATTCATCTTTTTTTTTAAGATTTATTTATTTATGCATACAAGAACTGGGGTGCAGGCCAGAGGTAGGGGGTGGTGAGAAGATTCACCAGAGACAGACTGGGGAGCAGAACAGGCAGACTGGCTGAAACACACTGCTGAGGGGAGCAGCAGGGAGACAGGAGAGGTCTGCTGCGCCATGTGGGTTACCTCCCTGGTCGGGGATTGAACTCGCGCACTGCAGTGGCTGCTGATAGGTTCATAGTGCTGATGCTTAACCCCTTGTGCCACCAGGGAGGACCTAAGCTTATTTATCTTATAATCAAAGACTTGCACATAAATTTCCCCACTATTCATGTCCCCCATTCTAGGGCAAACACGATCTTATTGTTTATATTTTGAGATTGCACTTTTTCCCAGATTGACAGAAGCTCAGGAATGATCAGATGTGAACATTTGTCACTATTGCATTTGCTTTGTTTCAGTATGCTGAGGTTTTGTTTGTTTGTTTATTTACATTTCTACCCCATCTCCCTATTTAGTTGACTCTATTTACAAAAGATATTCTAATGGACAAGTAACTGAAGCACTGCTCCCTGCTCTTCATGGTGAGAGTAGTAAACCTGGGGGTTAGTGGTTTCATCTGTTCTATCTGTGTTGCTTAGAAGAAGGCTGAAAAACAGAATCTCTGAAATCAGACCATGTCAATGTGACTTTCAGGTTTGTGCTGTCCTAGCCCTGCAGTCTTGGGAATATTTCTTAAACATCTCATCTGAAAAAATGGAAATCTGACTGTACCTGCTTCCTACAATGTTGCAAAAGATAAAGTAGTTTATACATTTAAAATCCTTGAAGGCATGACTCATGGTATTTAAGAACTTTCAAAATTAATTGTTGTGTAATTGTATTTTAGTAGCTTCTTGTCAGGAAAAGACTAGTTTGAAAAAAGTATAAAGATACATTACCAGAAAGTGGACACTGCATGGATAATGGGCTGTGGCTGATGGGAAAATGACTGAGAAACAGAGGAAGCAAACATTAATTTCTTATAAACAATTGTATTCGGGTGACAGAAGAGAACCTATCAGTACCTTATTAGCTTCCTGCATCTCTCCTTGACCAAGGGAATGTGATAACATAATCACAGCCTGCATTTTTTAGTCTCATTATATCAAGGAACTAATTTGTTTACTAGGTTGTACATATGAGTGCCAATTGGTATTTTTTCTTATTGTTGAACATAACAAGTTTATTATTTTTTAATTACTGAAGTAGTACAGAATAAGTTATACCATATTTTTTAATCTATTCACCTCTGTTGATAGATATGTATGTTGTTTTCAATGTTTCTCTACAATGAAAAAATGCTGATATGCATATACATGTACCACATAAATAACATGTCTTCATTCTTTTTTTTTTTCTTAAATACCTAAGTTTGGTCATAGGATAAGTACATATGACTTTAAAGAAACCTCCAATGTACTTTCCAAAATTTCACATTTTCAGCAGCAAAATATATTTCAATTTCACTAAGTCCTCACTCATATTTGTAATTGCCATTTTTCAGAAATCTTTTGTGTACATGGAAGCCCGTGCTTTTTCTGGATCATATATAAATGTTAAAATTTTTGAGAGGCTTTTTTGAGTTGTAAGGGTCACATGCACACACACATATATATCTCAAAGTCTACCTAGAGAAATCAATATAAATACCAACATACAATTGCATATGGTATCAGTATATTATATGCTCAATACAAATATTAGACTGTATTGTATATTTGTCTCTATCAATCTATAAGGAGAGGTTTATAGATGTGGATATGTATGTGTAGATATGTATGTGGATATGGATATAGATCAGAATTGATATATATTGAATTTTCACATGAATTTTAGAAAAATGTTGATGCATATTGAGTAAAAAATACTCCTAGCAAAACTCCAGATCATAAGTTTCTTGATATGCCTGTAAAATTTCTACAATTTTCCTCCATGACTAGTTTAAAATATAGGAAATCACCCCTTGCTAATAATCTCACACAGCTGCCTTTGAAAACTATATCTCAACCATTGTCCCCATTCTTAAAGTCATTACCCCTCAACACTGTGCTCATTTTTTGAATCATAGAAGTGTAATAGACCCTGGAGTCTCTGTCAGTTGCTCTGATACGAGGCAGCAGGATGCTTTGGCTCTTAGAAGTTTGAAAGCCTCAATACCTAATCATTTGCTAATTCTCTTCTAAAAATCCGTTGCTCTGAGTTATTCATATAATCAGCAAAGTGTGAAACTGAGGTGTCTGACTCTGCTCTCTGCAGGGGCTCCCTTAATTTGGTGTCTGTCCTCACACTTAAATCCATCCATCATAGAAGTTCATGCTTTATTATAGCAAAACACCAGGTGAATCACATTCTGTTAGTGGTTTCTACAAGCTTTCTCATTGATATCATAATTGGCCAATTATTAATGCTAATACTTAGCTAACAGCAATATGAACTCATTCAAATGCTTCTTTTCTTTCCCCCTTTATGATCTTTTCTATTTAACCATCTTTTTTTTATGTGCTGTGACTCATACTTTCATTCTTCTGAGTTTGTTTTTAGGGGGGAAAAAGTGCACTTTGACATTCTGAAGCCTTGGTAGGCATTCTGGAATCTTCTACTTACTAATATGATTTTCAGCTAATTACTTGACTTTGACTCATGCTTCCTTTATATTTTAAAGTGTATTATAAGATGTATAAAAAGAGAAACTTTAATTAAAAGCAAGGATTCACTATGCATTCCATATTCCCTTTGCATCAGCAAGCACCTCTGCTGGTTGTAGTTCTTTGTGGGGTTATCCAAATCTTTTATCCTGAGTGTCAGGGACATTAACAGTCCTGCTAAAATTGGATGATTGTAGTTTTCTATAGACCTTAGTCAGAGGATATGTTAGTACTAAGATATGTCCTAGGAGATTTCCCATTTTCCAGTCATATTCTTCCATACCTCAGGCTATTCTTTGTAGCCCAATTTCCACTTGAGAATTACTCCAGCCAATGCAGAAGCAATTTTCTTTGCTAATTCAAAGGCTTAAGATGTGTGTGTGTGCGCATGCACACATGCACGCACACACACACTCTTTAAACATTACTTTTAATGAACAAGTGTTCCAGTTGTTTTCAATATGAGACTAAGCTATCACCCCCCATAAAACTCAAAAAATACTCGCAGAAAGGAGAAAACCTTAATCTCCAACTTCATCACATCTTACTGCAAGGAGCACTCATTATGTGAACACTTTTTCAGTCAGGCCTAGATTTATCTCTATGTAAATCATGAAATTTATGGACTATATGATAAGTTTATCTACCTTTCATGTAGTTAGCATCGAAAGACAAGGGAAATTTGTGTAAATCCCCAAAATTGGGCATGAAGAAAAGAATAGAAGTGATAGTAGCACAGAAACGTCACCATCATGAGCTTCCATTGTGCAGGAGGCCAGGTCTGAGAGGATCTGATCTCTTTATGGAGAATGGAAGGAAGAAAGAAGTGATATCTTCTTAACTTCCCCAGATTATGCTGATGAAAATAGTGCCTTTCTTCCTTGTTTTCTGTCCAATACAAAGGGCCATTGGGTCAGAGGAGAACAGAAATGAAGAGTAATCCTTAAATCCATTCCTCCATTGGTTAAATGTCCCATGATAAATAGACACTCACATTGAAAGAAAGCAGGGAACCCAGCTTAACCCCTTAAAAAAATTTGTGTTTTGGTAAAGAGCCTGGTAACACTGGCAGTGAGAGATGCCTTATCTGGGGACTCCCCAGTGGCACAGGGGGTTAAGCGCAGCACTGTGAAGCTGTCTCCAGCCTCTGCAGCTTGAGTTCAATCCCTGGCTGGCCAGGGAGCTACCCACATGGTGCAGCAGACCTCTCTGCCTCTACTACTGCTCCCTTCAGCAGTGTACTTCAGTCAGTCTGCCTGTTCTGTTCCCCACTCTTTCTCTGGGGAATCCTCTCACTTGGCGCGCCTCTGGCCTGTACCCCAGTTCTTGTATGCATAAAGAAATTTTGAAAAATAAAAAAAGAGATGCTTTATCTGCAGAATGCTGTCAGCCAAACACCCCGGTTCAGGAGAGCTTATGGTGACCAGTGGCAGGTCCGTAGAATTCTGGGACACACACCAGGTGAGTAGAGGCTCCAGAACAGCTTTTTCAAAGCATAACTGTCCTTGCTATGTGAGACAATAGGCTATGTACTTTAGAGAATTAGTGCATGATTCCTTGCTGAACATACGTGGGCGCATACATGTGTGTATGAGAGAGAGGGAGAAAGAAAAAGAGACAGAGACAGAGAGACAGACAGAGACAGAAAACAGAGAGAGAAGACCCTGGAATCATGTACAGTGTTAATGTCCTCTGTCTTCTTCACCAGAGCCTCTTCATTGCTGGGGTACCTGGAATTATCATCAAGATAGATCTTGGGTAAGATTTTTGATCAATAGGTGTCTAATTAAAAATCCCACCCCTTTCATTAACTCAGGAAAATTGCCCTATTAGGCCGACAAGCTTTAGCCTCTCCCCTGTAATTGAGTAAGCGAAGGGTCTGAGAATTTCTTTAACTGTTGACGAATCCCAAGGTATTTCTCTGACAATGCAAGACTTTAAAATATTAATTGACTTACTGTCAGCTTCCAGGACTAATAAGCTTCCAGAAACCCTCTAGAGTCAGGAACTTTCAACTTGAGTCCTCCCTGCACATTTAGGTTCTGGTGTGGTGAATAGTGGCGGGAATATGCTGGCGTTCCTCCTTGGTCAGTATGTCACAGCTGCAGTGGCCGCCTCTACCAGGTTGTCCATCTGCTTTGCTTCGTCTTTTCTCTTTCTCAACAGGCCACCTTTTATTTTTACTCACTTTTAACTGGAAGCATTTTGTCCTTAAAGGCAGAAAGAAGTGAAAAATCCCCTTTAATTTCTGATCAATATCTTTCCAGATCAAATAATAAACCCCAGCCTGGAAAATATCAGATGCAATAGAACAATTTTCATAGATGGTCATGCCTGGGCACTTGGATTGGTGCCATCTGCATTCATCTGTCGGGGCTACCATGAAAAATTCCACAAAATATGGCTTCAGCAACAGAAATGCATCTTCTCACAGTTCTGGGGCTTGGAACTCTGAAATCAAGGTGTCAGAAGGGTTTGATATTTTTGAGGACGGTGAGAAAGCATCTGTTCCAGACCTCTCCTAGAGCTTCTCCCTGTGTCTCTACACCACTCCCCTCCATGTGTGTTTGTGTTAAAATTTCCCCTTCTTATAAGGACAGCACATCTTAACTTAGCAGTACTATTGGGGAAACAGTATGTCCTGAGAGAACTCCACCCCCTGATGTTTAAGGACTTCACCCCCACCTCCAAGCCAAAGAGATCTCAGGCACCGAAGATTACAAGTTCCATCATGCCATGGATCTGCTTTGACTCTTGACTTCTTGAAGGGGAGATTGCTGGGAACAAAGGGTGGAGTTAAGCACCCATGTTTGGTATAAAACCAAAGACTGTGGGCCTTCGGACTGCCCTGATTTTGCCAGCCTTCAGTGTGCACCCTCACCCAGGGGACCAGCTCGGACAGCATTATGGGTAGCACATATTCACCAATTGGTGTCTTTCTCTCTCTTCCTGTTCCCTCTATTTTCATTTTCCTTGTAAATAAACCTTTTATTAACCTTTATCTGTGTGCCTGGCCTTAGGTCTGGTTCTGAGTTATTTTCAAGCACCCTGGGGAGGACTCACTCCCAGGCTATCCTATTTCTCTCTGGGGTTACCCTGGATCAGTACCTCTTCAGTGACCTGACATTGGGAGGTATTGGGGGTTGGCACTTCGATGTATGAATTGGGTAGGATGCAATTCATCCTGAAACATCATCTTAGCTTGTGAGAGAACCCTGTTTCTCAGCCCTCTTTATTCAGTGTGGTCACATTTCATAGTTGTCATTGGCAGCATCTCTTTCTGTTTATGTTAGTCAAGTTTGGGATGGACAGGAACCCTACACACTCATTTAAGGGAAGTTGAGATTTGTATTGATTTCTGCTATTGAATTGTGGAGAGGATGAAACTGACTTTAAGGTTCATAAACCTGAATATTTTCAAGACTTTCTCTTCTTTTGTATGTGTTTTCTCTGCCTGTTGGCTCGATTCTCTCAGGCCAGCTGCTAAGTGAGATTGAATCTATGGTTACAGATAGTTTCAGGCTCTTGTCCATTGAGCCAGGCATCCAAGAAATGAAAGTTAGCATTTCATTGCCAGTTTCTGCAAGAACAAATTCAAGGAAGGTTTCTTGTAGGCCTTGCTTTGCTGATATGGTTATCCCTGAATCAATCACTTGCAGCTACAGGTGGGTGGAGCTTATTTGAATGACATGATCACGCCTGACCCCTGGTTATAAACCCCACCACACTGTATGGATTGGGTAGGATAAAGGGGTTTAAAAGAAAAGCATAGGCAACACACTAACTTTTCTGCTGCTAGTGTATTTTCCATTTCAATCACCTTTTAAAATGATATTGATTCTCTTATTTCAGAAATTTTATATAATGAAAGACACAAAACCAGTGACATCTATAATCTCAGTTCTTACCAATTATTTTGCATTTGCTTTGCTCTTCATCTTTGAAGATGTTTATGTTTTGCCTTTCATATTTCAGAATATTTTCCTAGCTATCTGTTGTTATGTGTGTGTCTGTGCATACATGTGTATGTTCGAGTATCTTTTTTTGAAATCTAAAAGAAAAGCACACAAAATAGTGGTTGAACTTCCTGTTCCTGTCCCTCATCACTCAAAGAAAAGAAAATCTTCCTCTTGGATGTGTGTTGCAAACTGATTTGAGACAACGTTGTCATTTAACTTTCATTAGTACCTTTACAAAACATGGACGCTTTCAAAAATTGGAGGCAGATCACGGAAAAGTGTACATTCATTGCTCCACAATTTCACTATTAAATTATCTGCTCACTGGAAATGTAGTCTTTTTAGACCAAATTTTGTGAAATAAATGCAATGTTTTGGAAAGCAAATGAAAATGATTCAAAGAACATTTCTTTCTAGGCTCAGGGAAATCTTACTCTCTCTTTTAAAAAAGTCCAACTATCTTATAGGAAAGGCAGCTCTAATATAGTATTAGTATAAAACCAGCTAAAAATTGAGCTGGATCAGCAGACAGAAAAAACAAAAATCAAAAGAGCTCTACCTTGAGAAACCGAAATCAAAAGAAGTAGTTACCGGCTCTGCTAGTTTCCTCTTTCATGCATAGACTTTCTAGAGACACACATTTTCAATACCGCTCATTTTCCTAAATTTTCTCTAACACCTTTCATAATTAACAAACAGCATGATGGAAATTTTAATAATGATATCTAAAGCACTTAAGAGGCCAGGTCTGGAGCATGCTTCACTGATTAAGTTGCTTCAAAAACTAACCATCCTTTTCCACATTGTAGATTAGAGTCTACTTTCTTACACTGAGATAAAATGATTTATACTGAAGGATTTTTAAAATAAATTACTCCACAGACAATACACCACTGTTAGATGAATGGATTATACAAACATATTTCTGGGTCAAGTTCAAACCATACTTGGCGAGATCCTGAGGAACTAGGAAATTAAATCTGCATAAAATATTTTCTCCGAGTTAAAAACACTACTGGAAACCAGCTTTCTGTATTTGTTTATTGCTCTTCAATATATTCTTGTCAGGTTCTAAGGCAGTGGCTAGACTTGACATCTTTTTGTTTCAACACTACTAGTGGGTCAAGAAAGTGAATACTGCTTTAATGAAGTTAGCTATCGCTTGGAAAATTCCAGTCCTACAGATGTTTTCTTTGGAGTGACAATGCTCCACCCCCCATTCTTTTCTTCAGAAATGAAATCACATGTGCTTTGAAAACATAAACTGAAAATTAGACTTTTGGTTTCAAGTATGTTATAGTGTATAAACAGGTCAAATTCTAATGCAGTTCACTTGAAATGTATATATTGTTATAAATCAAAGTTATGCAATTAAAAATAGTTAAGGGAATTCAGTTAGTGTCATTAGAAATTAAAATGAGTGCCTTAGATTTTCAGAATAGAATAAAGAAACTTTACTCGTATAGGAAAGACCACTTGAAAACTGTCCTGAAATATTGTCATAACGTTGATGTCTACAAAGTTTTTTTAATTTTACTTTTTTAGTTAACATACAATAAAACTGGCTTTTAGATTAAAAAAACAAAGTAAAGCAAAAGTGTAAGCCATTCTGGATTTATCAAGTGTTCTGGGCGCCCCAGAATTCCAATTGTTCTGCCCTCAAGCCTAGAAAACCAGGGGTGTTGTGGGAACTTTGAGATTTTCCTTCTCTGATCCCCCGAATCAGAGAGTTGTACCTTAGGATGAGAGTTATACCTCTGATCCTCCAGCCTTTCCCAGACTGCCTTGGGCATTGCCTCTACAGCGGTCTTTCTAGATGAAGGTTCTGAGTAGGAATTTCCCTGGTGGCTGCTACATAGTCACTGGTTTTATTTCTGCCCACAGCTCTTTTATTTTGGTAACATCAGCCGCACTCCGTACATATATTTTTTATTTTATATCTATTTTTGCATCGTTCTTCCTTTTTGTACAATGCATGCTTTCTCTTTTCAGGTGTAGCCCCTACAAAATTCCCATCACCAATTCACCCATGTACCCTCACCACAGTCCCTGTGTGTGCACTCCCGTATATTTTTAGAAGAACCAGGCTGACAAAGTTTATAATGGAAGGTGGTAGAACTGGATCAGATCGACCTGCTATGTTCTAAAGAGCTCTAACTCAGTGCTCCCAGGGGGCCATTTAAAGTTTATAATCCTTCTTATTGTAGTGGGAATTTGAGAAATAATTGCTGGCATGTGGGGATTCTTTATTGTTTATTGCTGAGTTAAGTAGATTAAATCAAAGTTACTTCAAGTGTTTTTCTAGCTAAAGCAACAAAAATATTCTGAAGCTCTGGAATGGCCTGAATCCTGGAGGCAGATATAACTGACAGTACCATTTCTTATTGTTTGACTGAAAGGATTTCATATTGAACTCTCATTTCAAAGGCTTATGCAATATGATCAAATATGTTATGTCCCTTAAAAGGCAACATAAATAAAAGCTTGGATCAGATATTAGGATTAATATGTTATAACAAATACTTAGAAGATGTGGATCATATTTGTTTCAGATGCAAAATTACATTATAATCAGTGTGTTATTTAATAATATATGTTAATTTGTTATGTAACCATGTTACATAATTATGATATGATCATTATAACATATAAACCAAACCTGCTTGCTAAAAGCCATTTTACAAACATGTATCTATTAATTTAACTTGAATTTGCAGAACTGTTTCATACAATTTTACTGAACAAACATTGGATTTATTATACTCTTGTATAGGTTTCAAGTGTGCATCATTATGAGTCAAGATCAGTATGTAATATGCTTTGTTCACCACTAAGCACGTTTATTTTAAAATGCTTTTGAAGGAAATATGGTTGGAACAGATATTTCTCCCATTTGAAAAGCTGTACTCATTTTGCCTGTCACATTTACAAAGCACATCATTGGGCCTCTCCGGTGGCTCAGTGGGTTGAGCGCAGCGCTGTGATGCTGTCCTCAGCCTCTGCAGCAGCGTTTCGATTCCTGGCTGACCAGGGAGACCCCACATGGTGTGGCAGACCTTTCCTGTTGGGCCTGCTGCTCCCCTCCACAGTGTATTTCAGTCTGTCTTCCTGTTCTGCTCCCCACTCTGTCTTTGGCGAATCCTCTTACCCTCCCACGCCTCTGGCCTGTACCCCAGCTCTTGTGTAAAAATATATAAATCTTTATTAAAAAAAAAAAAGCACATCATTATCCTTGGAATCACATCCATATCATTTTGAAACCCTGATGTGTTAGAATCATTAAAATATTTTCATATAATAACTTCAGAAAGCAATGTTTGAGTGTAATATAAACATTTTCTTTTTTATTTTAATATTTGTTTTATTTATTTATGCATATGAGAACTGGGGTGTAGGCTAGGGGTGCAGGGTGAGAGGATTCACCAGAGACCGAGTGTGGGGCAGAACATGCAGGTCTACTGAAATACACTGCTGAGGCAGAAGCAGGGAGACAGGAGAGGTCTGCTGCGCCATGTGGGTCACTTCCCTGGACAGGGATGTGGGTCACTTCCCTGGACAGGGATCGAACTCATGCCTCAGTAGCTGGTAATAGCTTAATAGCGCTGAGACTTTAACTCCTACACCCCAATGAATTCCTAAACATTTTCTTTTTAAAAGCTATTACATGTCTCAACAAAGAGAGAAGGAGGTACAGTGGTCTATGGTGTTGAATATGGGTGAGTTGGTAGTGGGTACTCTGTGGTGGTAATGCTTTTGGGGGTACCCTAATATTATCTTAATTAAAAATAGAAAAATAAAAAAAAATAAAAAATAAAAGCTACCATACATGTAAATGAGTTTTCTTTTTTTTATTATTTTACCTTTAAATTTCCAAGTTTGAGGAAAATATAGCCTTTCTAGTCAACTTACACTTTTAAAATTGACATTGAACATTTAAATGTCAAGCTATACTTAACAAAAATTTTTAAATCTGTTCAGTCATCTATGATTAACACGATAAAGAAAAATAATAGAAATCCAAATGTGAAATTTTTATAGCTCTTCACACTTTTCAAAATTGTTTCACAGTCATTATCTCATTTAATTCCCCCAAACTTGAAGGAATAGTTTTAATTCAGAACTGAATCTAATCATATTTTGGTGATTTGTTCTCTTCACCAACTTGCCAGTGGAGAACCTGAGATCAGAACATGCAATGGTCTCTCCATAACATCATTTATTCTCACACAAATATCATCATTAGTGAACTCTCCTGTGAGATTTTAAAATTCTTCTCAAGTACACCATATCCCCTCACCTCATAGTCAAATTCCACAATTCTTCTAGCTCCTTTGCAAATCTCACCTCCATATCCTTTCCCTGTGAAAGGCATGATCTTCTTATTGTTCTCATAGGACACAAGACTCTGAATGACGATTGTTAGCTTATATTTCTGCTGCTTCACTGAGAGAAACAGACATTTGCTAAGTCTACCTGGTCACTGAAGGTCAAAGATTTCTTATTGACTTTCCGTCTGGGTGATCTATCCATTGATAAAAGTGTTGCATTAAGGTCCCTTAGTATTATTGTTTTGATGTCTATTCCTTCCTTTACAGAAGCTGAGAACATTTCTTTTGTCAACTTATGTACTAAATGTTGAACATAGTGACAGAAAAACATGAGGCATTTAATAAGTGAAATAAAATAAAATAGACAGTGAAGTCATCTGTTAAGGAATATCTCTTTTTCTGAGTAAAATTTTTATTACTCAGAAAGTCTGTCCATATTTACATGTCTTGTCTGTCATTGGGTTTCTACAAAATAATGTGGATCTGTACACTCACATTTATTAAAGTCGAAAAGTTAAAAACAATGAATTTACCATCTCAGTGTGCTTTTAAGAGCATATTCACAAATATAATCTAGAGGTTTATATTTCATCAGAAGGGTAAAGTACAGCTGCTCTAACATTCAAAAATAATATTTTAAGAAAATTTGAGTCTTAAGATATTTTAAGAATATTTAGATAAGTAATGTAACTTTCTTTTCTTCAGATAATATTTGTTACTTGGGGAATTGCCATTTCAGTTTTTCTTTTTCTGAAAAATATGATTGATGGATGGCACCTGATGCTTTTGAAAAAAACTTGCATTCCTATCTTTTGTTGCATAACAAAGCGTCGTAAAACTTAATGACTTAGAACAAAAGAAATATACTTGTTCTCACCAGTCTGTGAAATGTCTGCTCAGCAGTTCTTTTTTTTAAGATTTATTTATTTATGCATACAAGAGCTGGGGTGTAAACCAGAGGTGTGGGGAGGGTGAGAGGATTCACCAGAGACAGAGTGGGGAGCAGAACAGGCAGACTGACTAAAATACACTGCAGAGGGGAGCCGCGGGCGAGTCAGCAGGTCTGCTGCGCCATGTGGGAAGCTCCCTGGCCGGGGAATCCAACCCATGCTGGCTGTGGACAGCTTCATAGTGCTGAGACTACCCCCTGTGCTACCAGGAAAGCCCTGCTCAGCACTTCTGGATACATCTGCATCACAGCTCTCACAGGCAGCACTAGTCAATTGGCAGAAGGAACAAAGTTATACTTCGCAGGAACAAACAGGTGAGAGCTCTTCTTTCTACCATGATGTTCAATCTTCAGATTCTCCTTAACATGGAGATCTTCTGGCAACACTGTACAAGGGCAAATCCAGGGCAATGCCTTACTCAGTGTCATGGAGTTGATGTGGGAGTGGCCTCCCTGGTATCATGGATAAAGACAAGCATGTTTTATTAGGGACATTTGGATAAAACTCTGTCAGTGACTACATATACTTAAGCATATTGCAGTAATTTTCCATTAAGTTAAATGATGAGTTAAGTATAATCATGATCTTAAGAATGAGAAAGAATGGGAATTTTGGAAATATCAAGTAGAGTAAATTACCATCCTCAATTTGGTAACATAACTAAACCGTTTTGATCTTCAAGTATTCGTTTTGTGAAAACTGCATCAAAATAAATCATTTGATGGTTTTATTTTGACAATGTGCTTCCCCATATCAATTACATATTGTTATCCTCACACCTTGAGGCAGTCATAGAGGTGTGCCTGTCAGATCTTTCTTCAAGATGTAGTTGCTGTTCAGTTGGAGGGAGTACAGATGGCTGACAGCTTCCAGCCGCATTAGCTGCTGGATCCATCTGAAATTCAAGCTGAGACCATATTCTTGCCGAACAGTTTCCCTCTAAGAACACACAAAGGTGAAGTAAGTACTAAGATCAGGCAAATTCTGCCCAGTGTAATAATCATCTAAGTGGTTATTTTGGCCTATTATGGTGACCAACATGTCTCAGATGAATTTTAATTTGATTCTCTCATTGTTCAATCTTTTCTTCTCTTTGGCCTCCTTTCTTAGGGATTTAATTTCACCAACATCTGGAAGCTAACTGTGACTAGTTCTACTTTGTTGTCTTTTATATTTTTCAGGCATTATCTTAATTAACTTAATAAAATAAATGCGCAGTCTTCGATGTTGGGGTCAGATTACTAAAGTTCTAAATCAACTTGGTTTGAAAAAGTAGGTGGTAAGATAGAATTTTGGAAATGGACATCTCACTGTTCCAATGGTTATCAAAACTGCATCCCAAGATGCTTGTAGGGTAAGCACTAGTCAATTGGCATAGGGTCATGGCTCCACCACTTAATATTTCACTGGTGATGACTGAGAGGTTGCCAATTGGATGGGACTATCCTGATAAGTAAATGAATCATGCATTTAAAAAGTAGGGGAGGTGGGCCTCCCTGGTGGCGCAGGTGGTTCAGCGCTGCGCTGTGAAGCTATCCGCAGCCCCTGCAGCGCAGGTTCGATCCCGGCGAGCCGGCAAGGGTCCCAAATGGCGTGGTAGACCTCTCCTGTCTCGCCCGCTGCTCCCCTCAGCAGCGTATTTAAGTAGATTAGCCTGTTCTGCACCCTACTCTGTCTCTGGTGAATCCTCACACTCTCCCCCATGGCCCACCCCCGCACCACTGAGCTACATCCCAGTTCTTCTATGCAAAATATATTAAAAAATTAAAAATAAGGCAAACATGAAAAATGATAAAGTGATTTTGATTAATTATTATCAATTTTATTGCTATTCCACAGAATGATAATGAAGAACTGACTGCCATAGATAGGCAATGCAAAGCCATGTATGAGAGGGCCTCTTGTGCACCTTACAGTTGGAACCTATTACTTACAATAAGAGAGTTTGAAAAACTAACCACCATTTCAGGACCTGTGTTCCCAATAGGGGATTATTGGTCAGTGGCAAGAGTGAGTTTACTTGCTGTCATTCCCATCTATGCAGAAATTGAAAAAATACATTTATTTATTATTTATTATTCTGTTTAAGTTATCCATGGCAGTGGTATTTTGTTAAGGCAACCAGAGCAGACTGCATTGTGGTTTCAAATTTATTAATCTATACCTATATTGTTAGCTTTTTCTGGAAAAACAGGGCTCCTTTCTCACATGAATTATAATTGTCCACTTCACACCAACTCTTCCATTTGTTCCTTTGCCTTTTTTCTACTCTCCAATATAAAAAAAAATGCATTACACAGAGGAGAGACTATATTTTGTGGCCTCAAGTATCTGAGCACTTTTTGAAAGTGTTGCTAACAAGTCAGATAAAAGACAGAAGGAAGCTCTTGTATGAATGCACAGCCAGTGGATTTCTGAAATGAGCATTCTAAAAGCATTTTAGAGGCAGATATACGAGAGGGTAATTGAAAGAGTTATTCCAGCATATTAACCTTTAGTTCTGCCAAACTTCCATCTCAAGGAACACTAATTGCGAGTAAATATCCAGCAAACAGTATATCAAGGCTTTAATATTTTACTTAAAAAATCATCATTGCTCAGTGCACACACATTTTCTCAAAAAAATTTAAAAAATAGGACTTCTGTAAAGGAGATAAAGGACAGTCAGCAAACTTTCCATTCTGAGTAGAAAATATTTCACTTTTTCTTTCCTTTCTTTTTATTTTATAAATTGAACAAAATCTATAATGGAAGAATGCTTTGCACAGTAAAACAAAACCTATACAAATGAGGTAAAACAAAGTTCTGTGAAGCAAACTAAACATACTCTCATTCTATATCCAGATCATCCTCCCTCTATCACTTCAGATTTTGGAGATCTTAAAGGACAAAAGCATAGAACATACATTTATGTGTGAAAACAGTTATATGGAAAATGCTGGAAGAAGTCTTTGCAACTGCCTTAAATATAGTGACATTTACATTGACAACAACAGCGTATGGATTCACTCCACTTTTATGCTCTTGAGAAAAACAAAATCTTTAAAGGAGTCATTGTTGAATACATAGAGGAAGATCTAGCAAGTTTTTTTTTTTTTTGCATATTCTTCTAGGTAGATGTGAAAAGAAGAGTTTTATGATGACTGAAAACAGAGTTTTCTGGAGAAATGCTATCAGAAATTACCTCATCATAGAAAAGCATTAAAGTCTTTCCCAAGAACAATGTGGACAGTTTCCAGTCCAAGAGAACGAATTCTTCTTAGACATGAAGTGAGCTATTTTATTGGAAGGAAGGCCTGTTGATTGTCTAGTGGAAAACCATTTAACTGTCTGGCATGTTACTTGTAGAAGCAAAAAAAAAAACAGAAGCGATGGCCATAGGGTAGACTCTGTCCTGGCAATAGGTCCAGGTGGCTCAGACCTTCCATTCCTGTTTTAAAGACTCTCATCTGAGCCTCCCTGATGGTTACACTATCACTGTAGCAGCCTGAGTTCGATCCCTGGGCTAGGAAGCTAACCCATATGGCGCAGCAGACCTCTCCTGTTTCTCCTGCTGCTCCCCTCAGCAGTGTATTTCAGTAGATCCACCTGTTCTGCTCCCCACTCCATCCCTGGTGAATCCTCTCACTCCCCGCACCTCTGGCCTACACCCCAGTTCTTCTATGCAAAAATAAATACAATCTTTTAAAAATAAATAAAGACTCTACCCAATATGTTAAAATGCAAATTAACTTGATTTGGAAAAAATTATTATTATTATTATTATTTCATACTGGATGAAGTTCATGAAATACAATGGGTGAATTTTCTGCTAGAACTTTAAATGACACCAGCAAAGAAGGAGAAAAAGATGCAAAACAAGCCTACTTTCCTTTATTTTGGAAATATCGCCAATGGGTAATATATTGAATTATTCAAATTGTGTTCTTGCTATCTTCTGCTATCATGTATTTCTGATACCTGTATAGACTTTATCTATCAGTGCAAAAGGAGGCAAAGGAATTAAAATAGGAAGTAGATTTTTCTCTATCCAATAGCTTTGATAAGTGCTGAAATATGACTCAATGCCCTTAATGGGACATAATATAGTTTACTAATGTATAAAGACAAGGAAGACAGAAATTTTAGAAAATGAATGTATCATGAAATCTTACCTTTTGAGATTGTGTCCTTTGTTTCAATGTTTGCTATAGAGAGTTTTCAAATACGGGTGATTAAATAAAAAGTCAACAAAGTTCTATTTTTGTGGAATTCACTATATAGTGAGGAAGGTTGTGAAACACATATATATAGAACCAATAAATGCATATATTTATCCAATGAACATATAACAAATAATATTATAGCTATTAATTTGAGAACTGAGCAAGGAAACTCCCCGAAGTATGAGATGAGGATGTCTTTTTGGGAAACAAACAAACCATCATATCAACAAAATCTTCCACCATCAAAAATATTTGGAAACAGCTAGATGAAGCAACGTTGACTTGATCCTTAAAACTACTAATATTCTAAAATTTGTCTTAACTCCCCACAAGAAGATAGGTACCACCTATCTATCAAATCAGAGCACCACACTGATTTGATAAGAAGCAGATGTGTTCCCTGAGCACCTTACAAGACTCTTAAAAAAGACATCTTTTTTTTAATTTGGGGATTCTCGCTGGTGATCTTCAGCTAAATGACTCTCTTTCAAAAAGCAATGAAAGTGAAGGAGCTTTTTACACAGAGGTTAGAAAAAACAAATCACAAAACTCAAGTAAAATTAAGGGCACTGAGTTTAGTAACCAGAATATGAGGTAGGAAGTGATTTAAAAGAAAAATGAAGATTTACTAACCTTGCTTTGGCCAGCACTGGATAAAAGGCTATGTGGGATGTAGGCACATTAAACAACAATGGAAAATAAAGAAAAAAGTCTAACTTGTTAGATCACTGGGGCTGGGGGTTCCAGATTGATCCAAAAAAAAAAAAAAAATCCCACGTTTTCTTCTGTTTTGTGTTCAGAATGAATCGAGAGATGTCACAGAAGTCCGACTTAGGAGTGAAAAATGCCAGCTGTATAACTGATGATGCCTGCATTGCAGATTGTTCTGGAAAGGAGCATTTGCAATTGGCTTCATGCTACATCATCCAGAATTAATATGCTTATTGAGTCATAGAAAAAGTTGGGTGTACCTACTCTCTTCTCCCAGAGCAAACCCTACCTGTGTTACCAGATCACATAACTGAGAACAGAAAACAAACCAAAGCAGCAAGGCAACACTTTCTCCACAGGTAGGAAGATTTAAAGCAGGCACAGGCCCGATGCCTGCTCTCCTTCTTCCTCTTTAACTTGCTGATGAGATGAGTGACTTTTCCTCCTTTGGTGATTGTGGAAAGTTCAGAATGTCCCTCCCTGCTGGTCACTTCACACTTGACCAAGGCCAGGTGCAGGTCGTTTACCACCAGGCAGCCAGGCCTTTACTCAGCAAATCCCTGCTGGGGCAGACTGGAAGGGTTGGAAGGTGTGGGAAGAGGGCAGGACACTCAAAGGGATTTGAAGGTTCTGGGGGCAGAGTCTCCACCCACACTCCTGAATCAAAGAAACCACTCCTTCTTTCAAAGACAGCGTCTACTGTCCAGGGGAGTGGAAGTCTCCCTGTCCTCTGGATATTTAGGCAGGGGGTAGGGGAAGAGGGAGCACCTTTTGCCCTAGAAATGGTCTTTTGAACAGAATAAAAAGGATCTTCTAAGTTTGGGAGACCTGTCTTATGGCATAAATGGAGACAAAACTAAAAGTCATCAAAAGCTTCAGAGAGTTTTTTCAAAGCATAAACTTCCAAAAATGTTCAATCTCAACTCGCACGTCTGTGTAGACTGAATATGATACCAGAGAATATTTGACTCATAAATAAGGGAATCAGGACGCTGCATGGCTGTATAGCAAGAGCTCTGAGGGTGGAGATTTGTTATATCCGCCAGTGTTGTGAGCTGAAGTGTGTCCCCTCAAAACGTACACGTTAAAGCCTTCGCTCTTTGTATCTCAGAACGTGAACGTTTCTGGAAACAGGTCCTGGCAATGACAATTGTTTAAACTGAGATCACTCATCCTGCAGGATGAGGTACTTACATAAAGGGGAAATCTGGAAGCAGAGACCAACCTCCACAGAGAAAGGTGACATGAGGACAGAGGGGACAGACACTGACCCCAAGCCATGGAGCAAACCACGGAGCAAGGTCTGCAATGGGACCTTCCCTCCTAGCTCAGAGGCAAACAATCTGCCTGAGAGCTCAATTTTGGACTTTTACTTCCATGAAGAACGAGGGCAGACATTGCTGTTGTTTAGGCCTCCAAAGGTGTGGCATGTGGTGACAACAGTCCCAGAAAACTGACAGAGACAACTGCAGTCCGAGCTCTGAAGCAGGAGTCAGTGGATTCAGCATGCGCACTGATAAAAAGAGGCAGCAAGTCTCAAATAGCCACCACTGGCATAGAATTGCCCTTAAAATGGAGGGTCAGGATCAAAATGGGAATCAAGGTATTTTGCTGGACAAATTTCACCTTTTCTTTAGACTAATAGTTTTGATGATTCAAGAAGTCACCTGTAAGAATAATTCTGTATTTCCCTAAGTTATTTTTCCCCAATATCATGACTTAGGAACTGATTAAATAGATTCCTCATAAAGTAAAAGTTGAATTTTGGTTCATTTCAGTTAGTTTTCTTTTATGATTTTCTACATGCAAATTTAAAACATGATTTTGGAGAGAGCAATGGCAGACACTGGAAATGATTTAGCCCTGAGAGATAATGTTTAAAATATTAATAACTGTTAACTGAAAAATAAAGTCTCAGTGATATTTAAACAGAGAGATTACTAGATAATCAAAGTGAGGATTTGAACCCCGGAAGCAGTACAACAGTTTATACAGTAGCAATAGCGAGTCATTAACATTAATAATGTAATAATGTATTATTCTTGATAGGGTTTCTAGTTGCAGGTTGTCCTGACCTAAAGATATGCTGATGCTAGCAGAAGATTTTATTTTATTTTTTCCTTGCCTGGGAATGCACTGGGGAAGTGTAAAGGCTGACTACTCACTATTAAATAAATTTATCTAAAAAATATATTTATCTGCAAAGAATGACTTTCTCGTTAGGCAGCAAATTCCTGCAGAAGGATGGAGCGTCTGAGGATGGCTTTGCTCTTTCCTGCCAGTCCAGGGGAGGAGTTCTGGGGAGATGTTACAATATGTTTGGGTAACTCATTAGAGGATCCATTTGAATGTGTAGAGCCAGGAATTCACAGACCTTTGTAGTACCTTAGGGTCAGAAAGCCATGCTTCTGAACAACTCACATTTAAAATATTATTTCAACAGAATATTAACTATTATTGTAATACTTATTTCAACAAATATTTATTCAATACCTACAAAATACCTGCTAAATACTGAGTAATGGCCTCTTTTTTAGTCTCCAGGCTAAACAGAGAATTTTGTTTCAGAGGATGAATTTGTTATACAAGATCTATGATGGTCATTCACCTGCAAGGAGGGATGCTTTCAGGTACAGGGGGGCAGTGTGCACCGCCCATCTAGCCAAACTTCCTCCTTCTAGGCAGGCTGTCATCAGAATCTATAGTCCCTGTTGCAAAGTATCCATAATTTCAAGCTCTGTTCATCTACTTCCCAACAATGAAGATGGACAGAAAACCAAGATGGGGGCCTCCCTGGTGGTGCAAGGGGTTAAGCACCACACTCTGAAGGAATCCGCAGCCTCTGCAGCAGGAGTTCGATCCCTGGAAGACCAGGGGGCAACCCACATGGCGCAGCAGACCTCTCCTGTCTTGCCTACCACTCCCCTCAGCAGTGTATTACAGTCAGTCTGCCTGTTCTGTTCCCCACTGGTGAATCCTCTCACCCCCCCTGCATCTCTGGCTTGTACCCCAGCTCTGTATGCATAAATAAATATTTTTTTTAAAAAAGAAAACCAAAATGAAAAAATACTAAATGAAACACCTGAATATGGGAATTGATCAAAAACCCACATAAAGCAGAACAAAAATGCAGTTAATTAAAATGTTGATATGGAAAACAGAAGAACATGTAAGATACATGTAATTTATATGAACAGAGAGATTTGAGAGAATATTCTATGTCTAGCCAATGAAAATGTGGGGATGGGAAGTAAACGCAATCTAAGTTGACTATTGAACAGTGAAACAAAACAATAACAGCAAAATGTCAGCAGGGGAGCTATACCTTATGACTGAAATAATGAGCTGAACCCAGTTGTGAGATCACCGTGGAATAAGATACAAAGAAAATGTGACAGAGAGGACAAGAGCCATAGAGGAGAGATTCAAAAGTTAAGATGTCTTTCTCTTAATTTAACAAATATTCATGAAGCTCCTGGTAGATATCAGGCATTGCCCAAATTTTTCTAAAAGATACTGGTTCTTCCTCTTGTGGAGTTTATATAACGTGAGTGGCAGACAATTCACAATAGACTCCTGAAATCTGTAAACTGTGTGCAAAGTTAGAGGGTGGAGGGGTGTGCAACTGCTGTGAGAGGTTTGAGTGTGACCAGATTGAAGACAACTTTTATTTTAAGCAGGGTGGTGTGGCAGGCTTCATTTACAAAGTAACAGAAATGACATTTAAGTAAAGATTTGGGTGTTGAAAGTCTTATGTGATGTCTCCTCAAGGAGAGATTTGCTAATTCAACTCAAAGAATATAATCCCATTAATAATGAAAATAAATTTCATTGAGCTGAAGATATGAGTGCTCTGTTTATAGGAGCCAATATCATAAAAGTTGGGATCAATGAGATTAAAAATTAAGTTAATATTAATTAAATATAAATAAAAAATTCTGGAAAATCTTGAAAATGTCAGATTGCTTATGAACAATATGAATCAGATTAACAAGAGAATTCTAAAGAATTTCTTTCTAAAATATATGAGCAATAAACCAGGAAGAGTGTGCAAAAAATGTAGTAGGCAAATTATCATACTAGTCTAAAAAGTAAGTTATTTCAACAAAAGTATATAATCTTATACATCACAGGTGGCAGAAGTTTAACAACTACAAACATGTCCAAAAATATTATGAATGTATTTACTAATAAGCAACATAGTTAAAATATTAAATTCAAATATCTCTGGTATAAGGTGTTTAGAATTTAAATGTCATTCTAGTTCAAACTAGCTGGTTAAACAGCGTTATCATTTATTAGCTTGATAAGCACTGCATCCATTTGTGCCTCAGTTTCCTTATCTATAGAAGAAGAAAACAATAGTGCTTAGCTGAGGATTGTTGTGTGCATTGAAATAAAAGAACTGTGTATAAAAGAACAAGAGAGACAAAAAAAAAAATGGGTGAGCCATTTTTTTTTTGTCTCTCTTGTTTTCTTTCTTCTTTTCACCTCCACCTTCTCTTGGCTCCCAGAAAGAATGAGAAAAGAGGTAAGTTCAATTTTTATTCTCTAAACAACCAATCAAAAACACTAACTTGAAGGGATACATGCACAACCGTTTATGTTTCTTGCAGCACTATTTGCAATGGCCAAGTTATGGAATCAATCTAAATGGCCAATGACAGAGGAGTGGATTAAGAAGATGTGATATTTGGGCCTCCCCTGGTGGCACAGTGGTTGAGCGCTGGGCTGCGAAACTGCCCACAACCTCTGCAGCGCTGGTTCGATCCCCAGCCACCACCAGGCGAGGGTCCCATATGGCGCAGACCTCTCCTGCCACCCGCTGCTCCCCTCAGCAATGTATTTCATCAGTCTGCCTGCTCTGCTCCCCGCTCTGGCTCTGGTGAACTCTCTCATCCTCCCGCGCTTCTGACTGTACCCAATGCTTGTATAAATAAGCAAATAAATAAATAAACAAACAAACAAATAAATAAATAAATCTTAAAAAAAAAGATGTGATATGTGTACACGATAGAGTTCTACTCAACTACAAAGAAAGACAAACTCTTGCAATTTGCAACAACCCGGATGGAACTGGGTATAATGCTAGATAAAATAAATCTAGAAGACAAATAATGGATGATTTTACTCATATGCCAAATACAGAGAAACAAAATAAAGGAACTGACAAAACCAAACCAAACAAATCCTAGAAATACGATTGAAGAATTGAGACCTTTAGTTGGGAGGGAGCCCAACATCTAGGGTGAGGACTATGGGTGTTTGGGTGGTAGATGTGGCTCTGTGACATATATCTGAGGAGCTATAGAGATTAGACATTTAAATATATTTTTCATAGTTCATGCACTGTATAGTTAGTGATCCACAGACTTCTAACACTGAATGCTACACTGTTCAACTCTCAGCCAACCATTTGCTAGCATTGTATAAGTTTTAGGTGTACAATCTGTCGATTTGCTACACTTATGCATTGCAATATGGTTACCAGCATAGCTCTAGCTAACACCTGTCATGTTATATAATTATTTCCTTTTGTGTGTGTGATGAAAACTTTAAGATCCAATATCTTAGCAAATTGAAGTATATAATATAGTTTTAGTAATGTATAATTACAACGCATGCATATGATTCTCAGAATTCACTCACTTTCTAGCTCCAAGTTTGTATACTTTGATCAATATCTCCCTATTTCCCTGTCTCCTGTCTCCCCCACCTCTGTTTCCTGGTAAACAACATTTTGTGTTTCTACATGTTTAGATTATTTTAGATTCTACAAATAATTGCTATCATAAAATTTGTTTTTCTCTGTCTGACTTATATACTCCTTAGCATTCTGCCCTGATGAGTGGCTATTAATTTTTCAGTAGGACTCTACACCTGGGAAAGCTGTCTATACTTAAGATTCCAGAAATTTTTCAAAAAGTTTCCAAGAAACTTTAGGAATGTTGATCAATCATGTGTGTCTTAGCAAGCTCTTCAGGTATTTCTCAGTATGCTAAGTTTTCAGAACCATTGGTTTTAAACATTTTGCCCACAACTCTGTAGTCACAATTATTTTGTTCATTAGTTTTGCATATTTTCACTCTGAGATTATTTTTTGATCCAGAATCTCTCTGAAAACATTTCCAAATGATATTCTGATCTCCCTGTGGAAATACTTTGTTCTCAGCCCAGTTCAAGAGATATTAGAAATATTTAGAAGGAAATAATTTGTTGAATTCCTTTAAATGCATTCTATGTAAGGATCATATGCTATCTTAATTGATACTTTTTCATTTTTACATACTGCATCTCACACAAATAGCCAAATGGTTTTAAGTATTTTTAAGTATTTTAAGTATAAACAAGTGTTTGATAGTAATTTTCTATCTTCTTAATCACTGTGGCTGAAAAATTAATAGATTAGGCAAACATAATGAGAATGAATGGCTAGTGGTAAAGGAAGGATAAAAATTTAAATGTCATAATTCATTTCCCTTTTTGATTTCTTTTTTTTTTAAAGATTTATTTATTTATTTTTTTTTTTAATTTTTTTTTTTTAAATATTAAATTTTATTTTTATATTCCCCCATACAATTGCAAACGCCCCATTCTGACCCCAATCCTTCCCCTCCCGCCCCCCCACCCCCCAAAAAGTGTCTCTGGTTCATAGTTTTTTTGTTGATTTTGATTTTCACTTTCTTATATTCATTTTCCTGGTCCCTTATTTAAGTTTTCTAGATTCCTGCTATGAGTGAGACCTTCCGGTATTTTTCTTTTTCTTTTTGGCTTATTTCGCTGAGCATGATCCCTTCCAGTGCCATCCATGTTGCTGCAAATTGCATGTGTTTATCTTTTTTGAATGCTGAGTAATATTCCATGGTATATATGTACCACATCTTCTTGATCCAGTCATCTATTTTTGGGCATTTGGGTTGTTTCCAAAGCTTAGCTATTGTAAACAGTGCTGCTATAAACATAGGAGTGCAGGTGCTCTTTGGAATTGATGTTTCTGTGTCCTTTGGGTAAATACCTAGGAGTGGAATTGCTGGATCATATGGAAGCTCTATGTTTAGTAGGTCCAGAAATCGCCACACAGCTCTCCATAGTGGTTGGACCAGTTTGCACTCCCACCAACAGTGCACAAGAGTTCCTTTTTCTCCACATCCTCGCCAACATTTGTTGTTGCTAGTTTTTTTAATATGTGCCATTCTCACTGGTGTGAGATGGTATCTCATGGTAGTTTTGATTTGCATTTCCCTGATTACAAGTGATGTTGAACATTTTTTCATATGTCTGTTGGCCATTTGCATTTCCTCTTCAGAGAAGTTTCTTTTTAGCTCTTCTGCCCATTTTTTGACTGGATTATTTTCTTTGTTGTTGCTGAGTCTCATCAGCTCTTTGCAGATTTTTGTGATCAGTCCTTTATCATTAGTGTTGGGTGCAAAAATGTTCTCCCAGTTGGTGGGGTTTCTCTTTGTTTTTGTTATTGTCTCTTTTGCTGTGCAGAAGCTCTTTAATTTGATGTAGTAAAGATTTATTTATTTATACAAGAATTGGGGTACAGGCCAGATGTGAGGGAGGGTGAGAGGATTCACCAGAGACAGAGCGGGGAACAGAAGAGGCAGACTGACAGAAACACACTGCTGAGGGGAGCAGCGGGCGAGACAGGAGAGGTCTGCCGCACCATGTGGGACCCTCGCCAGTCAGCCAGGATTGAACCGGCACTGCAGAGGCTGCTGACAGCTTCACAGCATGGGCGCTCAACCGCCTGCGCCACCAGGGGAGGCCCTCTTTCTATTTTTAAAGATTTATTTATTTATACAGGAACTGGGGAACAGTCAGAGGTGTGGGAGGGTGAAAGATTTCACCAGAGACAGATCGGGGAGCAGAACAGAAGACACAGCTGAGGGGAGCAGCTGGCGAGGCTGGAGAGGTCTGGCGCACCAGGTGGGAAGCTCCCTGGCCAGCTGGGAATCGAACCCACAATTCACAGTGCAGAGCTCAACCTGTTGTGCCACGGGGGAGGCCTTCCCCTTTTGATTTCTTTAAGAGTAATAGAATTCACAAGTTCCAATGTAAATATGGCAGAACACTGACATTTAGCTCTAGAAACAAAACTTTTTTAAATCTCTTTTGCTTTCACCTCTATCCATGGGAACTAATCAGGCTAAATAAATCATTTGGGAATTGGAATAAAAGGTTTTCTGCAAGGGCCTCCCCTGGTGGTGCAGCGGTTGAGCGCTGGGCTGTGAAGCTTCCTGCAGCTTCTGCAGCGCCAGTTCGATCCCTGGCCCCGGTGAGGGTGCCACATGGCGCGACAGACCTCTCCTGCCACCTGCTGCTCCCCTCAGCAGTGTATTTCGTCAGTCTGTCTGTTCTGTTCCCCGCTTTGGCTCTGGTGGATTCTCTCACCCTCCCTCGCTTCTGACTGTACCCAGGGCTTGTATAAATAAATAAACAAACAAACAAACAAACAAATAAATAAATAAATAAAAAGGTTTTCTGGAAGATTAGAGCAGAAGAGCTCAAGCATACTCTTGGGTCATCCTGAGTTGGGACACTGGTTTCTAAAATGTGCGCACAAAATGCCACAAGTGAAAAGAAGTCAGTTTCACTTCTTGACCTTACACCAGCCAGTCATGGAGTCACACTGAGATAAAGGGGTGTGATCGGTTTGACACATTCTTGGAGGACACTTGTCACTGCCTCAATGGGAAGTAATTGGAAGGCTGGTTGGCAACTGAACTCCTGAGACTGAAAAGAAAAAAAAAAAAATTGGACTCAGAACATCCTTTTGCATTTCTTCTGATCAACTCCATGTTAAAAAAAAAAAAAAAAATGCATGTTTCCCCGAGCTACTGACTTTCCTCATATTAACACTTGACTTCTCTTTGTTCTTAAATAATCAAAAGCTCATGTACTATAATATAAAGTCTTATTATTTCCCAGACATAAGAATTCTTTTACATTAATACTAGTTGAAACATTCATCAAATACAGAAAATGGATAATACATATAGTACTGATTTCACTTTAGTTATGTGCCTCTGCATATTTTAGGAAAAGATACAAGAATTTGAGTTACAAATAAGGGTCTGTCTAACTGTGTATCATGATCTACCCTCTAGCCAAACATAACTGAAGTAGTTAAGGATTTACAGCACAGTTTTTGTTGAAAATTTTAAAGAAATTTTGTAGGAAACATGAAAACCTTTTGATTAAATCCAAGTGAATGCTTGCAACATATTACTGGCAATTTTTTGAAATTGGAGTTTAATTGGGTAACTTCTTAGAAAAGTAGTTTCTGTAGAACTTTTGAATGTGTAGAACACATTTGAATTAGTCCTCCTGTTTCTGTTACAGGGCAGGGAGAGGGGCAGCCCAAACCCCGCAAACCTGCCTATTCTACATGGGTTCTGCCATCCGCCGCATCAACATAAAACATATGAGACTTTAATGGGAAGGAACTTTAATAAAACTAGGAAAAAAGACAGGAAAGGCAAAGAATCTAGTTTCTAAATCAAGCACCCAAAGTTACCCGTCCCCTCGTGGGTAAAAGTCCATCCATATGGGATTGGCCCAGAACAAGGCCCCAAAGCCTGCCCCAAGTCTAAAGCACCTTCCAGTGGGGACCCACAGAAAAGGATCAGAAACAAGCAGACAAGCCCGGAAGGAAAAGAGCAAAATCAAATTCGAGATAAAAGCTGCCATGGTCACCTCCCCACGGGTCTCACCCACATCTGTGTCACCCCGTCCACGACCAAAAGGCAAGAGCAGTTTCTTCACATGTCTCTCGGCTCCATGTGCCTCCTCCAGGTCTCCTTCTGGCTCCACCCTGCTTCCTTCCCCAGTCTCCTCTGCAGCTTCTTCTCTCCCTGCTCAGCTCCACCCTCCCTTGGGTGGGGCAGGGAACCTGGAACCTCCCCCTTTCCTGGGGACCCCCCTGTTACATTTCAAGCCAGCCACAGCAGTCTGGGTGTCAGGGGTTCCTGAAGGATGGGACCACGTCAGCGAAATTGTGAAGGAGGGGGGAGGGGGAATGAGGAGACACGGACACTTGATCAGGGTGCAGGCATCCTCCTGCTGAGGGTCTCAGTGTTAGGGGGAAAAGGCTGTCCTAAAGCTAATTCCATACAGGCTTTGTGGACTCCACCCCCACCCCAGGCCAAAGCCAAAGACACTGGGAACTCCAAATCCCATCCCCACCCAAGGGAAGGTGGCTGGGACCTGAGGGTGGGGTTCAGCAGCCAGGTTGGTATAAAGCCAGACACGTGGGCTTTGGAGGGGTCCCCCATTTTGGCTCTCCGCCAGCTCGCAGCGTCCGGCCAGCTCTGAGAGTGCCTTTGGGTTCCCAGGTCGGCGGATCTGGTAGGACGCATTAAAGACTTTATTTCCCTATTTTCTCCCTGAGTTGTACATTTTCCTTCTTTCCTTTTCCCTTGTAAATACACCTTTTATGAACCTTTTGTGTGTGTCTGCAGTGGAGTATTCATAAGTCCCTTGTAAGCGCGCGGGTGAGGACCCACAGCCAGGAACCCGTTCAGTATCGGGGCTGCCCTAAAACATCAGCAGCCCTTTATTTATACATTTCAAGCAAACTGGGCGCGTGCATAAGCACATGCATTAGGGCAGGAAGATAACAATCACATCTTTCTCAGGAACAGCCAAAGGTTTATTTGCCCTCCTGCAGAGGTCGCGACATTTATTATTTTTTGATTTAAAGAAGGAACATTTGCTAAACAAAAGTGTTCTAAGAATAGTCATTTACCTTAAACAACCAGTCATTTTATTACTAGCAAAAGGCTTACATGATGCAACTAACATTTCTATGTTTGCCACAGTGAAGGATTAACTAAGGGGGGGGGGGAACCAAGGGCAAAAAGTTACCTGGGGGAGGGGAAACAAAGGGATAATTTCTAACTAGCCTATAAAGTTTAGACTATCATATAACCAGATGATTAAAGCAAAAAACAGAAGGCTTTTATATAGAAATCATCATCTATAGTATATTGTTTTTATATTGATTTGATATTAAGGAACCAAGGGCCTGGAGGGTGTTAATACCAGGCAAGCTAAATTGACTCTTCCCTAGCCCCCAGCTCTCGATGAAGGGAGGAATTCTCCTAATCTATTTTTTTAAAGATTTATTTATTTATTTATACAAGCACTGGGTACAGTCAGAAGAGCAGGAGGGTGAGAGAATTCACCAGACCCCGAGCGGGGAACAGAACAGGCAGACTGACGAAACACACTGCTGAGGGGAGCAGTGGGCGTCAGGAGAGGTCTGCGCGCCCTGTGGGACCCTTGCCCGACTTACCGGGCATTGAACCGGCGCTGCAGAGGCTGTGGGCAGCTTCACAACCCAGTGCTCAACCGCTGCTTCACCAGGGAGACCCAATTCTCCTAATGTAAACAAAGCTTTTCTACCTATTACTCCTCTACTTATCTAGTCAACCTAGTTTCCATATCTAACTTAAAGATCAAAGGACAATTTCCTTTTTCCTTTTTCATAAGATTTTTGGTTGTTGTTTTAAGGAACTACAAATATTTCATCAGGGACAGGGGCAGAGATGTTTATAGTCTTTGATTCTCAAAAATGGTCGATATGTGACATATTGTTAGGGGGAAATGTTGTCCTGAGCTAATGCCATACAGGCTTTGTGGACCCCACCCCCACTTCAGACTAAAGTCATCAGGACATTGGGAAAGACAAATCCCGTCACCACCAAAGGGAGGGTGGCTGGGACCTGAGGGTGGAGTTGGGCAGCCAGGTTGGATATAAAAACCAAACACGTGGGCCTTGGGCTCTCTCTGGAAGGCGGTCTCGCTATCGCTCGCCTCCTGGCTTCATGGCTCCTGGCTGGCGGCAGCTCTCAGAGCGCCATTTGGGATTCCTGATCGGCAGATCGGTAGGACTCATTTAAAACTTTGTCTCCCACTTTTCTCCCTGAGCTGTACATTTCCTCCTTTCCCCTTCCCTTGTAAATAAACCTTTATTAACCTTTCGCGTGTGCCTGCAGTAGAGCATTGATAAGTCCTTTTAAGCGCGCGGGTGAGGACCCACAGTCAGGCACCCCGTTTTGTATCGGGGTTGCTCTACAACAATATCAGTAGTTGTAATATTGACTATTTCCGAGTGCATCATTTGTGCTGCTGTGGTTACTAGCTCAACCAGTCACAAAATTGCTGTTGACTTATTCTTGAATGTGTACTCTAACTGCTACCATGCCAATTGTCACCTCCAGGGGAATCAGCCCTAAACAAACAGGAAGAATTGAGCAGGAGTCAACTATGGCTCCTCCTGGCTTATCAGGAATTTTCTTATGCTTGGAACAAGGCTCGCCTCTGCCACCCAACTGCTATCTTTAACTTTAAAGTAAAAGAATTTCCTTCTCCAATTAGCCCTAGCCTCAAAAGACCACATCTCCATATCAAAGACTTGGCCAAGGGATGTTTACAGCCTTTTGTTCCCAGAAGTTTTTTCACTTGTTAATGTAAGGCCTAATGTTGAATTGCTGCCTTTTGGCAGAGAACTACTAATTTTATAAAAGATGTAATATTTGTATCATGCAGTGCCATTTGTCATCAAATTGGTTATTCAGTGATTGATCAGTATTTGCAGTTTTACTTTTAAATGAGTATTTTAGCAATGGTAGAAACTAGCCATAAACAAATGAGAAGAATCCTGGAGTCAGCTAAAGAGATTCCTGATTTTTCAGAAATCTGCCTCATGCCCGGACTTTTGTCAGATGACATGAGTAGTATGGCTCCCAGCATCCTCCTAATGGGATAGTCATTTTGGAGAGTGTATCATTTCTTCTTGATTGAACAAAATGTAGGTTAAGCCATTTTTTTTTCCTTGCCTCTACTGAGATGAAACTATTGTCAGTACTATCCAGAGAAGGTGTTCATCATGAAAAAATTAGATCAGAGGCAAAAATGGGAGTTTGTGTCTTTAAAAAAAAAAACACTTAATGAATCATAGGGGATCAATTGGACTTCCCTGCTTAGAAAATGACTGCCCTACTTCTCTTACTGTGAACATCAGGCTGAGATTTATAATTCCCCTTTAAGTTCTTAAGCAGAAGTTATATGATACTAACTGTGAAGTTTTCTTGCTGGAAAAAAAAAAAAAAAACGAATTCAAATGCTCTGAACTTGGAAAATGAATTTGATAGATGACCTTTGCAGTAGAAGATTCTCAGGGCTGCATAAACACAACGGCTTTGGATGTGTTTCCAAAGCTTTACACTTTATTTATTAAATTTTATTTTCCATGATTCAATATATGAACTGGAAAGAATTTTAGTAGGTTAATAAAACCAAGTTTTCTTGAGAAAGTTCTGGGTTTTAAGGTGTCTAGTCAAACACTAACTTTTATGACTCTATGTCTCAGGTGGCTCATTTTTAAAAGGGGAATATTAATTTGACATTAGATTGAGTAGATTGGAAAATTAATTGAGTTTATTGCATGCAGTGCATTTGTTAGGGAGAAATGATGTCCTGAGCTAATCCCATACAGGCTTTGTGGACTCCACTCCCAGTCCAGACTAAAGCCATCAAGACATTGGGAAAGACAAATCCCATCACCACCAAAGGGAAGGTGGCTGGGACCTGAGGGTGGAGTTAAGCAGCCAGGTTGGGTATAAAAACAAAACACGTGGGCCTTGGGGTGGCTCGCTATCGCTCGCCTCCTGGTTTCACAGCTCCTGGCTTGCAGCCAGCTCTCAGAGTGTCATTTAGGATTCAAGACCAGCGGATCGGGTAGGAGTCATTTAAAACTTTGTCTCCCACTTTTCTCCCTGAGCTGTACATTTCCTCATTTTCCCTTCCCTTGCAAATAAACCTTTTATTAACCTTTCGCGTGTGCCTGCAGTAGAGCATTGATAAGTCCTTTTAAGCGCGTGGGTGAGGACCTACAGTCAGGCACCCCATTTTGTATCAGGACTGCTCTACAACACATTTAGCAAGGTCTGTGTACAAAAATAAACATAAAAAGTGAAGGAATATTTAAGTAATCAAGTCTTACTTTCTAGGGTTCTTTAATCAAAAGTAATTTGAATCTAACTCAGAGTGTTACAGGGCAGCAGACCTAGTGCGCTTTATGGTGACCAATGCAAGAAAAATTACTTTGGGCTGGTCAACCACGGGTGAAGCCTAGAAACCACGTTGGGCGCCAGTTGTTATAGGGCAGCCCCGATATTGAACGGGTTGCCTGACTGTGGGTCCTCACCCGCGCGCTTACAACCTGACTGCTTAACCCCACCCTCAGGTCCCAGCCACCTTCCCTTTGGTGGTGATGGGATTTGGAGTTCCCAGTGTCTTTGACTTTGGCCTGGGGTGGGGGGTGGAGTCCACAAAGCCTGTATGGAATTAGCTTTAGGACATCCTTTCCCCCTAACAAAATCAGGCACTTCTCTCCAGAATTCAGTTGGCTCTTCTTATTTCTTGCTTATTTTCAGGGAGGAAGTCTCTGTCTAACAGCACACTTCCTCACTGTTTGTTTATGCTTATAGATTTCCCACAGATTCTGGAGCACAGGCCTCCCCATACCTATGGCAAAATTCTGAGAAAAAGCTTTGATTGGCTAACATGATTTGGTCTCATCTATGAACTCATAAATTAAACATATGATGTAAAATTTCTCATGTGTGTAAAAAATGTACTTCATATCTAATATAGTCTATGTGATTTGTAATATATTGTTTGCCATTCTCTTTAATTGTACATTATTGGACATAGAATGCTTTTAGAACATGTTAATTAATGGTAATGAGAAATACTGGCCTTGATAAGGCTCAAGAATCACTCTTTCCCAGCAGAGTGTGAGATAAACCTATTTAAAGTATGGGCTAGAGTTTCTATCATCACAAGATGGACTTAGCATGTAGGAAGGCAATACAGAAAGTACGTATGGTTCTATTTCTAACTATCATTCAACTATCTCTTTATTGGTTATCTATCTATTAATATCTATCTATCATCTAATTTCTCTACTGATCAATCTAGCAACCAGTCTTTTAATTACTTCAGTCTTTTTAGGACCCTCAATATTTTAAGATTATAAAAAGGGGGTACTGAGAACAAAAGTGATGCCACATTGGTGGGTGCTACAATATATTAAAATAGATTATTTTCAAACATAAAAATAACCCATACCCTTTCAAGTGATAATGTCAGTTCTCATTACACAATCTTTGAAAAATTCAACTGATGCCATGAGAGTTAAATGGACAAAGAAAAACATCCAAATTAACTTGGACTTCAGAGAGTCCCCAAAGTCTATTGGACCTCCAGGGACCTTCAAACCCTGCTTTTTGAATCTACTCTTTACCATCATCTTATTTTAAAGGCAAATCATAAGAAACTTAACAGTCCCATTTTTCCATACACATAGCTATTGCTATGAATGAAATTCAGAACTATTTCACACTCATTCAAACCGCCATTCAAATCTCATTGTTCTACTGTCACCAGAAAGATGTTTACAGCATTCCCCGAGTATAAAAGCCATAGACCTGTTCAGCATATTGAATGTCTTTCTATTTCTATACTTAAAGGAAACAAAGCTACTTTTCATTGTATAGAAATTCACGATCAGAGCATGATATCTTCTTCATTGTATTCCATACTTGGGCAAGTCTAAAGGCCTTGGGCATAAAAAAAAAAAAAAAAAAAAAAAAATCTCTAAAGGTCCTTTAGTTGGAATAATGCTCTACCATCTCCTAGAATTCATTTCACATTCCCTTCCATGGTGCCCTGAAGTTTACTCCAACAAAACTTTCCAATTTGTGGTGTTTTACTTGCTTCCAGGAGATAGGTCTACTCTCAATTTCTATATGACCCTTGATAATTTGAACAGGGTTTCAAATTCCTAATTAAGCTTGAAAAACAATAAGGAGAAGCAAACTGAAAGGCACTTTTGAAGGATTACCCTAGAGCTCAGCAAATGACTATCCAAATTGCAAATGGGATCACTAATTAAACATGCAAAACACAGGTAAGGCTGTTTGGAGGATCAGGCTTGCCTCTGTAGGGTGATAGCACTTGCTAATCCAATCCTGTACTTTTTTTTTTTCATATTCCATTAGGAGAAATGATTCTATTTTTATATTAGCATCACAAAAACTTAACCCTTTTTAAGACACAACCTGTGAAGCTGTCCACAGCCTCTGCAGCACGAGTTTAATCCCTGGCAGCCAGGGAGCAACCCACATGGTTTTGCAGACTTCTCTTAACTGACCCGCTGTGTGCCCCCAGCAGTGTACTTCAGTCAATCTGCTTGTTCTGTTCCCATTCTGTCTCTGGTGAATCCTCTCACCTCCCATGCCTCTAGCCTGTATCCCAGTTCTTGTATTGTAACAGGGTGGTCCCCAGGAAAGGGGGAGGTTCCAGGTATGAATAAATACATAAACCTAAAAAAAAACTTAACCCTTTTGTTAGTAAATTTTAGTGGAAATTTTTGAGATAATTTGAGCCCACACATACCCAAAAAAAATCTATAAACTTGTACACTGAATATATTATGCAATATTTCACAGATGTGCAAGAATTTACATTATTTCTAATGCAAACTAATTGATTTGTAATAAATGTATCACACAGTCTTCCTATGTTTTTCGAGAGTTGAATTTGAAAGATTTTCTCATAAACAAATGCCAACTAGAAAGCATAAATAATATTTCATTTATGATTGTTACAAGACTTAAAGGGATTATGGTAGTTAGCATGGTCTTCAAACAAATAGTACATGTGTCAACTATTATAATTAGTAAAGAACAATTTTAAGATGCTTCATTCTTTGAGAAACAAGATACATTTTACTTTATTTTACCAAATCCTTATTAATCTTAATTCTAATTTACCAAATTAGTACTAAGCTAGATAATAAATTAAGGATTTATACACAGAATCATATCTTATGAATATAGATGGAATGAAAAACTGATGATAGAGAAATGTATGGATGGATAGATGATAGATGGATAGATTGATAGATGGATGGATGGATGGGTAGACAGATTGATAGATTGATACATAGGAAATGTGAGCAGTGAAGTGAAGGTCCTTATGAACTTAATCAAAAACAACCAAGCATTTGATGTTTAAAACTGATAAAGAGCAATATTTGGACACCATTTGATAATAAGGAGGTAACTAACAAAAGGATAAATTCAGTTTGCCTTTTGAACAAAAGAATAGGAATTGGACAGGCATATGTAGATGTAAATACAATATAGTTAGAAATACAGATACAGAAACAAACAAAAGTATACACTGTAGGTATACATCTAGATATAGCTAGAGATTAGATACAGATATGATATGAATGTTAGTGTAGACATGAATGTGGGCTTGAAAATACATTTGGTTATATACCTATGCACATATATGTGTATAAGCAGTTGTGCCAGTGATTTTTTCCAAGTTCGAAATTGTCATTTATTAATGCTACATATTTATTCATGGAGAAGTTCACATTTTGGCTATATTTTATATGGTTTGCTTATTATATGTCTTTGTTCTTTTTTCCTCCTATTATAATTTAAGCTCCTGAGGGCATTTCATATCTGAAATACTCCAAACACATAGATCTCATACAACGGTTATGAAACATATTGGTGGAATTACTAAATTCATTAAAAAAAAAAAGATAAGATACCAGCAAATACTATTATATGGGAGATAATTCATATTTGGTATGTTTAAGAACTATATATATTCTCAAGCCCATTATTAGTCATATTAAGACATGTATGCCTTGGGGTCTCCCTGGTGGCACAAGGGGTTAAGACGCAACCTATGAAGCTATCCGCAGCCCCTGCAGCACGAGTTCGATCCCCAGCCAGGGAGCCACCCATATGGTGCAGCAGAACTCTACTGTCTTGCCCGCTGCTCCCCTCAGCAATGTATTTCAGTCGATATGCCTGTTCTGTTCCCCACTCTGTCTCTGGTGAATCCTCTCATCCTCCACACTTCTGGCCTGTACCCCAGTTCTTGTATGTATAAATAAATAAATCTTAAAAAAAAAAAGACATGTATGTCTTAAATGTTCTCAAGGTGAATCTGATGCATATCATATTGTGTAAGTCAATATCATTAACAGAAAAATGCAAACATTAATTACTGTCTTTAAGAAGTCAACTGTGAATGGAGGTCAAAAAGAAATACAAAAAAGAAGAAAAAAAATTGTACTGCTTGGGAAATCAGAAAGTTATTTGGAGCCAAAAAAAAAAATTGTAGAAGGCTAATGACTGATTAAAAACAGCCTTCAGCATAGGTGTTCTTGAAAGATTCTTTTTTCAGTAGGAGCAATGTTTCATTAAACTGAAAGAATGCAAGCTAATAATAAAGGCTCCTAATATTTGATGACATAGACATTCATTAATGAGCTGTAGAAAAGTCTGCTTCTGACATTGCTTATGATGATCAGAAATGAGTATCTTCAAGTGTCACCTAATTAGTGTGATTAACCAACTTCAGTCCTCCATAGCAAATGCACTGAGTCAGTATACTTTCTTTTAGATATGAAAAATATTTTACTTGTGGGATCAATGCCTTGTATCTAAAGCACCTGTTAATAGAGCACATTTCTTGTTTTCACTTTTATATATTTGATTGGTTTTACCAGGCAGCAAGCCTGTTAGAAACGCATGAATGACCTTGGAAATAATGAGGCACACTTTGAAGGATTTGCTAGGACACTTTATAGGGAATTTGATGAGATGAGTATCAGGAATGCTAGCATAAGCTTTGAAACCCAAGTCTCATTCACTTTCCCATAAATAACCTTAAAATAAATGAGTGTGATGATGTAGGTAATTTGTAAAAGTGAATATATGCTATACCATTCAGAAACTACTGCATGGAAGAAATCCACATGGCAGGTAAAACAATATCAGTTGTAAATGAAGATCTTACATATAAGTCTTTAATCCAGTTTGAGTGAGTTTTGTGTATGATGTAAAACAGTGCTGTATAGGTCTTTATCCAAAGAATATAAAAAACACTAATTTGAAAAAATATATGCACCCCTATGTTCATCGGAGCACTATTTATAGTTGCCTAGATACACAAGCAACTTAAGTTTCATCAATGGATAAAGAAATTGTGGCATAGATGCACAATGGAATATTACTTAGCTATTTAAAAAGATGAAATGTTGCCATTTGTGACAATATTTAGCTAGAGGATGTTATGTAAGTGAAATAAGTCAGCTGGAGAAAGACAAATACCATCTGATTTCACACATGTGTGGACCATAAGAACAAAGTAAATACAGAAATAAGATAAAAATAAGCTCTCAGATTCTGAGTGCAGAATTATAGTTACCAGAGAGAAGGGGGGATGGGTTATATAAAATGGGGGTCAAGTCAGTGTTGGTGGATGGTCACCAGTCTTTAGATGGTGATCAAAACATAGTATGTACAAATAATAGATAATAATGCTGTGTACCTGAAACGTGTATAGTGTTATAGCATAATGTTTTTTCAATAAAAAATTTAGAAATACAGATAATTTTAAAAGATTAAAAACTAAAAAGAAAAAATAAAGCATAGGATATTGAAAATAATGCCACACCTGCCCACACAGTTATTAAGGTCATGACCAAATAACAGAACATATTATGAAATGCCCTGCATAGTAAAAAATACACAAAAATTATTTATAAATATGTAATGAATTTATGTGTTTGTGTATCAAAATCAGTATATTTCCAAAATGCATTGTTCACTATTAAGTTCCAAAGATAGTATGTGTATTGAAATTTTTGTAGAAGTAAAAATAAATCTAAGCAATTATTTATATATGTGGACATACTTTTATGTTTGTAGACTTGTAGCAAATATCTGAGAACATTTTTCAAAAGTATCATTGTTTCTTTTAATTGGATCAAAAAGTTATAGGTGATGGGGAATTTGCCTTCTCTTGAATAGCAAGCTTATTTAAAGAGAATGATCTATGTACTGCCTGCACAATAAAAAACTATTTTTAATGAAAGGGGGCAAAGGAGTTATTTGGAAATTACATTTTATTGAGTATGGAGGAAGGGTGATAGGACTTTAAGTGCAAACCAACACATATTATAGCTATTTAAATATATATCTGATTTAAAATTAAGCTCTTTGGTGTCTAATGTCCTCTGTGTTTGTAATACAGTCTTTTTTTTTTTTTTGCTTTATACTTTGAAAGTTGCTTTAAATTTAATCTTATTTTATGTACATTTTACATCATTCTTCATTTTTGTACAATGCATGCTTTCTCCTCTCAGGTGTAGTCCCTGCAAAATTCCCACCACCAATTCACCTGTGCACCATCACCGTAGTCCTTTGTGTAAGAACACATCAAAACAGAGGAGGGTATGTGTTCTTAGTGTCCTTTTTTTTTTTTTTTTAGGAAACAAATTAATCTCTTAAATGTACCAGCAAGATTAAAACAATTTGGTGAAGTACAGAACCACAGAACCTATAATGATACCTTCATGAAAGATACTTGAAAGTGTGGTCAATACTTATATAGTTCTGAGACTCATCAGCCAGTCTGTATGTTAAAATTATTTCCAGACTAATGATGACATTGTTTGGCCTATTTTTCTGTATTGATATTTGCATCAGTGGTACCCAACGTAGTGTGGGTAAATCTGCAAGGGCCTCAGATGTATCACAGAACCGATACCATAGTGAGCTAGCAGGCATTGCCTTCTGTACTGGAAAACTCCTACAGTTAAGGAAGGAGGAGCAGGGACTGGAGAAGAAAGAAAAGAAAGAAAAGATGAAGTAGCAGCTGCACTGGTAGTGGCGGTGCCTGTAGCTGGTTTCAACTAGGATTTCTGTTATGCAGTAGCAGCAAAAAAAAATTCAGCTCATGGGTAGACATATTTTTAATACATTGAGTAATGAAATGGAATGTATTTATAAAGTAGTACTGCTGCATGCCAAGTACAATTGTCTTTCAAGAAAAAATACACTTCTGTGATTGTTTGGACTACAAACTAAAATAGCTGTTTTCTTATTTTTATAGTGGAAGACAATTTTCATTTGATAGAATGAATGACAGCCAAACTATGTTTATTTGGATTCCTCTATTTGGTGACAATTTCTTGAAGATAAACCAAGTGAGTCTCTCCCTTGTAGGAAAACATCAGACAGTACTTGCTGTCAATGATAAAATCTGAGCTTCAAATAAAAAATTGTATTTTGTAAAACTTGTGTTTGCCATCATGCATTTGACAGCTTCCCCCAAAGTTAAAGAATTTGCTGATTAGATCAGGGGAGAGAATGAGCATTTTGATTTTTTTAAGATTTTATTTTTATTTATATAATAACTGGGGTACAGGCCAGAGGTCTGGGAGGGTGAGGGTTCTCCAGAGACAGAGTGGGGAGCAGAACAGGCAGACAGACCAAAGAGACTGCTGAAGGTAGCAGTGGGCATAATACTACTTAATTATATGGGTCAACATTTGGTAGATCTATAAAATTCAGGGTACTCTTACATTTAAATGGCTAAGGATGATGATATAAAATCATGCATGAGTTAAAAGTCCATTCAAAATGTAAGACAAAAGAATGTTTTTGAAGTTGCAACTTTTTAAAATGTTAATAACCCTTTCAAAACAATACAACACACATGTATACACACACAGAGGCCAAATTCTTTTTCTGTATAACTACTTGTTTGAATCAAGTTAATCATGTAAGTTTGTATTGTTTTTAACTTTCAGTATTTGGGCCAATGACAATAGGATAAAAGTTATTTACTAGGACAACAAAGTGCCCAAAAAATGAGTTAATGAATTTGGTTCTTACAAGTTGAAACTCTGACCTCGAAGGAAAGTTTGAGTATTTAAATTAAGTGTATTATTTCAATATACATTCAGTAATACTGTCAACTTAATCATGAAAATATTATACATTTATTTTGTGTACATATATGTGTACATTCACATTAGGTAGTTCAACCTCATTAATATTTATAATATTTAAATTAGAAGAGAGAATTCAGCATGTATTGGGATGAATTAGAGTAAAGAACTCATATTAAAGAAAGATTATGTCTTGGGAGTAGAGCTATCTTAATTACAGAGTAAAGGTTATATAAGATTTACCCTTGAAAAGGTTATCAACAAGTCTCAGAAGATCCATGTGATCCACAGGAAACTTAGAACCTACCAAAACAATATTTAATACAACCACTATTTAGACACTTAATAATCTGATGTTCTAATATTGCATATGACAAAAACTTACTAGGCAAGTCAAAACAAAAATAATGTCACATCATTAGGAAAAAAAAAAATTAGTTGACAACTAGAAAGGATTTTAAAACCACTATTTTAAATATGATTAGGGACTGACAGTAAATGTTGAATAGAATGAAAAGAGAAATTATATATATATATATATATATATATATATATATATGAAACTTCTTCAATATCTGAGGATATAAATCCTCAACATAATATCCTATGCACTGGGAACTCCCATTCTACTCTCTGCTTCTAAGATTTTCACTATTTCAGATTTCCCATATTTGTGAGAAAATGCAATGTTGGCCTTTATGTCTGGCTTCCTTTAATTAGACGATGTCCTTCAGGTGCTATGTCCTTTTGTTGCAAATGTCAGATTTTCCTGCCACAACCTTGCTCTTGAATTTGCCAGCCTCCAACATGTTGAGAAAATAAATTAAAAAAAAAATTATGTATTTATGCATACAAGAATTGGGGTATAGGCCAGAGGTGCAGGGGGTGAGAGGAAACACCAAGACAGAATGGGGAACAGAACAGGCAGATCTACTGAAATACACTGCTGAGGGGAGTGGCAGGGAGACAGGTGAGGTCTGCTGTGCCATGTGGGTAGCTCCCTGGCCAGCCAGGGATGGGACTTGTGCTGCACAGGCTGTGGATAGCTTCAGAGTGCTGTGCTTAACCCCGTGCGCCACCAGGGAGGCCCGAGAAAATAAATTTCTATTGCTTAAGTCATCAGTGTATGGTCTTGTGTTATGGCAGCTTGAGTAGCCTAAGATAATCAAGGACTGTGCTGGCTACAGTGGCAATTCCTGATGGGGCTACCCCAATATTCCCCCAATTAAAAAAATGTAAATAAATAAAATAGATGTTCAAGTAAAAAAAGGACTGTGCTGCATAGAAATCGAGTCGCAACCATGAAAGAGGATTTGCTCTTGTTCACCTTAGAATTTCACTTTTTCACCTCCAAGCCTGGTATATACTCCACAGGATTCCTTTCCTTTGTGAGACTTTAAATTCTAGCTTTGATCTCACAAGTCTAAAAATGCACATTTTTTCCCTACACTTTGCACATGGGTTTTTAGTTGCATGCTGCATTCAGACCCATAGTAGACAAATGTGCCCCGAGGAAGTGTGAGGGCTGGGGACTCTCAAGTCTGTTCTGATCTGTGCTGGATTCTCTAAGGGTGCTCTCAGGTTCAAGGACGTCCTCTGTGGGTGTTTGCACAGTCCCTGCCAGCATCCTCAGCCTCCTGCCTGCATTCAGAATTAACACATGTTTCCCGGGGCAATCTTGGCTACAGAATCCACTTCACTTCTCTGAATTTCTTTTTTCCTGGCACCTCAGTCTCACTGTTTCAGCAGGACGCTATGGCTCTCATACAGATGATTTCTCTACTTTATGTCTTATTTTGCAATTTTCTATACAGAAACCCTGATCTTCCCCTAGGTACTCCATTCACTGAGAATTGAAACCAGTTGAGACATTTTTAATATTCATCGTTAGCCTTGATTATTGAGATCCATTTTTTATTTCAATTTCTAATAAAATCCTTACTAACTGTGGCTCTTAACACAACAAGTCACTGAGGTACTGATATAATTTCATGTAGGAAGACTTCAATTTCTCATTGCGTTACTGTAATTTTACAATTATACTTACCTGTCTACTCTTAAAGTTACTAAAACTAGTTATTAAAACTTCAACCTATTTAAAGTATTGATTTCTACTTACCCACAACTGAGAACAGTGCTTCACCTCATGTACTCATGTAAGTATTTGAGGAGTCTATTGAAATGGACTTTTTTTTTTTAAAGATTTATTTATTTATGCATACAAGAGCTGGGGTACAGGCCAGAGATGCAGGGGATGAAAGGACTCACCAGAGATAGACTGGGGAACAGAATAGGCAGATGACTGAACTACACTGCTGAGGGGAGCAGCGGGCTAGGCAGGAGAGGTCTGCTGCGCCATGTGTGTTGCCCCCTGGCTGGCCGGGAATCGAACTTGTGCTGCAGTGTCTGTGGATTGCTTCATAGGTTGCTTCTTAACCCTTGCGCCACCAGGGAGGCTGCTGAACTGGACTTTTGTCACAGATCAGCACTTTCTCAAAGTAACAGAAACACATTTTAAGGTCAATAGCACACAGAATAGATGCCATTTGGATTTTTTTAAATTCGACGTTTGTGTGCATATGTGTGTGTGTGTGTGCTTGTGTGGACTAGAGTAGGGAAGGGTATTTCTGAGGTCATTTGGAGATACAGTGACAGTTTGAATCAGAATCATATTGCTGAAAAATTTGACTACCTTTTCATCCTCATTATATAGCTATAGCATTGTGTAAATAGGTCACTTAAGGTTTAGATTCTCATTAAAAATCTTTGTTACTGGGAGAAAGAATAATCATTGATCTGCTTTATGTTTTCAATATAACTTTTAAAATTTTACAGATTTTTTCCCCGAACTTTCTCTTTGGAGAAAGGTATAGCTCTAATAATTGCACTGCTTTTTCACAAATTATCAAAAGAAACTAAAATGTATTTACTGACATTTTAAAAGTTACTCTTTTGGCATTATTATTTGCTAATGAGCCTGTTTTGGAATGTTTGCAAGCTTCTGTGACAGAATGACATTTTATTATATGAATAAGGTCAGCTCTGTTACTTAGTCTATGAAAGGAAAAAAAAAGTTTTCTTGAAAGGTGAAGCTATTAAACACATTTGACCCAAAGCTTGCTTTAAAATCATAAAATGGTACCTCTAATACATGTAGCTGCTTTAACCTGTGAGGTGGACTTTCACCAATTATCAGGTAATGTCAGGAGGTAGACTGAGGATAGGATGCCCTGGTAAAGGTTAGGCCCCAACTAATTTGGAATGACACAATGGCTGTTCTTTCGGAGAGAGACTTGCAAACTTGTAAGTGGAAATTCAAAGTCTGCTCTCTCTTCTTTCTGACTCCCCTGCCTTCATCTTCCTCTGTCATTAAAGATACCTGGATTGCTATGAGAAGGGTCTCAGAGGAATAATTAAACACTATTTTTAGGTGCTTGAGATGCTAAAAGGAGGGCTTGAGTTTGGGTCTTTAAGAAATAAGGTGGCTTGGGAATATTTAGCTAGATCTCTGAAATGGCAAGATTTATTTCTTTTTGCTAATAGTCTTGACTGTAGAATAAATTGGATTGGAAAAATGCATTTAAAAAGAAGCATAGCTCAGTGAAAAGGAAATTTTAGAGTTCTCAATTGTGAGGTTATTTCTTTCTGCCAAATGCATTAGTCTCATTATAATCATTAGCAAGTTGATTAAGTTGATTATTATGATACCACGTAAGTGGTACCATAATTGCTATAATACAATTTGGTATATGAGAAGAAGGAAAGAAAGCAGCATTTTCCACTGGTGATTCTCAGAAAAGAATATGGACAAATTATAATGTATGCATTGTTCTGTAAGATGAGCATTATCTTGAAAGACAGACATGTGGAATGTTATAGTTTATCCCTCAGTAATTGGAAGATTCCAGTTTCTCTCACTCATGGCTCCCTTCAATGCTTTGAAAATAAGCACTTGGGGAGAGGTGGAATTTATTTCCACATAGTTTTTCTTCCTTTATCAATTGAGTCAACACTTATTTTCAATGATTTTTTTTTTGATACCTTGACCTCAGTAATATAGGAGAGGCAAATTTTAAGATACATAACAAATAAATGGAGATTTAACCTTTATGCAGTTGTGATTAATTTTCTCAGACAAGCTTCCCACCTCTACCTATGATTTATGTGAATTATAAGTTGGCTATATCCTGTGGTCAGGACTAGACTGGAGAGCAAGATGAAGACAGGAGAGCCAGGGGATGCAGCCTGTGTGCATATCCATGAGACGTGGCTGGGGAGAATGTTGGAGATTGACAGCTGGACTATCAACTGCAGACTTGTCAAACTCGGTCTCCCAATTCAATGTTCTTTTATTTTCTTCTCAAAGTAAATTGTTTTGGCAGGTAAGAATTATAATATCATATCATATCATATCATATAATATAAATAATATAATATAATATAATATAATATAATATAATATAATATAATATATATGAGGTGGAAGTGCAACATAGGAATATGGAAGGAAGTGAGAATGGTAGGAAAAGCTTGGCAAAGAGATAGCTGATGGTCCAAGTGATGGACCACACAGGTGACTTGAGAGCAGTGATGTTCAGTGGCACTTAGTAAAGCAGAGGTCAGCATCTTGTGGCAATGATGAGAGGAAGTGGTGATGACAGCATTTAAAAATCAAAGTCAATTGATCAGTCCACCACTAGTATCTTCATCTGGGGGAATGTGGCCCAGTGCTGGGGGCCTTTTCTGTGTTCTGATATTCTTGCCAACATTATTTACAATAGCCAAGATTTGGAAAGACCTGAACGTCCCATCAATGGATAAGGTGTTTAAAGCAATTGTGGTATATATGCATTGGTCCATAGTTTTCATTTTTGTGGTGTCTTTTTTCTGGTTTTAGTATTAAGATGATTTGGTCTCATAGAATAAGTTGGAAGTGTTCCTTCTATTTTTTGGAAGAGTTTAAGTTTTTCTTAAATTCAATATGACTTGTTTTTAGATCTAAAGGGGACTGTACTATGTGCTCTTGAGAAGATCTTAATATAATATATAATATAATATAATATAATATAATATAATATAATATAATATAATATAATATATATGAGGTGGAAGTGCAACATAGGACTATGGAAGGAATTGAGAATGGTAGGAAAAGCTTGGCAAAGAGATAGCTGATGGTCCAAGATCTTAAGATCTGTGGAGATCTTAAGAATAACAAGATGGTATCTACTCATATAGCATCTACTAGTTTCAGAAATCTTATTTTACTTTTTATAATAACCTCATGCAGTAGGTCCTTTTATTTACTTTTTCAAAATTTGAAGCTACATTTTATAGTTTATTGTTTAAGGACAATTATTTTAGAAATAGATTCACAGAAAGACTGAGAGGCTGGCACACAGAGTTCCCATATACCTACTACCCCCTACTACATGCATAGCCTCCTATTTATCAGTACTCCCCTCTGGAGTGGTGCATTTGTTACAACTGATGACCTTCCATTAACACATCGGTATCACACCAAAAAGTTGACATTATGTACACTCTTGTTGTACATTCTCTGATTTAGATAAATGTAAAATGATATGTATCCATCATTTTAGTATCTGAAGTAATATTTTCACTGATCTAAAGATCCTTGTGCTCTGCCTATTCATCCCATATCAAACCCTCCAATATTTTTACTTTTTAAACTTTACAGGGGCATATGCTGAGACCTGTAGTTTCAAAACAACTGTCTGAGTTGACACAGTAAATAATGGAATCGTGTTTAGATCCAAACTAACTACAGAATCTATTGGAAATACTATACTATGGTGTGTTAATAAAGGGCTCATCATTTTAGAGAGTTTCAATTTAATGGCACATCACTGCTGGCTTAGAAATGAACTTCAATGCTATTCCAATAAAATTTCAGTGTCATACTTCAAAGAAATAGAACAATTATTGATGAAATTCATATGGAATCACCAAAACCCCCAAATAGCCAAAGGTCTCCTGAAAAAAGAAGGGAATGGAATCATCACACTCCCAGACTTCACACTAAACTACAAAGCCATAATCATCAAAACTGCATGGTATTGGAACAAGAACAGACACACAGACCAATGGAATCAAATAGAAAATCCAGAAATAAACCCACATATTTATGGTCAACTAATCTTTGACAAAGGAGCAAAGAATATGCATTGGAGCAAAGAAAGTTTGTTCAATAAATGGTGCTGGGAAAACTGGGTCATTGCATGCAAAAGAATGAAGCTTGACTACTACACAACACCATGCACAAAAACCAACTCAAAATGGATTAAAGAACTAGATAGAAGACCTGAAACCATAAAATACATAGAAGGTAATACAGGTGAAATACTACATGATATGCACATCAAAGACATCTTTACAGACACATCACCCAAAGCAGTGATAGTGAAGGCAAAGATCAACAGCTGGGACTACACCAAATTAATGAGCTTCTGCACAGCAAAAGAGACAATAACAAAAACAAAGAGAAACCCCACCAACTGGGAGAACATTTTTGCACATAACACTAATGATAAAGGACTGATCACAAAAATCTGCAAAGAGCTGATGAGACTCAACAAAAACAAAGAAAATAATCCATTAAAAAATGGGCAGAACAGCTAAAAAGAAACTTCTCTGAAGAGGAAATGCAAATGGTCAACAGGCATATGAAAAAGTGTTCAATATCACATGTAATCAGGGAAATGCAAATCAAAACTACCATGAGATACCATCTCACACCAGTGAGAATGGCACATATTAAAAAAACTAGCAACAACAAATGTTGGCGAGGTTGTGGAGAAAAAGGAACTCTCCTGCACCATTGGTGGGAGTGCAAACTGGTCCAACCACTATGGTGAGCTCTGTGGAGATTTCTTGACCTACTAAACATAGAGCTTCCATATGATACAGCAATTCCACTCCTAGGTATTTACTCAAAGGACACAGAAACATCAATTCCAAAGAGCACCTGCACCCTTATGTTTATAGCAGCACTGTTTACAATAGCTAAGCTTTGGAAATAACCCAAATGCCCAAAAATAGATGACTGGATCAAGAAGATGTGGTTCATATACACCATGGAATATTTCTAAGCATTCAAAAAAGATAAACACATGCAATTTGCAGCAACATGGATGGAGCTGGAAGGGGATCAAGCTCAGAGAAATAAGCCAGAATGAAAAAGAAAAATACCGGATGGTCTCACTCATAGCAGGAATCTAGAAAACTTAAATAAGGAACCAGGAAAAAGAATAACTATAAGAAAGGAAAAATCAAAATCAACAAACAACTATGGGGCCTTCCCGGTGGCGCAACGGTTGAGCGCTGGGTTGCAAAGCTGCCCGCAGCCTCTGCGGCGCCGGTTCGATCCCTGGCTGCTCCCTGGCCACCGGAGGAGGGTCCCACATGGCGCGCAGACCTCTCCTGCCGCCCGCTGCTCCCCTCAGCAGTGTACTTCGGTCCTTCTGCCTGCTCTGCTCCCCGCTCTGGCTCTGGTGAATTCTCTCACCCTCTTGCGCTTCTGACTGTACCCAGTGCTTATATAAATAAGTAAATAAATAAAATCTTAAAAAAAAAAAAACAAAAAAAACAAACAAACAACTATGAACCAGAGACACTCTATGGGGGGTGGGGTGCGGATAGGAGGGGTTGGGGTCAAAATAAGGGGGTTGCAATTGTATGGGGAATATAAAAATAAAATTTAAATAATAAAAAATAAAATAAATAAAAAAACAATTAAAAAAAAAAGAAATGAACTTCAAATTACATGCTCTGATAGTCTATGATTGATATCAGGAAGTAAAGAGAAAGAACAACACAATTTTAAAATTAGCTATGTCCTCATTCTCTTTTAAAGGTGCTACCAACTGAATAACTTTACATAATTTAAAATTATACACAATGTCTCTGTATAAATGAATCTATACAAACCTTAAAGCTGACACACATATCCTAAGTTTTGTTAGGCACTCGTGAGTCTCCAGAGACAGAGTGGGGAGCTGAGCAGGCAGATCTACTGAAACGTATTGCTGAGGGGAGCAGCATGCAAGACAGGAGAGGTCTGCTGCGCCATGTGGGTCACCTCCCCAGCCTGGGATGGAACTCAGGCCATAGTGGTGATAGCGCTGAGACTTAATCCCTATCTACCAAGCACGCCCCTATACCCCAACTTTTAACAATCTGAAACTTTCTTCTCAAGTTAGTAACAGTTTTTATTTGTTACTCTTATACCATAGTATTTTGGGGGGAAATTAAAATATTCATGTACAAAAAAATGAAAAGTTATAATTAAAAATAAATTGGTTAATGCAATTGACTCAATTGTAAAACTAAGATATCTTCAGGAAGTCAGGATTTTTTAAAAATTTTATTTTTTGTAATATTTATTAGGTGAAGTAGGTTTATATCACTGTATCTGGCCTCCAGTAGTATGTACTTTCACACCCTGCCCACCACCAGTGCCCCAACAATCCTTCACCATGTTCCATTGGGCTCTGGTTACCTTAGTTTTGCAGTTAGATGTTAAGAAGGAGATTTTTTAAATTCTCTGCTATATTTAAATGTCATAAATTAGATTTATAATTCACTTAAAACAGAGGTATGAATGAACAAATATTTTAAAAAATTGTTACTAATATAAACTCTCTGAGTATTTTATATAACACATAGAATATTGCTGTATAGTAAAAAGATTTTATATTTAAATGTCAAAGCTCATTTTCTCATCATATTCACATGGTTATTCTAACAAGATTATTTACTCATTTTGAATAAATATGTATTTTCCCACTCTATGCTCAAAAATATTATCATAATTTTGAATTTATTCTTAATCTTGTCACGTTATTTGGTTTGGATATAAATTTTTCTCCTTAAAAACATGTTGTTGGGCTAATTAATATCAACCACCTTTTAAAATTACAAAGCTATTATGTTGAATATAAAGTGATGATTGTTCTTCATGTGTGAATTTCAATTGTTTGGTAATATTGTTTTTAGTGGAGAACAACAGATCCGGAGTAAGAGAACAACAGATGGATATAAAATGAACAAACCAAAATCAAGAAAATGATTATCTTTGAGGGGTATAGGAATCTAATTCATTCTCTGACATATTTATCTTTCTCTTTACAAAGCTTAACATAACAAATATATTAACAGGAGTTTAGTAATTGGCTTTGAATAACAAAATTTGTGCTACTTTAAATATAAACTAACAACCTTTCTAAAATAATTATCTTCCCAATGCTTATCCTAAACATAGTTCCAATTCTTTAACTTTAATCAAATTAGTCAATTCACATATTGTAAGCATTATATAGTATTACATGATTATAAAATATAGCCATGTCTTTATTATCTACATTCTAATTCCCAGTCCTGCTTCTCTGAGGCAATCACCCAACCTCCTTTATTCTTTTTCTTTAGTACCTCATTGTTCTCCATTTCATAATTTATTGACTGAGTATTATTAATTGACTTATTCGACAAGTTATTGATTTTAGAAGCTAAAGGTCCCTGATCTGTATTTCATTATCACCTATGACTTAGAAGTAAAGTTTCCTGCCAGTAATGATGCCTTTATTTTCCATATAAAGGTTCATGATGACAACACAGAACTAAAAAACTCTGTTCTTTGAATTCCCCTGAAAGGTACACTCTATGGTAGTCAAGTGTTTATGTACACCTACACATTAATATACATGCACTGAACATAGTAAATATAAAATATGTTTCTATAAAGACAAACTCTATGAGGTTTTATTCTCTGGCCCAAGTTCTAGCTAAACACTACACACTACGAAAGATACTACAGTGTGTTAGAAAGCTGGCATTCGATGTAAAGAGGACTACAAATAGACTACTTTTAAAGCTACACTGATGCTATTATAAGATGGAATTTTTTTTGTACATTTGCATTTAAGAAACATTTGCATTTAACACACATTTACATGTAGCTGCAAATCAAGTTACTATAACTTTTCTGAAAAATAGGGAAAAAGTAAGTTTGAATTCTTATGAAGAATAGATTTGGGGGAAAATAAACTATTTCAGTAATGGAGAAAAAAATCCTTAAAGCAAATAATGAAAGAGGAGAAAGATGAAAAAATCCTTGAGGCAAATAATAAAGAAGAAAAAGGAGAGAGTGAAATGTTAGGATAATTTCGAACATTGATCTCAACCTATGGTTTTATAAAATATTTATTGAATATCCACTGAAATATCACCACAACTAGAAAAGAAAGACCTTCAATGATTGATTTTTTTTTTCTTTGTTATTCTTTATTAACTGTATTCTGGCACTACTTGCACTTTTCAAGTTATTCTGAGCATGAAGAGTCTGAATATTCAGACTACTTATTTGTAGCTAAATACTACTTATTTGTAGCTAAAATATTTCCTTACTTTCATGAAAATCAATGACTTCTCTGTAAATTCAAAAATCATTATTTTATATTCTATATTTTTCCTATATTTATTGAGATGCAATCTGTTTTAAAAGATGTCTCTTCACATATATTGTCTCTGTATGTCTCTTCCCCTCTGTCTCTGTCTCTACTCTTTTCCATTTTGGAAAATCGATTTATGTAATTCATTATGTAAATTGATATAAAAGCAAAAAGTAATATGTCCATCCCTATAATTGGTAGAAACACCATCAATATGATTCAATATGCATTACTTAATGAGTGTTAGAGAATACTTCCTTAAAATCTTAATATTACAACATCTATTGAACTACAAAGGACTTAGCTGATTGTGCTTAAGAGATTTGCCTTTAGAGTCAGGATGCTCTAAATCTGGATCTGCTTAGTTCCAAAATGTATTTTCTGTGTTACTTTATCTGTGAGATTAGTTAAAAGATGTTTATGAGTTGGGCTCAATTCAGGGTGCATAATGTTGAATAAACACTAATAGAGTCACTAATATTATAATTACTATTTTGTTATTTCTTCAGGGATTAACTCAAAAGGGGACATAAGTAAACTAATTAGTTATATTTTATATACAATTATGAGTTAAGGATTAAGCTGCTTCTGACATATAACAGTGAAAGAAGGTATTCCAATCTCCTTTCTAAACCATTCTTGAACAATGAAGACCTGATTCTTCTTTCAAAGATAAGAATTAAGAAACTCACAATCTAAATCATAGTTCAGCCCAGGGCACAGATTGGAGTGGATGCCGCTGAGATTAGATCCATTCTTTATCTTTTTGTTGATTGAAGCTACAGATCTAATTAAAAAATATATATAAAGCAACCTCTCTAGGATGGTGAGAGAGCTGGGGCCATGTTATATGCTCTGTATCTTTCTTAAACTAGCAATCTCTACTCTCACCCCATAGCAATCTCCTTTTATCCTCCCAATAAAACTTGTGTGTGTTCTCCACTCCCCCCAAAATTGTTGCCTTGAAATGGGAAACTGTACCTCCTGTTCCTCTGAAATGGTAAACAAGAATACACAATGACAGCAAGTATAGTGAAGAAGGTGAAATGACAGATGTGATGGTACAGTGTGGAATGTACATATAATCATGGAGGCAAATATTCCAGGACCTATAAAACCTCTGTCCTGTGGCAAAGGATTATTGTTGGGATTGAACAATTTGTATCTTTCATCTTTGGTCACCATTGCAGAGAGGACACCTCTTTCTTCATAGATGTTCTAATATTAAAATAGTAAACCAATGGAAACAAATGCATGGCTATTGACAGATGAAAAATTAAGAACTATGTTTACAAATATACTGCTAGCAGAATTGTCAATCTTAAAACAAGGAAACCATGCAAAATACAATGGCATGGATGAACCTACAGGACATAGACATTGTATTAAGTGAAATATGAAGAACAAATACTGTACTTCATGTGTCAAATGTCATTAACAGGTAACATGTTAAAACACAAATGTCAAAGACAAATACTGGATGAGTCCATTTATCTGATGTAGAGAATACAATGGTGGTTGTAATGACTGGGAGGGAGTGGAAATGGTCATATTTCAATAGACATTCAATCAGTTATGTAAGGTATATGGATTCTAGAGCTCTGTCTAACCTCTCAGCACCATGTTCATCAGTACTATATTCTGATAAAATTGAATTGAAGACAGATCTCATATTAGGTTCTTACCATAATAAAAACATTAATCAATTAAAAGATTCTTGTTACTTTGGACATCTCTGAGGACTACATTCTGTGTTATTCTTTGTAACTCACCTGATTCTTAAAATCTCACTGGGGTCTTGCAGAGTCCTGTAGAGGTTTGTTGAATTAAACAGTATCAATCTTGCTTATAATTAGTTTAGCAGAAATTTTTAACTTACATAAGTTAAATACATCACTTCAATATGTATAAATTACTTATGGGAGAAAATGTCAACTTACAAATAGACTAAGGGTAAATTTTTTTAAGAGAACATTAATCAAAAGGAAATGTCTGAGAATTACAATGCACACCATAAAACTTTTACCTACATTAAAACAATGATAACACTTTCGTGTGTACACGTCTTCTACATTCTCAAATATATGCAAAATTATACGGTTAAAATGCAAAAATGCTCTAAAAATTAATAAGATATTTGACCAGTGGCAAATATCTGATAAACTATGAATAGTTGTGCTTTAGTCCTAGTCTTTATTTTTTCCTTCCTCTTATATTTGCTTACTAACTTAATATATATGAAATCTATAATGTATATATATATGCATGTATTAATATGCATACACGTTGCAATGACTAAATTTTATCATTAAAGTAAAAATGTTTAAAATAACTTTCTTGAATTCTTGGAAGAATGGTGTAATTTTAAAGCCAATATTATTTGCTTCTAAGAGAAAATTACTATGGTATGTATATTTAAATTACATTAGGAATTCCATATATGTGCATATATGCACACTTGCATTTATTTGTATTTGTAAATAAACTACTATTCTCAATTTTAAGACACTATAGAGTGTCATAATTACTCAATGATTTACAAAAGATTATAATAAACTTATTGTACATGTGTTTATAGCAAATAGGATACAGTTATTCAGTAGATCATAGATTTATAGAGACATGAGAACATATTATTCATATTCACAAATAATGCTTGTATAAGATTTAATACAAGACTAGAAAATGACCTTTTTATGAGGTGTTATGTACTTTAATGGCCTTTATTAGAATAGGATTCTACAGGTAATTTCCTGAAGGGTCACTTGTTACCTGGGTGAGCAATTTCAGTCTTTCAAATTATGAACCTCATTCTAAATCTCTGCCTATTTGGTTGATGGTTGAGCAATTCTTGTTGAAGTCCAAAAATATCACTCAGCTGAATGCACATGGTCTGGATGAACTATATGGGGTACAACTGGCAAAGATTCAGAAGAATCAATTGCTCCGATTTCACCACTCAGTAAATGGACCGAAGCTGATGGTCTAAATTGAAAGTAATAGTTGGAATATTCTCCACTGGCTTTGCTCCAGAGCATGTAAGACAACTTCACTGAACAGTTTAAGGACTGGACAATTACATTTCAAAATTCAGTTAATACTTTCCTGAACTATTTATGTACTTTACATAATGCATTTCCACAACATAAATACATTTACTCACTGTGTACAGCTAATTGAACCATTGTTATTGGTACTTTGTGAAAAATGTCATAGTGATTGGGAAAAATGCTTCTAGCAAAAACAATTACTACACTAATTATAGCCTAGTACAATAGCCTCTTCCATTTCACATCTTTATGTTTATACTCCAAATTGTCTTATATGATTGTCATCCTAATGTTAACTGACTTACATCAGCAAATGTGGAAGCAACAATGACACTTCTTTATTTTAAATTTTATATATCTTTACTAATCCATTTAATATAACCATGAATTTCTATGGGAATAATTTGATAAGTAGAAGCTAAATGATCTATGATTTATCATCAGTAGCAATGTTTCTTTGGATTTACATGTGAAATCAGTTATATTGGATTATTCACAGAATTATTTTTTTTAGCCCTATTATCTTGTGGAGACTTTTTGGTATAATTCCCATAAATATGGCATATAATAAATTTCTGTTTCTAACACAATCAGGTCTTTTTTTCACTTTAGTGTTGCGAAAGAATGCATTTTGAAACTATGTGTATAAGGGTTATTTGTTTTCTAAAAATCTACAATGAAGTTCTTGAGCATCAAATTCAATACATAGTACATTAGAATCAAAAAATCATAATATATTTCACTGAGTACAAAAAAAGTGCCATGCGACAGAAGTCATTCCTTGGTTTCTGATGTATATCTGGTGTTACTTACCTGTCAGGTAGCAGAAGACATCCCTTAGGTATTTGCTGGAAGCTGAAAGAATGAAAAGGGAAGAAGAAAACAATTGATTACCTGGTATGTGACAACTCTATTTTGGAGAGAAACTGAATATAACAAGTTACTGAATTTAATGGTCAATGCAAGTGTGTATAAAAATAATTATAGTAAAAGTTTTCTAGATTTATAATATTTTAGCTAGTTGCCAAACATTCCTATCAGTAGAGTATGTTTCAACAAGACAATGTTAAGAAGCTATTTCAACATATTATCTTCAATTTTATCATTCTTCTAAACATCTTTTGAAAATATAAGCAGTGATGTTTTATGCCAAATTTCTAGGGAAATTTTATTTCTTTATGAAATGCACCTTTGTGGCAATTAAAGGAAATTACAATATATTTGGAATCTTTAAAGTCATAAAAATTCTGTAAAAAGCTTATAAAACGGTAGCTAGGGGATGAGAGATGAGATCGGTATGATGGTTTGGCAATTATTTCACAATATTTATAACAAAACTTTAAGTTTACATCTTAGATATGTACAAACTTATTTTTTAATTTTGCCTTTATTGGGCTTCATTGAGTTGAAAAATATCAAAGTAAGTCCTTTACAAGGTTGTCATTTTGTTAGTCACATGTATCTCCTCTTTAGAGTAATTTTTTGAGGTTTTTTGCCTATTTTTAATTGTGTTATTGCTAGGGTTTAGCTTGTTTAATGTGTGTCCGTGACATGATTCTTGACTATCGGCTCAAACATGGCTTTTATGTCAGTTTTGCCGCTTTGGCCTTCTTTCCCCACAGCTCCATATGCTATTGCAAAAGAGTTATTCTAGAAGAAATATGTAATTATATAATGTATTGTTATGCCAATGAGCTCAATGATCTTTATGTCACTTTTTACGAATTTTAGAATGAGAGCTGCTTGCTATTGTCTTGTTTCATTTCATTTTTACCTAAAGTGAAAACTCTAAAAAAATTGATGAGTTTTCACCCAAAAACAAGTCAATATGATCAAGTATGGTCTATAATCTCACACATTTGTTATGCTTATTCAACTAATGATCCTCTAATCTTTTGTTCATTCATCCTAGAAAAAAAACTCTTGTTTATATAATTTAATTGAAGAATTATGAAACCTATCATTTAAGGAAAGTCAAATGTTAAAGTATTCCTAATTATAAAGATGCAACAATAATTTCATTGAGGATGCACCAAATTATCTTTGAGACAACTTTAGTTCGCCACAAGCAAAAAGGGGAAAAAATGATCAAATTTAATTTTGCCGAAGAGTTAATGAAACCTTACATAATTCACACTAAATTATTAGCATAAAGAACCACTGGAGCATATCAGAAACTATCTGCTACAGTTACCTAATTCTATGTAATGAAATATACAACTACCAAAATGACACTGTCTAGAAATTGAAGTAGTTTTCAAAATAGAGAATTCAGAATTAAAATAATATATTTCCTATTTATAACTTTGCAATAATACAGAAAAATCAAGTTTTAAACATTTCAAGATCAATAGTATTAGATTTATAATTGTAAGCTAAGCAAACTATAAAGTCATATTATTTCCTGAAATAAATTGATGTAATCAAGACACTTTATTAAAATAATCAATGTGGCCTGTGGATGAAAATCTAATTTAAAACATAAAACTATCATATAAATATACCACCAGCATATCCATTTTCATGAAGTATAATAAATTAAAAACTTTAAGGAGAAAATAAATGTAAATGCAGAATATTATGAGCATTTCAGAATGTCATTAAATTTATGACTAAAGAGTGCTAGTAAAGAAATTATATAATTTCCATTACAAATTTCAGATAACCTTCATTGCAAAGTGCCACCATTGTTTAAGTTGGACAAAAGTCAGTTGTTAACAATCAACAGACAAAAGAATATGAGTTGAACAAGGTGAGTTCATTTCTCTTTTCATGAAAGTAAAACACTCAACATAGGGAGTCATGAGGCCTCTGCTTAAGAGGTGTCAGAGAGACCTGTTATGGGATGTCATCTGTGATTGGGTCATCCTGGGGACAGTCCAAGGAACATAAGCTTTGCTCATGATTAGATGCTGTGAGGAAGTTCGACAATCTTATGATTGAGTATCTCAACAAATAAGCTGTAAGAAGGATGGCCTAGGTAAAGAAGCAGCTGTCACTTATTTTTGCAGAGGGAAGTTTGATTTGTATGGCTTGCTCAGTGACCTTGTTTTGTCTTACTTTATCATCCACTCAAAGTGACCTCATGTTGGTATGATCAGTGGATTTTTTATGTTCACCAGAATAACAACACGGTCTAGCTGTGAGCTGCAAGCCAGTTTGTAATACATGGAGTCCTAAAAATTATGTTGAGTCTGTTGGATAATTCTCTCATATTTCAGATAACTACATTAGTCTCAAAAAGTTTAAATGAATTGCTAATTGATCATTACTAATTCCAGACTGAATCACGAAGTAAAATCATTTCTTTTGAACAGAACATTGTTTGATACCTTCTATACAGGTTATTTGTCTTTTTTCAGAGTTATTGAGATATAATTGAAAAATGAAAATTATATTTATATATGTGCAAAAATTGATATCTTTATATAGGCATACAATGTGAAATGATTACCAAAATCAAGCTAATAAAAGATCACCTTATACAGTTACATTTTCTTATTTTGAAGGGGTGGGAAGTAAGCATATATAAGATCTACCCTTTTAGCAAGTTTCAAATATATAACCCACTATTATTAAATATAATCACATTCTCCTACATAAGATCTTATGTAACTGAAATGTTGTACCTTTTAACCATCTCTCTATCTTCCTGTCCTCTGCCAGCAGACACCTTTTCTACCTTCTGTTTATGCATTTGGCTACTGTCATTCTACATAAAATTGAGATTATATATCATTTGTCTTAGTGAGCCAAGTTTATTTCACAAAGTGTAAGTCCTCCATGTTCAAACTGTCATGCTGTCCCAAATGGCCGATTTCATTCTTTTTTAAAGAATAATAAAAACTAATATTTCACCATGTATGTATGGATAATCATTCATTATATACATATATATACACTGTGTATATATATATATATATATATACACACACATGCACACACACAAATACATATTACATTGTGGTAGATGCAGATACACATATGTACATACAATATTCCACACAGCATGTATATATATATATATACACATATCTTTATCTGTCTGTCTGTCTATTTATCTACCTATCTATCTATCCCCTTTATCCATTCAGCTATCAATGGACATTTGTGTTGGTTTCATATCTTGGCTATTGTAAATAATAAATGAACTTGGGAGTGAAGACATCTTTTCAAGGTTTTGGTTTCATTTCCTTTGTGTATACTCCCAAGAATTGCTGGATCATAATCCAGTTCTCTTTTTAATTCTTGAAACTCCTCCATATTGTTTTCCATAATGGCTGTGCCAATTTTCATTCCCACCCATAATGCACAAGGGTTACAGTTTCTCGACAACATCTATAAAATTTGATATCTTTTATTTAGCTATCGGGCATTACAACTGGTGTGAAGTGATTCACATTGCTTTTTTTGATTTGCATTTCCCTCTGAGAAATGGTGCTGAATACCTTTTCATATGTCTGTTGGCCATTTGTAATCTTCTTTTGAGAAATGTCAATTCAAGTTGCTTTGCTCATTTGTTAATCATGTCCTTTGTTTTGCTTTTGTTTTTGCTATTAAGTTGTAGAAGCATGTTATATATTTTGAAAATTATTATCAGATGTATAACTTGCAAACAGTCTGCCTTTCCATTTTATTGATTGTTTCTTTTGCTGGACAGACATCGATGGAAAAGTCAATAAAATGTTAACAAATCGATTTCAAAAATAAACTAAAATGGCATATTAAAAGGCTCATATACCATGATCAAGTGGGAGTTATCTATAGAATGCAAGAATGGTTCAACAAAATTTAATCAGTCATCATATTAGCAGAATGAAGAATAAAAACCACATGATATTCTCAGTATATGCAGAGAAGACATTTGACAAAATTCAATACCCTGCCATGATGAAAACTCCAAAGTAGATATAAAAGAAATTTACATCCTACTAATAAATTTATGAAGAGTCCACAGTTAACATCATACTCATTGTTGAAAAAACTGGAAGGTTTTTCATTAAGATCAGGAATAAGAAAGCATGTTCTACATTCTCTACTTCTTTCCAGCACAGCAGAGCCTTGACTAGTGTCTTACAGAAAGTTGTCTCGGTCTATACAAATCACCATTATCAAGCACAAGCTGAACAAGATATTAACAAAGTCACAAAGGTCAGAGAGAGACATCACCTTTTTTCCAAAGTGGACTATATATAAAGATACCTTGAAAAAGTAAAATTGAATATAGTAACTGGAAAAGAAAGATAACGCGTTGTCTTCAATTAGATTTAGAGTTCACTGGAATTCACTAGTAAGGCCATGGCATTTACAAAACAATTTTAGCCAGGGAGTTAGGTTGTAGCATTAATTTACACTCAGCTATCTTTGCAATAGTCCTAACATTAAAGATAAATATTTCCCTTGCAAAAATTTCAAAACTGTATAGCAATATTTATTTGAAATAAAGTATCTCAGCATGAGGCAAGGAATATGGAGATTCACTAAATGTCAGCTGTAGTAATAAGGACAGTGTGGAAATAATAGAACCATCATCCAAATGGGAAGAAAAGATGCACAGTGGTTGCAATTTAAAATATCCTTCAATACCCTAGTGGAGCCTGCTTCTCTTCTATCTGTATATTCAGGCTCAAAAATAAACAGTATTTTAAAGAACTGTATAAACACTGAACAATAACTTGTTTCCACCATTGTGGGTCTTCAAAGGGGCAGCCATGATGAGGTATAATTACTTAAGTGCATTTCTGGGTGGACACTAATTAATGGAACTCTGATCTTACTGAATGACAAATGGGTTGATTGAAACATAGTAGCATTTTGGCATTAAGGAAAACACTAGAAAACATTTTAACACTGCAGTCCAGATAGAAGCACTGACATTTGTACTTATCTTATTTCTTTCTAAAGACACATGACAGAATAATCATGGAAAAATATGATATTTTTGTCAAGAATCAATCTTTACTAATGGCCAAAATGACTACTTTATTAAACTTAAATATTTTATTCTAAATTCTCTGAAATTATATATAATAATGTTTTTATCAGAATTGCCTTTTTAATTAAAGTACATTATAACATTATGTAAATTTCTGGTGTGTATCATTAAGAATTAAGATGTGTATGTATTACATTAACTTCATCTGGTTTGCTATTTCAAAAGATACTAATAAATGTATTCGTTCTTCACTTTTCTTTAATTAGGGGAAAGGTACTAGGGTTACAGAGTTAGATAAACTATAATTCCCATTGGCGAAGTTTCTTTTTAGCTCTTCTGCCCATTTTTTGACTGGATTATTTTCTTTGTTTTTGTTGAGTCTCATCAGCTCTTTGTAGATTTTTGTGATCAGTCTTTTATCATTAGTGTTGGGTGCAAAAATTTTCTCCCAGTAGGTGGAGTTTCTCTTTGTTTTGGGTATTGTCTCTTTTGCTATGCAGAAGAAACTTCTCTGAAGAGGAAATGCAAATGGCCAACAGGCATATGAAAAAATGTTCAACATCACTTGTGATCAGGGAAATGCAAATCAAAACTACCATGAGATACCATCTCACACCAGTGAGAATGGCACATATTAAAAAAACTAGCAACAACAAATGTTGGCGAGGATGTGGAGAAAAAGGAACTCTCCTGCACTGCTGGTGGGAGTGCAAACTGGTCCAACCTCTATGGAGAGCTGTGTGGAGATTTCTGGACCTACTAAACATAGAGCTTCCATATGATCCAGCAATTCCACTCCTAGGTATTTACCCAAAGGACACAGAAACATTAATTCCAAAGCACTATGTTTATAGCAGCACTATTTACAATAGCTAAACTTTGGAAACAACCCAAATGCCCAAAAAATAGATGACTGGATCAAGAAGATGTGGTACATATACACCATGGAATATTACTCAGCATTCAAAAAAGATAAACTTATGCAATTTGCAGCAACATGGATGGCACTGGAAGGGATTGTGCTCAGCAAAATAAGCCAGAAAGAAAAAGAAAAATACCGGATGGTCTCACTCATAGCAGGAATCTAGAAAACCTAAATAAGGGACCAGGAAAAAGAATAACTATAAGAAAGAAAAAATCAAAATCAACAAACAACTATGAACCAGAGACACACTATGGGGGGAGGGGGGAGTGGAAATGAGGAATTAGGGTCAAAATAAGGGGGTTGCAATTGTATGGGGAATATAAAAATACAATTTAAAAAATAAGAAAATAAAAAAAATAAATGTTCAAGGACTTCTTTAATTAGCATTAAAAAAACTATAATCCCCCAACAAAATAGATTGTCCATCGTATTTGAATACCATTTACAGAGTGTAATCACATATGTGACACAGGCTATGGAAACACAATGATTAGAATAGCAAATTCTAACTATTAAGTCATTTCTGTAAAAAAAAATGTACATTTTGAATGGAAATTTAGAAATATTTCAAGATACAGGACCTAAGCACAGTAAACATTTTATATCTAAGTCATTTATTATTTTATTTCTCTGACATATAAAGATGAATGTTGAGGTTTTATTTCACCTATCACTTTACCCTTTTATCATATCTGTACTTCTGATCATTTATATTTCTGATAAAATAGATTTCTTTGGATGCAAATGAGAAGTTCTCTTTTATTTTCTCTCTGTCTCTCATACACACACACACAGAAAGAGAGAGAGAGAGAGAGAGAGAGAGAGAGAGAACAGATTGCACAGAGAAAGCATTTGACAGCCATATGTAAAAACAATCCAGATGAAGCCTGCTGTAGTGTTGACTTTAGTTGCCAACGAAGTCTGGACACTAACCTAACTTTCTTTCTGTACCCTTTGACTATATAGAGGCTGCCAATGCTCCAGACATCACCTCAAAACAATAAAGTCTCTAAAACAGGAAGACAGGAAGCAGTGAAAAGACTTTCTCTTGTGTACTACTCCACTTTTAAAAATAACAAATATTTTTTAGCAGTGACTATATTCCAGCAGAGCTCATCCAGCAGAGTTTTTATTGCGTACCTCCATTTAATCTCTCAATGACTAGATCAACATGACTAACACTGACTAAAATCCAACAACTCAGGTCATCCTTTGGAGCTGGGAGAGTTTTAGTCTAGAACCCACCACCACCTGATACCTGAACACAGGGCAGGTTTGTTAACAAGGAAGAATGATGTGGTGAGTGAGGACTGTCTGCCACAAAACTTTGGGAAATGGTTTTTCCTTGCAGTCTCTGACAATGCTCACTCATGTTTTTCCAAATTCTTTGAGGCTTTCTTTCAAATTTTCTCGAGGAGAGCCAATGTTTTCCTAGTCCTTGCCTCTTGTCCTTCCATATATGTAGCTTAGTTTCCATCCACTTGCCAGTAACTCCCGAAAATCTTTCATGTGCCCGGATCTTTCTCTGACTTTACAGAGATGTTTTTTAATGATATCTTCTCTGTTTTTAGCCACATCAAACACTTCCAATATCCTTATAATTAACCCAAACTGTTTGGCATTACGGTATAAATAATGGACAATCACATTTTTCACAGCCTCTCAATTCACTTCTCCTGCAACACCTCCCATGAATCCCATTAATCTTTGGCCACACACTTTCATCCTTTCAGCTAAAGGATCTTGGCAAGCTCTTTCTAATGTCTGAATTTTGTACAGACTTCATTATTTGTATTCTAACCAAGGTCAACCTTATTGACCTTCAGGATTCAACATGTGTCTCCTCCTTCCTCCTTCCATCCCCTCTTCAGAGACCCTTACATATTTCCTTACACACCAATGATATGTTTCCATCGAGCTCTCTCAATTTATGCTGTAAACTTTTTTCAGTGCATGTGTAATACGTTGCAATTTTATATTTTTCTCCTCCCTTAATAATATTTGAAGATTTAATGAAGCCATCAATCTTTCAAAGCTCATGTTAGTATGGTCATTCAGTAACTTATTCTTGAGTTAAGTTAAAGTACACTAAAATTTGTGATATCGTAGTCAAGTGATATAACTAATGAATGTATTTCTGAATAAGATATTACACAATATATCATTTGACTTGCATTAAGAGATGTTAAACAAGATAAAATCATTTGGTTCTAAAGTCATTAAATGGTATAATTTCTCTATTATAAGAAATAAAGTTTTAAATAATATAAAATTGATATTTATGACTAAGAAGTCCCAAAAAGTAGCACAGATAATGTTACAGAAGCAAATGAGGCAGATTATGAAAGTGAATATGGCTCATCTAAGATAAAATAAAATAATTCAGCTGTTTGTCACACAGCAATTCACAGACAAGTCAGTAGAGTATTTTCCCCAGGCTACTACTTAATAAAGGATGTGCAAATGAATTGATCCAATTTGTGTTCTACACGCCACTGTAAAATGTGTAGGCAGATGCTATAAAATACCAACATCAATGAGAAATTCTAAAAGTTATATGCTCAGTAGCAACAAAAAAATATAAGTTTTACTTTTAGCATCAGGAAGTGGAATACATTTTCTGTCCCCATTGATCAGGCATTGTGCTACTTTATATATAAACAGTTTATATATGATACACATCCTATATCATATATAATATGAAAGTTATTGTGCTTATTAACATATACAGATAATATAAAGATTATGGCATGTATATGTAATATACATTAGCATAAAAGGTTGTTGATTGTAAATATTCCAGTAAGGAAACATGAATACATATCCATATATTATTATAAGCTATTAAAAACAAATTGATTCCAACTGACTGCTTTGTTGGTATCTCAGAAGTTAAGCTACATACTGAATTATCTGGGGTGGATCTTACTGAGGCAGTAGATAATTCTTAGTTATAAGTGAGTATCAGCTGGATAAATATCAAAGAATATTGAGAAGTCATCTTGGAACTAAATGGAGACATCTTTTAATTTAATAAATTTAAGTACTGATTTCCAGTAAAAAGACAGGCTGTCCTCAAGGTCAGAAAGCAAATTAGTCAGAGATGGGATTAGATGAAATATTCATCAAACCCGACCATATGCCCAACATTGTACAAACACTACACAAAGATCCAGAAATATCATCAAGCACGCCCTTACTACAAGAGCTTAAAGGCAAATAAGACATACCAAGTTGACTTATAATAATTACATATCATATTGATGTCCTGGCCAAGAACTCATGTAGACAAAGAATTAACTAGAATAACTCAATGTAAGGATCTTCATTTCACCATTAGTCTTTTCAATAGTCTTTTCTTTGCAATGCCATTTATTGGAAGACTATTATTAATTTATTTAATGATTTTATATCTATGTCTTCTTATGTGACAAGCAATATTCTATGTTTTGTGGGTTTTTAAAATATATTTTAATTACTATTAAGATTTTTACATAATCAGGGCAAGTTTTATATAATAGGTGACTTTGGAATAAGCTCTAAAGGAGTTGATGAAGTTAGCTTGTTATAACTTCAGCAGACTTTTCCAAACCAAAAACTAGCTTGCTAATTCAAATATTTCAAGTTTCACCACTTGCTGGGACTAATTATAGTTAAAAGACTTACATATTACTGAGATCTTAAGGAAACAAGCAGAGTTTGCATTAGGTGGTGTTTCCGTGTTGTTTGTATGCCTGACCTTCAAAGGACACCAGTTGACACCCTTCATGGATGCATTTTAATAGTTTGTAGGCAAAATATTATTTTGAGCAGTCAGCTAAAAGTTACTAAGGTCAATAAAGGTCACATTAGAATGTCTGACTTGGATTCTATGCTTACCGTCTTCACAGTCTTAACCAGACAACTCAGAATCACCCTCACAAGACAGCTGCTCAATCTGTGTCAGTCTGGTGCCCTCCGATGCCTTGGCCCTTCTTCAGAAGGATTCTAGACACCACCTAGCTCAGCAAATGCCTCTGTGCTGGTTAAATTTGGGTGTTACACCGGTCAAAGAAAAGGGGGAGAGTAAAAATTATACTTGGTTCTAAGATTCTGAATTTTTAAATTCTCAACATGATTTATATTTCTTGGGGGGCGCACTAAGACTCAGATGCTTATTTTCTAGTTGGAATTGATATGATAAGGATTCGAGCCAAAATTATGAAAGATCTTCCAAACTCAGTATGGCTGTGCCTGCTCTGATCGTTTTCCAAGACTCCAAAGGGCTGTGATAAGGTGAGGCTGGCACAAGCGACTCCCATATTTCATGTTTTGTCTTGAGGAATACGATGGAAGCACATATGTCAGAGCAGATGATTGCCAAATCATTTATTTGAAATTTTCTGCATGAACTATAAAGGTCATGTATTTCAGGAATTGGATCACCATGGATTAAGCTTTCTGTCGATATTTCTATCATAAGAGAGTCCTATTTTTATATCCTCAACTATATTTCCGCTGCCTCCTTTTGATAAGTGAAAATTTCCTATGAGCTAAATATTGTAGATAGTTTTAAAGGATGAGGTTATTATAATTTTGAATTATCAGAGACGATAACCTGAGGTTTTTACATTAATTTTCTATCAGTTGTGGGACTTACATATGAAAACATTTCAATTATCAGTTGATATAAATTTTAATTTTTTAAGAGCCATAGTAATTTCTGCTCTAGCTAAGCAAGCTTCCATAGTGTTGGTGAATCAAATTTGTTGAAATTACTGTAAATGTAACTGTAACACTCTAGTCTAATAGGAGAGATATGACAAATTAGTAGTTTTCAAGACAACAATTCTGATATATTCTAACAAGACTCATTTCCTTTAAACATGGTACATTCCAAGCTTACCAAAGTTTGAAAGAAACTAGTCACACAGAATTTGAACAAATACTGCATTAGGAAAAAAAAAAAAAAGATATGTTTGAGAAATACAGTATAATTCAACAGTTTCCCTCTTGCCCTATTTCTCACTGCTTTTGATAGAAAAATAGTTCTTTGTGTTACCCAAGAGGGAATCAAGTTCACAGAACTTTTATAATTCTGGTCCTTGGATCATCCCTGAGAAATGATGGTGTGGTGGAATGATCAGAATTTAAGACAAAGTCCTTGTGATTTAGAAAGTGCATGGGGGTGGGAGGAAATTATATGATTTTAGTTTTAATAGTTTTGTATTTTTAAGAATGTTGCAACCAAGAATGTGACTTCATGCTCCTTATCCTTAGACTTTATGTGTTAATAATAATCACAATCATATTAAAAATAACACTAGTAATATATTTAAACATAGTATATAATTTGGAAGCCAAAATAAAATACCAATCCCTGCATACTGGTAGGTTGATCATTATTTTAGCAACTAAATCTGTGTTGTTTAATATTAATTTTCCTGGGCCTCCCTGGTGGCACAGGTGGTTGAGTGCAGCGCTGTGAAGCTGTCTGCAGCCTCTGCAATGCAAGTTCGATCCCTGCCAGCAGTGGAGATACCCACATGGTGGGGCAGACCTGTCCTGTCTCCCTGCTGCTGCCCTCAGCAGTGTATTTCAGTCAATCTGCCTGTTCTGTTCCCCACTCTGTCTCTGGTGAATCCTCTTACCCTCCCTCACATCTGGCCTGTACCCCAGGTCTTGTATGCATGAATAAATAAATCTTAAAAAAATATTACTTTTCCCTCTGTATTTTATTTTTAAATATTTTCCTTTGATGTGAGTTGTCTTTTCCAAAGTGACAAGATCATTCAAGGCAGGGAACAATCAAAGCTAACTTTGCTTCAGGCTATTTGCAGTTGATGTCACTTGAATTTAAACCACAAAGACATTTCAAAGAGAAAACATTTTCATCTCCTATTATGGAACCCAGGAGATAAGAAATCATGGTGTCCCTTGGGAAACTCCTTTTAGTTATGTCAACTTGGCAGCTTGCATCTGCTTGTCAAATGAACAAAACAAAGGAGTTGGATGTGACAGTTTAAAAATCATGTTTCCTTAAACTTTTTACCTTCGACTTGCAAAAATGAAACAGCCCTGCATTTCAAAAGGCTATAAAAGGCGATTAGCTCTCTCACAGTTGTGTTGGAAAAGTGAAAATAAAATGCTTATTATGGCTTCTATAGCTGAGACTCAAGCTTTGGCTCACAGTTATGGAAAGTAAAAGCATCTAAAGGATCTCTCTGTTCTCATGACTCACATATGCTTCTGCTCCGAATAAGGTAGAACAGGAATTTAGCACCGTGGCTGCAGTGCCTCTTCCCCCAGACAGCATTTCTGACAAACAACCATGCACATTTCAGAACAAAGTGACTCAAACCCTATTAGTTCATCTCACTCCAGGTAAAACTTGTAAAACTTCTATCTTTTCTAACTAACATGAAGTAGGGGGGGCAGGTGAGTGATTTTAATAATACCACTAGAAGGGGGTAAGCAGGAGCATATGAAGATATGAATTCAGGGGGATTATGAGAAATGTCTATGATACCTTCTAGATTTTGATTTGAACTAAAACTTCTCTGAAGTAATGGCTTTAAAATGCATGATGAGAAAAATTTAGGAGGAAAAAAGGTGGGAACTGCCAAGATTGAAAAGACTGATTAATTGCCAAGTAAAAAGATACAAGGAATAAAAAAAAATGCACAGATCAATTTTTCATAAAATAGGCAATTAAAGCTCCCACTCAAGATTTCAAAGACTATTTCTACAAATTAAAAGTCAATGTTATTTACATACTTTGATGAAAAAGAAGAAAGACTCCAATTATATTCATGAAAAGTAAGTCTAAAATTATACCTTAATACAATGAGAACTAGATAAAAATATGAAATACTACAAATATTTATAAATATCAATAATATATTTGATCAAAGATTTTTATATATTTATATATAGGGTATTATTTATCTTATATATAAAATATCCTATATATAGGATTTTATTATTTATGTATATCCTAACTAAAATGTTAGCCAACAGAATTAACAACTTCTATGACCTAGTGAATTTATTTTAATATCACAAACAAAATTTCCTTTTAGGTAAACCAATTATATAATAATTTCAGTTAGATTAACTAGAAAAATATATAACCATCTTGTCAAAACAGATATAAATATATTAGAAGAATTTTATCAAATAGTAATGTATCAAAGAGAGAAAAACTGAACTGTTCAATAAATGGTATTGATTCAAGTGGTTACATATTTTGAGTGAAAGCTGATTCTAATTTATGTAAGTATACAATTTAATGGGTGAAGCAAGTTGAAAACAAAGTCACAAAGCACATCAAATATATGCACATTTTAATTTTATAAAGCCAAGATAGGCTAGTGATGTTTAGCTATATTACAAAAGTCCAAATGTCTTACGACTTAGTAAATTGCTATATTACAAAAGAAAAAACCCAAAACAAACAACTAGGAACAGCTATGTATGTCAAAAGAAAAGCAACAGATGGAAAAGTTATTTGCAACTCATTTTAGAGTAAAACTTTAACCTTACCATTTTAAACAAGCCTATGCAATCCATAAAAGTGACTGAAATCAATGTAAAATGAGTAAATATTTAAGTAGAAATCTCATAGGAAATGAAATACTGATTACTGTTAGAATATGCTCATTTTTCCTTAAAATATGAATAATGTAAATATAAAGCACAGAATAAAGTATTTCACTTATATTTTGACATTGATGCAAAATTTGCATAATATGGTTTCTTGGAGACTTAGGGAAACCTACCAATAGGAAATGCATTTCCATAGGTCCTATGGAGAACAATTTGATATTAGAAAACAAAATTTCAATGTAAAAATTCTGTGAGCAATACTTCTATTTCTAGAAATTCAGATATAAATCAAATAATGAAATTAGGTATGGTAAGATTTATGTATTACTATAGAACTGCTTGTAGTAAAATATTTTATACAACCTATGCTTATCAATTAAGGGCAACCTAAACAAATTATGGTGTATATGTAAATGAATTACCAGTTAAAAAATGAACCAGGTCATTATATGGTTGTACCATTAAAATATATTTAAAATAAATAAAGATAGAGAAATATATGTGATATGCTTCTAGTCTTGAAACAGAGCAAAATAATTCTAAAATCATTTGGTTCTACGTGACAAAATTCACTGCACACAAAGACAAAAACTAATAAAAGTGATGATTTCAAAGGCAAAAAGTGGACTGGGTGACAGAAGAGAATTTTGTTTTTATTGAGTGAGTAATACCTATACACTTTTAGGTACTCAGAAACTAAAGGAAATTATACTGGGACAATAGATATCAATGAACAGGATTAAAAACTATCACATATATAATACATTTTAAAATTAGTTATTGAATGAAAGATGTAATAAATGCTAAGATATTTCACTGCTCTGCCAACATTTTTTTTTTAGATAATGAATGGAAATAATAAAAATTCAACATCTTAAAAAATAGTCAGATAACATACAATTAAGTAGTTGCTTCTTAACTTAATGTTTCTGATAAAAGTCATTTAAATAAATACCTGAATTTTAGGGCTAGGGGGAGAAATAAGTAGTAATCCATCTTCAAGTTATTCTTGCATACTCTGTTTACTAATACACCCTGGTATCCAGTTTATAATTCTAAGGGTTATTGAAATTTCTCTCTCTTTGACTCATCATCATTATCAACCAGTAATCAAATTCTGATTATAAAAATAACTGGAGGGGATAATGCTAAGCAAAATAAATCAGAAGGAGAAAGACAAATATAGGATGATTTCACTCATATGTGGACTATAAAGAAAAAACAACAATAAAGGAACAGGCAAATCTAAACCAAAATAAACCCTGGAAATCTGACTATAGAATTGAGGCTACCAGAGAAGGAGATTAGGGTGTGGGATGTAAAGAGAGGGAGGGGACCAAGTGGACTAGGGTGGAGGACTATGAGTCTGTCCATGGCCAGTCTGGTGTGGTAACATACATTTGAAAAGGTCTGATCATGTACCCCTAAAACAAACATACAGAGCGGTGAACTATTACTTCTGTAAATATAATGCAATTAAAAGCTAAAACAAAAGAGAGATATTAAAAATACATATCGCCAATAGTTTGTATGTATGTGCATATATTTAATGCTCTTTATTATTAGGTAGGCTTAAAGGCTTTTCTCTGTTCTGATATTGTTACTTCATTAATTTAGTAAGTCAATATCCTAATCAATATGTCAAACTTTGCATTGTAATATATATATATAAAACAAACTTTGCATTGTAATATATATATAACAATGCAAAGTTTGACATATTCACCTTTCTCCCATGGTGTTAGTGAGATTCTCCTGGGAAAGGGTTGTGATTTTCCACCAGTCTGGGCTCAACATGTAACAGCAAGAGTGCCAATATGAGTTGTTTAAATAATTTGAAATAAGGTCTATTTCATAAAATACAAATGAACACACTATTTAGACTATCAGGATAACCACACTGAAAAACCTGGTAGTGACTTTGCTCTTTCGGCATTTATTTGGGTTTGGTTTCAGAATAATTCTTTCATTCTAGCAACGCCATAGAAGATACTAAAGGTCTAGTGCAAAATGCTTATCTCCTACCTGTTAGCCAACAGCAGGAGGCCTCAAAGCTATGTATTTTCAATTACTTTATAATTACATACATTTCATGATTGAATTCAAACTGAGAAATGTTTCTTTCATAGATAGAAAATGTCTTACTGCCAAGGTGCAGCTACTCTGTCATTTAAAGATTTTTACATCAAGAACTGCACTTTAAAATTTCTATCAAAGATGCTAAGAGGAGCAAAATGCAAATTTAAGTATTTTTCTTCTTTTTCATTACAATCATGGATTTGTTAAGGTTGAATATTAGTAATGGAGGTGAGGAATATTTCTAATAGTGATATAGAAATCTCAGCGAACATTACATTTATTAATACAGTGTTTTAGGGAAAAGAAATACCCAACTTTCACTCTCTGCTTTAGTTCTAACATATCTAAATAAATGCTGATAAAAATAAATACCCACTTTCCATATAACTTCTGCCATCCCTGTGAATCTGGTCACTTTGAGGTAAACAGGCTTACACTAACTCCACATTATAAAAGTTTCCAGTCCCATTCTACCCTAAATATAAAACTATAGCTACCCAGGTCTGACTAATACATGTCATTTGTAAGTCTGTGTGATTTTAAAGTTCGTCTTTGACCATTTGTTTGACTTTTCTGTAGTCTACATGTAAGTGACACCATCCAGTATTTACCATTCTCCTGACATATTTCACTTTGCATAATCTCTTCTAGCTCCATCCATGTTGCAGCAAGTAGCATGAGTTTATCCCTTTTGATTGCTGTGTAATATTCCATGTTGACCAAAGAACTGAAGGATGGGCAGTGATAAGAACAGGGTGGAGAGAGAGCACAATGGACTATAGTGGAGAACTATGAATGTTTTGGTAGTGTGTGCAGGTGTGCTATGGTGACTACACTTGAAGGGGGATATCTTATCCTTCCAAATAAACTCCACTTGGAAAATTGAATGTGAACTTTTAATTTACTTTCTAGTTGATTTTCGTATAGACTTGAAAGTATAATCCTTCTAGAAACTGTTCCTTTATTCAATGTCAGTAACAACACACTTCTGTTCTCTTATATGTAACTTTTATTTTTTAAAGATTTATTTATTTATGCATACAAGAACTGGTAAAGGCCAGAGGTGTGGGGGTGGGGTGTGAGAAGATTCACCAGAGACAGAGTGGGGAACAGAACAGGCAGATCGACTGAAATACACTGCTGAGGGGAGCAGTGGGGAGACAGAAGAGGTCTGCTGTGCCATGTGGGCAGCTCCACAGCGGGCTGGGAATTGAACTTGTGCTGCAGAGGCTGCGGACAGCTGCACTGTGCTGTGCTTAACCTCTTGCGACACCAGGGAGGCCCTCTTATATGTAACTTTTGCCACTTTCTCCTTTTCGAAAAGCAAGTCAGGAGGAACACAAGTACTGGATTGTCTCACTTACAGGTAGAATATAGAAAAAAAATAGTCAAAACCAAACTAAAAATAAACTTTTGACATCTGACTGCAAAACAGAGGCAACCAAAAAGGTTGTGAAGATTAGCGGGGTTTAATAGATGAAATGCCTTAATATTTATAGATTTCGGGGGTAAAAGGGAAATAAATGTTAAGGAGAAATAGGAAGGAAAATGGGGAAAAATGGAAAACCTCTTCTTTTCAGGACTATTAAATATTAGATTTAAAAAGAATTGAACTCATATGTGCACAAATTTATAAGGTAGGAGGATAAATGTATATCTTGAAAATCAAGTGTCTCTCAACAGAAATGTTAAAAAGAGCAGGTTGTTTGCCTGAATCAGAGATTTATACTTTGTTTTAATTTGTGAGCAGGCGTGGTTTTTTTAGGAATATTGTCAAGAAAATTGTTTTTAGTCATTAAAAGAGAAATTGAAAAAAATCAAAAGGCAAAAGTAATCATTGTACTCCAACAAGCAGTTTTAAAAGTTTTTTAATTGTCAGCATTTAAATATCTATTTTGAAAGGGTACCTCTCTGATTAACATAACTCAAAGAAAAAGCTTGATAATTAACAAAAATACCCTCTTAATTAACAATTGTTTCTTCATGTCAGACTCTTGCAAGTGCTGGCAAATTCGTGTTTATTCAAGATTAAATGCCACTGTCAATCCAGATTTCTTAGTTACAAGAGGCAAATCTGATTTATATTAACCTGAACACCTTAATAGCTAATTAAAATCTCAGTCTTCTGGGCCAAGATCTGAGACATTCATTCTATTTAACTCGGCAGTAAAATGTTTTAGTCGCTTTTTTTCTGAGAAAGGTGTCTTTAATTTATTGGTGCTATTAGGGCATTTTATAATCACCAAGCTAATCAGCTTTAACATAAGAGTTTGTACTTGTCATGGTTCAAATATTTTGCTCAATGACTTACTGAGAAATACCAACTTCCATTGCTTTTCTGCCTAATTTACTGCAGCGATTTTGCATTTTCCTTTATTTGTCATTTTCATAGCTTTCAGTCTGAAAATGCAAAATAAGGAAAGCAGATATATTTTAATATGATTCTCCCAAATTTGCTCACAGATAATAAAAGTAAATAGGGACCTCCCCCTATTTACATCCATTACTCTTTCTGGTAGCCTGAATTCTGACAGGAATCAGATTTCTAGATTTAGATTTGGCTTACTTTTGTGTGTTCCCTTATTTTCTAATGAAATATGGTGGAGGATTATTATGGGTGCCTCTGTGGCGGGTGCAGTAGGGTAACATACATCTGAGGAAATGTCAAGCTGTACCTCTAAATTTTGTGTGGTGTTGTGAATCAACATTATCTCAATAAAACACAACAATACAACTAAAAAGTTCAAAATAAAAATGTTTACATCAAAGGCACAAAGTAAAACTAAATAGGTTAAGGTTATCATTATTTCTATTGAAAGGATTAACAGGATATCTGAACTGAAATCACATCTTATAGTCCTATATATCACTCATCTCCATTCCTATTCTACTTAGATTTTACATAGCAAATAACCCACTTGTGTGCATGAAACCAGCTGTTTATAATTTTCACATGTTGCACCATTGGGGGAAACCCCATTCTTTGATTTGTGTTTGTCTTGGTCTCCTGTTACGCAGTTACTGCTGTAGAAAGTATTAGTAGCTTCATTTCATATAAACATAAGTAGTTTCTAAACAGAGGACTGATAACAAATTTGGCATTTAATTAATAAATTTGGGCCTCCCTGGTGGTGCAAGGGGTTAAGCACTGTACTGTGAAGCTATCTGCAGCCTCTTTAGCATGAGTTCGATCTCTGGCCAGGGAGCTAACTCACATATGGCACAGCAGACCTTTCCTGTCTCACTCACTGCTCCCCTCAGCAGTGTATTTAAGTAGATCTGCCTGTTCTGCTCTCCACTCTGTCTCTGGTGAATCCTGTCACTCCCCCCACATGCACCTTTGGCCCGTACCCCAGTTCCTGTATGCATAAATAAATAAATCTTTAAAAAATATTTATAATTAATTAATTTTAATACTCCTTTTCTAATCTTTTTTCTCAATTGTGGTAACATCGGTTTACATCATTGTTAGTATTTTAGAAGTATAGAAATCCCGCCTCAGGTATCTCCACCATGGCGCACCCCCACCAAGTCCCCCGCAGTCCAACACCACAGTGCACTCTGCTCTCTTCTCTTTTATCTCATTCTTCTTCTACCCTCTCTCCCTCTGGATGCTTAGTTCCCATGAGGAAGCCTTCAAGGAGTCTTCCCTCACCTTAATCTAATAGAGTTATTTACTTTCATTGGCTTTTGATATATTTGATGATACTGGACTCTCTTCTGCCCTCTGTTGGGTTCCCACTTTGTGGATACTTGTCTTCTTTTGTTTACTTTATTTTGTGGGGTATGCTTTCAAATCATTTCATCAGAAAAGATACAATATTTTAGATCTGCCATTGTTAACTTTTCAAAGCTATCCACTGGCTATCCAAATGATTCAGGACCTTGATTGATGGTGTTTCGTCAACAAAGAACCTTCCTTAGGGGTGTGCGTGAATCTTGTAATTTTAGTTCTGTTCTGAAACTATTATTTGAGCCATTGATTTATTTATCAAAGCTTTCTCAAATTTCACCATCTTTATAATGTCTTAAAACACATAGTATAAGTATCCCATAGATGTATCACCTTTAAAATATTGTTTTGTTATTATTGTTCCTTTATGTCTACATATATATTTTAGGATCAACTTGTAAATTAATATAAGAAATAAAGTCTGCAGGGATTATGACTGGATTTGCACTAAGTCTACAGATCAAACTGGGGGACTTCAAGGAAAAAAGAATCCCAGACTCTAACTTAATCAAGGAATGTTCAACAGTTGTTCAGAATTTCTGTGGAACTTCTATGACATTGATGTCTATTTCCTCCTTCTTGAACTAGAATTTCTATCAGTTAAGTACTCATTTTCTGTTGTTGTAGGTTGGTTGTCAATGGGGCAGATAATTTGTCTTTTTAATTTCACAAATTTGAAATAGATAAAGAATATATTAAAAGAAGTTCACAAGAGTATCTCATCCAATCTGACCCTCAATGACTTATATCTCTTTCATTTGCAATTTACTATATTCATTTCCTCCCAGGAGTCTCAAGAATCCGACAAAATTAGAGCATCAGTCAAAGTCTCAATATTTCTTTAAGTTGCTTTGGAGCATATCAAAAGAATTAGATTTTAAAGTTAGACTTCAATTCCTAATAAAAAAATTATTGAATCAAAAAATCCAATCATACCTAAAGGTATATGATGACTACATTACAACTTGTAGGGTTTGATTTTGTCTATTTAAATCAGTCTCTCCAGCAGTCAATGATATAGTCCCCCATCCTCAATCTGAAGAGGTATATTGAAAGAACTTGCTGTTTATACTTGACTTCTTAAAATGAATATTCATTTTATATGTTTTGATATTTTTGATATCTACCAATATCTGGGCAAAATTAAGATTATTATACTTTCTTCTCTTTTGTCCTTTAAATATTTCAATAGAATTTTCTTATGTGAATAGGAATTAGGAAATAGGAATATTTATTCATTGTAAATATATGCCATTAAAATTATTTTAAGCATATACAATAAGACTAGAATGAAGATCCTCAAAATACAAGTCATTATTCTGATAGTCAAATTTAAAACTTTCCCCTATCTTTAAATCCACATAAAAATAATAATTTGTCTATAATATTTAATGTAATGAAATAATAATTATGAATAAAATCAATGCATATATGAAAAAATGTCTATGTATTCAAGAGAAACACAGCATAGTTTCATATACTTTTATGAAATTGAAGTTAGGGAGCAAATAACTCAATGAACAATGTGAAGATATCTTAATATATTGGTAAAACTTTGGTTTTTATTTTAAGATAATTAAATTTACCGGTTCTTAAAATAAAAATGCAAATTAAAATATGGCTTTGATATTGAGGTTATTTATTTAGAAATTAAATTTATCTTGAGAAAATTGACCTTGTTTATGTTAATGGAATTATATGGAGTTTTCAAATATTCATTCTGAAGAAACTGAAAATCAGAAATTCATTTGGTTATTAATTTGCCTAAGGATAAATTCTTCATTTTGTTTTTATTATAAAAAAATCTATTTTGTGTTTATCTTAGAGTTGCAAAAACAATTTCAAAATTAAGTTTATGTTTTTCTGCTCCAGGCTTAGGAAGAGCAATGAAAACTCCCACTGTTTTATGAAGAAAAGATTTAAGAGTTAGGAAGCTGCAGGCCAGTTAAAATGCTTCATTTAAATATTTTGAAGACTCGCAGTTAAAATAACACTAATATTATATGAAGTTCTTTTTAGAACTTAACCGGTTGTTTGAAAGGAAGAAGTTAGAAAAATCAACACAAGGGAAATAACTGTAATGGAAAAAAGGAACTTTCCTCCCTCAAGATTAGAAAGGTTTATTCAACTCATTCCCTAGGTTTTCTTAGGGCAAATTCTCTCCAAAATGAGAGACATTTCAGGCCTTTCTCACAATATTCCACAGAGTAAATAACAGCAATCTAAAACATCCAGTCCCAAAGTGAACTTAACACACTGAAGTCTCCATATAAACACAAAATCATATACTATAATCTTAATTTGGTGACAAGTTTCTTAGATGGTGCTTTTTTTTTTTTTTTAAGATTTATTTATTTGTACAAGAACTGGGGTATAGGCCAGAGGCGTGGGAGGGTGAGAGAGTTTACCAGAGACAGAGCAGAGAGCAGAACAGGCAGAAAGACCAAAGTACATTGTTGAGGGGTGCAGCGGGCGAGACAGGAGAGGTCTGCCTAGCCATGTGGGAATCTCCCTGGCCATCCAGGAATCGAACTGGTGCTGCAGAGGCTGAGACAGCTTTACAGTGCTGTGCTCAACCTGCTGCGCCACCAGGTAGGCCCCAGATGGTGTTTTTTTGCATTATTTGATCCTATGACTCAGTCATAACAAAACATTTTGTTCTCAGTATATATATTTCCCATCATTTCTCTTTACTGTGTCTTTGAAAATGAAATGCTTCCTTATTTGCACTTTTAGCACAGTAAAATTCAAAATTTTAATATTGGTTGAATGGATGAGCAAGTTAAGTAACAAAAGGGGGTGGAACGCACCCTGAATTTCAAAGTATGGTCTTTACAAATATTTGCTCATGTGCACATGTTTTTCTTAAGAATGTTCTTTGCTTTGCTAAAAAGATCTAAACACGGAATCATTATCACACAGTTTGTGTACCCAGTTCCAGTATCTTCACAATGTGCATTACACAACTTTTGGATTGATAAAATATTTAATCCTTACTGGGCCTCCCTGGTGGCACAAGGGATGAAGCACAGCACTGTGAAGCTATTTGCAGCTTCTGCAGCACGAGCTTGATCCCCGGCCAGGGTGCTACCTACATGGCGCAGCAGACTTCTCCTGACTTGCCTGCTGCTCCCCTCAGCAGTGTGTTTCAGTCAGTCTGCCTGTTCTGCTCCCTACTCTGTCTCTGGTGAATCCTCTCACACCTCTGGCCTATACCCCAGTTCTTGTATGCATGAATAAATAAACCTTTAAAAAAAATTTAATCCTTACCTTATTACCCCTAGCTTTTCATGGTGCATAGAAGCATCTCATAAGAATATTTGAATGTTTGAGCAAACAAAAAACCCAGAAAATAATGTGACAGATATGGAAACTAAGCATAAACGGTTAATTGCATTGTTCAAGGTCACCTAGCTAGTATATGTGAGCTGAAAGTTGCACCCCACTCATAGGCACCTGTAAAAGCACAAAAAGAGGACAAAGGACTTAGTCAGAAAGATAAAAAAGACATGAGAAGAAACTGACCAGTCATTAATGGGATTCAGTAAGAATCCAGGGATGTGTGTGGCCTGTGGAAGTTAGGATGAAAATTTTCCAAAGGCCAGTAAGGACTCTAGGACTTCATTGTCAGACTTCATGGACCCAATTCTGCTGATGGCTTGAAAGTGGCTAGAAGTGGATTCTTTGAAAGACTCAGATAAGAGCCCAGACTGACTGGTACCAGACTTTTGACCCATAAACCTGTGGATCATTTAACAGGTGTTAAGTAGCTAAATGTATGGAATTTGATGCAGCAGCAATTCAAAACTAATATAGTGGGTATGGAGAAATATGTCTTAGAGTAAAAAGTCTTTGAAAGTGGTTTAGAGATGTGAAAGAGAATTTCAGAATATTTCTCAGGCAATCCCAGGAGTTAACTGCAGGAGACGCCATAACACATGAAACAAAATGCCCCCCAAACCCCACCCCCATGAGGTAGCAACAATGAGTCATTTACAGACACAGGTGATGATAGGAATGTTCTGACTCCTATTTAAAAAAAAAAAAAAAAAGTCTTTTGCTCTGGCCAACCTAGCCTGCTGCACCTCTTCACCAACTTGTTTTTACTTCTTTAGGAAAAAACTATTTAAACTCGAATTTCAGTTTTTATTTGCCAATTAAACTTAATTTCTACCAGGCTTGGTTAAGGAATAACTCACTGTGTCCACTGTTCTTAGGTTGCACCCACATAAGTAAAGGAAAATATAAAAGCATATAGCAACGTGAACAAGCAACAAGGCTGGAGACAAGAATCTTTAATGCGGGCTGAGAAGATGTGATTGTCTTCTAGTCTGGTGTTTTAAAACACTATGCTTAATTAGACTTAAAATTACTAATATGTGCCTTGTGCATGTGATGCAGATAAATGTAGTTAGATTTTATGGAAAGACACACACCCATTTAATTGTTTTAAAAGATTTCTTATTTATGCATATAAGAACTGGCATGTAGACCAGAATTGCAGAGGGTGAGAGGATTCACCAGAGACAGAATGGGGAGCAGAACAGGTAGATCTACTGAAATACACTGCTGAAGGGCGCAGCGGGGAGACAGGAGAGGTCTGCTGTGCCATGTGGGTCACTTCCCTGGCCGGGGATTGAACTCATGCTGCAGTGACTGGGGATAGCTTGATAGTGCTGAGACTGTAACCCCTGTGCCACCAGGGAGGCCCCATTTTAAATTTTTAAAGGATAAATGAAAGATCATATATGCTGTAAAATATATACCTCCCTGATACCTGTAATTATTTTGTAGTGAATAAAATTTTTATGTTTTAATTAGGATTAGTAAAATGAAAATATAACCAGAAGAAATTGCATGCTCAAGCATCAACCAATTAATTTTCAAAAAGTGAATTTATGAAGGGGATTGCAGGCAGACTATCATCTAATCAGAATACCAGAGATTTTGATTAGGTAATAGTCTATCACCTTGGAATATTTACAAATATACTTTGACTGGTAGATTAACAAGTTGCTACTATGAGCTCTACACATGCTGGCTACTGAAGATATTAAAAAAGAGGTATTAGATTTAGTTCCTATTATCCATAAAGGTAGAATTTAATTAGAAAAGGATGACTAATGCATAGGAGATAATTAACCAATCATGAAAAATGGTATGAATTTATGTGATAAATATGGGACCAACTTTTAGTTCTAGTGCTATCCTGCTTTTTTCTTATCTCAATTACTAATATAAACCCTCTCTGAAGAAAAAGAAACAAAAAATAGCAAGTAGCAAAGGGGAACGCATATGTGCAATATTCTATTAAGTAAAATGTATAGTAGCTTCTTGCTACTGTTTTAAGAATGAATCTCTTCTATTAGAACTGGAATCACAGTAATTACTATTTTTCTTCTCTGTACCATCTTATTCTGATTGTTCATATGGATTTTTAGGCTTCTGTTTATATAACATTTTATTCTCTTGGAGAAAAGAAAGGTTTCATTACTGAAGAGAAACTGTAATCATTAAGTTCTTCAAATAAAGACTGTTCAACTTTCTTCCTGTATTTTCAACCAATTAATCAGATTCCACTCAAAAAAAAGAAGCTTCGTTATTCACATAGTATTAGAGCAAGTAGAATTATAATGTGACTCTGGAAAGGAACCCACGCTTATCTTTTAGATTTGAAAAAAATATATAGCAGGGTTTGAAATCATTATGATGAATCAAAGCTATAGGCGATAGTTTTTCTTCTATTTTTCAATTCATGAAATGATGAATGAATGATAGGTAACGTAGCACTCACTTTGGAATGACAGGGATAAAAAATCAGTAACAATATTTGAATTAGTATTCTAAATAATAAAAAGAAAATCTAATAACTGCTATCCTCACTATTCCTTTTCTCCTACCCAACTATTCTTGGGTTTACTTGAGACCCAGACCTGTCAAGGACAAGAGGCAGTTAGATCCCTGATTACATTTTAATTACCCCCTGATTTCCAGTTTATCAGGAAATCTGTGGAGTATAATTGGCATCTCATTTAGTGTCCTATCTCAAGGGGCACCCTGCTGACCAGAACAAGTGTGTATCCGGTCCCACTGGCAGTTGTATTTCTTATAAAACTCTCCTAATTAACTCTCTGGCTCACGAGTCAATCTATCTTGAATAAAATTTATGCAAGTATTAAGATTTTTCAGTTTTATGGAGTTGGAATAATTGTATTATTGATTCTTTAAATGGAAGACTTATTGAAATGTAAAGCGTTTTAGGATTTAGTTCAACTCTTGGCAAAATAACTTTCATCTCACAGTCCTCCATTTTCTTGAAGACTCGTTTTTTTTCTTTTTTTTTTTAGATTTATTTATTTAGGCATACAAAAACTGGGGTGTAGAGCAGAAGTACGGGAGGTAGGGGGAGGGTGAGAGGATCCCCCAGAGACAGAGTGGGGAGTAAGACAGGCAGATCTACTGAGGAGCAGCAGGCAGGTCTGCTGCACCATGTGGGTTAGTTCCCTGGCCAGGGATTGAACTCACGCTGCAGTGGCTGGTGATAGCTTCATAGCTCTGAGACTTTAACCCCTGCACCACCAGAGAGGGCCTTGAATTTTCATTTTCAACAAAAATGTGAATTCTTGTTTTATTTTCCAAACTGCACCCCTCCCCCGGTATCTTTTTATGGAAAATTACTTATTTATTTTAAGGAAGTGCCCTCATTTTACATTTTTGTTACTATTTTAACAGCATTGGACCTCTCCCCTCAGGTGTTGTCTCCACAGCTTGCCCACGCCCAAGTGCCCACTGTCCTTCTCCATAGTCCCTCCTCTGTCCTCACCCCCACTCACTCCTGGATGCCTCAGACCTAGGGTCAGCCTACAAGGGCTGGTTTTACAGTTTGTCTTTGATCTTAGAGAAAATTATTAAATTTGGCTTACATCCTTCAGTTAGAAAGAAGTTGAACTTGATCCCTTTTTTATTTGAACTAGTTCCAATTTATTAGTTAGTTGTCTTAATTAGGGTTTCATGCTTTTGCGTTAATTTTGTCCACTTCTGTTCATCTGCACTGCCATTGTATAAATTTGGGCCATGAGCATCTCTCCACTAGAGATTTCTGTTTTTGCACCTACCTTATATTTTGCTGGTTTGGCATAAACAGACTGCAGACTTCATGCAGTTCTGAAAAGTTCTTTTCAAAATGTGAAACTTAAAGTGGGACAATCTTGGTAAATCCTTTTAATGACATTAATTGGAATTAGCATAAGATCAATTTGAAACAGAGCTATAGGGGTGATATGGGCCCTGGTTTTGAGTTTTTCTCAGTATGCCCTAAAAGAACCAATATCTAGCTTTCCAATAGATCTCTTAATGTGCATTAGTTCCACCAGAAGTTCCATCTCTTTGATTGCCAAATACTTTTCTATCTCAAGGCCTTTGTAATATTCCATCTGTCCAGAAGACATTTTTACAGCTCTATTAATCTCGTGTTCAAATGAATAAAATATATTTGTGCTTCAAGATTGTTTGCAACTAGTAGACATTAGAAACACTCAAGGACTGAATAAAACAGGAAAGTTAGCAGAGTGCAAAATCTGTTACAAAAATTCATGGTTACATAGATTATACATACTAGTGAAGATATTTTATATATTTATTATTACACTCATCTCAGTCATTTGTATTTTGAGAATTAAGTGTGTGTCAAACTCTGCTAAAGATTAATGCCTTTCTCCACCACATACCTCATCTGTGCTGCCATTGTATAAATTTGGGCCATAAGCTCCTCTCCACTGGAGATTCTTGACATGTTACATTGATACATTTATGTATTGTATTGCATTATACATATATTAGATTATACATTATGTATTTTCACACGACCAATATTTATCACATTGCATCATTATAGCACAATATTATTGTCTATTCATTATACTACACATTAGGTCTCCGTGACTTATTTACTACTCATTACAAATTTGTACTATTAAACACCATCAAAGTTATCCCTGTATAGTTCTTGAAATACATTTTGGAGCAGTTTTAGATTTCTTTCTTCTGCTGACATTGCCCATGTGGTTCTGTATGCGGCTTATGTCATCCATTAGCACCTACGGTGTTAATCAAAATTGTTTTGAAGTTCCTTTCTGATAATTCCATCATCCCTACTGATGAATGGTTCTGAAATTCACGCTACTTCTTTAAATTCTGTTTGTGTGTTCTTTTGCCTTTGGGTACACGTTACACATTTTTATTGATATTGTATTGGCTGAGTGATGTGCTGGGGAGATGTCTTAGAGGGGAGCCTCCTCTAGTCTTTTGGCCACCCTTCAGTCTTTGTTAGCTTTTGCCTCTGTGAACTCACAAAGATATCAGGTTTATTTATTCTTTGGACAGGATAAGCAAAATGGGTAGAGTTGGGTATTTTCCATCACCATGTGAGGTTAGAGCACACAGGTGTTGGGGATTTCCCTTGCCCAGGTTGGTGCTGGCGCTATAACCCGCCAGTGAGCTTGGTTCCAGCTGAGGGCCCGGGTGTGTTCTGGGATATTTCAAAATGGTTCCTTTCTCCTTGTCCCTGCTGGTAACCTGATGGGCTATTATTTAGATTGTTATTACAGGCAGTTAATCAAGCTGCTGTTAAACACACAGCTCCTATGAACCTCATGACTGGGTTCCCCTAAAGCTTTAACTCATAACTGTCTACACTGCAGCTCAGGTTTCCTGACCTCATGGTCTCTGCTTCTGAAGCTCTGTACAGAGGCCACAGCAGATTGGTTGCTCTCAGCATTTTTTTTTTCTAGTTCCTTTGTTCTATTATGGTATTATGGATACCAGAGTGTTGGTTTTTCATTCTACCTCACTTTTTACTTATAAGGATAGAGTGGTCACTTCCAGCTCCTTCTATACAGAATTGGAACTTGTTTTTTATTTTGGTTTCACATCCAACTACCTGCTCAAGTCTCATTTTTTAATAAGTTTATCTCCACAATACTGCAAATTTTCCGATATAATCAGAAAATCTGAAAACAATTTATATGCCCTTATTTCATACATTTTCTTATTTTATCTTTTTAAGATTTATTTATTTTTGCATGCAAGAACTGAGGTATAGGCCAGAGGTGTGGGGGGTGAGAGGATTCACCAGAGACAGAGTGGGGAGCAGAACAGGCAGATTGACTGAAATACACTGCTGAGGGGAGCAGCGGGTGAGCCAGGAGAGGTCTGCTGCACCATGTGGGAATCTCCCTGGCCAGGGAGCCAACTCATGCTGCAGTGCCTGCAGATAGCTTCACAGGTTGCATCTTAACCCCTTGTGCCACCAGGGAGGCCCCATTTTCTTGTTTAATTATTCGGTGGTCATTGTTTTAAAATTTCAAAAACACAGTATTCCAAAAAGTAATAAAATGACTCATTTTAGAAATAATATATATTCTACATATTTATGTACATATCTACATATGTGTGTATTAAACTTTCCCTTCCATAGTAATTAAAGAATGTAAAGAAAATTTGGATTTGCACTATATATCCATCTCACTCTTGTTTACTATACTGATTTATTTTTTTGCCTCTGAATTTTGCCAGAAGGCTTCTGACCTATAAATGTCATGGAGGAATTGGTAATTATTTAGTCCACATTCACGTTATCTGAACTGTCAGAACCAATTCGCTACCCTGGACATTTTAATCAATTCTATGTATCTAATGGTTGCTGGCAAATAAAAATTATGTTTGGCTTACCACATTTAAACACAGTCAAATATTTTGCCCAACAAATTTAACCTTTGTAACACACATTCACAAATCTTTGATATTTCTTTTGGTCACATATGCTTTCCAACTAACACTTCACAAATACACTTCTTAAAGGAATTGTGAATTTAAATACTAGGCTTTGTGAGTTTACTGACAGGGAGAATGGATGATTATTAACTTCTTTTAAGAAGAAAGATTCAGTGGGAAATAGATGAGACACACTTCTTTGTATTTCAGTCTTATATAGCACACCGAACCTCTCCAGGGTGTTTCTATTCCAACAGAATCATGATTTAGAGATACATGAAATTGCTTTCTGAACTAGACTTTTTAAGATCCAGGTATAAGAACCTCAGGTAGTATTTTATTCAAAAAATGTAGAATGGAAAGATATGAATTTACTTTCTTGTCATTCCCAACTGTGCAAAAGTGTCAGGAACAGTCCTGTGGTCTGCTTCAAAGTTTCATCTCCTCTAACCAAATTAAGAGCAGCTCTGGATGAAGACTGTGAAATTATTAGTATTTACAGGTGGGGTCTGTGACTTTTCCCAAACTGAAGTAACACCATCTTTAGTTGGTGTAATAATAAATGTTCCACGACATCGAGTTACTTCTTGTGAGCTAGAATGTTTTGACTGACTTTGATACAACCTTTGACATCTCTGCTTAACGATTTCTTCCTTCTTAAACATCACACATTTTCTATGAAGGTAATCCAGAATTGGGTTATTCAAACTGGAAAAAAAGGTAAATGTAGCCTGGGAGAGGAGCTAAGTGAAATTGAAATTTAAAGACAAAGCACAAAATTACGGTTTTCAAGACATTCAGAATAAAGCACAATGGGAGGGAGGGATGTCCTCTTGCATCTTATTTTTGTCTTCTTTGATTTAATGTATTTCACATGCATTCACCATGGATACATTTCTATCATTGGCGAATATGTAAAATTTGCATTAGTCCTTTATGTACTTCCAATGAATATTATAAAGATTATTTAATGCTTATAATGAACACTAAAACTAGTCAGGAAATTAGCATTGAGAAGACAAATAAAATAGTCCTTTATATTGAGCTTGAAAAATTAGGTAGCATTTGCTTAGATGTCTATTTTTTTTACATATTCTTTGCTACACTGTTCTGTTCCTCTGCCCAATGTCCAAAAGTGCGGCAGCCTCTGCCGCTGAACGCCAGTGAACTTACTGGAAAGAGGGAGGCTTTCACTCAGACACATCAGAGTGAGTAAGACCCCCTTCCCCTGTGCGCTGGACTGGACAGTCAATGACGGGTAAGATCGGGGGCAGACTAAAGAAGGCACTGGCCAGCCTCATGTCTGTGACTCCTGACCACCTAAGACAGGCGCAGTCCCCGAGGGGCTTCATCATGTTAAACTTTGGCGTTCAGATCAAACAAGGCACACATGCCTATAAGCCTAATTTAGGCAACAAGCCCGCAGTAATTAACCCCTCCTTGGATGGAAACAAGGCTGCTAAGAGCGTCACCTGCAAACAAGCCTGATGGAATTACCTACAAAGCAGTTTAACCATTAACCAGATAGTCATTGTTTCAGAAATAGTAACAACTTAGCAACCTGTCTATAATCATACTACTTTTTCACTTACTTTGCTTTTTCTTTATATGTGTACAATCAGTTTCAGGAAATGCATGATAAAGAAAATAGTGTGTGGCAATAGTAGTTTTATAATAATCATAATACTTCTCACATGAGACAACACCATAAAAACCAAAATGCTTACGTAGAGAATATATTGCTCGTGATCACTAAAAGTAAGAGGTGCCAGTAGGTAAATATCAATGCTTTCTGATCATTGTGGTTTTGGGATACAAATCTAGAAAAGCTAGCTTAAAGAATGCCGTTCTGTGTAAGCAAAACTGATTGTGTAGATTCAGTACCTTGAGGTTGTTTACTGTGTCATGGAACAGCAATCACATGCACATGAATAACAAAGTAAATGTCTTATGCCTTACAAAGTATTTTATGCTGAGAAAGAATTAAATTGTATGAAATCATCCATTGCTAAAAAAGGTATAAAAGTGTATGATGATTTTGAGCAAATTACATTCAGATCTTCACTCTTGAAGTGTGTCTGTCTGTCATTTATGTGTCTGTCTGTTATTTATGCGCCGATTCCTTGAGCATCCTCACAGTTTCTCAATCCTGAGACAGTCCTGCAAGTCTACCGCTGCGCTGGTCCGCGGCACAAAAGTTTATTGCCAATAACATCTAACTTATTATTAGTATTTTATCAATGAAGTCTTGTTTTAAAGTTTAATTATGTAGCTGGAAGACAATTTTTGTCTGCAAGTTCTGATTTGGCACATAAACAGAAATGTAAGCAGATGATAGAGGGCAGTAATTTTTATTTTGTTATTAAATTTTTGGTGTTTAGTAAGATGTTGATTGTTTAGTTTCAAAAGTTACAATGTTTATAAAAAATGTATTGCATTTTAAAAAGAGGAAAGGAATCCTCCAAATTGTATGCATAAATCAATAGTGGGCAAGAGGTCTTCCGATGTTATACTAACAATTATTTTTGAAAGAAACCTAAATCTGTAATTTAGATACATCGTGCCTTTCTAATATTTCATTGGTAGCAGTATTTTACAAATATTTCGGGAAAATACAAGCTAAACAGCATCATACACATTCTTATTTGTATGACGATAACTTGCATAAACAAGATGATGCCCCTAAGAGTAGAATGAACTGGATTAATGGAGCTGACTCTAATGCAAGGTCTCAGAGAAGGGGATAAAATCCAAGATCCTAAACTTGTGATACCTGATGTTCTAAGTGAGCTGATGCAACTGTTATTAGAACAGAGACGTGTGTCCTGTAGCACTGCCTGGTTCTTCGGTATGGCTGAAAGTTTGCATCCTCCCAAAATTCATATGCTGATGCCTTAATCCCAAATATTTAAGGTTTAATGGGGTCTTATGACCTCATCAGGGAGGAGCTCCGGTTCAGTAAGAAGAGACTCTGATGGTGGAGCCTTCTCTCAACTCACAAGGAAAAGCATGCGAGGCCCCAGGCAGAGGGTGAACATCTACAAGTCAGGTAGAGAAACTTTACTGGGAACTAAATCAGCAGGGACCTTGACCTGGGAATTCTGGCCTCCAGGATTGTGAGAAAATGCATTTCTATTACTTACATTGTGGTATTTTTTATGATACATTAGCAGATTGCTACATCTTACAAGTAAAACTTAAAATGAGGGAGGAAACAATGACCAGGTAGGGTAGGGAGCGGAAGGAATATTCCATTGCATGTGTATATTTTTTTTAGCATAAAATTAAGAGTTTTATACACTTAAATGTTCTTTTTAATGGAAAAACAAAGTCCAAGTAAATGGCTAAATTACTTAGCAGGGAGTTAATTTTCTTCTTACATTTTAAACTAATATCTTGGATCCCAAATTACTCAGTGGAAAAGTAAATTGATGGCATGAAATTAATTTCCACTTTTTTAAATCTACATGGATATAAATCTCTGCAACTAGTGGGAGGTTGAAAAATGACTGTATTAACAAAACTTCATGTTTAACAGACAAATAAACATCTTCACAAATCCAAATCACCTCTGCATATTTACCCATCATTAGCCATAATCTACTTCAGATGATAATGATAAATGAACCAAGAAACTATATCCCTGAACAATACCTACTTAATGATAACAAACAACTAAAAACACAGAAAGACTTGCCTGCCCTGAAATTGTTTTTTTTTTTTTTTTTTTTTCTCCCTGATGGGAGCCTTACTTAACTGCTGTGTCCTCTGGCATAATAGTTTTCCTTTATTTTGAGGGTCTCTTTCCCATAATCTCACAGCTTCATTCACATTTGTATGTTAATCTTTTCATGAATATCATTGAGGTTAACATACAGTAATAACTTTCTCAAGGTAAACTCATAAATAGATGATGGATAGATAAACCAATAGATACACAGATGTAGAGACCATAATTAAATATTTTATGTTTTCCTTTTTTTAAATGATACTAGGAGCTTGACAATCTTGAAGATATTATAAATGCTCTGTCCTTCAGGTTTCTAAGCTAAGTCTGAGTTTAGCTTTGACATTTTCATGTTTAGGACCAACAAGAACTGGAATAAGCTCCCTGGGCACTGGGTACCTGAAAAAGCAGAGCCCTTTGTTTTATGCCTCTAGAAAGCTGAGAATTACTGTTTGCAGCATGAGTATTAATTACAACTGAATGCCTTCAATTGTATTTACAGTTTTACATATTCATACTTTCACCCTTCCTGTTTGTGGGCATAACTCTCTATTCTAATAAATTCAAAACTCTCTCTACTCTTGTCTCCTGAATTTTTTGAATGAGTTAATTAGGTGAGTTTCTGACCTGTTCCTGGATCTTGACCCATATTCCTAAAATAATTTTTTCTCTGGAACTTGATTATATTGTTATCATTTCCATAAATTTTCTCAACGAGCTGTTTTTTGAAGTGTTTCTCATCTTATACTCCATCAAGTATTCATCACAACCTCTTAATCATATGGGGAAGCAGAGAACTAATCAACATGACAAAAGACATTCATTCTCATTCCACACTTGATCGTAGAGGGGGATTCCCTTTATGAGCTTTTTCTGAGAAAATACTGTGTATTATAATCAAAGATGCAGTTCGATATTTTTTATATATGTTGTTAAAATATTTAAAACAAACAGAAATGACTCAGGTCAAAGGGGAGCTACATAAACATAATTTATGCAAGAAAATAAATTCAAGCACAAATTACCAGACTGAGGACTAGAACTAAGGAACAGCTTCCTGATGACTCTGCAAAAATTCTGAGTCTCTCAATGAGGTTTTTACACAGTTCGTAAGAAAGCATTTCAAGTATTTTACAAAGAAAATGTGGACAGGTGTCCAGTTAATAAATCTGCTTAATGTCTATGCATTGAGAATAACAAAGAGTTGTTACAATTTACCCTGTTTAGAGTCTTATTATCTGATTTGCTTGGAGGCAACTTTTCCTGTTGTGGTCGTTGATACAGCATCTTCACAAGACCATTCCCAGTGTATCTTGACTCTTGGCTTGTCAAAATATATGCAGTTAAGTGAGCAGTATACTAAAAGTATGAGTCATAGGCTTCATAGGCTATTATATGTAGATAACGTCTCATGTGCTGCCTTAATCTGTTCAGGCTGCTGTTAACAAATTACCACAACTGTGTAGCTTATGAACAATGGAAAGTTATCTCTCAAAGTTCTAGAGGCTGAATGTCCAAGTTCAAGATCAAGGTGCTACCACAGTGTCTATTTGGTGAGAACCTCCTTTCTGGTTCTTAGCACTTTATTTCCGGTCATTCTGGAAGTGGTTAGGGACTTTTATGGGGATTCTTTTATAAGGGCATTAATCTCATTCAAGAGCATCCACCTCCATGATCTGAATCACTTTCCAAAGGCACCACCTGCTAATGTAATAACATTGGACCTTAGGATTTCAACACAGAAATGTGAGGAAGCACCAGCATTCAGAACTTGGCACACCATGAGTCTCTTTCATAAAGAAAATATGAAATTAAAATAAGAAGATGTGACCTCTCAGCTGTGCAGTAATAGGATTTTTTAGATAACATGCAAAACATGTTTATGTAAGTTGATATTGTTTTGTTGCATTCTTATAAAAAAGCACAATGAATTAAAATTTAATTATTTAAAAAATTCAGAAATACCACTGATGTGGGAAAACACATATTTTAACAGGTAGAACTGATTTAACTTCTTATATCTTCATCTTTTCCTTTTCAGGTAAAAACTGATTTTGATTCATTTACATTTTTAGATTGTGAATGTTTTTCTCATGCCATTTATTCTTAGTAGCTACTGCTGAAAAATTTTAATGAGATTTTTCTTATGAAGAGTAAGCTGTTGTAGTTCCAAACTTAACTAGCATATCTAATATTGTGTGTGAGGGGGAACTATAAAATCAATCAGTCATATTTCTGGATGGATTTTTCCTGAGTGAAGGAATACTCTGCATTTTCAAAGTGGTATTGATAAAAGCCCTGAACTCAAAATGACATTAAGGCAAAACATTCTAATGAAAGTAAAACTTACAAAGGTTTGAATGCAATTAAAGGTTTATTGTTCTGTTGAAAGAATCATTTTTTCTTTATCTTAATCTTTAAATGATGATGAAATTTTTGAGGGTACTTTAAGAACACAGTGTAAATATGAGTATTTCCAAGAATAGAATAATTTGATATTGTGACTTTCCCCCCCTTGTAGATAGAGCAATATTTTTGCATTTTAATATGAACTATGACATTTATGAACTAAAATTTTATTTGATTTGTTAATGAAAGATTAATATAATATATTAATATAATTATTCATATATTGATAATACACATACATTGGACTATTATATAATATACTGAATATTATTGCATATCTATATATGCACATTATTATATATCTATTATAATATAATATATTGTAAATGTATTAAATATATTTAACATGGATTTTTGAATTTTTTATCAAACTATATGAATAAAAATTAAAAGGATGTGAGCGCTAGAAAGAAATGAAAATTAAGAAAAGAAAAAATGGAAGGAAGAAGGACGAACTTAGGGACAGAAAGTCAAAATGAAAGTAGGAGTAGCCGATAGAGAAAAGAAGGCAGGAGGAATGGAGAATGATAGTCATCTGACAAAAATCATTCTTGTGTCATAAATATAGATTTCAAAACTTTTGAAAACCAGCACTATTGCATACATTTGATTACAGCCAGTCGGAGTCCTAACCATCAAGTATAAAATAATATATATCACCACTCAGGTCTAAAATATGCCCTATGCCTCTCATTATAAAAGCTGTAATTCATTACATTAAAAATCAAATAAGAGATGGTTGCTTCCATAGTATCAGCTGACTCAGACAATATTTCTACCTACAAAGAATACACTTTTGTTTGCTTGTTAGTGTGTGGAGAAGTTTAATATTTTATAGTTTTTCAAATGTGCATTTTTTATGGCCATGCTCTTTATAAAACTTTCTGCCTTCAATTTCCAGTTCTCCAAAGAAAAATTTTCTGTGAATAGATCTGTGTCGAGGCAATAATTGGTATTAATCAGATATAGAGGAAACAGGTGAGGCAGTCTAATAATAATTGATGTAAGTTTTGGCATTTAACGAGGAAACTTTGTAGAAGAGACCACTTAGACTTTAGACTTTAGAAAGCTGAGACTTGTCAACAGCAGAAAAGCTGTTTTGTTTTTTTTTTTGTTATAAGGGAACTTTGCAGCTTTTGCTTTCACTAGTACACCTAATTATTACTGTGCATGAATTTGCTTAAATTAGTCCACCAGGGAGTTGGGCCTTACGCAGAAATAATAAAGCCAAATAGAAATGCCGACCTGAGGTCAGCAAGCAGTTAATCAAATGGGCATTCAGCTATTAATTTTCTTTTAGATTTGGAAATAAATGAGTATAGATAAAAAGGAAATAGAATTTAGTCAAAGAAGAATATTAAATGAACCTCTTGCATGAACAGCATGTTTTCCAAAGTAGTTGTTTACTTCCGAATTTATAAAGTATCTTTTATAGACTTAATCCTGTTTCAAATGTCAGTAAAAATGCTGCAAGTAAATTCAAAACATGGGTGAAGGATTCATTGATTTAATTAAATATTTTATTTTTATGATGGCCTACAATAATGTATTGTTTATATGTTTATATGTATTTATGTAAGTCAATTAGTTGTTAGATTGACTAATTTAAACTGAGGGAGCAATACTAAAACAACAAAATGTGAAATCCAGAGTTGTTTGAGTTCAAATGTCATTGCTGCCTGGCATTAATTAGCTTTATAATCCTGAATTTGCTACTTCAATTCTTTTATCTGACTCATTTTCCAGCATTCAGACTTTAGCACAAAAAGAGTAAAATAAAATGAAAGTTATGAGATAGATTATGTAAATTATACAGGGAAACCACATTAAGAAGATGCAAGTTACAGAACAAGATTTTAGGGGCCTCCCTGGTGGTGCAGGGGGTTAAGCAGCCTACGAGGCTATCCACAGCCACTGAAGCACGAGTTCGATCCCTGACTAGGGAGGAGACCCACATGGCACAGCAGATCTCTCCTGTCCCGACCACTGCTCCCCTCAGCAGTGTATTTCAGAAGATCCACATGTTCTTCTCCTCTCTATGTCTCTAGTGAATCCTCTCACCCCATACAACTCTGGCCTGTACCCCAGTTCTTATATGCATAATCTTTAAAAAAAAAAGACTTACCTTTACATCTTTTCTCCTGTTTCTTCATTTTTTAAATTGAGGTAACTTCAGTTTTCAGCATTGTATGCTATTTAGAGTCTTAGGATCACCCCCCTCAGATGTATGTCACTCTCCCACACCCACCATCAAGGCCCCCACATTCCTTTACCACCATGCATTAGGCCATCTCACACTTTTCTCTCCACCTCCTGCTCTGATAGCCTCATTTCTACAGTCAGATTTCTAGAGTCTGTTTCTGGTTTTGTCTGACCCTTTTTTGTTTTGTTTCTCTGTATTTCACAGATAAGGGAAAACATCTGGTATTCATATTTCTCCTCCTGACTGACTTCACTCAGCATAACCATCTCCAACTTTTTAATAAAAGTCTCTTGCTTTTATCATTATCTTCATCATCATCATCTCAAAATACCAGACTGAATTATTTTCTTAGGTAAACCATTCTTTAAATAAAGATCAAGCTATTAAACACTACTTTCCCATAAAAGTCTGACTTTCAAATAAGTTCTAGTGTGGACTAGACATGATAACTTAATAAAACACAATTAAAAAAATGGAAGATAAAACTGTTATTCAAATTTACACAACATAAATTTGAATACTATATGTAAAAAATATAAATATCTGAAAAGCTAAGACATTTTAACTTTTTAAGTTCTTTACATTCATTGCATGAATTCAATATTAAAGCTTGTTACAAGCTTCAAGTAATGTAGTCCCTACCTGGTAGGAAATTTTAAATCATGAATCTTTCAAATAGAATGCCTCAAGGACACTTTTCAAATAGGAATGAGTGAATCCAAAGTATCCCTTGTCATCAATCATGGATTGACAGCTTTCTTGGGAGTTGGCAGATTTTGTCAGTGAGTTGGATACTTGAATTACTGACTTACATTTGATCTTCTTGGCTCTGAAATTTAATGGCTCTGGGTAAAAACACACCTCCTTGTGTGTGGATGCTTATGTATATGTGTGAGTACAAGCTTTGCACTTGCCCTTATTTTGTATAATTTTGTTCTTTGAAATTTAGTAAAACATTATTCTGATTCCTTGGAACAGAGATGCAGAAAATAAAAAAAGAAAACAATTACCTCTATGACTTAACTGCAATAGGGATAAAGTTCTCAAAATAGTTTACTCAGTCCCTAGAGATGAAAGTGAAGAGGTTGTACCATTGTGAAATACATCTCAGACAAGCAGGCAAATATGGCAAAAGTAGAAAAATCTACAGAGGCTTAACACTGTTCCATTTTCTCTCATTCTATAGCATTGGGGTTTTTTGTTGGTTTGATTTTCATGAATGTTACATAAGTAAACCATTTAAACTGTTGCCCTTAACCAAATGCACATCCTACCACTACTCAACATATTTATCATTTCCATTTTAGAGTATTACATTATGAACATGATCCAAAATAGTAAAAAAAAAAAAAGAAAAATTAAATAAAACACTCTGGTTGGGAATGATTATGGATTCTTCCATGGTAGTTGATAAGAAGTGTTAATTATCTAATACAACCAGGTCTCTGCTTCCACTAAAATGGAATTATTGGATATTATCACAAGACCAAAGGAACATGAACTTGCAAATAAAGATGCAAGTTAGCCTTCCTCAATTTCTCTCCCTCTTGAAAAGGGATTGTATCCCAGCTTTGACCTTGTTATGAGCCCAACTGGCTGTTATCTCCTCCTGGTGGATTAACTGTTGACATATGCTGCCTGTTTTTTGGTGATTTCAGCTTATCCCTAGAACCAACCATCTTGCACAGCTTCCGAACTCCCTAGATATCTTGAGCTGGGAAATGTCCCCATCTGTGTGTCTGCGTTGTATCCTACTCTAGTGCCTTTAATAAATTACTTTTGATTTTTTAGATGTTCCAAGGGCAAGCTATGAATTACTGCGAAAGATTATTTGGTATTAAAAATAAGTTTTTTGAATTATACATTCAAATATTTTGTCTATGATATGGTGTGTTGAGGAATTCTGTATGGATTGTAAATATTAATACATTTATATTATATTAATTTCCCCTATTTTTACCCTGTAGGTCACTTTTCCTGAAGCTTTGTTAATGATTGCTAAAGTGAAGCTTCTATTAACGAGATTTCAATGTTACTTCTTATTTTATAAAGGTTTGTGTTTTAAATTAATCCAACTATCAATCCATTGCTACTTTGTTTTTTCACATCTAGTTTATAAAAACTCCATTTGGATGTCATAGTAAGTTTTGCCCTCTGACCTCCACTATATCATAACAAGGTTGCTACTTTGTCTTCTTCATTGTATATGTGTTTGGAATGGGGTGGAACAGCAGGTCAGACATTTTCCCTCTCTTGAGATGAAAATCATTTTATATTTTAAATGTTTATCATTTAATTACAATATAGTCACTGTGCACTTATGTTCTCTTTTGAGAACATAAAATTAAAATTGAAAGATAGAGTACATGTAGCTAGAAGAAAAATCCATCTCAAGGTATTTTATTTTTCAAGAAGTATTTTAGGTTGCTTTCCAAGTAGATAGAAGGAAAAGAAAAAAAACACCTTCAGTTTTCATGCTCTGAAAAGACCCACGCAGAAGCCCTTCAAACACCTGATGCTTAGAGTTAATGCTGTTATGCAAGACCTTCCTAGGAGGACAGGATCTCCCTGGTGGTGCAGGGTTTAAAGACAGCACCGTCAAGCTATCTGTAGCCTCTGCAGCACAAGTTTAATCCCTGGCCAGGGAGCAACCCACAAGGCACAGCAGACCTCTCCTGTCTTGCCTGCTGCTCCCCTCAGCAGTGTATTTCGTCAGTCTGCCTGTTCTGTTCCCCACTCTCTCTGTTGAATCCTCTCACCCCCTGCACCTCTGGCCTGTCCCCCAGTTCTTGATGCATAAAAAAAAAAAAAAAGGGACCTTCCAAGGAGTCCAGAAACGTATGCTTAGGGTTTCTCACTTGTGCAGTAGAAGAATGGAATGGGTTATGAGTGGATTTGGGGTAACCAATCTATAATGCCTCCCACAAAGTTCTAAGAGAATCTGTAAATTTAACAAAAAGTAACATTACTGTTTGCACTCTGAAATGTTAAAATAGAGGAGTGATTTCACAGTCCTACTTCTGCTGGTTCTAACCTACTTTATCATCTCTTTTTCCTAGAAATTTTAGATATGAAATTGAAATTGTAGGGATGGAAAAAAGGTAATTGTAAAAACAGGAACTGAGTGCTTTGAACATTTAGAGTAGAAATCTGGTCACTACAAGGTAGATAACTTAATTTTAAGGAATTCATATTAGTAATTTTGTTCCGCAATATGTTATATAAGACATTGTGAGAGTCTCTGAGAAGGTGTAAAAACTTAAAATCCACATTTAAATTCTAACACATGTAAATTTAGACCTATGCAGATGGGATTATTAGATTAGTGTTAGAAAATCTTAAAACTCCTATTCAACTTTATATAGTCTATTAAGATAAAAGTTCAGAGACATACCTGTGCTTTGAAGTTAGCTCTGAGAGCAACCTGTTTGAAATGCAAAGTCGACTTATGGGCATATGTTCCAGGAAATCGTGAAGGTGGTGTTTTAACATTCTTTTACTGCAGCCATAGATTCCTATTTTAACCTGCTACTTTCCAGTTTCCCATCTTCCCCATGCCAATGCTGTCCTTTCATCTGGAAAAGAAATGAGAAAACTAAATTGCTTGGAGGTAACAATTAGCAGTTGGCATGATCTTGGCCTCAAATGAAATAAAACAGAACTCAAGACTTGTTACCAATGTAAGGATGTATATTATCTTGTGTAATAGAAAGCCCAGGCATTAGCAAGTCTACAAACATCCTCAGGTTAACCCCAGGCTTATCATTTCTTTTGCCTTCTCATATTTTATCTTCAACCCAGAACCAGGAACATTACTTCATTTTTTTCCAGAGTTTACATTCAGGTCAAATATTAATAACATCCACAGACAGAGAAGAAGTTCTCAGTTCTTGGATTTGTTTCATAGAATAAGATTAAGGACACATTTCCCAGAAAAAAATACAGAAACTATTCCCTCACATTACATTAGTTATAATCAATCATAAACACTTGCAAATTCAGTCAATGACAACAACAATGGAGCACCATAGTGGTCAGAGATATTGATTGGGGAATCAATATCAATCAATTAACAATCCTTATTATAAAGGACAATAAAAGTTTTATAAATTAATGAAGGTGCTTTATTATTATTAAGAGTTCAACTTGGGAGTTAATTTGGGTTAGATTTCCTGGGTTTCCTTACATTGCACTGTGAGAAAAACCCTATGTTCTAGCTCTACATTAGAGAAATACTTTTACGTGAAATATCAAATACTAGTTCATTTAAGCAAACATACGGGAGAATAATTATATTTCAATAAACTTGTTATTTTTAATGATTCTTTTTGACAAAATTATGGTTAAAAATAGAAAATTTTTACAGTATTAACATAGTACATGGATCATCTACACTCTATATGCTAGTTTCAGTGCTCTTTTAACATTCCATGATGATGCTTGGTTCTAATTATACTAAATTGTAGATTTCTATTCAGGGGACTATTTGATAATACTAGAAAAAATGAGTCAATATGGTTATGTTTATTTGTTAAGATTATTAGCAGTCTTAACAACTGCTCAGAACATACTAGTATATGTTCCATAATAGTAACTAAAACATTTATTTGATGACTACATCAATGACTACCTTTTACTGGAGACTTCCTATAATCCAGCAACTTCACTGTCATTTATTTAATACTAACAACAACATTTCAAGAGTAACACCATTTTCCCTGCTTTACTCATGAGATGTCATAGACTAAGAAATTTTGTCTAAAGACATATTTTAGCCAATAGTCCATTTTCTTCACTAATACTTCCATTTAGGTTGACAATTGGTATTCAAAAGAAACCAAATCCATGAAAAGATGATTGAAAAGAATGGTTGAAAGGATAGTGACTTTCCATTAAACGGAATGAGATATATTTACATATTTTTTAAATATTTGTCCCATCAGGTGCAGTCACCAGTTTTCCCACCAGAGTCCTCCACCACATTCTACTGTACTCAACTTCTTCCCTATTCCCCTTCTTCTTTCCACCTGCATCCTGACCCGCCCACCCCTCCCCACCTCCAGTGTCTCAAATCTAAGGTCTTGATTTTCAAGGGTTAGTCTTACAGTTTGTCTTAGATCCTTTCTTTGCTTTCTCTAAATTCCACATATAAGTGATTTCTAAATTAGTTCTCACCTACGTGGTATCCTCAATGGGCTAAGTGAAAAACAAAATAGCATCAAGTTTTCCTATTAACGTGACAGAAGTCTTTTAGCATGACTAACAATACGTGACACCCATAACTATGACCTAAATGATAATTTCATTTCTTCCACCATCTCAGAATATAAACCGGTTTAAGCTATCATCAGATGTATTGTAAAGTATTTACACTTAATGTGAAGTGACATCAATCTGTATAATAGAAACAAGACACCTCATAAATCTTTAGATACAACTATACCGTTGTGTGCTATGTTAATATTTTACTCTTGTAATCTAAAGCCAATTGCACTTGAAACATCTTTACTTTTTATTTTTCTATTGGCGTGATATAAAAAAGGCAAGATATCTCATTTGAATAGAGTAAGAGGATTAGTTATTACTCATGCATAGAAAAATTTTAAGGATTCAGCTGCGTCAGTGATAGATGGATAGACTACTGAGAAACCATTTGAGATTTCTGTGATTAGGTTAGACAGGTCCCAACTCCTATTAGTGAATGTTGTCTTGTTCTGTTACAGAGAGGAGGCAGCTGTCTTCTTCAGTTTTCCCCCTGGTGCTGCCTGCTTTAACTAAGCCTATAACACTTTCGACAAGCAAATCAGGAAGGACTTTGCAGACAGATGGCAAAGCTGCCTGTGCATCCTCATTTACATGCAACCTTGGTTCCTAACTGTACTTGAGCCATATGCAGGGGTTTTGCATTCCCTTTGGATTGGTTTTGAGTGCTAGGCAGACAAGTCAAATCCAACTTGGTCCATGTTTTCCTAATGTGATTTAATTCAATGGAGCTATTCAAAGGGTTTTTCAAAGAAGTTTGCGAACTAAAACCTCGGCTAAGATCAAAGTAACTATACCAACTATGGTTACTGAGGAGATTGCCCTAGGTAGACCTATTCATAAAGGAAATGGAGACAGGCTAGATAGTTTAAACCTAAAATAAAATGAAAACATTAGCAAGCCATCGCTACTTGGGATTTGATCTGCTAAAGCCTAATGTTAGTCTTCAGTGCCTGTATATGGTACTTAATCATAGATACACTAATCAAATTGTGTTTTCTATTATTTAATCATCTAAACATAACTCACATTAAAAATATATAGCCAGTGTAACTCACTTTTAATCTTACATATACTTTTGGTAAAATAACAAATTAATTTTTGTAAGTTTTTTTGTCCAATAATTAGATATTTATTTCATATATCAGAATATGTAATGTCTCATATGAAAATAAAACAAAAATAAATTATATTTCATTTGAAATATTTTTTTAACTATCAGAAAGGAGAACGATGAAAGGAATACTCTTTTAATGAACCTTAAATTATGACCAAGTGTATAACTGTATTTTAATCCACAATGGAAAGAAATCTAGTTCCTATAATTTTCTTGCTTTGGTGTGACATGGTCATACTTATTATAAAAATATATGCACAATTTTTCCATAATAAAAATATATTTTCATCGTAAAAAAATGAGGGCATAGATTTCCAAAAAAAAAAAAAAAGAAAGAAAATTCTAGCTATAATTTCATCTCCCAGAGATAATACGTTATTAAAATAGCTTGAGTGGAAAATCAGAACAAAGTTGCAGCTCAGTATATATTGAATGAGTTTTTTCCTGTCCTTTTAAGAAATGTAATATCTGAACAACATCAAAATTGTAACTTACTAGGAGAGTCAAGGCTGAAATTAACACAATGGCTCATTGTCATTCATAAAAAAAAAATGTTTTCATGTTTTCATTCATGCTTTCACGATGGCCATTTACCAGTGAATTGAGCAAAAATCTGAAATGGTTGATGAATATGTATTTTGTAGTTTTGCGCCACATCCTTAGTGTTTCCCCTTTCATTGTTCATTCCAGCAGACAACAAATATGAGCATTTTTTCAATAAACTTTTCTTTTACACAAGCTTTAAACCTACAGATCTAAAGAAAAATTGTAAAGATGGTATACATGTGAACTTTTGAACATAACCATTTTTTCTTAGAGGGAAGAAATGGTATAGAATAGTCCTTACGGACATAAATAGACCCCTGAGAATCTAAACTAAATTGGCTAACTGTCTTGCTTTGTGATTTGGAGTCTCAAAAAGAAAATCCTTCAGTTTTCTTTAATTTTTCCTTGGAGAGTATAAACTGTGGTGATGTCAAACTCATTCTAAGTTTAGATATTCCACAGGCAAGTTGCTTGCTCTAATTAAAACAAAATGAATACAAATCTCCTACACATAAATCTTTGATGATGGGGAATGTACTTTAATAATTCTAAAACTTCCTCAGTAGTGAAATGTCTCTCATTCTGATTAATCTCATTTTCAAAACTACCTAAAATAATTATCCGAGTATATTTGACACCAAAATCATTTCACAGTTGTTTGCTGTTTATTAATTGGGATCCTCGAAATATTCCATGGTCTCTAAGAAAAACAAAAAAATCTCTATCAGGAGACATGGAACAAAAATACTTATGCCTAAAAGTATAAGTTCAATTATCAAAAATTATTCAATAAAACTGTATTGTTTTCAATAAGACATATGCTTGATTGTATTAGCTAAAGTCTTTGTTCTACTTCCATTTATTGAAGTATTTTAATGACTGATGAAAATGTGAGGAAAAGAGGAAGTTGAAAAGTATATAAAATAAAATAAAATTATTGAAAGAATTTAGAAAGTTAAATTTTGAAGTTATACAGACAAAACTGTTATGTAACCTATTTTGCATTTTGAATTTATTGTGCAAATCTAAGTATTTTAGTCAATCCATTTTCACTGGTAATTGTAAAGTGCTAACTTTGGGATATTTTTTCCAACATCGTTTTTCTCCTTTCAAAGGAAAAATTCTGGTGTGCCATGAGAATCAGCTATTACCACTTGCATTTCTAAATTAATTAAAATAATTTGGGGTCATTTTTCAAAATTGAAACCCCACAAGAGTAGCTCTAGAGTCTAAAAATATTGAAGATATAATTTATAAAAATTGTTATCATAATTATAATACATCTAGTCCAGGTGGGAACTATTCTTTTGCTCAGTATTCAAATTCTTCATATCCTCTCTGTACATTCTCTTCTACCCCAGAGTACCCAAAGCTGAGAACAAGAGACACTTCAAAGAAAATAGCAGAAACACAATTCTTTTTTTAAAATTTTTTACACCATTGTTCATTTTTAAACAATGTTTGCTTCCCCCCACCCCCTCAGGTGTAGTCCCCATAGAGTTACCTTCCCCAAGGCACCCGTGCACCATCACCTCAGTCCCCGGAGCTCCTCCCTCCCTCCCTCTGATCCCTCTCCCTCATCTGCAGGATGTCTCTGATTTATAATTGTCTGTTTTGCTTTGTTGTGTTTTGCACTGTTATTATTTTTTGCAATGATGTCTTATTTGGTTCCCCTATATTCCTGCTATAAGTGAAACCATCCAATATTTTTCTTTTTTCTTCTGTCTTATTTCACTGAGCATAATTCCTTCTAGCTCCATCCACTTTGCTGCAAATGGCATGAGTTTATCTTTTTTTTGATTGCTGAATAGTATTCCATGTGCATATGTACCACATCTTCCTGATCCAGTCATTTATCTATTTTTGGGCATTTGGGTTGAGAAACACAATTCTTGTCCTTCCATGTGTGATGCCTCCATTGCAGTCTCCCTACTTTTTGGGGGATGAAACATCTCCTTCGAATGTAGATTGAGTAGGATACATGCTGCTCCACTTGGAAAGATTGAGTGTCTGCTAGAGTTCTACTTGTATTCTGGTACTAACTCTTTGCTCAATTGTGGAAGTAGTGCTCCCATGAGTGGCACTATTGGAAGGTGGGACCAAGCATTCCTATCTCCTCCCATGCCCCTTCTTTAAAGTTCTAGTCTTCAGCTGGAAGGAATTATGCTCAGTGAAATAAGCAAGAAAGAACAAGAAAAATATCAGATGGTTTCACTCATAGGAGAAAGTGGGGAACCAAATAAGGGATCAGATCAGGGGAAAAATCATAATAAATTAAAAAAAAAACAAAATTAACAGTCAACTATAAATCAGAGACATTTGCAGGGCATGGGGAGGGAGAGGGATCAAAACAGGGGAGGGAAGTGAGCAAAGGACAATGGTGATGGTTCACAGGTGAATTGGTGGTGGGAATTTTAAGGGGATTACACCTGAGATGAGAAAACAAACATTGTACAAAAAGGAAGAATGATGTAAAATATATACAAAAATATAAAGTTCTAGTCTTCAGTAAACTATGTTGTAAATTTAGCAATCAAATCCCTGAGCTGTATTTGACTGATTGAAAAGGCTGCCATCTACTGATACATCCGTGGTGGGTGTAAGGAAGTCCTTTTTGCTAAGAACTGAGGCAACAACTCCATGAGATATACATTTTTAGTTCATCCTGCCTTAATTCTATAGTTATCTTGAGAGAGTCAGAATTCAGACAGAGAAAACAGGGGTGTAGGTTATCAATACTCTTCACTGCAAAAAAATTTTATAAGGTGGTCATAAGTTTTGCATGGAGGATGACTTAAAATTTATCAATAAAAAACAATGGTAAATTAGAGTTGCTATACATATATATAAATTGTATTTGTATATAAATTATATATAATTTTTCCATACATCTACATCAATGATTTACCAATATTTCCAGGTTATTTAACACTAGCTTTTACATTTTTCACAATATAATTAATTAAATGACCTATGAGACTTTCAAGAGTTTAATTATATAAACAGATCTGGAGCAGTTGAGTGCTGGGCTGTGAAGCTGCCTGCAGTCTCTGCAGCGCCGGTTTGATCCCTGGCACCGATGAGCATCCCACATGGCGCGACAGACCTCTCCTGCCACGCCTGCTGCTCCCCTCAGCAGTGTATTTCATCAGTCTGTCTATTCTGTTCCCCGCTCTGTCGCTGGTGAATCCTTTCACCCTCCCGCACATCTGACTGTACTTAGTGCTTGTATAAATAAATAAATATTAAAAAAAAAAGATGGTGGTGGTATAAATGGAGCATGGATAATAAAATTTGTGAAAAAATATGCATTACAAAATATTTTAAAAATAATTGCTTTTATATCATTGTGTAGTCTCAGAGACCTAATGATGTACATCAAGCAAAATATTAACAAATCATTAAAAAGTCAGAATTTTGAAAAAATCTCCACATAATTTTAGATGAGAGAAATAGTAATTAATAATACCAATCTTTATGATGTATAAATGAGTGAGGAAAATAATAGAAGCTTTGGAATGAAAAATGTAAATGAGCACTATCTGTTCTCTCAAATACATTTTAATTTACAAACACTAAATTAGTACATAGAACTTCATTTTGTAGTTTTTATAATAATGTTCTCTTATTAAGAATTTTATGTCCTAGGAATATGTGGAAATAAAACTTTATATCCTCTATCCACATGTAAATGGCTCAAACATTTCATGCAATTTTATGTCTATTATATTTGTTTGAATAAAGAAATAAAATTTGCACCATGAAGTGAGAGTTAATATGCTACAGATTGATAAAGAACACTATCTATATATAAACAACCCACATCTTTGTTTAGCAAACTCACACATTGATGTTAAGTATGACAATCAAGTTCCACTATGTTATTTCTGGATTATTGTGCAGACAGGAAAAACAAGTGTTAATGTCAGTGACTGCTTAAGGAATCACCATCATTCTTTAGTCACAAAATATGTTCATCTCCCAGGCAGAAAACAGGGCATTAAAGAGATCATCCTATTCATGTGAGACATAAATTGCCCATTTTCCCATTGATAAGTCACAGACTTATCATGGACAAAGGAAAGTCTTTTATAAAAAACAAACAAACAAACAAACTTAGTTTTGAGCTCAAAAAGACTACATGAAGAAAACAGATTTTCAAGGATAAAGGTACAGCTGCTTTATAAATAAAAATACACCATAATTTTGAATTTACTCAGATGGTTCATGAAAAAGCAAAATGGTCATTTGATTACCAAAATGATTTCAATAATGTCTTTACTGATACTGAAACTGATTTATAATACTAGCCTTCTAAAATCAACCTCACATTTGAGGCTCTCTCCAATAACACATTTTAACATTTATTTGTTTTTCTGTTAAAAAGTAAATAATCAGAGAGGTCTCCCTGGCAGCCTAGGGGTTAAGTCTCAGTGCTATCACTTTGATTGCCTGAATTCTATCACCAGCCAGGGAGCTGACCCATGTAGCACACCAGACCACACCTGTCTCACCCACAGCTCCCCTATTCTGTATTTCAGTAGATGGCCTGTTCTGCTCCCCACTCTGTCTCTGAGGAATCCTCTCACTCCCCTCTCCCACTCCTCTGGCATACACACCCATTTTTCTATGCAAAAAATAAATGAAGAGGCCAATTGAAAAAAAAAAAAAAGCAAATAATCAGAACGCATGTACTTACAATACATTGAGTTGGTTTCCCTTAACACTCATGAGTTATGATTAGTTCTTCAAAACTTATATTTCATAGATCTTGTTAAAATAGAACTATGACAAAGAGATTTTTTTGCCAATAAAAAATTGAACAAGCGAAGAGGCAGATCATGTTTCCTGAATGGAATATCGATAGCAAAAGACAATGTGCAATGAGCATTTATTATGTGGAAAACACTTTCCATGCAGAAACTCATTTATCTCTTGATTTATGAACCTTGCTTTTATATTTCTATTTTATAAATTAAAACACTAAATCTTTAAGTTTCTAATAATTTAGAACTCAATAATTAGAAAACAACCCAATTTGAAAAATGGCCCCAAAATATGAACAAATATGTAGGCAAAGAAGATATATGGTTAAAAGTTAGCAATCAAGCACATAAAGAGTTGCTAAACTCATTTAACCTTCAGAAAAAATGCAAGTAAAATAACAATATACTAGTATTCAAATAGCTGAAATAAAGCTTGACCACAGCAAATGACAAGGAACCCTGCCATAGATTCTCATTCATTGCTTGTGGAACCGCAAAATGGTGCTGATATTCTGTAAAACATTTTGACAGATTATTTTGAAGTTAACCACAAATTTAACTAGTGACTCAGTAAATCTTATATTTGCTAACTTCAATGGAATATTTATGTTTACACAAAATACTGTGTCTTGTTCACAGCTCTTTAATCATTAATACCAAAATCTAAAACTCAAGATTTATTTGTACATGTGAACTGTGATATACTTACTCAGTGGAATTCTACCCTGAAATCAAAGAAACAGATTATTCGTTCACATTACAATATGAATGCATCTTATATGTCTTTGCTAAGTGAAATATGGGACCCGAAAGCTGTATACATTCTGCAGAAAACAAACCTATGGGGATGAAAAGACATCAGTGTTTGTCATGTGTTGAAGGACAGGAGTGGTTGACCACAGAGGAAACACAAAGGCTAATATGCATATTGCATATAATTTATATATTTACATATGATGACTTTGGGGCTACAAAGGTAGAGTTGAGTATTTTTCATGGAGACTAAAACAAAAACACACGTTACTTTTAGGAAATGATCACTGTCTCTTACATAGAACATCCATTATTAACATACAGCATTTCTACATTTCATCTATCCCCATTTTAATCCTTCTTCCTAACTGCACAAATCTGCTCCACAAATATACCCCAAAGAGTAGACATTACACACACACATGTTGCTAAAAGGGGGGCCACTGCCTCATGGCACACAAGCCCAAAACCATGCCACTGGCTTTTTAGAAAAGAACCAATTAATTCAAGGTCATCTGGCAAGGCGTAAGGCTGAGAAGCAAGTAGAGAAAATGCAAGTTTGTAGAGTCAGCTTGGTTACTTTCTGTTAAATCACTGTGTTATTCCAATTTGGATGCAGAAAGGTAACAATATCATTAGCCCTTGAATGTTGTCCATCTAACTGTGAGCATCTTAGTTCTTTCCTCCATGGATATTTTTGGTCTGGACAAGGAGATGTCACCTCAAGGGCCATGAACACACTTCTTCAGGAAACATGAGAGCAAAAGGGGTCTCCACAGTGGTGCAAGGGGTTTAAGTCTCAGAACTATGAGCCTATCCACAGCCACTGAAGCATGAGTTGGATCCCCAGCCAGGGAGCTACCCACATGGCACAGCGTCTCGCCCTCTGCTTCCCTCAGTAGTGTATTTCAATAGATCTCCCTATTCTGCTCCCCACTCTGTCTCTGATGAATCCTCTCACCTCCCACCACATTTCTGGCCTACACCCCAGCTCTTATATGCATAAATAAATAAAACACATCTAAAAAAATGTGCGATAGCAATAGACAATGTGCAATGAGAATTTATGTGGAGAACACTTTCCATGCAGAAACTCATTTATCTCCTGATTTATGTGCCTTGTATTTATATTGACGCCTAAACTCTATATAATATTATAAACCAAAATCGAATCATAAGAATAGAAAAAAGAAAAAACATGCAACGACTTGGTATAGAAGACTGATGAAACCACAAAAATAGAAAAAGAAAAACATGTAACTGACATGATATTGAAGACTGATGAAACTGGATCTATTGATATCAGAGTCTGTGAGTTCATAGCTAATTTCTCCACAAACATGCTCCAATGTCATGCATATCTGCCCTGTATCCATGAATTCCTCATGTAGCTAAATAATGTATTGCTGGGGGTATTATTTTTCAGTAGTACCTTTCAGCACACCTAAATAATGGCATTCATTAGAAGGTATAGTTCAAATGCCATTTTCATTAAATGTCAGTATATAATAGTTTGTCTACTTGACTTATGTTCAGCAATATATTGCTACTACTTGCTATGCATGTAAATACATAACTATCATTTCACATGAAAGTTCATAAGCAAGCGCATGTTTCTTGATTTTCTTTATAGCTTAGCTTTGCTCTGAGGATTTGAGGCATCCATATTTTTCCTAAATTACATTGCTGCATCTTTTCATCTGACTCCTCACTTGACTGGATCTTTTTAAAAAGTACAATTCTGGCTACTTTTGTTCCAAAGAAGATTAAGAATGGAATTAAAATAACTGTATCCAAACTAGGAGCCACATTCATATACTGTTGAGAAACAGCACAAAGACAAGGATCGAGACTACAGAAAATTATATAATCCCGAGTGTTGACATGCATGTATCTAAAAATGAAACTAAATAAGTGTAAGTAAATAAGACTCACAATATTTATAAATTATGCATTAATTAAAATTTGTGATAATTTAGTATGTTCTCTGAATACTGGGAACAGATAAGTATTTCATTATATTTGGATAACTTATAAGGTATATAATTTTAAAAAAATCAGAAAAGAAGATATAAACTATACCATAATATCCAACATGTACACTGGGTAAATCAAATATTTCTAAGATACATACCTTCCTGTATTTCTCTGTACAATTTATCATAATGCACAAGTAATAGAACCCTCTTTAAATGTATCCCAAATGATGGCAAATTTAATAATATGGGTACATTGATCTCATTTGATTTTACATAGTTTTCAACATCCTATATTTATAACCATTGGGTTGATGCTTTATAAAAATCTTCCCTTTAGTAGAATATTAACTATATGACAATTTGAACAGACATAGAAAGCAGTTTGTGAAGCAATATACCATCACATTTTCAATAGTTATATTCAAGTCACAACATGTCATCATATTATGTATCCTTAATTTATCCTGATTATATTTTTCTGAGTGCTCTAATTCATCTGCATTAAAATTATAAATCCTTTAAAGTAGTAAAAAGGAAGAACCATAGCATTCTCAATATATTTTTTTTAAGATTTATTTTTTATTTATACAAGTGCTTGGGTTTAGGCCAGAGTCGTGGGAGGGTAAGAGAATTCACCAGAGACAGAGCAGGGAGCAGAACAGGCAGACTGACTGAAATACACTGCTGAGGGGAGCTGCGGGTGCTACAGGAGAAATATGCTCTCCCTGTGGGCTGCTCCTACTCCTAGATCGGCAGGGATCGAACCGGCACCGCAGAGGCTGTGGACAGCCTCACAGCGCTGCGCTCAACCGCCTGAGCCACCAGTGGGCCCAGCATTCTCAATATTTTAAAAATGGGGTTGGGTACTTCTCTCACCAGTCCCTACCCTCCTGCCCATTATTTATTTTAGCAGTAAATTATGAAGGTACTACTGGTAATGTAATTATTACACAATTAAATTATGTGATTGTGATAATATTCAAAATGTATCTTCATATTTTTTGATTTTCTTGAATTTTCCAAATTTCAAACAGCTGCCAGTGAGGCTAAAATTCTTTCCAATATATCAACCGTGTATTGAGAAAACATTAACATTTGGCATTATAGAACATTTTAATAATTCAATGAGGCAGGTGAGGTTAGTCAGGACTGATAGTAATAACATACTATATATATGATACCTTCTAAAAGGTGGGCATTATTTGATAATTTACATACAAAAATCCGTTAACCTCTTGTTTATAAAATCTTTTTGTCTTCTGCACTCAGCATCTCTTGAAGATTTAAATGTGATGCAAATGCAGTTAGCTTGTTTGCTTCTTTTCAGAAATACCCATTGATATGTAAAACAGAAAATAAAGTAGTCACAGAGTGAGCATATCTTCACAGAGCAAATTTGGCACCCCCAAAATACTACCTATCACTCAATAAGACTCACTTTTCATGTCTACCGTTGTAACAGGGTGGTCCCCAGGAAAGGGGGAAGTTCCAGGTTCCCTGCCCCACCCAAGGGAGGGTGGAGCTGAGCAGGAAGAGAAGAAGCTGCAGGAAGAGATGGAGGAAGGAAGCAGGATGGAGCAAGGAGACCTGGAGGAGGCGCATGGAGCCTAGAGACACGTGAAGAAACTGCGCTTGTCTTTTGGTCGTGGACTGGGTGACACAGATGTGGGTGAGACCCGTGGGGAGGTGACCATGGCGGCTTTTATCTTGATGTTGATTTTGCTCTTTTCCTTCCGGGCTTGTCCAGTTGTTTGTGACCCTTTTCTGTGGGTCCCCACTGAAAGATGCTTTAGACTTGTGGCAGGCTTTGGGGCCTTGTTCTGGGCCAATCCCATTTGGATGGACTTTTACCCACGAGGGGACGGGTAACTCTGGATGCTTCATTTAGAAACTAGACTCTTTGCCTTACCTGTATTGTTTCCTAGTTTTATTAAAGTTCCTTCCCATTAAAGTCTCCTATGTTTTGTGTTGATGCGGCGGATGGCAGAACCCATGTAGAATAGGCAGGTTTGCGGGGTTTGGGCTGCCCCTCTCCCTGTCCTATAACAGATTTGGCGTCCAACGTGATTTAGGACAGAGCCATCCGTGGTTAGTCAGCCCCATGGGGAAATTGGGCTTCCCTATGTCACTGGCTACCATAAGCGCAAATGTGATTTTTAGCTTCTCTAGTGTGTTTGTTTCATATGTCGATTTGCTGTTGAAAAACTGGCTTGGGCTTTGTGAAGATTCTGTGCATTTGTTTGTCGTGATTTGCTAAGAGATTTTAATTTGCGGAAATTGTTCTGTGCCAGTTTTACTCAAAAGATTAGGCAGTACATTGGACCATGTGGCCAGATCAAAGATGGCGTCTGAGGCCACTTGGCTGGCTCTTGTAAAATTCAGAGGTTCTTGTTGCTAGGACTTTGGAAGTTTTTTTTTTTCTTTCTTTTTTGTAATCTCTGCTGTCTCATTAGCATTTCTAAAGGCAATAATAGTTCTTCAGTGGTATGTTGCTTTGTCTTTGGCTACTTCCTGCTCTTTGCCTGATGCATTTTGCCAGCCAATTGTGGAGCAGTGGTGTTTAAATTAGCAAATGTATGCCTGGGTGTTAAGGAAAGAGTAGCCTTAAGCAGTAACTGGTAATTGCTGGTAGCCTTGATGGATTCTTGGAGATAACTTGAATTTTTGCAAAGTCTGGATCAGAAAAATTAACAAGATTTTGTTTGAGTCTGAAAGGATTTGCTACTGTGAATTTTGTCTACACAATTTGTTTTGGGCAAGTTTGCCATTTTGAATACTGGATTTGTTCAATTGCTGGTGTAAGACAAGATTCTAAGTTTCTGCTTCCTACTGAGGAAGGTCTGTTATGGAAAGCACTCTTTAGGGTGCATCATGTAACTGTACCAGGTTTTCATACCTGTGTTGTTGTTGTCCCTCCCTAGTGTGGGGGAGGTGTAATCTATTCTTAGATGTTTAATCTGCTCTTTCAGCTTCTGTCCCAGAGTGGCTAACAGAAGTAAGGAGATGACTCCTTTTAATTGAAAGTTAATTACTGATATTTTGATTTTGCTTTTTCAGGTTCTATTCCAGGAAACCCAAGGAGTGCCTGCTTGGTGGCTAATAAGAGATGACTCCTTTTGCTTAAAAGTTAACTGTTACTTTTATTCTTTCAGTTGCTGTACAGAATACCCCAGGATTGACTTCTAATAAAAAGTCTTCAACACTGAAAACCCTAAGGTGATAAACAAGGTCATGTAACTCTTGTGATTAATAAAACTTTTCCTTCCTATTTCCAAAGTCTTAGGTTTGTAGGATGACAACTGGAAATTTTTCTGCCAGCAACACTCCACATTTTTTTGGACTTTGACATTTTTTTTCTGAGCCTATGGAGTAAAACTGCAGTTACCTAACATATTCCACGTGGCATAACTAAAAAAAAAAAACTGTCTTTGTCTACATGTTGTATGTCTGTATGTCCTTGTGTCTAACTGTCTTGGCCTCTAGAGGTTAAAATTGGTATACATGGTGCCCATAGATATTGGAAAAAAAAAAAAAAAGAGTCTCCAGTTATGAGAAAAACTAAAGTTTATGGTTTGATTGTCAACATTGTGCTACTGAACTAAGCCGGTGCCTTCATAGACATTGAATATTGTTGTTTCTGTTAATTTTCTGATATTTATGGCAAAGCTTCCCAGAAATCTAAATTCAAGTACAAATTTGGTAGCCTGTCATTTGATTGATGCAAGGAAATTTTGTGGAACCTCAGTAGAACTCCTGAGACACTACACGAAGTTTCTCTCTTTCCTCCTGGGAAAGGCGTTAGATGAATTTGTTCTATTTGGCTCACCTAGTAGAGTAAAACTAGAAGGGAAGCATTGTCACTTGGGAAAACGGGTAACACCATGACCTGATATGGATGTAAATTGTCAATGATGATTGTCACCTTGTAATATTGTATACTTCAATTGTTTAATATCTACAGAACTTGTTTCTGAAAATATAGGGAGAAAAGGTCTCAACAGATTCCTATTGATGGAACTGTTGAGAGTAAAACTTTCCTACTAAGGACTGAATAGACTTGGAAATACACCTCATATTTACTAAGTTTTCCTTGACATAATACTGATGATTTTTTTTGCATTTTGTTCTAAATCCACAAAGTTTTCTTGTTTTGGTGACCAGGATCTGCAGCAAGGTTGTAATTTTTTTTTCTTTTTTTCCAACAAAGCTAACTTGTGTTTGCATTTTCTCTCCCCTTGATACCAACACAGCATAAATATAGTGGTAGTAATCTTTTACTACTTATCTCAGAGTCTGTTTTTGCATAACTTCCATAGGGATTTTGTCTGTTTTAACAAAAAATTGGACGTGGTTTGATTGTGTGGCTTTGTGTGGAGTTCTTGCAAAAAGTTGAAAAAGAGCCGAACCAAGAAGAGGAGAACCTGTTTGCCTTGTTTGTAGGGTTCCAGAGACCTCCAAAGAAGGTGAGGAAGCTTGCCTCCATTGGCAGGACTGGACAACCCGGCCAACGAAAATTCCCTGGTACCCTTGAGAAGAGGAAAGCCCAGGTGGAGTCTGATGAGACCAACTTTGTACCTGAAGCCTACGTCGACCGGATGCCACCAGTTCACTCTGATCCTATATGGGGTATTTCAACAAAGCCAGCTAAAAATTGCTGTTAGTTATTTCTGCCCTGTGATTTTATGCAAAAATAGGAAAAATGGTTTAAAAGTAGATTTAGTTTGCAAACTTTTGCTATGCTGTTAAAAGTTTGGGATCAAGGTTGAGAAAATTTGTGTTTTACATCAGTTGAACCATTTTAACATTTTTTTCCCTGTGATTTTGATATATTTGCTATCTTGTTTTAGCCAATGCTCTAAATTTTTTTCTTTTGGCTTGGATAATGGACTATTTTTAAGAAATGAAACTGTCATACTGGACATTCATGGACAATGCTGCTAACTAATTGTTGCTTCTCTTACACACATTGTAACCCTGAAAAAAAGACTGTCTCCTAAGATTACACCCTGAGATCTGTGCCACCATAGATATGGTGGAATGAAAATTAAAAGGGGGGATTGTAACAGGGTGGTCCCCAGGAAAGGGGGAAGTTCCAGGTTCCCTGCCCCACCCAGGGAGGGTGGAACTGAGCAGGAAGAGAAGAAGCTGCAGGAAGAGATGGAGGAAGGAAGCAGGATGGAGCAAGGAGACCTGGAGGAGGCGCATGGAGCCTAGAGACACGTGAAGAAACTGCGCTTGTCTTTTGGTCGTGGACTGGGTGACACAGATGTGGGTGAGACCCGTGGGGAGGTGACCATGGCAGCTTTTATCTTGATGTTGATTTTGCTCTTTTCCTTCCGGGCTTGTCCAGTTGTTTGTGACCCTTTTCTGTGGGTCCCCACTGGAAGATGCTTTAGACTTGTGGCAGGCTTTGGGGTCTTGCTCTGGGCCAATCCCATTTGGATGGACTTTTACCCACAAGGGGACGGGGAACTTTGGGTGCTTCATTTAGAAACTAGACTCTTTGCCTTACCTGTATTGTTTCCTAGTTTTATTAAAGTTCCTTCCCATTAAAGTCTCCTATGTTTTGTGTTGATGCGGCGGATGGCAGAACCCATGTAGAATAGGCAGGTTTGCGGGGTTTGGGCTGCCCCTCTCCCTGTCCTATAACACCGTCTCTTGAACATATTTCTAGAAAATAATTTTGTATGAAAACTCCACTGTTTTCAGTTTGTATTTGATTTTCTAAAATGAAGAATTTTAGCATATAATAAATACCATTGATTTAGGGTCAGAATTTCTAGGATTCAATTTTGGCTTGTCAATTTAGGCTCTTAAGACTGAAACTTTCTTATCTGAATGAAGATTGAGTTATGAAAGTAAATCCCCTATCATGAGTGAATCAAATAATTGAAAGGAGTCAGGGATGAATTTTTTATTCACATTGCTAATTATTTATAAGAAGGAATATCAAATTTGAAATGCTTATGACTTTTGAAGTATATACACAAGACTCTTGTCATAAGGATAATTACATACCTTTTTTTTTTTTTTTTTTGTGGGACCCTTGCTGGTGTCTGGGGATCGAACTGGCACTGCAGAGGCTGCGGGCAGCCTGGCAACCCAGCGCTCAACTGCTGCGCCACCAGGGGAGGCCCTAATTACATACTTTTGCAGTCCTTTTCTGAAATTTACATGGTACAAGTGAGCTAGGTTACTATTATATAAATAAGATAAATTAAATGAAAATTGTGTGTTTGCATGCACATGTATTGTGGTAAATATAAACTACTTTATAATATTTCAAATAATGGGACCTCCCTGGTGGCACAAAGGGTTAAGCATAACACTGTGAAGTTATCCGCAGCCACTGCAGCACGATTTGGATCCCTGGCCAGGGAGCTAACCCATATGGTGCAGCAGACCCCTCCTGTCTCGCTTGCTGCTCCCCTCAGAAATGTATTTCAGTCAATCTGCCTTTTCTGCTCCCCACTCTGTCTCTGGTGAATCTTTTCACTCCCCCCACCCCACCTCTAACCTATACCCCAGCTCTTGGTCATAAATAAATAAATCTTTAAAAAAATATTAAAATAAAATATTCCCTCTACTTTGTATTGCTTGTCAAATACATGCACATTTTTCAGTCTATCCAAATCTAATGTGAGTTGAATTGTACCCCAAAAGTGGTATACTGATTTTCTAATACTACCTGCTTATGAATATGACTTTAGTTAGGAATAGATTTGCAGATGTAGTCAAGTAAAGTAAAAGTTTTACTGAATTGGGGAGTGCCCTAACCAAAGACTGATGTCCTGACAAAAAGTGGGGTGGGGGGGAAACATGGAAAAAAAACAGTAAGTTTGATAATTGAAAATAAAATTAAATCTGTAAAATCATGTGAAACTCTCCTAAAAAGGGCGGGGGGGGGGGGGCGGGGAGTCTACTAAGAAAGGAAGAGAAAACATTTGGAGGAAAAAAAAAAAAAAAAAATTCTTCCTTCTTCTTATCCCTTCCCTGAAAAATAATAGTAACAATAATTTTGTCAAAATTATGGTGCCAATTAGATCAAGTAGGCCTTGATATCAGGTCAAACCTTTAACTACAATTATTTCACTTTTTGTTGCTATGGCAATAGGATGCCATCCTTATAATAAAGGTATTTTAAGAGAAAAAAACATGAAGTCGGGGCCTCCCCGGTGGCGCAGCGGTTGAGCGCTGGGTTGCGAAGCTGCCCGCGAACTCTGAGGCGCCGGTTCGATCCCCAGCTGCTCCCCGGCCACCAGAGGAGGGTCCCACATGGCGCGCAGACCTCTCCTGCCGCCCGCTGCTCCCCTCAGCAGTGTCCTTCGGTCCTTCTGCCTGCTCTGCTCCCCGCTCTGGCTCTGGTGAATTCTCTCACCCTCCTGCGCTTCTGACTGTACCCAGTGCTTGTATAAACAAACAAAACAAACAAACAAATAAAAAAAAAAAAAAAAAAAAAAGAAAAAAACATGAAGTCAATGTTGGGTGTGGGAGGTGGGAGCATCAAATGTGGTATTTTTGGCATTTTATGTGAGGGACAATATAGAGAGATGTTTAGAAGTATTTTTGTACCCAACAACAGTATTCAGAAAAAAAGTATTTTCTGCATATGCAGCTATATATTTACATACTTATTGAGCTATCACCTAGATACCAAAACTAAATTATGTCTATATGCTTGAGGGCAAAAGAGAGTTTCTATCTACAGCTGTCCTCTAGGATCTATCACTGACTCTAGTAAGATTCAATGTTCATAATAATTCATGTGACTCTATATAGGTGCATGACATTTGTTTATATTTTGCCCACTCATTTGTCTTGTGGCTGCAAGGAAACCCCAGAAATCACACAGGCAAAATATGGCTGCCCTTACTTGTAATGTTTGAGTGATCCTCCTGTTCTTAATATCACTGAAGAGTATATTTGCACAGAAAAATTTGGGGGGAAATTAATGGATGATACATATGTTTGTATACTTCCTAATCTTTCTCCTTTCATAAATAATGGTTATCTGCATCAATATGCTTATAAACCTATCAAATATGTAATAATTCAAAATAATTTAAAATTTAATGGTTGATGTAAAACATTTTAAATGAAAGATATAATACATGGAAAACTTAGCTATTTGAATTAGCTAGAATAGATAACTATTTGAAATTAATTTTAATTTTGGTAAAAATATTTTCTTTTCTTTTTTCTTCATAGTCACAAAAATATATATCTGGAAGTAGAAATAGTATATAATAAGGTATTTGAAATCTAATTCCAATCAGACATTCATGGCTGTAATGGGAAGTCACATTAATTCTATGTATTATCTCACTCTTTTTTTTTTTTTCACCTGTATGTGTTTTTTATAAATGGAGACAATGTCTGATCTTTCTACCTCATTAGGTTTTGGTAAGGATAAATGAAAACATGTTATGAATGTAATTTTTCACCCATGGGACATCCTATAGCTATAAACAATTTTCATAATCTGACAAAATAAAACACACAATCAATCTGAAAACACATTTTTCCCCAAAATTCAACCAAAAGAAACATTAATGAGATGAGATTAGAAGTTTTATATAAAGGCCATTGGTCACTTTCTCAATATCACCTTTAAGTTCAGTTCTTAAGTTGACACAGATAAACTCTAAAAATAAATGACTCTTGTATGGACTCAATAATGGCTGGAGGAAGAAAGTTAAATACAAATTCAGGGAGGATATTTCTTTTGGAAAATGAGATTATTTGTGCTGGTGCTTTTCCTTCTGGTGATCTAATACAGAGATTTAATACTTGGACAGTTGATTTGTTCTGTAGGCAGACATTCTCAAATATTAGATGGGCTCATCAAGTCTTTGACAGCTGCTCAATTACAGTCAATAATTGGGTTTACTTTGCACTCAAACATCCCCACATCCTTGCAAGATCTGCTTCTGTGCTCCCACTTCCCCAAGGAGCTGCAGACAGCAATAATTAACATGTCAGATTGTTCTCCATGTATGTTGACCACTCGGACTACATGTACTTGGAGAACATTTTAATACTATTTTGAGGGTATCACACATAGTTTTATTTTTATGCCTAAGCAAATATGTTTGAAATAAAATTTGTTCCTTAGTTAATAGTCTGTGACAAAATTTACTACTTTTTATTTGACATACACACTGAGCATAGGATCATACAGTTGTAGACGATGTTTGTAAAATATTTGTATGATGATAACAACACAGAATTAACTCAATAGATGAAATATACCTTAGTACTTCACAAAAAATATCTCTATTATTCTTATAACAAAATTATTGCAAGAAAATAATTTTGCATGTCAATTACATTGTTATAGAAAACAAAATGAAACTTATATTAGTGTAGATGCATCAGTAATCTAAATGCCAAAAATGATAAAATGTAAACATTAATTTATTGAAATAGTAAAGGTACATCGAAATTCCATGATATAAGAAAATATTTAGAATATATTACTAACTGACCACACAACTGAGGCATAAAGCAAAGGAGGGGGTGAAAACAGGGGAGGGATGAAACAGGGGAATGTATTGATGGTTCATGTTTGATATGGTGACAGCAGAACTATGGGGACCACAATGACGTAAGGAAAAAAAGTTAACTAATTTTTTAAAAATAGAATATATTATTAAATGATATAGAGCCTCTCAATAAAGCATATTTGATGAATTAATACCAAAAGAAAAAGTGCCCTTAAATATATCTATATTAGTTTTTTTTTTCCTTCTACATAATTCTCTTTTCATCATAGCTTTCTTGATCAGCAGTTTACTTTTAAAATCAAAAAAATAGAAAACAATTCTTTAAAATAAATATTAAAAAATATAAGTACTCAAGCAGACTCTAAATACATTTTAAGCTGCAAAAGTATCAACAAACTTACTGATGTATTTTATTTTATTTTTTTTAAATATATACACATGATGATTCAAGAATCCCCACTTTTTTTTTAAAGATTTATTTATTTATTTATTTATTTATTTATTTATTTATTTATTTATTTATTTATACAAGCACTGGGTACAGTCAGAAGCGCAGGAGGGTGAGAGAATTCACCAGAGCCAGAGCGGGGAGCAGAGCAGGCAGAAGGACCGAAGGACACTGCTGGGGGGAGCAGCGGGCGGCAGGAGATTCTGCGCACCATGTGGGACCCTCCTCCGGTGGCCGGGGAGCACCGGGGATAGAACCGGCACTGCAGAGGCTGCGGGCAGCCCCGCAATCCAGCGCTCAACCGCTGCGCCACCGGGGAGGCCCATATTTTATTTTCTTAAATATTGTATTGGTGCCTCCTTGGTGGCGCAAGGGGTTATGATGCATCACTGTGTAGCTATCTGCAGCCACTGCATCACGAGTTTGAAACTGGCCAGGGAGGTGACCCACATGGCGCAACAGACCTCTTCTGTTTCACCCTCTGCTCCCCTCAACAGACCTCTCCTGTCTCACCCACTGCTCCCCTCAGCAGTGGATTTCAGCAGATCTGCCTGTTCTGCTCCCTATTCTGTCTCTGGTGAATCCTCTCAACCCGCCCCACCCCCATCTCTATCCTGTACCCCAGTTCTTGTGTGCATAAATAAATATTAAAAAAATAAAAAAATAAATATTTTATTTTCTTAAATATCTTAATGCTCCTTCAACTCAGAATAAAAATTTCACTCAATATTGACTACTTCCTTATTAGTTCACAAATGTACAGAATATATGACTCTTGGGGAAGGCATTTGATACTTACTTTTGGTTAGAAGCATGTGTGACCTCTTGTTGGATGGCATCTAAATTTCCATGGTGTGATCTTCAATTTTCTAGTGTCCCTTCTTCTCTGCTATAAGAGCTCCTGCTTTTCTATGATGAAGTGTATGACAACTACAATGGCTCCCATGAGCATTTTCCAGTGGAATTTGTCATTTTCCTCTAAAGCAAATTCTGTGGACGAAAGTATATGAAATACAGTCATTGGTTATGACAAAATATTTGATAGAAGATATTCTTAAGACAGCAACATCAAAACCTGAAAAAAAAAACATTACCTATGGCTATTAGTCATGTACCACAGGGACACTGCAATGCCATTTAGTTAGGAGCCTGATGTGAATAAAAATGACCAAAACAATGACAAACAGAGAGCATAGGTGACCTTAAGCAAGGCTTCCCCAGTAGCAAAATAAAATACGACAAAGGAAGCAACGGTCTAAAGTTGAATAACCACAGGCCAGAGTTGTGTGTGGGGGCGGGGGGTGAGAAGATTCACCAGAGAAAATGGGGAGCAGAACAGGCAGATCTACTGAAATCCAGTGCTGAGGGGAGCAGCGGGTGAGATAGGAGAGGTCTGCTGTGCCATGTGGGTATCTCCCTGGCTGGGGATCGAACATGCTGCAGTGGCTACCAACAGCCTCCTCGTGCAGAGACCCAACCCCTTGCTCCACTAGGCAGGCCCTTCTTCTGTTCTCTATGCTTCCCATTTTATCCAGTAAATCAAGAAGACAAGAGAATTTAAACTATCAGTCTTGTTTGTCTTAAATAAGAAGTACTAGCCTATATTTATACAAAATGGAAGTTGCAGTTTTATGATACAGCAAACTTGGAAACACTTGCCCCTTGCAAACATGACCTATATGAATCATTAATGACATGGGGGAGATCTCCTGCTAGGAAAATAAATGATCTGCTTTCTGCTGAGTGGGAAGTCCTGACTTTTGGTCACAGGCAAGGTGATAGGATCAGGCATCAAATAAGGTCACTTGAACATAGGAGACTTTTCAGAATTTGCAGCAAGAAGATTTATTTTGCTTTATTTTTCAATAATTTCAAAAGGTCAGTATGAGGAGTGCTACCAGCATCTATAAACATTAACAAACTTGCTTGCAGTACCACCCAGTGTTTAAGGAAACTTGGGATGAAGGTCATAAAAGCAAAGTTTTTCACTTATTTGTTTCAATGTAATTAACAAGATAACATCCTAAATTTTTACTGAAAATGGTTTAGAACAACATACGCAATGAGAAATCAAGATACACGGAAAAGTTTTTGGAAGACTCTTGAAAATGAAATCAGCACAATTGGTCTAAGTGCAAGATTTCACTAATGCCCCAACTCCATAGATTTTACTAGTCCTTCAAGCCTTTAATTTGTACCATAAAATGTATATAGAAATCATCCTAGAAATATGTTTGTCTTAATGAGTGTTATAATGTAAATTGCTTTTCTACTTTTATTATAAAATTTACTATTTTAACATTTAGACTTCCAGTCATTTTTAAGGACATATGAAAAAACGCATTAAGTTTCTTCATTCTTTGATGAAGTCTTTTTCTACTTCTTATAGCCCTTTAAACATAGTACTTTCTGCAGATGTATCTCAAAATATTTCTTAAAATTTCACATTTTTATTTTTTATACAAGTTTCTATATATTCAATGAAACATATTTGCTGATTAATTTATACATGCCTAACCACTTTTAGATATTTTAAGTCAAATTTCCAATCTCTGACCTTTAAGTCAGTACACTTTTATTTTTCTACTTATTCATTTTCTTTAATGTTGATATTTTTATCTTAGAGATTCATTTTTATTCTTGACTCAATTGAAATAGAAAATACAATTTTAAAAGACAATAAAAGTTAGGAAGAAAACACTGAATTCCAAGTATAATGAAAATTTATAGACATTCTATTTAAAATACTGACAATTGTTGCAGATTGATGGCAAAAAAAGATCTTGGTAAACTAGGAAGACTATAGAAATATGGAAACAAGTCAGCACAACAAGATACACAAGTGTGGTGGTGAAACCATACTTGAGTGAATGATGTCTTATGAACATCTATGGAAACTTCTAAAAGAGGAAACAAATTGGCAAAATAAAAATGATCTGTGTGATGATGCACATCACATATTCTGGAATATATGCTACTCTCCATCCATGCATGTGTTGACTCAACCTGGAGGAAAGTCTTAATCTTTTTCATTGCCCTCAACTCTACTGCAAGTGGATAAGCTCCTCCTTTTGAATGAAAGTGTTAGGGATGCTATTTTTTATTCAAAACTAAAAATTTATTTCATTACAATATAATAACTATCCTCCACAGTTAAGTTATGGCCAGGTTGATATAGATACAGATAGAGATAGAATCAGATACAGAAACAGTTGCAGATACAGAGACAGCGATAAATACATAGATAGAGATATAAACAATATATAGATGTAGATATAATATAAAGATATTGATGCATATATAGATATAACAGAGATAGATATTGAATAGCTATAGATACAGATACAGACACAAATATAGATGAAGATTGTTAATTCATGTAATATGTACCAAATATATTTTATTTGGGTTGGAAATAAACTGAACTGGAACTATGAGGCTGGCTTGCCAGATTTCTCCAAATTTGCTGAGGAGACCATGAGCCCAGATGGATCTCCACAGCTTGTGATGCTGTCATAGGAGTCTACACCAGCTCCTGACCCCTCAGTCCTGACACAGGAATGCCCCTGAACAGACGAGCTACTGTAAATTCGGGGCCTGTGTCATGCAGAGAAACACTGTTTTGGGAAAACTCCCTCTGAAAGCTTCTTGATAATAAAACCTTCTGTCCTCCTCTCGAGAGAGACATTACCCTAAACTGAAAACACATCTACTTCAGGAAGAAGGAGACATTACTACCTGAGAATGTCTCTGAGGTGTGAGACTTTTTCTCCACTTATTACGCTAGCAGGAAAAAAAAAAAAATCTATTCTCTGTCAGGAGGGATGCATTGGTCTGACTCGCTAGACCACTTGCCAGGCAGGCATCCCTAAAAAGATGAGCTCAGGTGGTAGACTCCACAGAGAATTACCTCCCAGCAAAGAACAACAAAGAGCTTCCAGTGTTGAAATTGTCAATTCTGAGTGTTAAAGGGTTGATCCTGCATTTTTTATGCATTGTTCTGTATTATTTCTAAATGAAAGAAAAAAAAGAAAAACAAACTCATACACTCCGTTTACATAGTGATTGTGAAGCTGATAAATCATTGATAATTGTCCACTGCAGAGCAGGAGGTTTGCCTTTGATTGCTGAGGGTCAGCTATGTGAGATACACAGAAATTCAAGTAGTGAAAAAAATCGAGATTAACAATTAGCATGAGCTTGAACTCTGACTGTGTCGGTCTTTTAAAAGTGCTCCAGGGTCAGTTCAGCATTTTTTTTCTTTTTCAGCTGAGGTATCCTTGGTTTACAAAACTACACAAGTTTCGGAAATTAGAGAACAAAAGAACAATCAGGAAAAAAAAGAAAAAGAAGCTAAGCCACAGACACTATGGGATGAAAACAGGTGGATGAAGACGTGGGACACGCAGGAGCCATGAGTCCTACCTGGTGCAGGGGTGGGGTGGGGCTTAGATTTCTGAACTGGAGATTCCTCTCGGCTGCTGGTGCATATAATGAAGACTGATACTCGGCCACTCAAAAGCAGGTTGAGACTGACGTTCTCCACTAGAGAAGGGGTAGAGAACAGAAAAGGTGAATTTGAAGGGATAATGCTCAGCGAAATAAGCCAGAAAGAAAAAGAAAAAAATATACCGGATGGTCTCACTCAAAGCAGGAATCTAGAGAACTTAAATAAGTGACCAGGAAAAAGAATAACTGTAAGAAAGTAAAAATCAAAATCAACAAACAACTATGAACCAGAGACACTCTATGGGGGTTGAGGGGGGGCGGGGAAAGGAAGGATTGGGGTCAAAATAAGGGGGTTGCAATTGTATGGGGAATATAAAAATAAAATTTAAATTAAAAAAAAAAAAAAGAAAAGGTGGATTTATGGAAATAGCCTGCAATGGAGAATGGAGACAGGGTGAGAAGGGAGGTATGTATCTGGGAAGAGAGAAGGAGCTGAGGTTTTCTTTTCTTTTTTTTTTTTTTAAAGATTTTTGTTTTATTTATTTACGCATACAGGATGTGGGGGTGAGAGGATTCACCAGAGACAGAGTGGGGAACAGAACAGGAGGATTGCCTGAAATACACTGCTGAGGGGAGCAGCGGGCGAGACAGGAGAGGTCTGCTGCACCATGTGGGTAGCTCCCTGGCTGGGGATCGAATCATGCTGCAATGGCTGGAGATAGCTTGATAGCATTGAGACTTTAACCCCTGAGCCACCAGGGAGGCCCTCTGAGGTTCTCTTTGATTATCTGTTTTCACAGCTTTCTTACTTGGGGCACCAGTTTGTCCCAGTTATCTGCTGGTCTTGGGCACTGGCCTTTGACACCGAATGTGCCTTGGCCCTGCTTCTGCATTCCTGGAGCTGGGTTGATTTTCCAGTTGTGGTGTTGGTCTTATGGCCCTGTTCCCATGGCAACATTATGGGTCCCCTTATCTATTCAAGCCTCTCGAAACTGCCTGCTGGGCAAGGATTGGGGATTTCATTTTTAACCTTATTAAATGACACCCCAACAGAGACTGGAGTCCACACTCTCTCTCCCAGAAGGAGGCTGACTTGAAAAGAGAAGAATAAGGAAAAAGAAAAAAATATTGACCAGGAATCAGTTTTCCCTCCAGTGCCTCCTATTGCCACTGGCACGGTTATGTGGACAGAGAAATGTCTGCAGTGTCACAGCCCAGCCTCTGAGAACACAGTGTGTAAAGGATAGATTTGCTGCTGATAGACAGGGGGCAACTGATTTACAAAATTACTGACTACAAAGTAATTTTCAGGGGATTTTCATCCATTATTTTATGGGGAATATCTACTGAGGTTTCTAGGTTTCTTTATGAAAACTAATTAACTTCAAGGTCATGTTCCTAAATATTTTTTCTAATGGGAATCATAACTGAGGAGGAGTATAAATTGATATTTTCTCATGAGTGATAGTTTTACAGGATTTATTATTAGTGTAGAATGTATACTTTTGCATGGAAGAATGAGTTTGCTCCTTTTCTCTAAATTGGAGGCAAGATCTGATGTGAGCATTACAATCTGCTTTGGAATATGCCCTTTGACATTTCTATATCTGAAGTAAATACATTGCTTTTTTCATTTCACCTTTGTTCTACTTAACAAGTAGTAGGAATTGTAGAATAAATAAATAAGGTAATATGAACTGAAAATATTCCTCATGTGTAGTCTGCACTTAACCTTTATTTTACATTATATGTGATCGATCTTGTTGGTATTTTAAAATCTCGCATGAAGAATATTCACATAAATGTCTTTCATTTATGAAAAGATATAGAATAAGCAAAGGAACCCTTATTTTCTCTTTCCCCACTCCTTTGCCTTTGGTGCTCATTTGCATAAAGCAAGGAATGCTCAACCTTCAGGGAAACTGCAAATCTCAACACAGCTTCTTACTAAAAAATCTCTTTTTAACAAATATTTTTAAGAAATGTTTTCAATTTTGTATGAGTCAATTCTAATTCAGTGGCAAAAATCAACATGTAAAGTGAACATACACACATGAAATTCAAAAGATGTTTTCCCTGTACCTTTCATTACAGGATTTTTTGAAGACAAGTAATATTCTGTAATTGAAGCATTTTCTGAGAAACTAAAATGCTAATAATTTGATAATTCTATATTTGTGTCCATCGTGAATAGACAAATTGATGTGACTGGGAGAATGCTGGCGCCATACACGCTCATATGTATCATCTAAAACTAACTTATACTTCAAAGGTTAGGTTATGAATACATTTCAATAATTTCCTAGAATCTGTATTACAATAAAAGAGAATGTTTGTCCCTCCCAAACATTCATATATTGAAGCCCGAATATCTTTTGGGGTCCCTGAGGAAGAAATTAAAGTTAAATGAGGACATAGGACTAAGCCCCGATCTAGCAGAATTAGTGCCCCTTAAAAGAGGAATACTAGTGGGTTTTCTCTTTCTTGACTTGAGGGCTATCATTAAAGATATAGTATGAAGCTTATAAAACGAAACACAAGCCATAAAAAGGAATGAAGCATGTTTATAGATATATCATTCAAGGAAGTTCATGAAAACCTATTTCAGGTAAAAAAATACAAAAATATCTGTACTATATAATGGCATTTAAAAGTTACACTACATATGTGTATATATGAACAAATGAATATGTATATTTCAAGGACATGAAAAATGTTTTTGATTATCAAATGGAGATTTAGAGTGGGGCTTAGTCTCTGAAATTTTCTCTGCTAGTACTTGGTAAAATGGAAATCAAGATCTGAAACAGAATTAAGACAAGCTTTACCTCATTATTTCTTTTTATTTTAAAGATTTATTTATACAAGCACTGGGTACAGTCAGAAGTGTGGGAGGGTGAGAGAATTCACCAGAGCCAGAGCAGAGAGCAGAACAGGAAGACTGACGAAGTACACTGCTGAGGGGAGCAGCGGGCGGCAGGAGAGGTCTGTGTGCCATGTGGGACCCTCGCCCGGTGGTCGGGGATCGAACTGGTGCTGCAGAGGCTGCTGGCAGCTTCGCAACCTAGTGCTCAACCACTGCGCCACCAGGGGAGGCACTACCTCATTATTTCATAACTCCAACCACAGTGAGATATCCTGGTGATGTCCCAGCCTTAAGAATCCTCACACGTGACATCAAATTGTTGAGAAGCCACCTCAAAGGATGTCTTCATCTTTCCTTCCTGGCTAAGAGAATGAAAATGTCTGTGGATGAGGCATGTACTGACTAAGAAGCATGTTTACCTTAAATTTTCTGATAAAATCACAAACTCTAGGAATCTTCAATGAATTGGAAATGTATCAAGTTAAAAAGATATCTCCCTCATAGAAAAAAATAATAATTTTTTCCTTTGTGTAGTGTGGTGAAACTTTTAGACTCTTGCTGCTCAACATATGATGGACAGATCAGGAAGCTGGGCTTCTTCTGGGAGCTTGTAACAAAGGCAGAATCATGGACACACTTCTCCATTTTAGCGCGATTTCTTGTAATTTCTGAGACATCAATATTTGGATATGTGATTTTCAAGGACTTTAAAAATATTTTTTGCTACATTAGGGACCAGTTCTATTAAGAATGACTGTACAAAGCTAACTCCTCCCTTTCACTAAAACACTGCCTACACAACAAGTCAATAAGCAATATTTGCAAGAGGGTTAAATGGAATTAAGAAAATAGTGAGAAAAAAGAGAATTAAGCAAAATTCTCTGACAAATATCATGTTAACAGGATGAAAAGGAGACACTTGACGACAATGTAAACATTAAAATTATCGGATCAAGGAGCATAATTCGTAAAGGACCAGTGACTGTCCTAGCCAAGACTAAATTGTCAAGTGAATAGAATTCTCCGCAAGTGACTTGTAAATACTTAATAAAAACATCTGTTTATGAAACAAGAGCATAAAGGCCTGATGGTACTACAACCCAATAAGTTGAAAATGCGGACTGGAGAGCTGTGGGAAACAAATTGAGAAACAAATTGCAACAATGCAGAAATAATAGATGTATTCTAAGTAGCACAAAATAGCAGATGCAGTTAAAAATGGAATCACTGACACAGTGGAGGAAAGACTTATTAAAATTACGTGAATGTGGAGGAAAAAGACCAAGATCAAAGCAATTAGATGAATCACAATAGATGAAGGGAACAAAGATATTCCAACATTAGAATTACTGTCATCTGTGATGTAGAAAACCCAATAGAATTAAAAAAAAAAAAGATCATTCATCTAAAATGGATAAAATTTTCCCAGAAATAAAAATTTAAATATATCTACAGAACAACAGAATACACAGTGTTCCAGAAACAACAGTTGCAGAACAATTTCCCCAAAGAAACAGACTGGTGATGTAATTGAAATTGAATAGTTAAGTATTATCTGGCATACAGAGAAGAAAAGAGTTATGATAAAAGAGAAATGCAGAGTAGACTCAAACTTCTCTCCAGAAGTCTTCAGAGATGGGAGATAGTAGCAGAGTAGCTATGAATTTCTGAAGGAAATAAAAAGGTAGAGTAACCCAAGACCTTTATATTCAGTACATTGTCATTTAACCATGAAAATACGAGATGGTAACTTTCTGTCTCAAAATAAAGAAATAAGAAAGGAAAGAAACCATCAATAGGCCCTCTGGAAAAAGAAAAGAAAAAAGTAGAATGACAAGTAGACAAAAAGGGACCAGGAAAAAGACTAATTATAATAAAGAAAAAATCAAAATCAACAAGCAACTGTAAACCAGAGACACAAAGGGGGGGAGGGGAAGAGGGATTAGGGTCAAAATAAGGGGGGTGGGAATTGTATGGGAAATATAACCAAGATGAAAATGCATACATTGTGCAAAAATGATGTAAGAATTACATAAAATTATATATATATGTATGTATATAAACACTCTTTGGACAATAAAGTCAGTCAAGTAATTGAAGAAAAGAGAAATTGTGAATCTAAGTCAAGTAGAAATTTATTAAAGAGTTTATTCAGAGCCAAACTGAGGATCTGCACTCAGAACACCAGTATCATATTTCTCTAAGTAAATGGTTTTTACCTGCAGAACTTTTGATCTCTGTTTATGCAGGTAAGTTACAGTCACAGAAAGAACACATAATTATTTTTTGTTAGCAAAAGATAAAAGACATCTAATTCATTTCTAACATTTTCAGTAAACTAAAAGAAGTTGGTTTCTAATAAACGAAGTTAATTTGTCAAGGAGAAAAATACTTTTCATTACTTCAAAGCCATATCTTGATCTTAGAGACATAATTTAATCAGCTGCCTGTGTTTGGGAAGAAGTGAGAGTCAAAGGTTATGACACTATCTATGATTAGGGGTAGATATTCATACCTCTTCAATTTTATGTTACCACACCAAGCCCACATGAAATGCACAAATAATCTTCCACCACTGTTCATGGGGCCTCCAACCCCAATTTTATCGATCTCCCCTGGAATATTCCACAAAACAGTAGTAGTCAAAAGTTTGGTATTGGAATAAAAATAGACACGGAGACCAATGGAATAGGATTGAGAACTGAGAAACATACCCATGTTTGTATAAAAAGTTAACTTATTGCAAAGAAGTCAAGTGCTCACAATGGAGAATGGAAAGACTCTACAACACATAATGCTGGAAAAACTAGACGGCCACATGCAAAGGGATGACAAGACAACTATCTCACACTACACCCCAAAATTAATTCAAATTGAATCAAAGACTTGAATGTAAGAACTGAAACTGCAAAACACATAAAAGAAAACATAGGCAAAACACTTCCCAACATTACCTTGAGTGATGACTTTGGGGACTAGACTATAATGACGAGGGAAACAAAAGCAAAAATTAAAAAAACCTTGACTACATCCAATTAAAAAGTTTCTGTATAGGGGCCTCCCTGGTGGTGCAAGAGGTTAGGCACAACTCTGTGAAGCCATTTGCAGCCACTGCAGCAAGAGTTTGATCCCCAGCCAGGTTGTTGACCTACATGGCGCAGCAGACCTCTCCTGTCTTGCCTGCTGCTCTTCTCAGCAGTGCATTTCAGTAGATCTGCCTGTTTTGCTCCCTACTCTTTCTTTGGTGAATCCTCTCACCCACCCCTGCATCTCTGGCCTGTACCCCAGCTCTTGTATGCATAAATAAATAAATCTTTAAAAAAAATTTCTGTATAGCAGGAAAAAAGCTATCAGTAAAACAAAAAGATACTCTACTAAACTGGAGAAATATTTGCATCATCTACCTGACAAGGAGCTAATATCCAAAATCTACCAAAAATTCATACAACTCAACAGCAAAAAATAACCCAATTAGAAAATGGGTAAAAGAGTTAAATGGCACTTCTTCAAAGGAAATATACAGAAGGTCAACAGGCACGTAAAGGAATAAATTTGCATCATCTATTATCATCAGGGAAATACAAATCAAAACCACAATGAGACACCAATGTGAAATGGTTCATATCAAAAAGACCAGAAACATGGGCTTCCTTGGTGGCACAAGGGGTTGCAGCCTCTGCAGCATGAGTTCGATCCCTGGCCAGCCAGGGAGCAACCCACATGATGCAGCAGACCTCTCCTTTCTCTTCCGCTGCTCCCCTCAGCAGTGTGTTTCAGTCCATCTGCCTGTTCTGTTCCCCACTCTGGTGAATCCTCTCACTCCCCCCTCATCTCTGGCCTGTACCCCAGTTCTTGTATGCATAAATGAATCATAAAAAAAAAAAGACCAGAAACAACTGTTGGAGAGGGTAGGAGAAATGCGAGCCTTCATGTATTGTTAGTGGGAATGTAGACTGTTTAGCCCATTTAGAAATAATATGAATGTTTCTCAAATATAAAATAGATCTAGCATGTGATACAGCAATTCAGCTCCTAGGTGCCTACCAGAAGAATGCAAAAGCACTAATTTGAAGGGACAAGTGCACTCCTGTGTTCATTGCAGCACTAATTACAATAGTCAAGCCACAGGAACAGCCCGAGTTTCCAAAGACAGATGAGTTGATGGAGAAGATGTGGTATATATACTCAGTGGAATATTACTCAGAGATAAAAAAGATGGTTTGTTTTTAATACTAAGCAAGGGAAGATACTGTGAAGTGGAGTTATTTTTATGTCTTAGTTGGGGAAAGTTAGAGAAAATGTGTAATGTTTCTTTAGGATAGACTTAAGTCATATTTTCATAGATTTGTAAAGCAGACAAGTTGTTGGAACTGTCAAAAATCCTTGAAATGTTTGAATTTGAGCAGAATGGCTGCTAATTTATGTTAAAACAGGCCTGGGTGCTTGTGCTTTTATCTTGTGTTCTGAACAAGATGCTATTAAAACAATTTGCACTGACATAATTTGTATCCTGCCATCAGTAGAGTTGATTTCTTCAGAATCATAGAAGTTTGTATTCCAAATTATATTTACAATCATTTTCAGTCTATCTTATATTTATATTTTTAATTTTTTGAATTTTATGCACTACATTTTCTGTTTAATAACTTACTTATCAAAGAGAGTTTAAGTAAATTTTGTCTTTTCTTACAGCACTTTTAAATTGTTGACTATTTTCCTTAAATCAAAGCAATTTGTGAAACATCTCTTTGTTGAACAAGGTAGTTGAGGAGAGGAAATAGTAAGGAAAAATATTCTCTGAAATATCCTCAAGTTATATTTGAATAATTTAATTTAATTTAATTGAAATTAGCATTTGCTGGGTAATCAAGAAAACATAGTACTTTGTGATTTTTTTTTATTAACTAAAGAACAGGATATAATTGCTATGTCCATTGTTCTCTTCTTTTGCTTTGAATACATATACTTTAATTAATTTTTAAGATTAATTTTTATTTATTTATGTATACAAGAGCTAGGATGCAGGCCAGATGTGTGGGGTGAGAGGATTCACCAGAGACAGAGTGGGGAGTAGATATACTGAAATACACTGCTGAGGGGAGTAGTGGGCAAGACAGGAGAGGTCTGCTGTGCCATGTGGGTAGCTCCCTGGCCAGGAATTGATCTCATGCTGCAGTAGCCAGTGATAGATTGATAATGCTGACTCTTAACCCCTTGCACCATCAGGGATGCCCTGTTAAACACTAATTTCACTTTCTTATACAATAATGGTCAAATAGTTGCTTTCAGGGAAATTTATATTAATACTATCTTTGTATAAAATTAGAGGCTCAAGGTCAATACCAAATGGAAGCAGCTAATTTGGGGCTTCAACTAACTTAGTTCCTTTTGTTTGATGTTATAAGAAAATATAAGATTGTAGCTTGCATACTTTATTTAAATAAGAAGAAACTGATTTAGATTGATTTTACCTTTGTTAAAAATAAAATCTCATGTATATTAAGGTTAGATTTATTGAGGGTTAACTGTCATTAACACAGTCTGATTTTTATTTTTAATTTTGCAGAATTAAATAAATGCACCTTTTTTCAATAATGTAGTCAATCTTCTATAAAGAAAAATGTCTCTTCTTTCTGTTGAATATATTAACTATCTTTGCTCACTTCTTGAGCTCTTGTAACCTTCCTTAGCTTGGTAAATAGATAAATTTATATTCAAATGTGAAGCAAACTACTTATTATAACTTAGATATCTATTGCAAAGCCCTCTTGCTATTAACAGAACATTATACAACATTGGGCCTTTCTATATAGCTGCAAAAATAGTCAATTTGTAGGCAATGTAAAGTAATTTGGATGTTACTTTGCAACATGAGAGCTATACCCCTGACTAGGAAGGACATCTATATTTTAGGAAAAGACTGAAGAGTGGTTTAAAAGAGTGATTTATTAAATAAAAGTCACAAACTTTATGATCTCACCACCTCCCACTTATGTCTTACTTCTTTGCCTTCTTTCTTCATCTATTTTTGTATTCTCCTTTTTGCTTCTTTATCTTATTGCCACTTATGCCATATATTGTATAGGAATTTGCTTATTATTGAAATAGCACCAAAAGAAAATACATGTTTTCCTTAGTAGATGCAAAGCAATGAAATGGCTCATTTGAATTCAGGAAAAGTAGGAATCGCGTCTTTCTTTCAATTGGTTTCATTTGTCCTCACATTTCTGCATGTGTGATTCCTTAATTCTTACAACACACACTCTGAACACAGAAGAGACAATTAATTCTATGATATTTGAATATTTTCTAGTGAGAAATTAGAAGATCTGAAATCACCATCTGCAAAGATTCCAGAGAAGCCTGAGATTTTAATTCTACTCTATGAGAATTCACAGCAAAATTAATATTTTTTTCTCTGTAGGAATTGTATATATTTTTCCCCTTTTTACCTAGAATGTAAACATTTTATAAAACCACTTTACATGGCACATTCTTATTTCCACCCATAGAGACTAATATAGTACCTGGAAATGAGGAAATTTTTTTTGAGATAAAAGTCATACCCTATTTTTATCTGTGACTTCATAAGCATCAAGAAAGAAAAAGAATTAACATTAAAATACTTAAATAGAGATTACTTACTTTTAGAATATTCCTGAATAGGAACATTTCAGATAAATAATAGCTTGTTTCAAATCTACTCGATGATTTTTAAGATTTTTGTACTACATTTATTTTATCATCTTTCCAGCAAAACTCTTAAGTTCTTTAGAGGTCATTCAAAGAATTTAAGTCATTCAAGATAAACATATTCAAGAATAAAACCTCACTTTTTTGAGCAAATCTTTTTTTTTTAAGATTTATTTATTTATGCATACAAGAACTGGGGTGCATACAAGGCCAGAGATGTGGGGGATGAGAGGATTCACCAGAGACACAGTGGGGAGCAGACAGACAGAGCCACTGAACTACACTGCTGAGGGGAGCAGCAGGTGAGACAGGAGAGGTCTGCTGCGCCATGTGGGTCAGCTCCCTGGCCAGCAATTGACCTGGTGCTGTAGTGGCTGAGGATAGCTTCATAGTGCTGCATCTTAATCCCTTTCAACACCAGAGAGGCCCCTTGAGCAAATCTTTAAATGCAACCATCTTTCTCTCACCACTGTTTCTATACACAGGAGGTATATGGCAGAAGTGAGCAGGAAAAGGTTGTGATTGAAATGCTCATTCCTGTAAAGCTTCAGTGACAGGAATACAGGATGCTGAGAATAGTTTCTTCATTTATTCCTTAATTTGCTTATTCATTAAAAGTTCCTTTATTCATTTAACTACAGTCTATGGAAATTTCTCACAGGTCAGGCGTAGCTTTTCTTACTCAGATTACAGTAGGAAAGTCAGGCACTATTTTGTTGTTTTAATAGAAATGTGGACATTTTGACAGAACCATTTTTATATCTTAAGTAACTTTATTTAAAAAATCAAGTATATATTTGACATTTTCTTGTAGGAAAATAAAGGAGAGAAATTGGAATGAAATATGTAAAATCCACAGGCACTTATCTATTTCTTGTAATAGAAAAACAAAGTGAACTGATGTATTCTAATAAGAAGGAAAGAGGAAAAAGAGACAGAGTTGAAACTTTTCAAATTCCACAGCAGCCCTGAGCATCTGAAAAGCTTTCAAGTCTTGCCTTCTTTCTAAGTGGCATTTTGACAGCATGTTCTATAGTATTGTATATTCAATCAAATGATACTTGCTTGGTTTATTGAGCTGCGTAATTTTGTGAAACTGTTGTAAACTGTTTCTCCAGTTAGGGATCAAAATCATTTGGCATTTGTTGTATTTTCTTACTGCTGAGAAACTTCATTGTCCTATGACCAAGAGGTTCAATCTCTCATGTCTGTAAATGGAGTGTCCCTAAATGCAGAGGAATTTTGAAATCAAAGCTAAAGTTAATACGTTTCCCCATTCCATAGAAGACAGAACTGAAGCTGGAACCACTGGTTATTGGTGTGATGCATCATTCTGGCTTGGTCCTCCAGGTTTAGAACTTAGATTTAAAACAGGCATCCCTCCTGGGCCTCCCCTGGTGGCGCAGCGGTTGAGCGCTGGGTTGCGAAGCTGCCCGCAGCCTCTGCAGCGCCCGTTCGATGCCCGGCCACCGGGCGAGGGTCTCACACGGCGCAGCAGACCTCTCCTGTCTCACCTGCTGCTCCCCTCAGCAGTGTATTTCATCAGTCTGCCTGTTCTGTTCCCCGCTCTGGCTCTGGTGAATTCTCTCACCCTCCTGCACTTTTGACTGTACCCAGTGCTTGTATAAATAAATAAATAAATCTTAAAAAATAAAATAAAATAAAAAAAATTAAAAATAATAATAAAATAAAATAAGCATCCCTCCTAAGCCATTGTTGATCTAGCAGCTCTGGTGCTAGAGGACTTCCTTGCATTAGGACTAAGATATGCTGGAATCACCCTTCTTTGAAAGCCTCTGGCCTCTGGCTTGTATCTATAACCTTGATGCTCTGCCCTTGTTGATTCATCTTGATTGGTGGACTAATATTATTTATAATGAATTTCTAAAGAAGGGCCAGATTTCTGAGATTTATAAGCATATTAATAACCTATTTTGACGATCTCAAACAGCCATTTACTGGGTCTTTGGGAAGAAGTATCACTGCATTCTCTAAAAGCCCTTCCTGCCGTTCTACCCTGCCTGTGCACATGTAGAGGTTCCTTAAATCATTCTCGGTATAAAAGCACAGTTTGTTTCATTTTTTTGAACTTGCAATATTTGTCTATAAAGGTGTGTACCAAGTGTCCCCCCTACCCCCAATGGACATAACTTTTATCTCTAACTTGAAAGCCACCTATGAAACATGTTGCTGGAAATATTATACAACTGAATTTTTTTTAAAAAAATAAATGAATAAAAATATGTTATGAAGTTAATATTTTAGAGCATCCCCGGTGGCACAAGGGGTAAGTCTCATCACAATGAAGTTATCAGCAGCTACTGCAGCATGAGTTCAATCCCCAGCCAGGGAGCTGACCCACATGGTGCAGCAGAACTTTCCTGGCTTGCCCACTGCTCCCCTCAGCAGTATATTTCAGTCAATCCACCTATTCTGCTCCCCACTCTATCTCTGGTGAATCCTCTCACCCCCCCCCCACCTCTGACCCATACCCCAGTTCTTGTATGCATAAATAAATAAATCTTTTAAAATATCTTAAAAAAAAGAACTAAAAATATCAATATAGTTCTATTTTTTTCCACAAAATTGCTTACCATTTCTGTAAGGCTGTATTTTACCTTATTTTATTTTAAAATAAATGTGTTTGGTTTACAACATCACATATGTTTTAGGGGTATTGTTTTACACCTCTGTAAAAATAGGTACTCATATAGTTGTAATTTATAACTAGTAAATATATAAATGTTGACACATTCAGGTGACACTTTTGTAGGCCATAATACTGTCACTTTAAAAATTCTCTTTTTTCAAGTGTTAATATTTATCTGGTAATTTAGGAAAATTTGCTAAAAGTAGAAATGATCAATTTTCACTTTTCAGGGGTATAAAGGGGAAATAAAAAGACAATAGGGGACTTTATGATTCTAACATGTTCATGAGACTCTAGAAGTTCATGCATACTTGCAATGCTTTGAAAATGCCTGAGAGAGACCTGAGAAAGCCTGTACCTTTAGGTGTGGCTGTGTTTGAGCCACTGTACAAGCAGGAAGTAAAGACTAAGTTAAATTATAAAATGCCTCCAGGAGTCTTGTATGTTCCAGCATACACAGAGTCATCCGTAAAGATGGAGGGACCTAATTCCCTGACATTTAAGGAATCTCTGTGCAATCATTAGCATACCAATAAGCTAATTAAGCAAAGACTTTGATGGCTGCACACAACAAAGAATATCAATTTTATAGATTAGGTCAGCAAAGTCATTAAATAAAGAATCAGAGACAACAATGACAAACAGTAGCAAAATCAATCCCCTGGGGGGCAGGGTTGAGTCCCAGAGTTCTTATATAATAGGATTTTAAATGCCCTCTTTTCAACGAAAATTTTATAAGGCATATAAAAATCAATGGTTTTTAGGGCCTCCCTGGTGGCACAAGGGGTTAAGCACAGCACTGTGAAACAATCCACAGCCTCTGTAACATGAGTTCGATCCCCGGCCAGCCAGAGAGCTGACATACATGGTGCAGCAGACCTCTCCTGTCTCACCCGCTGCTCCCCTCAGCGGTGTGTTTCAGTCAGTCTGCCTGTTCTGTTCCCCGCTCTGACTCTGGTGATTCCTCTCACCGTCCCACATCTCTGGCCCATACCCAGTTCTTGTATGCATAAATAAATAAACCTTAAAAAAATCAATGGTTTATAAAAAAGGAATAAACAATCCATAGGAATTATCCTTGAGGAAATCTTGACATTAGTGTTATGAGACAGATTCTTTTAAAGAGCTATTATAAATATATTGAAAAAGTAGAGGAAATTTTGTGCATAGAACTAAAGGAAAATATGAGAATATTGTTTCACCAATTAAAGGACATGAAGGGAAAGAAATTATTTTAGAAAGAACTAAGTAGACCTTCTCTAATTGGAAAGTAAAATAACTGAGATAAAAATTCCCAAGAGTGGCTCCATAGCAGATTTTGAACTAGCAGCAGGAAGAATTCCTAAAGAATAATATGGAACAACTGAACCCATCAAGTTGGAGAAAGACAGAGAAATAGGAAAAATTGAAAAGCTAAAATCCTCAAAGATTGGGGGACACAATTCACAGGATAGGAGGAAATAGAACCGAAAAAATATTTAAGAAATATGGCAGTCAATTTCTGAATTTTAACAAAAAACTTTCCAATGTACAGAAGAAATTTAACAAACAAAAAAAGAAGAGTTAACTGAAAGACATACAGACCTTTGGATCTGCTGTATAGCACAATATCTATAATTAATAATGTATTTTATATTTAAGCATTTTATGAGGGTAGAACTTATATTAAGTCTTATTATTGTAATAAATCTATACAGAGGAAACTTTTGGTGATAGTGAATATGTTTAGATCATAGACCGTGGTGACAGTTTCACAGATGTATATTTCAAACTCAAGTTGTAAACATTAGACACCACATAATTTTTTAAAAGGAGGCACAGACCTAGACACCTCCAAGATAACCATCAGTGACTAAAGAGAATCTTGAAAGTAGCAAGAGAAATATACAGAATTCATGAATGAATGTCTAAAAGAGAACACAAATATAGAAAACTTCAAAAAAGAAAAGGGAATGCTTGTAAGAATTATAAGCATTAATGACATCTTTTAGTACCTCAGAATATTATTTTGTTGTGAGTAGATCAATCCATAGGAACAACTGAATTATAATCAATAATTTCAGAACTTAACCTCTGTTTACTTTGGTTTTATGGAGACATTTATTACTTTCCTTTTGAGTGATATTGTACTTATTTAGATACTTTCATCAGCTGTTTGAATATGGCTCACAAAGAGGAAAAATAAGTGAAATGCTAAGGTAACTAGTATGTTTAGAAATAAATGGAAAGAAAATGCATTTCTTTTAGAAAAATGTTCTGTTGGACTAAAAATGGAATAATGCATTGAGATTTAAAGATTTTTTTTCCTATTGCTGCATAGTGTGCTTTTTTTTTGTGGTAAAAAGGTTTTGAATTAGACTATAATATCATAAGCAGCCAGAAATACTCTTTCAAAAGTACCTGGGAGCTTTTCAACATGGAAATGGAGTCTAAACATAATATTTTGAAAATAGTTGCTTTCCTCCAAATGGAAGCAAAATACATCTATCTTCTAAAGACATGCTGTATTATAAGTTCCCACATTTTAGTTTGAGTAAATTTTCTTTTACCACTATATATTTGAGTAGCCTTGAGGCACAAAAACTAGAGACTATTCTACAGATTGAATAAATGGCCAATTCTTAAGCCATCTTTGACAATTCAGTGGCTATTCACAATGAAAACAGCACCTTAAATCTTTTTTAGGACAAGTTCGTTTCTATAAAAAATAGAAATTATACTTTTGTTCAATGTTCTTATTATGAACAGTAAAATCCTAAGTATGGAGGCGGTGATAACAGACTGGAATTTTAAGAGCGTGATTCAAGATGGGACTTTAACATCAGATCCTAGTGAGCCTAACAACCCATAGCATTAAATTTTATTTATCTTAAATTTACATATATTTTAAATAACAGCCTCTAGTAAAAATAGCTAACTATTTAGTCCAGTGGACTAAACTGAGGTGAAATCTAAATATTCATTTTAAGAGGTTAGAAAAACTGATTTCTTCTACCCACTGGGAAAAACGGCACACAGCTTAAAATAGTCTACATAATTTCTCATGCTTTTTTTCATTATTAGAAGATGATGTTGAGGTCCTTTCTCAAGTAGATGATTATTGGAACTAGATCAACTAAATTAGAAATTATTCCTATAATGTAAAATTATCAGTTCATTTTTAATATGTATCAAACAACCGAAACTTAGTAAGTAAGCTTTTCCTCTAGGGGATTAGAGTTATTTCGAAATTATCAATAAGCAGAAACAGAGAGAAAAAAAAATCACACAGGAAGTGAGAAGACCCTCTACCTGGGTTTAAAACCATGGGCTGGGTAATGGTGCTGCCAAGTTATGAGTAGGAAACACTCCCCTCCACTGACTCCAGAGGAAGCTCAACCCTCCTGTAAGCAGTGAAACTGATCTAGGACATCTGACATCCAGAGTTTATAAGCTAATAAAATTCCATAGGTTTAAACCAGCACATTTTTCATAATTTGCTGCAGCAGATTTAAAATAACACAGATTTTGGTATCAGCAAGTGAAATGCTTATATAGCAAACATAAAATTGAGTCTCCCTGGTGGTGGAAGGGGTTAAGACACAGCCTATGAAGCTATTCGTAGCCACTGCAGCACGAGTTCCATCCCCGGCTAGGGAGCTACACACATGGCACAGCAGACCTCTCCTGTTTCGCCCGCTGCTCCCCTCAGCAGTGTATTTCAGTCAGTCTGCCTGTTCTGTTCCCCACTCTGTCTCTGGTGAGTCCTATCATGCCCCACACCTCCGGCCTGTACCCAGTTCTTGTATGCATAAATAAATAAATCTTTTTAAAAAAAATTCTAAAAAACATAGTGTGAAGTATGAACATTAAAGGCACTGAAGTTGAGTACCAACAAGGGACGGAAGACCTGAGTTCAATAAGCCTATATCAGCTTAGAAAATACTGCATCAGCACAAGAAATGTAGAACTATGAAAGAAAAGCACTAACTTTGAAAGCTCAGATGAAAATGAGGACTGTATTTTTACAAACTAAAGGGAAACAACGCTTGATATATGGTGTTAGAAAATTTAGCTAACGTGTGTTCTATGTCAGTGTGGTGAAAGTGAGAAGTTGCATTAAATGAGGAGCGTTCTAAGCAAAGTGTTGAAAGTGTGGTCTGGTTGTCTCTTATTTATTATTTCAAAATGTAAGAGGCAAGAGATGAATGACTTTCTGGCAAAAAAAGCAACAAGGACTTGGTGATTTTGACAATTCTCGGCATAGCCAACTATGCTGATTCAGAGACTGTTAGGGAAACATGCTGTGGAGACATGATGAAGGCAGAGATGGACAGACTTTTGCTGGTGCCAAAGAGAGTAGATGTGTGACTCCAGGAGTCCCACATTATGAGTAGGAAACATTCCCCTCCACAGAAACCAGAAACAAAGAAATATCTATGGGCAGAGCTTGTTTAGAAATGTCCTTTGTCTGATGTCACGAATCGCAAACAATAAGCTCCACACAACAATAAAACATCGAAAATAGTTTAGTTGTTTCAAGGACTGCAGATAGCTGATGATTTTGGGGAAACAAAAAAGAAACATCCTGAGAAACAATTCAGTTTCCCTTCTTATACTCCCTCTAATTGAGTAACTCCTGAGTGGCCAGTAGCCACTCACAGGACGCTCCCTTTGCTCTTTGCTCTCTCACCACTAATTACATTTCATTAATTACATTATGTCATATCATTTCAGATGATAATTGAAATTTTCTTTAGAATTTTGCTTTCTCTGCACTTCAGTTTCATAGTTTGAGATCACACCATACACAAAGAAAATCAGCAAGTTTACAGGTTTTATATGTCACCACATGAATAGTTTTATCAATCATTTGCAAGAAATTTAAACTGAATGGGCTATTGGAGGCATCGTAATTGGTAAGCTTATCATTTTTATCATAAAAATTATATAAAATTGCTAACTTAATTACTTTGTCATGAACTATTATTAAAATAAAAATGGTGAAATCACAAACTTGGAGTGCATATAAATACAATGTGTTTTAAACTTGACGCCATATGGAAAGATAATCAATAAATTGGAATGTACTAGTTTTTGAAAACAAAAAGGAAGAGAATATAGCACATATAATGATAGGATTTTTAATCCCCAGTTTAACAACTGCTACAGAAATAGCCCCTTTCATCTAAAGGCATTATATAATACAATGAGTGTTACAATGATAACATTTTTGAGAAAAGGTGAGGAAAAGTTATTATTTTGGAGTTGTACTTCTGCATACTGAGGGTTTTTATGATGTCATTTAAATTGTAATGGTTTTAATTAAATAAAACTTGAGCTCGTGAGAAAATTTAGCATATAAAATTTGACACTTTACACTTCCTAGTGGGATCTCAAATCCTTGCAAACCTTACATGTAAATGAGCAACTCAATTGAGTTTGTTTAATTCACCAGCAAAAAAATAGACTATTCATTTTATTTTAGTCCCTTTTTAGAGATTAAAGTTTTCCCAGTAATATGACATCTGGAGCAAGTATGTTTTATATTATATATTTGACTTATGCAGCTTCCTCATAACTTAGTATAAAGGCAAATGTTCCTGTTCACTTGGAAAATCAATTATTTTGAGGTGCACATTTTAATTCAGAAGAGCAGATGAGGGCGTCCCTGGTGGTGCAAGGGGTTAAGACACAATCTTTGAAGCTGTCTGCAGCCACTGCAGCACGAGTTCAATCCCTGGCCGGGAGATACACACTTGGCACAGCAGACCTCTTCTGACTTGCCTGCTGCTCCCCTCAGCAGCGTATTTCAGTAGATTTGCCAGTTCTGCTCCCTACTATCTCTGGTGAATACTCTCACCCCCTGCACCTCTGGCTTACACCCCAGTTTTTGTATGTGTGTCTTAATCCTGTGCGCCACAAGGGAGGACCAATAAGCACAAGTCTCAAAAAAAAAAAAAAAAAAAAAAAGAACTGCCTAAATCACATGCAGTGATGTAATCCAACATTACTTCAATAAAAAAGTAATATACTTTAAAAAGAATAAAAACAGGTGATGGGAATTTAAAATAAGTTTTGAAGTGCTTATAAATGATGGCCAGTGGGCCAGGGCTTAAATAAGATGGTTAAAATCATCCACTCTAAGAGCTGGTAGTTGAAGACATGGAATCTGATAATGTCATTCAGATAATGTCACCCTGAAAAGGTGTGGATATAAAAGCAGCAAAGAGTTTAGAGATAACCTGAAGATCAACTTGTAAAAGATGGATTGTAGAGAAAGATCGCATTAGATAAAGAAAATCCACAGAAGAAAGCTGCATAAGAATAGTGTTGCTGAAGACTAAGAATTAGACAACTTTGAGAAAAGGAGAAGGTTGGCCCCTGTCAAATGCCACAGGACGGATTAAGTGAGATCAGAATTCAGCAGGGAAGATCATGGCTGGTTTTAGTAAGCTCAGTTCACTGGAGAGATGGGAAAGAAGGACAGATTATCATCACAGGAGGATGGCTTAAGCCACAGGGAAGCAAAGCCACAACATGAAATTTATTTTATAAAATAAAATGCTGTAAACACACTGCCCACATCAAAAAGGAATATTGAGTAATTATTTATGATACACCAAAAATGATAGGCTAGCAGTTTAAGAAACACAGGCTGTACAAAAATATTTAGGGTGGGGTTATGTGAAAATACACCATCAAGGCAAAATAAAATGGATATAGGCATATATCTCTGCATGTTCAAAGGACAGAAATAGCTCTGTGATTATGTTTACCAAAAAATGTTACTAAGTATTCAATGTTGAGAAATACTTCTTTTATATTCATGTAAGTAATTTTTTTATTTTCAAAACTGTGTATGATGAACATGTATTGAATTTTAAAATAGTAATGGAATTACCAATATGATGTGGGATATGTCGTGATAAGGGAGGAATATATAGTCTTTCTGCTACTTTTAATAGGGAAATATATTACGATTAAAGCCCAATTTGTATACATTTTTACTTTGATATGTTAGGATAGCAGTTATAACTTCAAACAAGATACAGAGAATTTGCATCATCCAAGAAATTTCCTTGTCATATAGTCCTCATTCCAACCAAAAATATCATTTTCACATCACTAATATCATAGATTAACTTTGCCTGATTTTTAAATTCATATATAAGGATCATAGGTTACATATTATTTTGCCTACCATTTTTTGCTCAACACAACGATTTTGTTATTATGTAAACAAGCAGTTAATTTTAGTTGGCTAATGATAGTCTTATGTATGAAAAATATTAAAACTTAAATCTTCATTCTCCTATTTATGTATGTTTGGTTGCTTCTGATGTTTGGCTATTATGATTAAGTACTATCTATATTTTTATACAATTATTTTAAATGAAACCTTTTTCAAAGTTCATATATAAATCTCCAATCCCATTAGCAATGCATAGACATTTTAGTCATGAGTTATTTTTTTTTAACATTCAGAAGTTTTGCTTTTAAGGATTGCAGTATTTTTAGCTTTCATTTCAATGAAAACAATGTTGGGAGCTTTTTATATACTTATTGATCACATCTGTATTTTCTTTTGTAAAGAAATCTATCATATTCAAGCATTCAAGGACGTCATCCATGTTTAATTCATTTGTTTGTAGATCTGTTTTGGATTTGAAGAGATTTTTAAATTATTTTATGTATACAACAGATATCTGGAATGTATGATTCACAAATGACCTTTTACTGTCTGTGATTTACCTGGTAATTTTGATGAAATCTAATATTTTTTTCTTTTATGATTAAATTGTGGTATATAAAAATATTATACCCTAAGTTGAGAAGTTTCTCCTGTAGAATGTGTATGGTTCTAGCTTATCTTTTTAGACCTCTGATCCATCTTAATTTTTGTTATAACCATACAGGTTGTTCAAGTGTTCAAGCACTATTTGTGTACAAAGAACTTTTGTTCCTACATTGATTTACCTTGGGATCATGGTCCAAAATCAATTGACTATATACGAGCAAATCTATTTCTAGACTCTCAATTCTTCTTCATTTATCTATTTGTTCCTGCATCAATATCGTGTTTTCTTGGTTAATGTAATTTTTTAAAAATATTTTTCCAAGAATATTTTTATTTTACAGTCTTTGCTTTTCCATCAAGCTTTAGAATAAATAATTTATTGGGCAAAAAGACTAACATTTTGATGGGGAATGCATTCAATCTGTTATAAATCCGAGGACAATTGACATGTTAATAGTATTGAATCTTTCAGTCTATGAATATTTATCTCCCTGGTAGCTTGGATCCTCTTGAAGTTACACTTAAATGTTTTGGGCAATTTTTGGTAGTTTTGATTTGTTTCCATGTAGAGGCACTGCACATTTTATGAAGGATTTTTTCCTAGTTGTTGTTTCGGTGATTTTTTAAATTGTATTTTACAGTTTATGTATACATGATTATTTAAATATTTAAATATTTAAATAACATAAAAAATATTTAAACAATTAATATTAATGCCATGTTAGTTACTTAATATAATAAGTAGGCATGGGAATTATATGTAAAGTGTAACATATATGAAATATATATGCGCCAATTGATACTGACACACGAATATTATGATGCGTACACCACACCTACATGGGCAACATAAAAAAAAAAATGTCTCAGGAGAAGAAAAGTAAATAGAAAACAGCAACAACAAAAGACTTGCCTAGAGGAAGCAAGAAAACAGTTCAAACAAGAAGCCTGGAGAGCAGACCAAATGCTTACAGATCTCTGTCAAAATGAATCCAAGGGTTCTTAGCTGAACCTGAGGGTTCATTTTTAAGTTCCTGCTGTGTATAAGATATTCACTGAATTTTTGTGTTAACCCACAACATGGGCTCTGGTCGGTAACCATGTCTGATAAACATGATCTGACACCCAGGACTTAATCCTGACAGGATTTGATTTATAGCAACTGTCTTTTCTACCAGATGAGCATCCATTTTGTTCAGACCAAGACAACTTAGCAGACATAAGGGTCAGCAATATTTTCAACCCATTGTTCTCTCTCTTATGTTTTTTACTCACCTTTATATGAAATTAAATTAATACTTATAGATGACTATAAAGGAGACATCTGTATTTTTACTTTTTTTTTGAAGCATTCTCAACTATAATTGCAGTAGAAATGTATGTTTTATTTTTACTTTTTCATCTCCTAGTGATAAATGTATGTACAGATTACACTATAGCTTAATATCCTTTGTTTATTTTCATATGCATCCCAGTACCTCATATTTAAATGAATGAAAATGTGCAGTAGTTTTATACACACACATATAATGTGAATAGTAGTGTACATTTGATAATAAATAATGTATATTTTATACACATACTTTATTCAATGAATTTATGTTAATCAGAATAGTTTATACCAGGGTAAGAAGAAACACTAAATTTATTTTTTCTTTCCTGAAGAAAATATATGTTTATTAAATTTCAAGATAAGAATAGCAAATTTTTTTTAAACAAGAGATGTTTTCAGTGTTATTGCTCAAACGGGATACATTTTGAAGATTTAGTGTAATTAATTGATTGGGAAGCAATCAGAGGACAAGATTTTAAATTTAATTTTTTTTAATTTAAATATAGGCTGAAGGAAATACTTCAAGTGATTGTTTTATAAAAATCTATATGAATGTGTATTTATTGCTTTAACAAGAACAACTATGCTGAAAATAATTATGGAAATATTTCTTCAACAATGACAGAAGTGATAGAATACATTAAAAAATATAATATTGTAGTTGGAATATTGTCAGATAAATATCCCAGAATGTTTTTAAAGAGGCCAGACTATATAGAACAACTAGGTACTGGATCAAATTACTGAAGTATCTCCAATAAAACACTGGTAGGAATACTCAGGGGATAAATCAGATTCAATGGGGGTGCAGAGTTAGAATGCTGTGGCAGTGAGCACCTCCCCCTGAAAGCATATGGATTTCAAACTTAAAAATCATAGAAGATAAAATCCTCATCTAGAGCATACTGCTAAGAAATCCAGAGACAAGGGGTAATATTTGGTTTTAAAACCTTCCAGAGAGGAACTATCACATTTTTCATTTGGGAATTAGAGTTCCATCAAATGCCTTAATATTGAGTAATTGTCCAGAAAGAATTAAAAACACTATAAAATTTCTGAGAGAAAATGGGCAATATGTCATCTATAACTCATCACTCAAGTTTAAAGGTTAAAAAAAAATTGTCAAGCCTTCAAGAGCTCAAAAATTTTACCTCCCATTTTCCCTTTCAAAGTAAATTGCTCAAGGATGTGCCATGCAGACAAGCCAGGGCAGAGGCAGATGCGTGATGGAGGGAATTTCAGGGGTTAGAACTGGGATCAATCCACAATAGGAGGTTTAGATGCTGGATTCCAGGAGAGATAGCTCTAAGAAGCAAAGGAAATTGATAAAGATCCCTGCATGCATCTCAGTATATTGTAATAATATTTTAAATGCACGATGGTTAGAAAATGAGAATAAAACAATTAAAATCAATAAAATCCTTAGTTGCAAAAAATGCAAAATAAATTAAGAAAATTTAATTCTATCATTACAGGTTAATAGTCCATCTGTGAATAATGACCTATTACAATAAAATAAACAAACTAGCAATCAATAATTGGGATTTGTTTTTATTTTCAGGTGTGATATATGTGATGTGTGCAGGTAGGGTGGAGGACGGAGAAGTAATATTATCATTTTCTTCCATGGTTGTAAATTACAAGGTAATGTATAAGTTTTGTTACCAGAAGGGAAGAGGAGAGGGTTAATCAGGAAAAAGGGATCAATTTTCCGGTGAAGGAACACTGGATTTTTTTGTGGTGACCTTACTGTAGTTCATGCAGATTATATGATAATGCACACCTGAATCTCACAGAGTGTTATACTGCATATTGCTCCCATAAAAGGTAACAATAATTGAAAATAAAAAAATGCATCGTATCACTTAGCCATTAGAAATAAAAACAAAGAAATGGTTTTAAGTACTGAAAGTCTGTTGCCCCAGTATACAACAACCAAGACTATAAAGAATGAGAAGCAATTATTCATAAATTAAATAATACTTTACAGTACCTAAGTTGTATTTGGGTGGAGATATATATATATATATATATTAATGTTAAATATTCCCAAAATATCAGTCATGGACGTCAGCAAACATCAGTCATGGATAAAGAACTTACTTACTGGGGGGAAATGAAGCAATCAGACACAGCTAATGAGTATCAAGCTTCTTACAAGTTAGATCATGTATTCATTCTGGAATGATGGGTGAGCTTTTGAGCCAGGTGTGTACCACAGTTCCCTGGGGAAGTCACATCTGTTCAGAACTTTTGATTTCAGACCCATCTCACTTGGCCGCACCCATTCTTTGGCCAGTTATGCCTCATAAAGCTACACATCCTAGGTTTATGATGCACAGTCTAGAAGAAAATGTATATCCTGCCAAGATATTTTATAGAGAGGCATTCTTCTTCTCTCTTTGAAATGTCATTATCAAGTTCATAAGGTTTTGAATGAATTTGACCTAAGTCATTAATATGTTTACAAGGAGAATTTATGACTTTCCTTTCCCTGTGTGTTCCCAGCAGTGAGAGTAATTTTAGGAAGATGTCTCACTCTACCTTCCCAATCTAGCCCCTGACCATTGTGAATACTTCCTTCACTCTTATTTCTCACTTACCTTTTATAATTTGTTTTACAACATTTTCTGCAAAACAATAAGCCATTGCAACTGGGACAATGCCCGGATTAAATCTGATGCAAGACATGTGAATCACAACCATATTTCTATCTGAATCTCTTGATAACTACTTGTTTAACCATTGTTTCTTTTCTCTCATTACCAGTGGCTATTTGTCATGTTTTGTATGTGTTAACAAAGACATTCAATTGAGTATGTAAAGTTTTAAGAGTAAGTTCTGGCCCCATTCTGGACAGTTGGGCTTCTGCCATAACATGGTGTGTGAGGAGTTTCAAATGAATCTTATTTTCTCAAGTTTTTATTTTATCTATAAACCTATAGACTCTTTGTCATATCATATAGCGTTGACTTTAGAAGGATTCCTAGTAACAAGAGAAATCAGTCTTATTTCCCTTTTCTTCTGACTTCAATACAGTTTCTGACAATAACCATAAAAAGTATGTTATCATTTGATATTTTATTCTATTCACATAGCATTTTCTCCAAGATATAATTGTTTCTTCCAACTCATACTGGAAATATGTTCTCTGTTAACTCACTTCAAAATTTTTACCTCTTCATATAAAAGATTCATAGGGAGCTCTATTGACATTAATTTTCCCATTTTTCCTACTAACTGTCATTGTTTACTAAATACTTCTTCAATTTGTGGTTTGGATTTTTATTTAATATATTTATAATGTAAAATACTCTAGTATACAATTAAGAAAGATTTTTCAGGTGTAACTGACATTGATCAACTACACATATTTAAAATAAACACTTATTTAGACACTGACTCATAATTTTAATAGAAAGTCTATTGTTACCAGCTATTAGTAAATTAGGTTGAATTGCTAAGATAAATGATGTGAATCACAAAGCAAGTCTTTTTAATGTTGGAATGCTTTTACATTCCATACACACATCTATCTTCTATTCTTTAGCTTGTCATATCCCACAAACCCAGAGATGTCATGTTTACTTAGAATCGTGAGGTATCAGTTATATACTAATAAATCAGTTTTATACATAGAGACTCCCTGTTCTGTATTAAATGCCATTAACGTGTTTGCTTGCTGATAGTCCACTTCGTTGGAATATTTACTTGAAAGCCTTTTTAGGCTTCTCTTCCTTCTAGCTAACATCAAAGAGATAAGTTCAGAATTGTTTTATATTTTCCTCCCTACAGACATTTTTATTTCTTTGTATGATAGAATTTGGAATTTTTTCTAAGTATTCCCAACATTGATATAAAGTTAGTCTAGTTGTAGGTCTTTCTCTCAATAACCACCAAATATGAACTTATGCTTAAGAGAAGAAATATAAATCCATTGAGACATAAAATCTGTGGCCACATGCTCTGTATTTGAAACTTAACTGATACCTACTACTTAAGCAGTTTTGGGCAATTTCTTAATTTTTTTTACTTTTGCTCCCTCTTTTGTCAGTTAGGGATATTAAAACTACATATACTTAATTCATAAGGTCAATGTATTAGATGAGCCAGAAGGTATCTGTCTCATTTAATTTCTCAGTAAAAGTTAGCTCTTATTAGCTATTCCACCCTAGTTTCCTAGAGCACTTTGTGTTCAAGTTTAAATAATTGCACCCATTCCTTATCCAATGTCCATTTTCAAGCCCTTCACTGTTCTTACCCTTGCAGCTTTGTTATTCTTATAATATACCTCTGCTTTATTCCCTATTTCCACATTTCTTCTTAAAACCACAGGCCTATTTCTAAATTCATATCCTTCTGAAACCAACCAAACTTTTTAATGACAAGGCCAAACTGAAACTTGAAGTTTAAATTGAAACACTGAATTAATTTGATCATTAAATTATGTTAGAAAATGTACGTGATGCTTAATAATAGATTTATATTTATCCTTATATTGCTAAGGAGAAATAGCAAGCAGTTCAATTTTGCATTTAAAAACCAGACCCCTTCAACTTATATTCATTTTGGAAGATTGCCAATCTATAGAGCAGATAGGCACTAAATTAATTCATTTGGGTCCTGATTCAGCTGTGTTTGCTCAGGCAAAATTTCTGCCTGAAGTTCCATTGACTCTGAGGTCAATAAAATCTTTGCATATATAAATCTTGATGAGTCAGGTCTTGAATAAGTATCTTGCAATTTCTTTCAATGTGATCCTACTAATGAATAGCGAAATGGCAGTTTGTAAAATATTTTAATTGACTTTTGATGACAGGATTTATCCATCAAGCAGAATCCTTGAAATTAAATTAAAGATAAACATTATATCCTTTCAAAACACTTCTTAATTAATAATAACTTATTATTAATAGTGGGAGAAATTAGTCAAGATCACCTCATAAGTGCATTCTGCCAATACCAACATTTGCATTTTTGTAGTGAATTGTATTATTACCTGTTGCTTATTATGAGAAGACTCAAACTACTATTGACTTATGATACGTCATAATATTTGTGCTAGGTATTTCTATGTTCCACTGCAAATATCAAAGGATGAGACAGGATGTGTTTTTATGAGGCAGTTGGGAGTCTTTTCCAGTGTCTTCCATGGTAATAAATCTTAAGTCATATCTAGAAAGTCAATACTCCCAATATACCAAGTTTATTAAGGCTAAGAGAATTAATTCAAAATATTCTGATGTGTAAAATGGGAATACTAAGTAGTGAATCATAAACAGGTCAAAATATTCACAGCTACCACCCAGACAAGTCGCTGAAACAAGAATAAACTCAAGGAAACTAAATAAAAGAACACTGAAATGGAAGGTTAGAGATAGGACAATAGGGTGGCAAAAATTTTAACGAACCTGTTGACTTTAATAACATGAAAAAGAAATTCTGAACTTCATGAGCCTGTTAAATGATCTAAAGAGATTGCTCAGACTTACTAGTTTCTTATAGCAGTGTCTGAAAGATACAGGTCGAGATAAACTAAATAAAGGAGTTTTCAATATTTTAACAAATTTTAGAGAATATCTGAGGAGCTAAAAGTTGTCCATAATCATATGCTTCTCTTTCTTTTTTCTTTTAATTTTTGAATAGAAGAACTGGGTGCAAGCTAGAGGCACAGAGGGGTGAGAGAATTCACCAGAGACAGAGCAGGGAGAACAGGTGGATCTACTGAAATACACTGCTGAGGGGAGCAGCAGGGAGACAGGAGAGGTCTGCTGCACCATGTGGGTCACCTCCCTGGCCAGGGATCAAACTCAGGCTTTAGTGGTACTGAGACTTAATTAACCCCTAGGCCACCAAGGAGGCCCATCATATGCTTTTTTTTCATTTGACTTTTCCACCTCCCTGTCAAGAAAAAACACATCTCTGTTTCTAGTCCTTTCAACATGCCATGTCCTGCAAATGCTTTAACTTTTATGGGGCTTAACCTTAAAGAGTGGCAGGTCCCAGTTCCTTCCTTGTTGAACAAAGCAGCTGCACTAGGAACACATGCCATATAGACACTATAGACAATACATTTACTGCTCCTCAATGTTAGCTAGCATCACTGCGAACCAGATCCATGAGCCCTTTCGTATTTTCCAGCATAAGTGAATAAGTAACTCATGTTGCTGGAACTATATACTCAAGGAATAAAACAATTGGAAGTTAACTTTATCAAAATGGTACAAACCATGGAAGACCTTATTACTCTGGTAACAGTTATGCACTTACATTCCCTGGGGTACAATAAAGCCTTTTTTTTTTTTAAGAGAATGACATGGAGAACTGCATTTATGGAAAGAACATCATAAGAACCAGCTGATCTATTCCTGAAATCTGAACAAGAAATGGATAAAGACTGTTTAAAGTCAAAGGACTGATTTTGGGTGGACAAAGAAATGGAAACTCACCACTGGCTTTTATCCAACCAATATAAAATATCAGTTAGAATGTTTTTTCCCTAAGGTTTAGAGAAACAACAATCAGATTAACACTTACTGATATGTCTGTTAAAATGATTTTCTGAATCTCATTGCAATATTATTTGCTCAGCATACTTGGTGGTCAATTTCTGTAGGATTTAAAAAACTACTGACACAGGGGATGTAGAAGAGACATAAAATTTTAAATGCAAGTGTTGTATTCTTTTTCACACTTCCTGAATTTAGAGGAGCAGTACAAATATGGAGTGTAATATCCAGCTGAGAGACAAAAATGAAAAACTAGAGTTGTAGAAGAACATCTTAGCTACAGATCACCTCAGTATGTGCATCGAACCTTAGACACATCTTACATGTGTCTACGATCTTAGACACTTACTGCATCTTTGAATAAATACATTCTTCACTTAATTTTCCTTTTTCAGTTGAATGAAGGTTGTTTTTAAAATGGGGGCAGCGGTTGTATACATCTTAAAGTATTTTTGAAAATGTGTTTTCTGCTAAATTATGACACTAAAGTATTTCTCAATTCTAATTATAGAACTCAAGTTACCATGGATCATTTATGGTTTAAACAAAATTTGAAACTAGAATTTAGCAGTTAAAGCTACTATTATGGAAACTTACAGAGTAAGCATTCTTTGCATGGTTTTATAACAGCTATATTTCTATTATTTGGGAAATTACAATGATACACAATAAAGCAAGAGTCTAAAGTAGGGGAATGAATTTAATTTTGTTTATTCTTATAATAGGCAAAAAGTTAAACAACAATGGTGTGGGAAATTCACACATTTTCTGAGAATTTACAGAATGTCATAAAATATGACATTCCTGGCTTTCTGACTCATTTTATATTAGTCTTATCCTACTCCTGGAGAAGATATTTTGTTTAGAATAATTAATTTCAAATGTATTTGATGATTATGATTATGAGCATCTTCACTGCATATTTTATGAGGTCTTTTATTGTTCCCACCATTGACTAGTTCTTGGTCACAATGGATTGATGGATCATATAACAAAAATATACATCACTTGCTGAAATTCAAGATTCTTTCCTAGCTGTCATGAAAGAAACCACCACTCTGTCCTTAGCCCAGCCACGTGCTTGTAGAAGTGATAACTTCTAAATTTCAAGGTACCAGTGCTATTTCCTATCTCTATTTTCTGCCCTTTTGCTTTATTGCATAATGCAGGGCCCATTTCTGAATATCTTACTGGCTGTTTTAAACACAACATTTTTGATATTGAGGGCTGGTTCCCTAGTGTTCTTGTCCATGTAAAGAAAGAAGGCAGTGGAAAAGGAACAAGAGTTATTTTTCATTCGTTACAGGCACAGGAGCATCCTTTTTCACAAGTCAAAGCAAAACACATCATTGTTTATTTTACGCATTACTCTCCATTCACTTTTTATTTGTGTAGTTGTTTTTTTTTTTCTTCCTGAGAGTTGGCAAGTAAATTGTTTGTCTTATGTGCCAGAATCAGGAAACAGAATTTTCAATTGCAATTTTCAGATTTTTAGTGGAAGCAGAAAAGTCCTCACTAGGGCATATTATTATTAACTTAACATCATAAACCAACAGACTAACTGAAAGGTATTGCATATAATTTGAAAACAAACTCAAACAAAATCAAAGCCTGTTAAATAATTTCTGTTATGCCTTTAAACATTGGAGCAAAAAATAAATTCTAGGTAATTAAAAAAACTAAACTTTTTAAACCAAAAATTAATTTAACCATAAAAAGAAAAAGGATTTAGACTATAAGGTTAGAAAAAATATGATCAGCACAAATTTACCTAGTAATTTGCAATTACCTAGTAATTAAAAAAACTAAACTTTTTAAACCAAAAATTAATTTAACCATAAAAGAAAAAGGATTTAGACTATAAGGTTAGAAAAAATATGATCAGCACAAATTTACCTAGTAATTTGCAATTAGGTATTGTTCTTTCTGCTTTAATTGGTATTTGATAAATAACCAAGAAAGCATGATAACAAGTAGTTTGTGTTGGCAATTTATTTCTGTCCAATACCAGGAAATTAAAGATAGTGGTTAATACAAGGACCAGAAAATGTGACAAATGTATTCCTCAATGAAGGATGTGAGGGAGCAGAAGTATTTACTTAACATTACATCTCTGAGTCCACGTAATTCCTTTCCTAGTTTAGCTTTCACACCTATCACATTTTGGCTTGAATAAAATATTTTCAATTGCATTAGTATTTATCCTCCACTTTAATATATGTCATGTTTATGATCATAACTCAACTTAATTACATTTAAGAATTATGGATAAATTACATAAGATTCAATTTCAAACAATTATCAGTCACAGATTTTACATGAATTGCTGAACAATTTTTAATAAACACAGTCCCTAAAATATTTTCTAGACCTATTCTCATATGTATTCACAGGACATTACAACTGACTTTGAAAAACATCCATAGCACTTTCATTTTTTAAGTGTTATAACATTTCCAACTGTCTACTGTGATTTATTGTCATCATCTCAAAGTGAAATATAACTTTTTCAGATGGAAGACTTAGAAAATAAGCAAGAACCATACACTTTTTTTTTGAGAAAGTATTTATTTCTGAAAGCCCTTCTTCAGTGCACAATAACTGTTCGGTAACGGAGGACTTCACAGAATAGGAATTCTCCTATATGATCTTGCACTTTCAACCTAATTGCACTCTAAAATGCAAACATTTTCTGTTTAAAAACACTCAACATAAATAAATACTTAGCTGAGACATCTTATTTCTAATAGAATAACAAATCAAAACTTACTAATTTGACTTAATTTATAAATCTCAGGAATTTTCAGAATTATTTAAATAAAATGCCCAATGTTTAGAATCAATATATTAGAAAGATCCTGGTTTCTTTCTGGCAGGTTTAACTCAAAGTACTAAGAACCTCACACCCACCCCTGAGCTACTACTCAGTAAAGCACTACTTTTTGTATGGTGTTAGTTGAACAGAAAACTAATATTACAAAAAGACAGGTAAATTGAGGCCCGATTACAAAATACAGATTTTTCTTGTCAAAATTGCCAATACAGCTGCTGCATATTGCTAAATATTTACATTTTATTTGATCTGTCAGCACTTTATGATCATGGATGACTCTGAATAATATTTTGCATTAATTGTACCTCATAATGTTTATGGTCCACAAGTTATTATTGTTACAATCTACTTGAAAATTGTGTATGTTATGACTAATTTCAAAGAGAACTGGCAATAACAAAAATGCTAAGTCAGCTAAAGTTTCAAGATATATATACACACACACACACACACATATATATATATATATATATATATATATAGAGAGAGAGAGAGAGAGAGAGAGAGAGAGAGAGAGGTTTCTTGAGACTAATTATTCCTCCGGGAGTTATCCACAAATTTATTTTTATTTATTTATTTTTTTAAGGATTTATTTATCCATGCATACAAGAACTGAGGTACAGGCCAGATGTGCAGAGGGTGAGAGGATTCACCAGAGAGAGAGTGGGGAACAGAACTGGTGGACGGACCGAAGTACACTGCTGAGGGGAGCAGCGGGCAAGACAGGAGAGGTCTGCTGCGCCATGTGGTTCCATCCCTGGCAGGCAGGGGATGGAACTCATGCTGCAGTGGCTGCAGACAGCTTCATTGGTTGCAGTCTTACCCCTTGTGCTACATGGAGGCCCATGAATTTGTTTTTAAATGTAAATAATTTTGTGCCTAAATTAAATAGTTTTATATTAATTTTATTTTTGTGATATTATTTACATTATATAATGTATATTTATATTTTGTGGATTTATTTCAAATTATTGACAGTATTTTAAGATATATAGAATATATAGAAAATAAACAGAAAATATTTTAAAGAAAGGAATTGTAATTTTTAATTAAATCTTTTTTTTAATGTATTTTTATTTATTTATACAAGCACTGGGTACAGTCAGAAGCGCGGGAGGATGAGAGAATTCACCAGAGCCAGAGCGGGGAGCAGAGCAGGCAGAAGGACCGAGGTACACTGCTGAGGGGAGCAGCGGGCGGCAGGAGAGGTCTGTGTGCCATGTGGGACCCTCCTCCGGTGGCCGGGGAGCAGCCGGGGATCGAACCAGCGCTGCAGAGGCCGCGGGCAGCTTCGCAACCCAGCGCTCAACCGCTGCGCCACCGGGGAGGCCCAATTTTTAATTAAATCTTAAGCTATTATAGTGGGATCAATTACAGAAAAATTCATATTAGATATAATACCAAATCTTCATATTAAATAATTATATTAAATGATTATGTTAAGATTAATGAATATGATCATAAACACGATGTATATATTAAAGTGGAGGATAAATACTAATGCAATTGAAAATATTTTATTCAAGCCAAAATTTAAGCTAGACCTAATCCAATTTCATTTTTAATTTTCTTTTTTTTTTAAGATTTATTTATTTATACAAGCACTGGGTTCAGTCAAAAGTATGGGAGGGTGAGAGAATTCACCAGAGCCAGAGCAGGGAGGGAGCAGAGCAGGCAGAAGGACCGAAGTACACTGCTGAGGGGAGCAGCGGGCGGCAGGAGAGGTCTGTCTCGCCATGTGGGACCCTCGCCCCGGTGGCCGGGGATCGAACTGGCACTGCAAAGGCTGCGGGCAGCTTCGCAGCCCAGCGCTCAACCTCTGTGCCACTGGGGAGGCCCTCATTTTTAATTTTCTAGCCAATAGTTATATTTTATGTTATCAATGCACGGTGAAATAAAATCCAAGAACATCAAATAACTTACAAAACTGTGTATATAGCTCAGATGCCCATTTTTGCTTTGGTGTTCACATTAACATATATCAATGAGGCAAATGCATGGTTACTATTTGCAAATGCATGGTTCAAACATGCTGAAAATGCTTTCTTTTTTAAAATTTCACCATTTGTTTTCATTGATTTACAACACTGTATATGTTTTAGGGGTATAAGTTCACACCTCCACAAATGCAAGTTATCACTCAGGTCCACAACCAAAAACCTCAAAAATTCCATTATACTAATCCACCTACACCATGTCTACAGATTTCAACCTTGTTAATATGATTTTCCTAATCCTTTTAAGGCACCGGTCTCCAGAGTTATAAAGGAAAAGGTTTTAAAGTCAAAATAAAGAGAGAGAAGAGAAAGGCCTTTGTTATGAGGAGAGTGAAGTGTGAGGTTCATTTCACTTTTGGAAGATATTACCATGCCTTTGAAGTATGACCTCTGGCTCTGCACTTTCCCTCTCAAAAACACTGCTGCAAATGAATAAGCAAATAAGCAAACAAATTGTATATATGTCTGAACAGTAGTCTACATATGCACACATATATATGTAAATAGTGTATTTATACAAGTATGTATATAATCATGTGCATGTATGAAATTTTATGACCAGGAATTCTGTTTGGCAATATTTCTGACACCCTACCTATAATATCTCATTCCTCAGAACAGGACCATTAATTTTTAATATTATCTCCATAAAGACATGAATTTGCTAGATTCAGGGAACAGCAGAAATTGAAGTCTCACCACCGAGATGCAGAACAATATTCTGCATATTTCTCTGTGCCCATTAGCCATTTAATTAAAGTTTGTTATACCAACAGGCTACCGATTGTAAGTAAACTAAAAGCAAAGAGATATAAAATGTTTAATTCATATTTAAAAATCTAGGACAAATCAATCTATTTTTAACCAACATCATTACTCCGTGACCCAAATAGCATGTAGTTATATGTATCGTTTTTCTATTTGTTGTCCACAAAACTCTAATTCCATTGATATTGATCCAAATAAGTAATTTTTTCTACCTTGCCTTACAGTTCACAACAAAACTGCCTAAATAAACTTATGGTCTTATAAAATAAGCTTCAGTGATGAACGGATCAAAATCTATTGACCCTGACTTTTTAGCAGATGCATTACCAAAGGGCCAGGAGCTGATTCCTACCCTCTGCGTAATTGGTTCCACCCAAGTGTTAAGCAAAAAAAGACTGTAGCCAGAAAAATATGATAGGAGTTGAGTGGGTCCCAAAATGTTGTCTGAAAAAGAGTTTTGCCAACAGCTCACACTGCCTGATATTTGTCATAACATTTGTAGTTCTTTTCCCCTACAAACTCCAGAGCATGTGTAATATATATATATATATATATATATATATATATATATATATATATTTTTAAACTAAACTAAGAATGCAACTTTCCATGAGACCTCTGCATTTATGGTCTCTTTTCTATGTTTAGAAATATAATTCATCAATTTTAAACTTGCAAGTGTTATTTTGTGCTTATTCTGTATAAAACTGTGATTGCTTTCTTAGAGAGTAGCAGGCAATGCTGTTTGGGAAATGATACGAAATTTCGGTGGCGTCATGCCACTATTTATAAGGTTGCCAAGAAAAGGCACTGGGATCTAGAGCAAATGGATCTCCAGATTAATTAAGTTCTTCATCTCCATATTTTCATAATCATGTCTATATTCACATTTTTTTATATTTCAGGTGACTTGGCAACATTTTGGAGCCACAGTCTTTATTATCCCAGCAGACATTGGAGTTCTGTTGACCATTTTACATTCATGCTATTATTTGCTGCAAAAGTTTCTATGTTATTTTTCCCACCACTGATTTTATGCTATAGTGAAGGGCTGCTGAATCTTGATTAATGTCCATGAGTTGCAATTAAAATGCAGAGCATAACAACAATGAAAAGAACAACTCTAACAGATACAAACATAAGTGTAAATTATACTACTCAAGACTAATTAAATTATGTAATTATTTTAGAGCAAAAACGGATGTGATGTTACCATTACAGTGATCCTGTGAAAAATTTTATTCCTTTTCAAATTGATGAAATATAGACAAAATAGGACTCATTTCATAATGTTAGCTTATTGCAATGGCAACCTCCTTTTACACAAAATGACAGAGCGTAAAGTGGGACTAGAAATCCACAAACAATATTTTGAGGTCCTCCAGAGTCCAGGCCAGATTCAATGGTGGACTGAAAGTCTGTGGTTACCCCACCATGTCACAAAAGTGGAAGGTAGTTACAAATTTTATAACAGAAAATATACACCCACTCCATTACTTACAGACTGGGTGTCTGTACAGGGGATTATTAGCATCCCATTAATCTACTTATATTTACTGTAACAATCAATAAGTTTGTGTTGCCCTTTAGACATAATTGAGATTAATATCATTTCTGAGCTAGCACAAAAGAAACCAAGATGACTACTCACCAAGATATATCCTGGTAGCGTATAGTTGACTGATGTTTACATTGCTGTTGTAACATATATTAACATACATAACTGCCCAAAAATGTTATGATTGTTATTAAAAGATACTTATCATGATTGTTTAACCAGATAGTAAATTGACATCTAAATGACTAACCTCATTCATCAGTTAATACCATAGTTTTTTGCAATACAGTCTATTTCTACTATTTGAATGAAATTAAAGCTATATGTTCAGAAAAACTAGCAGTGTTTCAGAACCCATGTGTTCTCAGTAGTGATATGAATTACCAACTATAGTTTCTATAATTTCTAGATATATGATCATAAATAAACCTTAAAGAGGATTACAAATCTCCAAATATTTCTACTGATGTTTTTTAATGTTTGCAAAATCCTCCTCTATATAAAAAATAATTTAACCAATCGATATAAAAATCCTATACCATATTTGACCAGAAGTATCATTTTAGGGAACAAAGTAACAAAACTAAAAGTTATAATTCAGTGATGATTTACATATACATAATATATATTAAAAACTAAAATTACTTTCAGTGAAGTCTTTCACTTAATATGAAATATTACCAAACAGTTTGCATTCTCTATATAAAGAACTCAAATGTTTTAATTTTCATTTTCAACTTTTTAAAATAGATTAGAAAAATTTAGGTCTTTTTCATGGGAAATTTGGCAAGTGCTAATGTGGCTTCAATTATATTCAAATTATTGAGAGATGATTTTATACAAATACTTGACATAATTTTACTTAAAACTGTTGCAAAAATAGTATATGCACACACATATGCACACACACACACAGAAACTGTGAAGTTGCCTGGCTTTTATGGCCTTTTATGATGGTTACAATCTGCTTCCTTACAAGGCAGATATTATTAGTTGCACACGAGTATCATTTTTCTCGAATTCAATTATTTTTCCCTTGGGAAACTAAATGAAAACTGTATCATTAGAAAAACAAGGGGTAATGCAAATATTGATATTAATAGAATTATTTTTCTCCTCATGACAAGGTAGGATAATAAGCTTTATGGTGCTTGGGGAGTGACATTTGAAAGTATTCTCAGATTTCATTCCAAAATACAAATCACTCACACTTGTAATTGTCTTGTTCCAAATGACCTTTGTCTTTTAGTCATGCCATGTAGAAAAGGCATATGTCAGTTTATTATGTGTTGTCAAATCGGTGTCTAAAATAGACATCAAGCAGTTCTATAGGTTGTGGAGAAGAAATTACTTTCTACTTTCCCTGTGCTGATTGTTGGTTTTCCTGGGTGAAATCTGAAACTGGACCCCACAGAGGGAGGGCAAGGAGGGACCTAAGAAAGAGGCAGGACACTCTAGATTGGTAAATGCCAGGTTAATAATCAAGGAAACTTACACCTGGGTGCTACAAGATGGATAGACTTCTATACCTTCACACCAGATATTTAGAGTTTATATAGAAGCCTTAACGGGGTTCAGTCATGGGAACATCCAGATGGTCTCAACTACATCTTACTCTCAAGACTGTGTCCTCAAAAGAGCTGCTAGCATGGAATAGTAGGCACAATGTCCACTCAAAGACAGGGCTGGGGTCACCTCTCAATGACCTCCACCAATCCCCACTCACACATTTGCATCAACACCACAAAGACAGTCTGACTGGTACTTGTGTAATCTAGTTTATGCCCTTAAATAAGCTTATTTTGGGCAATGCCTTCCAGCTCCCATGGGTGTCTTCAAAATTCTTTGTTTGAGTGAAGTCTTATCGCAGGTTCTTTCCAATAAAGTACAAATAAACTTCTATGGCAGAAGTCAGGTGGGACCCACGTGGATATGCAGTGGAATCAAAATTAGTAAGACTTTCACTTGGTCTGACTGTGATGAGTTCTACAACATTAATTTTCTCGCCAAATAAAAATGTAAGGTTGAATAGTGAACTATTTTTGTAAATTTCCAGAATCCCCTGAGTATTCTGCAAAGAAAAAATATCCTTTCCAGCACCTTTTTGAAGAGAATAGGCTCTCTTTACCTGGTGAACAAGGAAATCAAATCTGAAAAGAATATCTTGCAGAAGGATTTTTGTCACCAGCAAGTACCTTGCTTTTATTGCCTACAAACCACTAAGTATGGTTAACTCCATTCTGTTTGGAGAGTAAATAATAGCTTTATTTGAAGAATGTAACTAGAATGTATGGGCAAAACAGGGGAGATTCTAAGTGTGGATCTTCAAGATGTTTCCAAAGAATATGACTGAAGCAGAGGGAGAACACCGACCTATTATATACTCTCCTGTGAATCAGAATTTAAAACCTGAACCAGATAAAATGGAACATGTTTATGTGCTGCTTGAATGGACCTCTGTTTAGGCATTAGGATGAATTGCTTCAAATTGAAGTAATTTAACAAAACAGAACTTCAACAGAAGTTCAGCTTGAACATTACGAATATGATAAATGCTTAATCATACACAATGAGAGAACTTTTGAATAAGAAACACTATGTTAACAAAGTGTAAGGGCACCATAATGTGTGACTGCACTGGCCAATAAACTCTGCCAAGTGATAATCAGGTCAAAGCTGCTAGTAGATGTTGCCATTGATCTGTGTTTTCTTGCTGTGCTTCAAAGAGTGAGAGCCTGTGGGTGGCACTTAACCATCAGCTACAACAGGATTTCTGCAAAGACATGAAAACTGATGTCTTGACCTTCAGGGATTTGTTGCAACAGCTCAACGATCATCTTATTTTTAGGGACAAGTTAGATAGGAAATGTGGGCAGACTTATGTAAGCCAAGACAAGTATAGGTAGGCTTCTATCAGTGAAAAGAGGGACGAGTTTAAATGTTAAATAAGATAAATACTATGAGGATTATGGCAGTAATTTTGAATGGTCTCAAATATTTACAAAATAGGCAGAACTTCTTGAATAACAAAATAAAACAGTCAAGAAAATTCTCTTTTCCTAAACTGAGTGGTAGGTAGCCTGCGTAGATTAGGTTTCTAGTTACCATAACAAAGTGCTACAAACTGCGTGGCTTAGAAGAGTAGAAATTTATTGTCTTTCTAGAATCAGAAGTCTGAAGTCTAGGGTTCAGCAAGGCTATGGAGATTATGTTTCTTATGAAAACTGCAGGGGAAGAGTCTAATCCAGCATCCTCATCTGTCTTCCAGTACCTTGAGACATTCTGTTTGTAGATGGTTAGCCTGTGTGTGTTCTTTACCTCTGTGTATGTTCTCATGGTATTCTCCGTGTGTGTGTGTATATGTGTGTATGTGTGTGTGTGTGTACACAAAATTTCCCCTTTTTTGTGGACACCAGAGCTACTGGTTAAGTGTCCATCCTAAAGATTTCATCTTTTTTTTTCCCAAATAAGATCATAGTCACAGTTACTAAGAGTTGGAACTTCAACATTATTTTAGGGGATACAACTCAATTTATCATACTAAGGAGTCATAAAATAAGTGTAGGATGTACCAGTCTCCTTCAGTTAAAGACCTGAGTGGTAGCAGACACTTTGCTAGAGGAATCAGAAAGACATCAACAGGACTCAGATGGTTTCGAGAACTGAAGAGGAAACTATCTAGCAGGTTGTCACTGGAAAAGATGTGGCATAATCTCAGCAAAGCAAGCAAAATTGAGAGAATTTTGCAAGTTGCAACTTACAAACGGATGTTGGAAATTTGAATCACAGGGTTAGAAAGAGCAAACATTGACTGGGGAATATGAATTCTTGAAACTCTCAAACAAAAGTTTCCTTTGAGGAAAAACTCTTGCCTTAAAGAGATATTGTTAGGAGTATAATCTAAATTAGAAAGGACAGAGACAACAGGGGGAAAGAGAAAAGATGAAACTGATAAAAAGTGGGAGAGTAAATCAGAGGACTCAAACAGTAGAAAGTGCTAAGACATTTTTTATCACTTCTTAGAAACAACGGAAAAGCAAACTCTAAGTCCCTGAAGCTAGGAAAGCAATTCTGTTCTCCAATCCCTGTTGAAAGCACAAAATAATTCATATAACCTAAACATAAGAAACAGAAAAAGATTTCAATTGCATCCTATATAAAGCTTTTGTAAGGAAAGAAAGAGAATTAAGTCCCTACAGACTATGAAAGCTGATGACAAAAATATGCCCACAAAAGAGAAAAAAGCTGCAATTTACCAAGCAGAAAAAATGCACTTAATTAAGCAAGTAGTACACACTTATTTTTAAGGTTATTGCAATGTGGGAGCAAGATCAGAACACAGCCTGAACTCAACTTTGTGGAATTAAAAAAAACAGATAAATTGCAAGAACTGGGAGAGTCTTAGGTCATTTATATTTGCTAATTGACTTTATCCAAGAGGAAAAAAAATACTCTTTTCTTCATGATTAAAGAAAGTTTTACAATTTAGAGCAAGGGGCCCACTAATCTCAGATTGCTAAAGAGAATGGAAGTTAGGGCATAATCATCTTTAATGTTTACATTTCTAAGGAATGGTTCCCAGGTCCTTGAGAAAGGTTGAGATTATAAAATTGGCAAGAGGATTTTTAAAGGATTTACATCTGAAAGGGCAGCAAAAAAAAAATATAACTGTGGATGTTCTAAAATCAGAAAAGGAAAGGACCTCTAGGGATAAGGCATTCTGGATTCTGTAAGAGTCAGGATAAAAGAAAGATCAGGAATTAGAGGCAGAAGATCAAGAAGATGTGGTATATCTACACAATGGAATACTACTCAGCCATCAAAAAGACAGACATGTCATTTGTAGCACCTTGGATGGAGCTGGAAGGGTAATTGTGACAAGTGAAGTAAGTCAGAAAGCCTGTGGACTGTGAAACTTAAACTAATGTTGGCGACATTCCTTTCATTCACCACCTCATTCCTGCTGTCAGGCACATTCCCTCCCTCTCAGGATGAAACGGCCCAGTCAGGCACATCTGAAGGAAGAAAGAGGGAGAAGGGAGTGTATAATCATACAGTTTCTGTTCCACACAGGTCCTCGTACATCCGGGTCTTCCGTGTCTCCTGTGCACTCTCCCTTGGATTCCTGCCCTGGACTGTTCCAGACACTTTTTTCCCCAAATGGGCTTCTCTCGTAGCAGCTCTGTCTTTAGGACTCCGAGGGAGGGTTTCAGTCCCACCAGGGATTGCTGTATCCACGGTGCACACAGTCCTGCTCTCTCAGTACAGAGCATGAAGACCTCCGGGAATTGATGGGAATCTGGGATTTGTGATCAGGGCTAGTCAGACTTGATCTGAAGAAATGAAACACTAATGCAATTATTCTCTGTGCTCACCTAGAAACAAATGACCATGGAAGTCAAGGTTTGGGGAAATTTTAGACTCAGCTATGGTGGATGGGATCATGGGAGAATCAGGCACTGCAAGATGAAATGGAACTGGAGAGCTTAGGAAGAGAGTGACAGTGTGGAAACCTTATCCTTATGTTTGTGGGTGAATGCATGCTAACACCCAGAGGTTCTAGGATAGCTCTAAAAGAATGAGTTAGTTATTACGGCCACGGGGCTGAGATAGCTAAAAATAAAGCTTCAACTTTAGTCCAAGATTTAAGAACAAGAACATCTGAAGTCACGTGTTTGTCAGAAATGTTGTGTGAAAATAAAATCACAGAAGAGATTCTTATAATAATCATGAGAATCTGTGTTCTTTGCAGCACTATTTATAGCAGCCAAGTGACGAAAACAACCTACGTGCAACATATTGTTACACATATGTTATATGAATGAACCCGAACAGTTTTCTAGAAATCATATCATACTAAGTATAAAAACATGGAGGACATTTAAATTCATATTACTAAGTGAAAGAAGCCAATCTGACTATGCCACATATTGTATGATTCTAACTAAATGACCTCTGATAAAGGTAAAATAGTGAATGGAATAAACAGATCAATGGTAGCTAGGGGATGGAATCTTCATCCATTCGGTCTGATGGCATAAAATACCACAGTCTGGGAAGCTTTTGTAAAACATTATTTTACTTTTCACATTTATGGAGGCGGGAAGTCCAAGGTCAGGGCTCCAGGATGAGAAGACCCTGGTGAAGACCCTTTTCTCAGTTGTAGATTGCTTAATCTCACTGTGTCTTCAAATGGTTAAAGGGGTGAGATCTCTCTGGGACTTCTTCAAGGCGGCCTGGTGGCCTAGGGGTTAAATCTCAGCACTGTCATTGCTGTGGCCTGAGTTCGATCCCCTGCCAGGGAGCTGACCCACACCACGCAGCAGACCTCTCCTGTCTTGCCCGCTGCTCACCTCAGCAGTGTATTTCAGTAGATCTGCTCCCCACTTTGTCTCTGGTGAATCCTTTCACTTCTGAACCTCTGGCCTGCACCCCAGCTCTTGTATGCATAAATAAATAAATCTTTTTTTAAAAAGGTCACTAATCACACTCATGAGGATTCTGCCTTCATGTCTTAATCTCTTCCCAGAGCTCCTCCCCCAACCCCTGATATCATCATCTTGGATATTAGTATTTCAACATACGAAACAAACACTTGGAATATATCAATTGACAGTGGGAACAAAGGACTTTTTGAGCAGTGAAAATATTCTGTACACACCTGTAATGATGAACACAGGTCAATACATATTTGTCCAAACCCACAGAATGCATGACATCCAGACTCAACCCTATGTAACTACAGACTGTAGATGATTACTATGTGTCAATATAGTTTCATCAATTTTAACAAATGTGCCATGTTGTTGGGGGGGTGTTGATAAGGGGAGACAGTGAATGTGTATGTTTACAATGTACTTGAAAACCTCTATCTTCCTATCTGTGTTGCAGTGAACTTAAAACTGCTGTAAAACTTACATTGAATAAATGGAGGTGCTTTAATTAATAAGACTTTCTATAATTGACACCTGTGACAAAGTTAGAAATACATTGCTTGCAAAAATTTGAAATTTAGGAAACAATAAAAAATTTGGAGGGCCTCCCTGGTGGAGCAGCGGATTAAGTGCTGTGCTGTGAAGCTGTCCGCGGCCTCTGCAGCGTGGGTTTGATTCCCAGCCAGCCAGGGAGATACCCAAATGGTGCGGTAAACCTCTCCTGCCTCGCCCGCTGCTTCCCTCAGTAGTGTCTTTGGTCTGTCTGCCTGTTCTGCTCCCCAATCTGTCTCTGGTGAATTCTCTCATCCCCCCATGCCTCTGGCCTGTACTCCAGTTCTTGTATAAATAAATCTTAAAATAAAATTTGAGATAGTGTTCTCTTAAATTTGCTGATAAGTGTAAAGATTTCTAGACTTAGTAGGGTTAAAAAAATAGAGGCATTTCCTTATTTAAACTGAAAATGTATTCATTTTCAGTACTCCATTTTCTGATTTAGTAGATCCAAGGTAATATTGGATGTCTGGGGAAAAATAGGATACTGTGTGAATCTTGTGGTGAGCCCTAACACAAGAGTCAATAAAACTAGTCCTCTCAGGTTTTATTCTAACACTATACTCTCTTTGGCAAGTAATTATTCTTCCTTGAGACTTAACTCAAGTATTACTAGCTTAGGTGGGAAATGAATGGCTATACACTGGGAAATAGGTAGCTTTGTGACCTAAACTGTCTATTCATAAAACAGACACTCTCTTACTTAGCTAGCACAAAAAAAAAAAAAGTGCTGATTTATTTATGAATCAAGCTTAGATAACAGTTTGCCAGACCAAGTTCTAGAGCTATGTGTTTTGTGGATAGCTATTTTATGAGGAAGGTCTCCAGTCCCTCACTATAAAGCATGATTTTGGCTGTATCTATTTCTTCTCAGGTATTCTTTATGAAGAAAGATACCCTATATGTTAGCTCTAACCATTAATGCGTGTTAGACCAGTGGCATCCTCTTGCTGTATCATTTTATATGCTCCTATGAATTTTATTCTTTAGCCATTTATGTAACTATATTTTTTTTTTAAGATTGACTTGTAGCCACTCATATTTAGTAGAAGAAGCTCATTGATATCACCAAAAGAAATCTCATTGGAATATTGAGGTTTAATCTAGAATAGTGGGTCACTTAGAAGTGAATAAAAGGAGTTAAGTTTGTAGTTTTCATTTTATTTTAATATATTTGTCTGATTTTGGTATCAAAAATATTTGCCTCATAAAATATGTTTGGAATAATTTCTTCTTTCTCAGTTTTGGAAGAATTGGAGAAGGATTGGAATTACTTTTTGTTTGAAGGTTTGGTGTGAAACTTCTTAGTGAAACTCTTTTTGTTTTTGGGAAGACCTTTGATTACTGTTTCAATTCCCTTGCTTATGATTGGTCTGCACAGGTCTTCTATTTATTCCTGATTCAGTCTCAGAAGGTTGTATACTTCTAAGTAATTGCCTCTTTCATCTGGAATGTCCATTTTATTGGTATATAGATATATTTAATATTCTAAATACTTTAGAGGAAATTCATTCCAAAATTATAAAAGTGAAAAAAAAAAGAATGAGTAAAAGATTTGTCAAAGATCATAATAGGATCCATTTCTATTCTTTGTAAGAAGAAAAATTCTCAGTTCATTTTAATTTTACTTTGTTTTCTGTCATATGTCTCCCAAATGTTAGAAAACTTTATGATTGCATGGAAGTGTTTTCATGAATGAGATTTTTGTGACAAAAAGTAAGCATATTAAAAATCAGTTATCCTTTGGCTAAAAAAAAGGGGGGGGTAGTTAAGTGTACAGATAGTGGGCTTCAAGCCCATCATGGGTATGATATAGGATGGTACCTTGAGAAAGTAATACAGTGTTTGAGAAGTTTTCTTTGAGAGACATATGGATTTATTTATTTATTTTTAAAGATTAATTTACTGGGCCTCCCCGGTGGCGCAGCGGTTGAGCGCTGGGTTGCGAAGCTGCCCGCAGCCTCTGCGGAGCCGGTTCGATCCCCAGCTGCTCCCCGGCCACCAGAGGAGGGTCCCACATGGCGCGCAGACCTCTCCTGCCGCCCGCTGCTCCCCTCAGCAGTGTACTTCGGTCCTTCTGCCTGCTCTGCTCCCCGCTCCGTCTCTGGTGAATTCTCTCACCCTCCCGCGCTTCTGACTGAACCCAGTGCATGTATAAACAAACAAACAAGCAAATAAATAAATAAATAAATAAATAAATAAATAAATAAATAAATAAATAGAAAAAACATGCCTCTATTAAAAAAAAAAAAGATTAATTTACTTATGCATACAAGAACAGGGGTACTGGCCAGAGGTGTGGGGGGGGGTGAGAGGATTCATCAGAGACAGAGTGGGGAGCAGAACAGGCAGACTGACTGAAATACACTGCTGAGGGGAGCAACAGGTGAGACAGGAGAGGTCTGCTGCACCATGTGGGTCAGCTCCCTGGCCAGGAATGAAACTCATGCTGCAGTGGCTGCGGATAGCTTCATAGAGCTGTCTTAACCCTTTGCACCACAAGGGAGGCCCAGACTCATGGATTTAAATGTTGATTTGACAGGAAAAAGAAAAGTAGTTAACAGATATTAACAGGGACATAGATATTCCATAAAAGGGATTGTGTGTTAATTAACATGGGTTGCTGTTCCTGACTAATTTTCTCATTATTGATTCAAACATAAAAACCAGAGTTCTCAGTCTCGTTATTACAGACATGTGGGCTTAGCCAATTCTTGTAGGTTCTGTTCTTGTGCATTTTAGGATGATCAGCTGCATCTCTGACCACAACACACTAGATGCAAATAACACATCCCCAGTCATGACCACTGAACAAATCCCCAGACATTGAAAATACACCCTAAGTGAGGACACAGTCACCCCAGTCTCTACTCTAGAATAAATTTCAAAAAAAAATTCTAAGTTTTTTCTATCTTTGAACGAAGTTTTGAATATGCATTATTTTCATTTTAATTGATCTCTAACGGGAAAGGAATGTGCATTTGACTAACATTTCATTTCAGAATACTTTCATCCAAATAAAGTGAAATATTTTTTGAAAGTTAACTTGGTACTTTGTATTGGTTATAACCTGCAACTCATTTTATGGCATTTTATAGTGTGGAAACTATAGTTATCCTTCGAGAAACCTAATTTAGATGTTACTGTTCGAGTTATGTATACAGCCTTAGGGAAAAACAGGGTCCATCATTTGGATTTTAATATTTCCTAAGGCAATGAGATTAGTCGGTGTAATTTAAGGGAAAGAAAATTATAACACTTAAAGTAGTATTTTGGAAGAAATAAGTAAATCAAGTGAGTAGATATATTAATAAAATTTCCAAATGACATTTTTATGAAATATCCATCATAGAGTCTGTCAAATTCTTTATCAAAAAATAATAGTCATATGATTTTGAAACAGTAATTTTTGATAAATAACATTTTTAAAGGTATGAACACACGGTATCCTTGGCTCATTAGGCCCTTTTTGGTGGATTCCTTTAAATCAGGATTTCTTAATCATTTTGTGTGACATGGATTTTTTGGCAGTCTGGTAAGGTAGGATGGACTGCATCTCGGAGTTCATATATTTATTTTAAATCTATGAAATAAAATACAGAGAATTACAAAGGAAACTAATAATATTGAAACAAGATGACAAATATTTAAACTTGATGTGGCAAAATAAATGCTTCCTTACTAATAGACTTAAAAATAATTAATCAGGCATAAAAGCACAATTTCAGTGCCTCCCTGGTGGGGTAAGGGGTTAAGACACAACCTATGAAGCTATCTGCAGCCACTGAAGCATCAGTTTGATCCCTGGTCAGGGAGCTACACACATGGTGCAGCTGACCCACATGGCACAGCAGATCTCTCCTGTCACACCAGTGCTCCCCTCAGCAGTGTTTCAGTCAGTCTGCCTGTTCTGTTCCCCACTTTGTCTCTGGTGAATCCTCTCAATCCCCACACCTCTTGCTTATACCCCAGTTCTTGTATGCATAAATAAATATATCTTTTTAAAAAAAAAGCACAATTTCAAAGTAGGGATGAGCATGTATGTTATATTGCAATATACACACTAACTACTATGAAAATATATGGGTTGTATTGGATGACAATGTGATAATACCCTATATTTATAAGGGAATACTAGCATTCATTCAAAAACTACTTAAAATAAACATTTGTTTTTGCAGATGAGTTCATAGCTCACCACAATTTTATCATTCAATTACTGGGAGTTAGTGGAAGATCAGAAACTTTTAAAGGACATTGCTATGCTTTTAAAAAATAATTGTTTTTGTTATTTGAATTATCTGTGTATAATGAGATTTGAAATCTCATCTACAGTTTGTTATGAACACGCTCAGTAATGATTCAAATGGAAGAATCTTGGGGCCTCCCTGATGGCACAAGGGGTTAAGCACCACACTATGAAGCAACCCACAGCCTCTGCAGCATAAGTTCGATCCCCGGCCAGCCAGGGAGCAACCCACATGATGCAAGAGACCTCTCCTGACTGGCCCGCTGCTCCCCTCAGCAGTGTACTTTGGTCAATCTGCCTGAACTCTTCCCCACTCTGTCTCTTGTGAATCCTCTCAACCCTCCATCCCACATCTCTGACCTGTACCCCAGGTCTTCTATCTTAAAAAAAAGAAAAACAAATGGAAAAATCTTCTAGCAAGTTCCAATTAGACAATAGAAGTGTTTTCTATTCATTAGTCATTCACCTGTAGCCACAGTGCTGAGTCGCAAATTCATTTAAACATCCTACTTGTGTAAGAATTATTATCATTTCAGCCCTAGTTTTTACTTTTAATTTCATGTTTATGGCACAGAGTTTAACAACACAAATATAATATAATTTCAATAACATATATATTTCCTAACACATTAAATGAAATGTTATTGTCCTGAGATATGATCACATGTATTTTGAGAAAAACTATCTTCAGATATAAATATTTTCTTCTATTATTTATATAAAATTTGTTCACAAAGAGACATTCTTTTTTGGAGGAACATATTTCATGAGGTTGTTAGTGAAACTTGTAGAAACGAAGTATCTGTCCATGGCTAGGATGACCGTATGTCCGAAGGTCAGACTTGATTTCACTGTAATCTAGCATAATTGTAAATAACATCCCTTTCATTTTCAAGTGACCCACTTTTGCCAAAAGAACTATATGATCATATGGTTCTTACACAAAAAGAACAAACCTACTCATTATAAGTTTATATATTTACATACACATTTATTTATGATGGCATGCATTTGTATAGTCTTTTCTCTGTGTCCCTCCCTATGCTTTATACACACATTGGCCATTACTGGCAGAGTATATTATCATTATGAAATATTGTGATGTCAAATGAATGACTTTAAATGGATAAAATATGAAGCAGGAGAAGGTGTGCATGTCCTCTGAGAAGGTGGACAAGAGAGAGTTCAAAACCTGCGATCAAGTAGGTGCCTTATGCATACAGAAAGCCTATAGATGCATTAAAGAGACAACTACTAAGAGAACTTTGTGAAGGGACAAAGATGTAGCTCTTAGACATCCAATTATGTAATTGCAGTACAAAGTGTAGCTCAGGGCATAGGAATAGATGGAATGACGAGGAAAAACAACCAGATTTGATACATGTACACTCTCAGGAGAATCTCAGAAATGCTCACAGAAACAGAATGGAAGATATGCAAGGTCAGACATAATATACTTTGACCAATAACTAAAATATAACCCAATTTTGAATACAAATTTAATAAAATTAAGCATTCTGGTTAGATAGGCAAGTGGGTCATTAAATGGAAGGAGGGAGGGTGAAAAGGATCACAAGATGTATACAGAAGCATAAATAACAGTAAAGATATTCCCTATAATTTAAATATCTATTTCACTGATTCTTCTCATTTGAACCAAGCTAAATTCGAGAAAAAATTGTTGTCAATTCTACCCACTGCTGGCAAATATTTGCAATGCTTTATTGTCATTTTTGTCTTAGTCATCTAGTTGTTTGTTATTCTTTGGAGAACTTGCTGTGTTTTGCTTAGTTTTGAGAGATTTTATGATAATTATTTACTCCATCATTTCTGAAATGTGCAGAGGCAGTGACGGAGATGATTGTATTGAAAGTATTAAGTCTAGGCCTAAGATTGTATTGAAAGTAAAATAAATTAAACTGATGGAAAAATGATTTAATATGCCCATGTGAATGAAACAAACTATTCAGTAGGAAAAATTCTGAAGGACAATGAATAAATAATATGAAATACAAGAAGTGCTATGAGTATGCCACTGACAATGATCAATAAGACAAGTGCATGATAAAAAGGAAGGCATAAAAGAAGAAGGAAAAATAATGGCTACACACAAGTCCTATACTTTTACAAAACAAAGCAAAGCAGCAAAATCACTGGTTGTCCATTAAAATAAAGAAGAAATGGAGGCAGAATATTGCAAATTTGTACCAGATGTTTCTTTAGATGTAAAAATTATTATAATCTTCACAATTTCCCTGTATCTTGTTGTTAAAGGCAAAAGCCATAATCATGAACATGTCCCCAATAGCATGACAGGCATAACAAAGAGGCCATGGTGGGCCAGGAAGGTTCCTTGGATCAGCAAATATTTAGTGCAGATGAATGAAGTTGATTCATTGGGAAAAGACAAAAGAATGAATGTTGCAAAGGATAGATTAGGTATTATTGTTAAAAATATGTGAAAAACTTGCTTTCAGAGACTTAAGTTTCTTGGTTTTTGCAGCTCTATCCCCATGTGTATTTCAGCTGGTGGGTAGAAAAAGGAAGGTTAGTGGTTAGGGGGTTTTGAAGATCAAATCATTTTATAGCTTCTATTTCAATGATTAGAACTCAGTGACAAGTCACATTCTATCAACTGTGTTGAAGGGAAAGGTAGTCTGCCTCAGCTCCCAGGACTCAGAGATCCAATTTTAGGGAAGCATGCCAGTATCTTCAAAATAGATTCCAATTATATGTTTAAATTTACATTTGACAACAGATTTAAGAGAAGTTTTTCAAGCTTCAGTTCTGTTTCTTTTATTTCAGCATTCATTATTGTTTTAGAAATGCACAGATTGAATAGATATTGTCCCTGTTTACTTTTAAGACCTACATTTTTTTTTTTTTTAAGATTTATTTATGCATACAAGAACTGGAGTACAGGCCAGAGGTGTGGGGGGTGAGAGGACTCATCAGAGACAGAGCGGGGAACAGAACAGGCAGATTGACTGAAATACACTGCTGCGGGGAGCAGCGGGCAAGTCAGGAGAGGTCTGCTGTGCCATGTGGGTTGCACCCTGACCGGTGATTGAACTCGTGCTGCAGAGGCTACGGATAGCTTTACAGGTTGCGTCTTTACCACTTGCGCACCAGGGAGGCCCCCTGTTTGCTTTTACTGAACTCATGAAATATTTTAAATCTGATATGGGGATGGGGTGGGATGTAGGGGGAAGGAGATTACTAAAAAATAAAAATCTAGAGTACTCCTACTAAGGGATTTTAAAAGAAAACCAAATAGAACAAAGAAATCTTATTTTCAGAGATAGTCCCTGAGTTTGGTTGTGGTATGTGGATTGGATCTGGATATATATTTGTGACAAATGAGGTGCTCCCGGTTGATGAAAGATTGTTGGCAATCAACATGTTTGTGTCATATACCTCATATTTTATCATTTCTCCTTTATTTGCTGTGATTCACATTAAAAACATGTAGCTAAAAAAAAAGACAGAATTACTGTGTCTAAGTTAGAAAAAATAATCTATTTTCCCTTTGTTTAGTTTCAAAAATCTTTCCCTTTGAGTGTCCTATGGTTTGATGTCTTCAATAATTACTATGTTTCTGGAAAATAACAATCTGAAACTCTCATAACAAGTAGCCTTGAAAAATAAGTCTTTCATAATCAACCAGTTTGTCCCAGATGGTCAATTATTATCCCTCTAGTCTATTTGGTAATTAAAACTGATGGGTACTTTGTTTTTATGTTGTTGTTGTTTCTTCACCGTGTGTCTATAAAAAATTATGTGTAAGAAAAATATTTTATGTCACTGTGTCATTAGCCTGGGATTATATCATATTTGAAATATAACTGTTATAAATTTTAAAAGACATTTTGATAGTGATAATTTAGGTATCAATGACTGTGAAGAATATAACTAACTATAATTTATTCTCAGAGTAATATAGAGATATCATTAAGTCACTATTAAAAATACATCCTTGTAAATTTCATTGGAAAACAAAAATGTTGATGATCAAATCTTAAGGGAAACTAGTCTCTCTCTATAGTAAGCAGTTCTGTGGAAACAAATTTAAAATACATACACTTTGTTCTATTGGGACTTTGAATAACTCAACTGAATATTTTAGAATAAGCCATAAGTGTGTTAAGAAAGAAAACTAGTGCATGGTAGAAGCCAGACTAATCAAGGAAAACAGTGGTATAGCATATGTTGTTTTCGCTGTGGAAAAATCCAAATGGGACCTTCTGATGACTGAGACTGAAATTAATTTTATAGGCATTAACATTTGTGGGTGATTCACACATGCAAGTACAGAACATTTCCCCTGATGGTAAAGCAAAACGTGGGTATCAAGAGGGATATAAATTGAAATCCACAGCTCCTTACAATCAATTGAAATTTACATTTACCTTGTTTTGATTGCTCTCACAGGATTTATAGTTTTTTCCCAACTGTAACATGTTGGTTAAAATATTAATATGTATTTTTAGGATGCTATTTTAAGATTGCTAAACACTTGCTTTAACCTCAAGAAATATGGGATTGTTATGTTACATGTGCTTTCTATTTACCATACTTTTTGTGGAAGCGGGTTTAGAAATGCATAGATTAAATGGACATTAAATACACATTGTTCCTGATCATTTTCATTGACACTATGAAATATATATCTTCATAAACTCATTTTTATTTACTCATTATTTATCCTCTAAAAAAATTGACATTTCTCTCTCTCTCTCTCTCTCTCTCTTTCTGTGTGCGTGTGTGTAGGGGGCCTGGCAAAGGGGTGGTACAATATTTTAGCTTGCTTTGACACTGAGAATACAGACTTTGGTAATCATATATGTTCAGTGGGATGTGGTTCTGTTAGGATCCAGAACATGTTTGAACTCTGCAGTCTGTTTCATATACCTTTCTCCTTGCAAAGCTATAAAAACCAAACCAAGTTCTTTGGTGGTGAAAAACTGACTCTAGTACTGTATATGCTCGGTTGTTTATTGGTCTCCTTTTGTTCTGACCTCTGAGAAATTCTTTATACTTTATCAATACAATTAAAAATATTAAGAATCAACATGCATGAATATCTGTTGTGGACTCAATTCTGTCCCTGCAAAATTCATATGTTAAAGTTCCTTTTTTTTAAGATTTTTTTTTAATACATACAAGAACCAGGGTACAGGCCAGATGTGCCAGAGGGTGAGAGGATTCACCAGAGACAGAGTGGGAAACAGAACAGGCAGACTGACTGAAATACATTGCTGAGGGGAGCAGCGGGCTCGACAGGAGAGGTCTGCTCTGTCATGTGGGTTATCTCCTCGGCTGGCCGGGATTGAACCTGAACTGCAGAGGCTGTGGACAGCTTCAAAGTGCTGCTCTCAACCACATGCACCACCAGAGAGGCCCCATAAGTTGAAGTTCTAACCCCCAGGACTTCAGAATGTGGCAGCATTTGGAGATAATCTTTGAAGAGGTAATTTAGGATAAATGAAGCCATGTGGGTAGTCCCATATCTGATATGACAGGTATCCCTAAAAGAAGAGGGAGGGGACCAAGGGAAACAGACATATAAAAAAGAGACAATGTGAGGCTACAGCTTGAAAAGGGTTATCCACAGCCCAAAGAGAGCCATGTCAGGAGGCTCTTCCAGCAACTCTTCTTGAACTGCCAGCCAACAGAAAGGTGAGAAATAATTTGTGTTGCTTGAACTACCCAATCTGTGATATTTTGATAAGGTCTAGCAAATTAATATGCCATATTTTTTTTGTTTCGAAAGGAAGTTGTGATTTAAATAATACGATGCTGATTTGTATGAACTGTAGTTGCCATTTTGAAAATATATGTGTACTGTCCAAGTTTTATACTATGACTGTGTTGAGAAAGGACGTGATGGGCACTATCCAAGACGATGAGGGAGATAAGGAAAGTCCTTATCCATCCATCATAAGACGAAAATATGTGATGTTGTGCATGATGATGTGGTAGTAGTGTGGTATAAGACATTATATATATAATATATATGAACACATGTATACAAACATATGTATATACATGTGTATATATGTTTATGTGTAATCATTAACAATTATATGTAATATTCATATGTGTGTGTGTATAAAATCATTAATGTTTCCTATAAGAGACAGCAAGATAGTGATGGAAGAGCTATTGATTAGGGGACCATTCTCTTTCCCCTTGTACAAATGGAATGCATTTCTAATACACTATTTTACTTGAATAAAATTATAAATTAATTGCATCCACTCTTAAGATCTTAAATTTTTTATATTTGACATACCATACCAGCTAGTAGAGGACATGTTCATGACAATCAAAAACTGAAGTTTTAGTTAAAAATATCTGTCCCTATTCTCCTCAGGATGATCCAAATGATATATCATTTCAAGTAAGCATATTTTAGCAACAATAACATATTTCCAATAAACAGAGGGGGGGCAGATATAAGACAGTTAATTGCCTATCAATCTAAAGTCATACAAAGATTGAAAGGCAAGAAAATTAAATCAAATTTAAGTGTTTGTTTCAGTTATATTTGTATGATTAATGTGAGAAAATGAAAAGTGATTACTTCAGCTTTGAGTATTTTAAATGCCAGAGAACCAGTGCATCTGACTCTATTTACTCTATTCTCCAGATTAATTTCTTTTCAAAATTCTTCAATATTTAATCGGTAAGTCTAGTTGTAAATGTTTGGTTTTGTAGAAACACATAACCAGACCCTGAGCACTGAAGGCCAATTAATATATTTTTATTTGTTTGCAAAAGATTAATCATCTTTAAACAAAGAAACTGAAAATTTCACTCTGTGCCAAATATAGGATCATCTACGCAGCATTCTTTATAGTGTTGGAACGCATTTACTTTACATAAAGGCAAAATATACACAAAAGCTTTTGCACAATATTTACATACGCATCTGTGAGATATTAAGTATCTTGCCAATATCCAAAGCAAAATGATTTTATTACAATTCTCAGAACAAATATGATGTTTATAAATATAGATAGATGAGGCATCCAAATTTCCTTTGTAAAATGACAGTCAAAAATTAAATAAGACCAATTGTGACTAGCAATTTTGCCTGAATCTTTTGTATAGATGATTCAGGATTATGCATATTCAAAAGATCACTGTCAAATCATGTGTGTTCCCTTAATTGTGTTTCTTTTTAATGATAACTTAATAATCTTTAATAATTTAATCACATTCCAACCTTCAATGGTAAGATAGAATTTTGAGAGCTGCTACCAGTTTTAAGATAGCCACAGATGCAATATCTATTAAGAGCTAAATTTAAAACAGGAATGTGTGGTCAAGAAGTGTAGTATTTTTTCGGATTCTAACTAATTGAAGTGATGCCAATATTAATATTTTATGATCAGTTTGAAGCACACATATTTAATTTTTCACTTCATTATGAAGTGCAACCATTTTCCTCTGCACTTGAAACTATTCACTGTCAGCTCCTCTCTCTGCTATCCTCCGAGGTAAGTAGTTGCTGCACCCACAATCTCCTCATACCTCATACACTTCTCAGTGTCACATTTGGACACTTTTCAGAGGCACAGCACAAGCAATTTATTCCTTTGAAATGTTGGCTCTAAAAGGAGCCAAAAACTTGTCACAAGTTGAAGGCAAAGGACAGAGGATGCTTTTAAAAGTGTGAGGTGAACCGGAGGCAACATGGCAGAGGAGAAGACACAGGCTTTGAAGTCAGACAGACCCATTAGCTGGGACCCCTGGACAACGCTTGGAACTCTTGCAAGTTTTAGTTTCCACAGCTGAGAGAGCAGTGAGGCTTTGCACCAGGTCGTTGAAAGATATCACATTCTACATCAATGTGTTGATGGCAATTATTAAGCATTAATGAACTGAACTATCTAAATAGGTTGGCCTGGGACTTAGTATAAGGTTTTTTGTTTGTTTGTTTATTTTTGTTTTTTTTTGTTTGTTTTAAAGCAGTAGCTATTACATTATTAACTTTAAGAAAATTTTTCACTGTGTCAAGACAGGCCATAGTACCAGCTCAGAGATCTCAGGAGCATAGCAAGACATAGCAAGACATTCATTCTGCAAGTCCAGTGTGGAATACCAATGTCCAGGGGACAGAATTCACTCTGGGATCACAGAGATTTGGTTAATTGGAAATCCTCAGACTCAATACCATTCATAGGACGTTTACAGCAAGATAAGGAAAATAGGGTGATTTGTTCCCTGTCTTTTAGAATCTTCTCCTTAAAACTATACATGTTATTCTAGTCTCAATTTATTGGGCCACACAACTCATGGGGAACATGCATAACTTCAAAGAGGATCGAAAATGGAATCCTATCACATTCATGTATATATATCCTGTTATCAGGATTATTTGCAAGAACTTGACTAATGGACTTAGCAATGAGTGTGGCTCCTCACTAATCAAATCCTAAATGTTTGTAAAGTAGGGAAATTAAATAGAAATAACACAGCAGGACTTATTAGAATATAGTAACAGCAGCTTTAGAAATTTTGTGAAATGCACTGATATTTTTCCAACTCCATCTTTCTTTTAAGATCCACTTTTTAATTGATTTATGCACACAAGAACTGGGGTGTAAGCCAGAAGTGCAAGGGGGTGAGAGGACTCACCAGGGACAGAGTGGGTAGCATAACAGGCAGATCCACTGAAACACATCTCCAAGGGGGAGCAGCAGGCAAGACAGGAGAGGTCCACCTTGCCGCATGTGGGCCAGCTCCCTAGTCAGGGATTGAAGCGAGGCCACAGTGATGGGTGATAGCATGATAGCCCTACAGCGCCAGGGAGGCCCCTCCAACTCCACCTTAATCCATGAGATCTGATCAGAAGTAAGTATACCTCCATGCTGACAAGTTATCAGGGGAAGAGGCAGCAACCCCAGAAGCTAATACCTGGTAGTATCACTCAGAGACAAGCAAAAATATTTATTGAACAAGTAAATTATGTGCCAGATGTTCCAGGGTGACATGGTGATGGTAATAAGTAGAACAGACAGCAACCTAGTGATTTTCACATTCTAGAAATAGTTATTAATGTATGCTAATATCCAAAGGAAAAATAGCAGGTTGCCCTTTTGTGGTATTTAAGAGGCAT